>NC_140168.1:61709057-62336557 GCF_963971535.1 Notolepis coatsorum | reverse complement strand
CTCAAAGGCGCTTAAAACAAAATTACAAACATCACAAAACAAACTGGTCAGACTACTACTTGACCTGAACCCCAGAACCCACCTCACCCCTGCCCACTTTGCCAACCTAGGATGGCTTAGAGTAGACGACAGAGTACAGCAACTTGCAATGGGCCTGGTCTACAAGATACACTATACGACCGGGGTGCCCATGTACATGTCAAAATACTTCCCAAAGGTCAGTGAATACCACAACCACTACACCAGAGGAAGCTCAACAAATCATGTTAAACCCAGATTCGGCTCAAACAAGGGACTAAACACGTTTCGCAATTATGCCACAACAATGTGGAACGCCCTACCCAAAGCTGTAAAGGAATGTGAATCCCTGCCCACATTCAAAACCGCTCTTAAAGAGCACCTACGGGAGGCTGCAATTCGAAACTGGCCACCGTAAATGCCCAAAACCCCCACCACCTCCTAATAGACAGTCTCCTCACCACCGCATGTATATATTCCCTCCCCGCCGTATGTATATTTCCCTCCCACCCACCCACCCCCTCCTAATGTACAGTCCCCTCCCCATCATATGTATATACTCTGTCAGGATCTAAGGGTAACAGTACTGTATATTTGAATACCGTTATGTCACAAATGTATCAGTACTAAATACCTATATGTCCCTATGCCATAAATGTCATGTATGTTGTGTATGTCATAAATGTCTATATGAATTGAAAATGGGGGACCCTGATGGAAACAAGACAAACGTCTTTCTCAGGTCTGCATCCCCTTAACAATTGTATGTATTGAGCCGTACTGTATTGTACCCATTCTGCAATCTGTTAAATAAAGTTTTCATTCATTCATTCATTCAACCATGGATAAATCCAAAAAAGGAAAGTCTGAGGAAAACAGAGGGTTTAATTCAGCGTGGACAGATTAATTTGCTTTCACGACTAATGATGCAGGCTTACCTGTATGCCTGATATGTGGTGCGAAATTTGCAAACAACGAAAAATTTCCTTTTTATTTTATAGATTTTCCACAAATAAGGGAAGGACTCAAATAGAGCTGCATCGTTCAGGGTTTTATTTCAAAGTAGGTCTACAGATGCCAGTGTTTTTTCTCCTTTTCTGTGTTTAATTTCAAAGTAGGTCTACACATGGTAGTCTTTTTCAAAGTAGACTACTTTTTATTTTATAAATGTTCCACAAATAAGGGAAGGACTCAAATATACCTGAATAGTTCAGGGTTTTATTTCAAAGTCGGGCTACAGACACCAGTGTTTTGTCTCCTCTTCTGTGTTTTATTTAAAAATAGGTCTACACAGCCAGTATTTTTTCTCCTCTTCATAAGAGTTTGAGGGTTTTCCTTTGTTATAACAGGTAAAAACAGCAATAAAAAGTCAAACACTTTCTTTTTGTTGCTTTATAATCCCATTAATGCAACAAACTGTGTGCTATAAGTATAAAGTATAATAAATCGCAAATTACTTTGGGTATGCAATTGTCAGGCGTTTTATGCTAAATGTGGGGTATGCTTGGGGATATATGTAAGGGATAATGTATAGCTACGAGGTCATTGTCGCAAAATAATTGACTGACACGGAGTCAGTGAAGGTCAATTATTTTGCGACAATGACTGAGTATAGGCTATACATTATCCCGATTATTACATGGCTAACTTACTAACAATATACCTAATTCATCGACAAGACGAAATCAAATGCAGACGCAGTTGTTCTGTGGCTCTGTCAGCCCAAATAAAGTGATTATTATTATCGGCAGCCGGCAGGTCTGTGGTCTGATTGCATGACTGAGTGCAGCTGTGCATATGCTGAGCAGCATTGATACAGTGTGTGTAGTGGGCTTGATTGGTCTAGCTGCGCACAGCGGTCATTATTGTTCGGCAGAGGTCCGTTATCGAGTAATATCGGACCTCTGACGAGCGCTATTGACCAATCACAAGCAAGCATTTCGGCGAATGTGAAAACGCCATGTAATAAAAAACGTTATACACTGTGTTATCTTCATTTTAAGGGTAAATAGGTTGTGCGGCTCCCTGAGCATTTTATTTTGTGGGACGGGGGAAAAGTGGCTCTTTTGATAGTAAAGGTTGCTGACCCCTGACCTAGACGTTGGCTGTGTGTTTGAATTTACAAAAAGGTCTTAAAGGGATAGTTCAGATTTTTTTGTACATTAAGTCAGTTTTACTCAGTACACGGTTACCACACACTGGGGCTAGTTCCAAGACATTGTGTTGGTCTGAAACATGGGAAATTCACAAGGAACGCTGTTTTCTGTTGTGGACTGGACGGTTAAAGCTTGTGTCTACATGTTGTGATGATTAAAACCTTTTGTTTTGAGACCCCGTTTTCCGTCTGAAGCTTCCCGGTTTGCTCGGAACCCGTCTAGTCGGCAAGTAATTCATACCACTTAAGGGAAGGGGAGAGGAGGTCTTGTGCAGCGGTCTTACCAGAGGGAGAGCAGCGACCCGTCACTCCTGGCAGTGTCTAGGAGCCGCGGCGCCCCCCGACCCGTCACTCCTGGCAGCGTCTAGGAGCCGCGGCGCCCCCCGACCAGTCACTCCTGGCAGCGTCTAGGAGCCGCGGCGCCCCCCCCCACACTGAGACCTAGAACACAAGACAAGACACACAGCCATCGAATTAGGGGGGGGGGGGTTATCAACTTAGAAAAAGTTAATTCATTAATTAATTTAATCTCGAAAGATCATTGAGAGAAAGCTCTCATTTACAAATACGTCGAGAGGTACAGTACAGAATACAAAAACAATATAGAGACAGAAAAATACATAAAAAATCAATTAAACAATTTACATGAATTAAAACAACTATAGACTGAGGTTAATTGGTTGGCTATTGTTGATTTAAACTAAAGTGCTTTGTAAAGGATTCCATGTGCCGGGGCACAGAAGCTACAGTAAAAGCAGATTTTCCCAATTCAGTGTAAACTCTGGGGACCTTAAGCATAAGCCAATCACCAGAGCGAGAGTGAGGATGACGAGATCCAGAGTTCCAGTCCTGTAATGAAGTGATGCAGGGCGAACGATCATCCATAATGACTTGTATCATACAGGATACAATGATGGGTAACATAACTGTCACCAGTGACAAGGGCAGACTGATACACAGAGTCCAGAGGCTTTAGAGTGGAAGCAGCAGCATGTCTATAAACTATGTCTCCGTAATCTAAAACAGACACAAAAATAGCTTCAACGACCCTCCTTCTGCTAAGCTAAGTAAGGTCATCTACATGGCATTTAAATACAATGTTCTCATCAAGCCAGAAAAGCCCAGAACCGTTCACAACTAAAAGCTCATTATCATGTTGTCTTTAGAAATAGCACGTCGACAAACAACAACAAAAATTCCAGAGTAGACAAATGTCCCCTCTGTGGCAGGATGCGATCAAGTTTCAAGTCTCTTTATTGATCACTATGTAGGTCAACAACACAAGAGTAACAGTAAGAGCACTAGACACATTACAGCAGTAGTCATATGAAGATAAAATTAAATAAGTAAATACAAAATAATAAATAAAAAAGTTAATAAAAATGGAATAACATAGTAAAGAATATAACATTTTGATAATATGCTGATAAAATATATCCTGGATGGCCGGGAGTCTGTCGCCAGTGATGTGCTTCCCGCTACTCTCTGTAGTGATAAGCGGCTGTGGGCAGAACCGTTCACATACCAGGCCGTGATGGAGCCCATCAGCAAGCTCTGGATGGTGCATCTATAGACGTTTGTGAAGATGCTGGCATTCATGCCAAACGTCCTCAGTCTCCTCGGGAAATAGAAACTGCTGACCCTTTCAACCTCAGCCTCACCAATATAGATGGGGAGGTGTCCGCCCCCCTGCTGTCTCCTGTAGTCCAACGATCATCTCTTTAGTTTTACTGATAGAGAGAGAGAGAGGTTCTTCTCCTGACACCAGCTGGTTAGTGTCCTCACCTCCTCTCTGTAGGCCGTCTCATCTTTGTCTGTGATGAGGCCCAGGATGGACGTGTGTCGTCAGCAAACTTGTTGAGGACATCGGAGCAGTGCTCGGCAGCACAGCTGTAGGTGAACAGGGAGTACAGGAGGGGGCTGAGCACAGAGCCCTGTGGTGCGCCCGTGTTAAGGGTCAGCGAGGAGGAGGTATGGCTGCAGATTCTCACCACCTGGGGCCGGCCCTTCAGGGAGTCCAATATCCAGCTGCAGATGGAGGTCTCCAGTCCAAGACCAGCGATCCTAGAGATGAGTTTAGAGGGAATGATTGTGTTGAATGCTGAGGTGTAATCAATGAAGAGCAGTCTCACACATGTGTTCTCTTTGTCCAGATGAGTGAGTATGGTGTGTGTGTGTGTCACCAGGGTGATGGCATCATCCGTGGCCCTGTTTGGTCTGTAGGTGAACTGAAGGGGATCTAGGGTCAGTATGGCAGCTCCCCTGTCCACATGTGGTCTCGTGGCGGGTGCAGTGGTATCCACATCAAATTGTGCATAGAAGGTGTTGAGCTCGTCTGGAAGCAACGCAGAGCGCTGAACAATGTCCATGTTTTTCCCCTTTGTAGTCCGTGATGCAGCGTAATCCACTCCACATGCGTCTGGGGTTTGTTCTGTATATGTCAG
Source organism: Notolepis coatsorum (assembly GCF_963971535.1). Taxonomy (NCBI): domain Eukaryota; kingdom Metazoa; phylum Chordata; class Actinopteri; order Aulopiformes; family Paralepididae; genus Notolepis; species Notolepis coatsorum. The sequence goes on along the minus strand of NC_140168.1, from coordinate 62,331,940 downwards.
ACATGTACACAGTTGGAGTGTTCGGAGTGAAGACACAGACGTTACTGTACACTACGTTAGGTAAGAGGTCCGGCTAAACCTATCATCGTTACGCTATAGGAGAAAAACATTTTCCTGGCTTGTTTGTATTTCTTTAAACCAATCACAATCATCTCACAGCGAGGGTGCCCTTTGCGACGGCGGAAGAGGAGGAGAATTCCAGCTGAAATAGTTGGTCAATGGCGTGCGTACACCCCCAGTCTATATCCTGTGAGTCAGACTAGACTCAAGCGTATGAATGGAACCGCGTGTGGGTCGGTGTGACCGGTACATGTCCGACCGCAGCTGTCGGCGGACGAGGAATCTAGAAAGTATGTCCGAGCCCTTTACCTCTGGGAGTGGTTATTGCTGAAAACACTTACACAGATAGGAGAGGGGAGAATCCCACGTAGAAATGTCACTCCCTTGTTTACTAAAGGGCCTTTTGTATGCCTCAGTATTGTTCTCCGATTCCAACAGACCTCTAAAGTGTTGTCATCATTAAAAAAAAAAACACTCAAAGCTCCGGCTCCTTGGCCAAAATGAACAGTGTTTTTCCCCCGTTCACCAGTAATCTTTAGAGTGCTTTTTTAATATTTTTTTTTGGATTAGATTCAAATTAGTACAGTACAACGAAAATACGCTTTTGACATCCAACCAGAGTTCGAATGTAACAGTAAAATGCAATAGTAATATACAAAGTGATTAAACTTGGTATAAAATATATAAATGAGTACTACCGAGTGTAGTGCTAATCAGACGTACAGTATTTACAGAGTTGTAATACCAATATGTACAGTGTATAAAGACAATACGGTAGTAAGTAGTCATACTGGCCAGCAGCGTAACTAGTAAAAGTAGGTAAGGGATATGTACAGATAGATATACAGTAGTATCTACAGATGTGTAAAAGGATTATGTTCAAATAAGTACTGTACAGACAGGTGTGGATAGATACATATAGGGTAAAAAAATATATATATACGGTATATACATTATTGTACATGCTATCATACAAAGTGATGGGTTATATGCAGGTGTATAAGTAAGTATATAGAAGGATTATATGCAGGTATATCCCTGCATAATCTTGTCCTTTACAGTGCATTTGGGGTGAGAGGTAAAGTGACGTTTTACAGGAGGATTATATGTTTTTGCTAACCAGCCTATTTTCATTGCTAACACTAAAAGGAGCGATGTTGCAGTTTGGTTGCACCCCCCACTGTGCACAGAGGGGGGCGACACCGGGGGACCAGTGCTGTGACGTTAAGCTAGGTTTGGACTAGCAATTATTCCTTCCTTTTATTTAATTTATTTATTGCCACTTCAAAATTCAAAATCCCCTGCCTCATCATTGAGATAAATCAATATTAGGGGTCTACGGGTGAGCTCTAGCTTAGAAACGAAGAGAAGGCAGCAAGCTGAGCTGAGAACCGCTGGGGTTTGGGTTCCTAAAAGACAAGTGTTAGGTTTAGAACCAAGGACAGAGAGGTAAGAGAGACATATAGACTACGGGACACAAGTGAGGAGGAGAGAGGGACAAGAGAGACATAGAGACTACGGGACACAAGTGAGGAGGAGAGAGGACAAGAGAGACATAGAGACTACGGGACACAAGTGAGGAGGAGAGAGGGACAAGAGAGACATAGAGACTACGGGACACAAGTGAGCGAGGAGAGAGGGACAAGAGAGACATAGAGACTACGGGACACAAGTGAGCGAGGAGAGAGGACAAGAGAGACATAGAGACTACGGGACACAAGTGAGCGAGGAGAGAAGACAAGAGAGACATAGAGACTACGGGACACAAGTGAGGAGGAGAGAGGGACAAGAGAGACATAGAGACTACGGGACACAAGTGAGGAGGAGAGAGGGACAAGAGAGACATAGAGACTACGGGACACAAGTGAGGAGGAGAGAGGGACAAGAGAGACATAGAGACTACGGGACACAAGTGAGGAGGAGAGAGGGACAAGAGAGACATAGAGACTACGGGACACAAGTGAGCGAGGAGAGAGGGACAAGAGAGACATAGAGACTACGGGACACAAGTGAGCGAGGAGAGAGGACAAGAGAGACATAGAGACTACGGGACACAAGTGAGGAGGAGAGAGGGACAAGAGAGACATAGAGACTACGGGACACAAGTGAGGAGGAGAGAGGGACAAGAGAGACATAGAGACTACGGGACACAAGTGAGCGAGGAGAGAGGGACAAGAGAGACATAGAGACTACGGGACACAAGTGAGGAGGAGAGAGGGACAAGAGAGACATAGAGACTACGGGACACAAGTGAGCGAGGAGAGAGGGACAAGAGAGACATAGAGACTACGGGACACAAGTGAGGAGGAGAGAGGGACAAGAGAGACATAGAGACTACGGGACACAAGTGAGCGAGGAGAGAGGGACAAGAGAGACATAGAGACTACGGGACACAAGTGAGGAGGAGAGAGGACAAGAGAGACATAGAGACTACGGGACACAAGTGAGCGAGGAGAGAGGACAAGAGAGACATAGAGACTACGGGAGGCACTTTGAGTGAGGAGGAGAGAGGGACAAGGGCCAAGACGCTTATTTCTCTCACGCCGGCGGTCATCACTTGTAGCCAAACTAAATCACTGGTCTAATGAGAATGGTTTTCCTCTATTCATGCTCTGCCTTTCACACACACACACACACACACACACACACACACACACACACACACACACACACACACACACACACACACACACACACACACACACACACACACACACACACACACACACACACACACACACACACACACACACACACACACACACACACACACACACACACACACACACACACACACACACACACACACACACACAGCCATGTATGCGCACGTACACACACAAACACATACTGTATACATGCATGTCCACAGGCTACCCCAATGTTATCATAATCTCATGATTTGTTAGGTTTCATTTGTATTTCTAATACATACATGTTCTTTACTAACATAAGGAATCCTGAACTTACGTTGGTTGCACTGCCATCAGAATTTTCCATCGGAAAAGGGGAAAATATTGTCGATGGTACATTGTCATGCACTTACATGATACACAGCAGAGACCCAGATTTACACACGGAGTGTTCAATTAATTTGTCTATTTGATGGGGACAGAGTGAGAGAGAGAGATGATGATACATTGTCATGCAATTATATCATACACAGCAGTATCAAGAACAATCTTTCCACACATCTTTTTCAAAACAATATTTGTCTATTTGATGGGGACAGAGAGAGAGAGAGAGAGAGAGCGAGAGAGAGAGAGAGAGAGAGAGAGAGAGGGGGGGGGGGGAGAGAGAGAGACAGAGAGAGAGAGAGCGAGAGAGAGAGAGAGAGAGAGAGAGAGAGAGAGAGGGGGGGAGAGAGAGAGGGGGGGGGGCAGGGAAAGAGAGAAAAATCGGGAAAGAGAGAGAGATGAGATAGAGAGGGGAGAGAGAGGGAGAAAGAGAGAGAGGAGGGATGGAGAGAATAACATGGTGTTATTCAGTTTCCATGGTGATTGGGGCTATATTTGAAAACATTTCGCACACTTCCAGCGTTCACGTTGCCATTAAGTCTCTCCGTCTGTGCCTTGTGTGCCGCTCATACAGTACATCAAAACTCTGCCGTGATTCGTTCCGTCCACTTAGCCCAAATCTACCGTGTCCCCCCCCCCCCCCCCCCCCCCGATGTTAGTGTGGCTGTGTATTCGGCTACAAAAAGGGCTTCAAAATGGCTGCATCAGCCAGCAATCAGTTATAACTCAGGAGCTTATGAGAGCATAACGTGCAGTAAAGACAAACAAATTAATCTAAAATAAAAATAAAAACCCGCTAAGTGGATCTGACACTAGATTACAAAGTGCACAGGTCACACAGTAGGGCACTCGCAAGTACAACCTACAATCTACCGGACTGTCTACCACTTCACAGCTGTGCATCTAGACTCCACTAATGCCTCAAATCCCACCGGTCATGTCCTTAGATGTGGTTTAAGTGAGGGATTGAAAAAAGGATGACCAGCAATTAGATGATAGTGTTGCAGATGATAGTGTTTCAGATGATAATGTTGCAGATGATAATGTTGCAGATGATAATGTTGCAGATGATAGTGTTTCAGATGATAATGTTGCAGATGAAAGTGTTTCAGATGAAAGTGTTGCAGATGAGAGTGTTTCTGTTATGGTTTGTAACCGACCTCAAACGCAACGGCACAGACAGGAAGTTCAGAGTTAGCCAAATGCTAGGGCTTATTTATTTACAGAGTCAAAAGAAGGATAAGTACAATAATCAAACAAATGGGGAGACTGCCTTCGGCAGAGTCATCTGCCGCTCTGCAGAATCCTCCTGGTGATAGTGGTGGGGAATTGGCATGCGACGTTGTAGCGGCTCTGCAGATACTCCCAGCAGATAGTGGTGGGGAATTGGCATGTGACGTTGTAGCGGCTCTGCAGATACTCCCAGCTTTCGCTCAAGGTGGAAAACGGAGAGAGAGAGAGAGATATCAGAAACAGTCCAACGAAACACAGAGGCAGTGTGGATCCCTCCTCCCTAGCTGGGTCCAGAACCAATTGACAATGACGGTCTTCAGTGTTCCCCACAACACACAATTTAGAATAATCCAGAACCAATTGATAGTGACAGTCTTCAGTGTTTCTTCAATACACACAATCAGAATAATCCAGAACCAAACGATAGTGACAGTCTTCAGTGTTTCTTCAATACACACAATCAGAATAATCCAGAACCAAACGATAGTGACAGTCTTCAGTGTTTCTTCAATACACACAATCAGAATAATCCAGAGGGGTTTGGTTCCACTCACCCAAGCGCAACGCGTAAAGCGGGCAAAACGAGGCGCAGCTCCAAACGGGGAAAAAGGTTCTCAACAGCGGTTCTCCACGGAAAGGTCCTGGAGAGAAAGTAGACCAGGAACAGCAACGGGGAAAAAACAGGCAAATGCAGTTGTATTCCAGAACGACCCGACAACGATAGAAGGAAGGTCCCGGTATATAAAGCCCTCCGGGGCGCTAATCACAAACTATGACAGCTGCGTGATGAAAGCGGCAATCGTTCAAAAAGCGTGCGGCGGGGAATGCACCAATCAGCACCATACCTCAGGAGAGCGTGTGGCGGGGAACCAACCAAACCTCACAGTACCCCCCCCTCCACGGGAGCTACCCGGCGACCAGCCCGACCCGGCTCGCCCGGATGGGCACGATGGAAGTCGGTGATCAGGCCGGGATCCACGATGAGCTGGCGGGAGACCCAGCTCCGTTCCTCCGGGCCGTACCCCTCCCAGTCCACCAGGTACTGGAACCCCCGACCCCGCCGTCGAACGCCCATCAACCGGCGGACCTGCCACTGGGGGTGACCGTCCACCATCACGGGAGGAGGGGGTTCCGGAGCAGGAGGCATCAGGGGACTGAGAGAGACAGGCTTAACTCGGGACACATGGAAAACGGGGTGAATGTGCATGGACGCAGGAAGCTTAAGACTCACCGCCGCCGGACTGAGTACCTTCAGAACCTCATAAGGACCGACGAACCGGGGGTTAAGCTTCTTGGCCGAGGACCGAAGCGGAAGGTCCCTTGCGGAAAGCCACACCCTCTGCCCAGGGTGGTACGTCGGCGCAGGGACCCGGCGCCAGTCAGCCCCACGACTGGCGCGCTCCGATGACCGGAGCAGCGCAGTCCTGGTGATCTCCCAGACCCGACGGCACCGGTCGAGGTGGTCCTGAACGGAGGGAACTGCCACCTCCGACTCCTGTGCAGGGAAAAGAGGGGGTTGGTAGCCCAGGGATACCTCAAAGGGTGAGAGGCCGGTGGCGGAACTGACCATGGAGTTGATGGAGTACTCGACCCAGGGAAGGAAAACGGCTCCAAGAAGCGGGTTTCTTGGCAGCCACACACCGAAGAGCAGACTCCACACTCTGGTTCATCCTCTCCGTTTGTCCGTTAGTCTGGGGATGATAACCAGAGGAAAGACTGACCGTTGCCCCCAATCCCTTGCAAAAAGCCCGCCATACCTGGGAAGTGAACTGGGGCCCTCGGTCCGAGACGACGTCCTGGGGAAACCCATGGAGGCGAAACACGTGGCGTGTCAGGAGGTCCGCTGTCTCGGCCGCCGAGGGAAGCTTGGGAAGGGCCACGAGGTGAACCCCCTTGCTGAACCGATCCACCGCGGTCAGTAGGCACGTGTTCCCCTGGGAAGAAGGAAGACCCGTGACGAAGTCCACCGCCACATGGGACCAAGGGCGGCTCGGAATGGGAAGCGGCTGCAATAGCCCGGAGGGTGCCTGGTGGGAGGCCTTGCTGCGGGCGCAGACTGCGCAGGCCAGTACGAACTCCTTGACGTCGTTCCTCATGGTGGGCCACCAGAATCGACGAGCCAGGAAGGAGAACGTGCGATGAACGCCTGGGTGGCAGGCGAACCGGCTGGTATGGCCCCACTGGAGGACCCGGGACCGGACTGAGTCGGGGACGAAGAGACGATGAACCGGTACATTGCCTGGAGCGCGATGGAAGCGTAGGGCACGCCTTACCACCCCCTCGATGCCCAAGGTGACTACTCCTACCACCCTGGCCTCTGGGAGGATGGGAGTCGGGTCCTCAGTGGTTGGAGCCCCCTTGGAGTGTAACCGGGACAGGGAGTCGGCCTTCGTGTTGCGGGAACCAGGGCGAAACGTCAGCGAGAAGTCGAACCGACTGAGGAAGCTGGCCCATCTTGCCTGCCGGCCATTGAGGCGCTTGGAAGCACGGATGTACGTCAGCAGCTCCCGATTGCCGATGTCGTAGTTCCTCTCGGCAGGGAGGAAACGACGTGAGTAGAAGGCGCACGGATGTACCTTCTGGTCCGTTGCCGACCGCTGGGATAAGATAGCTCCTAGTCCAGTATCCGAGGCGTCCACCTCTACGATGAACTGTCTCTTGGGGTCTGGATGGAGCAAGATCGGGGGGGAAGTGAACCTCTTCTTGAGGGAGCGGAACGCAGCACACGCCGCTGAGGACCAGTCGAACGGCAGGGCGGGAGAGGTCAGCCTGGTAAGCGGTTCCGCCACCTGACTGTAGTTCCGGATGAATCTTTGGTAGAAGTTGGCGAACCCGAGGAAGCTCTGTAACTCCTTCCGAGAGGTGGGTTCTGGCCACTCCTCCACGGCCCGGATCTTGCGAGGGTCAGCTCGGGTCAAGCCTCTCTCCACGATGAAGCCCAGGTAATCGACGGAGTCGGAGTGGAATCGGCACTTCTCTGCCTTGACGAAGAGCCGATTGTGGAGGAGGCGCTCCAGCACACGGCGGACATGCTGGATGTGTTCCTCGAGGGTCTTGGAGAAAATGAGGATGTCGTCTAGGTATACTACCACAAACTCCTCCAGCATGTCACGAAGGACGTCGTTCATGAGCGCCTGGAATACCGCCGGAGCGTTGGTGAGGCCGAACGGCATTACCAGGTACTCGTAGTGGCCCCTGGGAGTCTTGAAGGCGGTCTTCCACTCATCGCCCTCTCGGATACGGACCAGATGGTAGGCACTCCGGAGGTCCAGCTTGGTAAAGACGGTAGCCTGGGTGAGAGGCTCGAAGGTGGAGTTCATGAGAGGAAGAGGGTACTTGTTCTTAATGGTGATCTCGTTGAGCTGGCGATAGTCGATGCAGGGTCGAAGGTCTCAGTCCTTCTTCCCAACAAAGAAGAAACCGGCCGCCACAGGGGAGGAGGAAGGCCGAATGAGTCCTGCTTCCAAGGACTCAGAGATATATTGATCCATCGCTGCCTTCTCAGGGACGGTCAGACTGTAGAGGCGGCTGCCGGGAAGGGGAGCCCCTGAGCGGAGGTCGATGGCACAGTCGTAAGGCCGGTGAGGCGGAAGGGCCTGAGCCCTGGACTTACTGAAAACCTCCTCGAGGTCGTGGTACTCGGGGGGTATGGTCGAGAGGTCCGGAGGCGGCTCACAAACGGATCTCCGGGGCGAGGGACAGGACGCCGCCTGAAGACACTGGGCATGACAGGAGGAGCTCCACCCCCTGATGGTACCGGAGGACCAGGCGATGTGGGGCTCGTGCAGCGCGAGCCAGGGCCGGCCCAGGACTACTGGGACAAGAGGGGATCTGGTGATAAAAAACTGGAGTCTCTCAACGTGGTTACCAGCAATGGTGAGCAGGACAGGACAGGTGCGTTGAGTGATGTCAGCCAGGCGGTGTTGGTCCAAAGCGAACACCTCCAATGGCCTCACGAGGTCCTCTAGTGGAATGTTGGCCCGGGTAGCAAACTCGAAGTCTAGGAAACTCTCGTCAGCACCCGAGTCAATGAGTGCCTCCACCGTGGCCCGTTGGTCCGCCCAGGCCAGGGTGACGCTCATCAGACGGCTAGGTGGTGCACGGCTCTGGGAACGAGAAAAACGGCTCACCAGGATCTCCCGGGGTCCCGGCGAGCCTGATCTTTTGGCCGGGTGGGGCAGTTGGCGATACGGTGTCCATCCCGACCGCAGTAGAGGCAAAGGCCGGACCTGAACCTCGCCTCCCGTTCAGCTTGGCTAAGATGTGAACGTCCCAGCTGCATGGGTTCCTCCCCGGGCACCGAACGGGAGGGGAAGGAACCACCAGTCGTGTTGGGAGCAGGGCGGACCGCAGTACCGTCACGAGTACGGGGGGTCTGGGGAACCTCTCGAGGTCCCTGTCGGGTTCTCTCACATCTTCTCTCCTGGAGGCGAGCTGGTCCCTGACAGCGTCGTTGAGCCCCCTCATGAAGGTGAGACGAAGCACTTGATCGTTCCAGCCGCTCTCCGTTGCCGCCAGTCTGAACTCCAGCACGTAGTCGGTGACCCCGCCACTGCCCTGCCGGAAGGTGCCCAACAGAGCTCCAGGGTCCTGGCCACGGGCTGGGTGGTGGAAAACCGCTCAGCCACGAAGTCTGGGTAGGAAAAACAGAAATCAGCCCCCATTGCCCAGGAGGCAGTAACCCACTGGGCTGCCCGGCCTGAGAGCAGGTTAGTCATATAAGCCACTCGGGCTCCCCTTGAAGTGAATCGGCTGGGTTGATGACGAAAAACCAACTCACATTGCATGATGAATGTGGCACAATCCTCGAAGTTACCATTGAACAACCGTGGTTCGGAGAGACGGGGCTCCCGAGGTGCGGGATCGGGAGGCGCGGGGCCTGCCACGGCTGCGGGTGATGCTCCGGCGAGGCTCCTGAAGTAGGTGGGGTTAAAAGCAAGGTGTTAACGGCTTCACTCAGCGCTTGTAATTGGTGGAGAATATTAGTCTGCTGATTACCCTGGGCTGTCTGCAGGCTAGCCAGAGAGCCAAGGGACTCCTGAATAGGCAGGACCTGGTCTCGGAGCTCCTGTACAGCAGCCGCAGCCGCACCTAGCTGTAGGCTGTGGTCGTTGGTTAACTCAATCTGGACCACCAACGCTGTTCTGACCCTGTCTGTGTCGGCTGAGGTCGTCATGGTCGGGTCGTAATGTTATGGTTTGTAACCGACCTCAAACGCAACGGCACAGACAGGAAGTTCAGAGTTAGCCAAATGCTAGGGCGTATTTATTTAAAGAGTCAAAAGAAGGATAAGTACAATAATCAAACAAATGGGGAGACTGCCTTCGGCAGAGTCATCTGCCGCTCTGCAGAATCCTCCTGGTGATAGTGGTGGGGAAGAATTGGCATGCGACGTTGTAGCGGCTCTGCAGATACTCCCAGCAGATAGTGGTGGGGAATTGGCATGTGACGTTGTAGCGGCTCTGCAGATACTCCCAGCTTTCGCTCAAGGTGGAAAACGGAGAGAGAGAGAGAGAGAGATATCAGAAACAGTCCAACGAAACACAGAGGCAGTGGATCCCTCCTCCCTAGCTGGGTCCAGAACCAATTGACAATGACGGTCTTCAGTGTTCCCCACAACACACAATTTAGAATAATCCAGAACCAATTGATAGTGACAGTCTTCAGTGTTTCTTCAATACACACAATCAGAATAATCCAGAACCAAACGATAGTGACAGTCTTCAGTGTTTCTTCAATACACACAATCAGAATAATCCAGAACCAAACGATAGTGACAGTCTTCAGTGTTTCTTCAATACACACAATCAGAATAATCCAGAGGGGTTTGGTTCCACTCACCCAAGCGCAACGCGTAAAGCGGGCAAAACGAGGCGCAGCTCCAAACAGGGAACAAGGTTCTCAACAGCGGTTCTCCACAGAAAGGTCCTGGAGAGAAAGTAGACCAGGAACAGCAACGGGGAAAAAACAGGCAAATGCAGTTGTATTCCAGAACGACCCGACAACGATAGAAGGAAGGTCCCGGTATATAAAGCCCTCTGGGGCGCTAATCACAAACTATGACAGCTGCGTGATGAAAGTGGCAATCGTTCAAAAAGCGTGCGGCGGGGAATGCACCAATCAGCACCATACCTCAGGAGAGCGTGTGGCGGGGAACCAACCAAACCTCACAGTTTCAGATGATAATGTTGCAGATGAAAGTGTTTCAGATGAAAGTGTTGCAGATGATAATGTTTCAGATGAAAGTGTTTCAGATGATAATGTTGCAGTTGATAATGTTGCAGATGATAATGTTGCAGATGATAGTGTTGCAGATGATAATGTTTCAGATGATAATGTTGCAGATGATAGTGTTGCAGATGATAATGTTTCAGATGAAAGTGTTTCAGATGATAGTGTTTCAGATGATAATGTTGCAGATGATAATGTTTCAGATGAAAGTGTTTCAGATGATAATGTTGCAGATGATAATGTTGTAGATGATAATGTTGCAGATGATAATGTTGCAGATGATAATGTTTCAGATGAAAGTGTTTCAGATGATAATGTTGCAGATGATAATGTTTCAGATGAAAGTGTTTCAGATGATAATGTTGCAGATGATAATGTTGCAGATGATAATGTTTCAGATGAAAGTGTTTCAGATGATAATGTTGCAGATGATAATGTTGCAGATGATAATGTTTCAGATGAAAGTGTTTCAGATGATAATGTTGCAGATGATAATGTTTCAGATGAAAGTGTTTCAGATGATAATGTTGCAGATGATAATGTTTCAGATGAAAGTGTTTCAGATGATAATGTTGCAGATGATAATGTTGTAGATGATAATGTTGCAGATGATAATGTTGCACATGATAGTGTTGCATATGATAATGTTGCAGATGATAATGTTGCAGATGATAATGTTGCAGATGATAGTGTTGCAGATGAAAGTGTTGCAGATGATAGTGTTGCAGATGAAAGTGTTGCAGATGATAATGTTGCAGATGATAGTAATAATAATAATACATCAATTTCGTATAGCGCTTTTCCGAATGCTCAAAGACACTTTACAGAGCAAAATAAACAATACAGTTTTAGTATAGTCGATACCGAAAATACTATTCGGTTAAACTATTTTGATAAAACCACCAGTTAAATGTGTGAAAACAGCTGTAGCCATATTTAGATTTAGGCATTCTAAAACACTGCTGAACGCATCCCTCTCGGCCGGCTCTCTCATTCACTCACAGTTGCCCACAGGATCACTTCCTGTTTAGCCCCTCTGTTAGCTACAACCTTAAATCTAATTTTCAAATCAAATTGATTTGTAAAGCCCGAAATCACAAGGTAATGTCCCCATGGGCTGGACAAGTCTTCTTTAAACAAGTCAAGAAGAAACATCACAATAAATCAAGAACAAAAACCCACCATGAAATCCAAAATAAATGTAAAATAAATGTAAAATAAATAAATGCAACACTCCCCGACATACCCCAGCGAAGGTAAGGAACAACTCACTAAAAACCTAGCAATAGGAAAAAAGCACCACAGGCGATGTGGAGGAGAGAGAACTTAGAAGGACCGTTCAAGGGGGGATCCCCCTACTTGGATGTCGGTGATAATAGTGTTGCTGTTTAACTTATATGGCAGGATTCAGCAGAGGAACACTGTAGTCTGTAGATTTGGCAAGGAGCAAGTATCAGTCCACTACGACAGTGCGAGGATCCACGTTAAAACGAGCGTTAGCCAACTAACATTAGAGCAGCCTGCCTAGCTGTAACGCTAACGTTGGGAATATCTGCAGCTGAGAACAGCCACGCACCGCTCGCATTGATACGATTGATACTAAAACGCTGATACTACAGAAGAAAACCATCTCAGGTATCTGCGATGATGCGTCTGTACTGTGAGATTGTGGAAATGACTGACAATTTCAGTAGCGGCAGCTGTACTGTATTACTGCTGCTTCCCCGTTTAGCCTGAGCATTTCAAATAAATGTTATGTGATCACTATCCCTGTGGAAGCAGAGTGCTGTACATACTGATACACATTGCCCACACAATGAAATATGGCTAGTTTTAAAACGCTGTCATTCTTCTCAAGTTCCAGTACGGGGTATTGTACCGTTTTGACTGGTATTGCGATACATTTCTAGGTATACCGTGTGTCTGTGCCTGCTGCTGATGGGGGTTGTGGTGCGATGAAGACAGTGCTTCTGGAATGACCCACTGGAGATAAAGAGCCGGCAGTGGGAAGAGGCACTGGTGTGTGATGGACCCACAACACTGGTGTGGGGGACACAAAACAAACAGAGGCAAATCATCTAAAATGCATGAATGCCTTTGGACTACTCTCAACCCACACACTTTCCCTATCTCTCCTCATCATGTTCTACAATCCTTTCCTTCTCATCTCCTCCCCCTCTCCTTTCCATCTCCTCCCCCTCTCATCTCTTCTCCTCCCCCTCTCATCTCCTTTCCTCTTCTTCTCCTCCCCCCATTTATCTCCTCTCCTTTCCTCTTCATCTCATCCCCCTCTCATCTCCTCTCCTCCCCCTGTTCTCCTTTCCTCTTCTTCTCCTCCCACTCTCATTTCCTCTTCCTCTCCTATCTCCTCTTCCTCTCCCCTTCCTTTTCCTCTCCTCTCTCCGCTTCCTTTCCTCTCTCCTTCCCTTTTCCTATCCTCTTCCCCTCTCCTCTTCCTCTCCTCTCTCCTCCCTGCCTTTCAGCTTTGCAGCATGGGCTGCTGTGCCAGAGTGAGTGAGTGAGTGAGTGAGTGAGTGAGTGAGTGAGTGAGTGAGTGAGTGAGTGAGTGAGTGAGTGAGTGAGTGAGTGAGTGAGTGTGTGCATGTGTATGTGTGTGTGTGTGTGTGCGTGTGTGTGTGTGTGTATGTGTGTGCACATGTGTGTGCGTGTGTGTGTGCATGTGTGTGTGTACATGTGTGTGTGTGTGTGTGTGTGTGTGTGTGTGTGTGTGTGTGTATGTACATGTGTGTGTGTGTGTGTGTGCATGTGTGTGTACATGTGTGTGTGTGTGTGTGTGTGTGTGTATCTATGTACATGTGTGTGTGTGTGTGTGTTGGGTCAGATCAGGACGATGGTGATGCGTGCGCTCCCAGACACTGCTCTGCAACGGCAAGCCAATGTAGACACGATGTCATGAACGGGGAGGAGAGGGGTGGGCAGAGGAGGAGGAGGAGGAGGAGGAGGAGGAGGAGGAGGAGGAGAGAGGGTGGGCAGAGGAGGAGGAGGAGGAGGAGGAGGAGAGGGGTGGGCAGAGGAGGAGGAGGAGGAGGAGAGGGGTGGGCAGAGGAGGAGGAGGAGGAGGAGGAGGAGGAGGAGGAGAGGGGTGGGCAGAGGAGGAGGAGGAGGAGAGGGGTGGGCAGAGGAGGAGGAGGAGGAGGAGGAGGAGGATAGGGGTGGGCAGAGGAGGAGGAGGAGGAGGAGGAGGAGGAGGAGGAGAGGGGTGGGCAGAGGAGGAGGAGGAGGAGGAGGAGGAGAGGGGTGGGCAGAGGAGGAGGAGGAGGAGGAGAGGGGTGGGCAGAGGAGGAGGAGGAGGAGGAGGAGGAGGAGGAGGAGAGGGGTGGGCAGAGGAGGAGGAGGAGGAGAGGGGTGGGCAGAGGAGGAGGAGGAGGAGGAGGAGGAGGATAGGGGTGGGCAGAGGAGGAGGAGGAGGAGGAGGAGGAGGAGGAGGAGAGGGGTGGGCAGAGGAGGAGGAGGAGGAGGAGAGGAGAGGGGTGGGCAGAGGAGGAGGAGGAGGAGGAGGAGGAGGAGAGGGGTGGGCAGAGGAGGAGGAGGAGGAGAGGGGTGGGCAGAGGAGGAGGAGGAGGAGGAGAGGGGTGGGCAGAGGAGGAGGAGGAGGAGAGGGGTGGGCAGAGGAGGAGGAGGAGGAGGAGAGGGGTGGGCAGAGGAGGAGGAGGAGGAGAGGGGTGGGCAGAGGAGGAGGAGGAGGAGGAGAGGGGTGGGCAGAGGAGGAGGAGGAGGAGGAGGAGAGGGGTGGGCAGAGGAGGAGGAGGAGGAGGAGGATGAGAGGGGTGGGCAGAGGAGGAGGAGGAGGAGGAGGAGAGGGGTGGGCAGAGGAGGAGGAGGAGGAGGAGGAGGAGAGGGGTGGGCAGAGGAGGAGGAGGAGGAGGAGGAGGAGAGGGGTGGGCAGAGGAGGAGGAGGAGGAGAGGGGTGGGCAGAGGAGGAGGAGGAGGAGGAGAGGGGTGGGCAGAGGAGGAGGAGGAGGAGGAGGAGGAGGAGGAGGAGGAGGAGGAGAGGGGTGGGCAGAGGAGGAGGAGGAGGAGGAGGAGGAGAGGGGTGGGCAGAGGAGGAGGAGGAGGAGGAGAGGGTGGTCAGAGGAGGAGGAGGAGGAGAGGGGTGGTCAGAGGAGGAGGAGGAGGAGGAGAGGGGTGGGCAGAGGAGGAGGAGGAGGAGGAGGAGGAGGAGGAGGAGGAGGAGGAGGAGGAGAGGGGTGGGCAGAGGAGGAGGAGGAGGAGGAGGAGGAGGAGGAGGAGGAGGAGAGGGGTGGGCAGAGGAGGAGGAGGAGGAGGAGAGGGGTGGGCAGAGGAGGAGGAGGAGGAGGAGGAGGAGGAGGAGGAGGAGGAGAGGGGTGGGCAGAGGAGGAGGAGGAGGAGGAGAGGGGTGGGCAGAGGAGGAGAGGGGTGGGCAGAGGAGGAGGAGGAGGAGGAGAGGGGTGGGCAGAGGAGGAGGAGGAGGAGGAGGAGGAGGAGGAGGAGGAGAGGGGTGGGCAGAGGAGGAGGAGGAGGAGGAGAGGGGTGGGGTGGGCAGAGGAGGAGGAGGAGGAGGAGGAGGAGGAGAGGGGTGGGCATAGGAGGAGGAGGAGAGGGGTGGGCAGAGGAGGAGGAGGAGGAGGAGAGGGGTGGGCAGAGGAGGAGGAGGAGGAGAGGGGTGGGCAGAGGAGGAGGAGGAGGAGAGGAGGAGGAGGACGAGAGGGGTGGGCAGAGGAGGAGGAGGAGGAGGAGAGGGGTGGGCAGAGGAGGAGGAGGAGGAGGAGGAGGAGGAGAGGGGTGGGCAGAGGAGGAGGAGGAGGAGAGGAGGAGGACGAGAGGGGTGGGCAGAGGAGGAGGAGGAGAGGAGGAGGATGAGAGGGGTGGGCAGAGGAGGAGAGGAGGAGGATGAGAGGGGTGGGCAGAGGAGGAGGAGGAGAGGGTGGGCAGAGGAGGAGGAAGAGAGGGGTGGGCAGAGGAGGAGGAGGAGAGGGGTGGGCAGAGGAGGCAGAGGAGGAGGAGGAGGAGGACGAGAGGGGTGGGCAGAGGAGGAGGAGAGGGGCGAATAATATTATTTTTTTAGGTGTTTTTCAAACCCGTGGCAGTGGTACACTCAGAAGACACGGTTAGGTTGATGTGTGTGTGTGAGAGAAAGAAAGATAGAGAGAGAAAGAGTGAGATAGAGAGTGAGAGGAGCACCACAGTCTGCCTGCCTGCCCCCCCTCCAAACCAACCCCCCTCTCTCAAAATCAAAAGGGTGCACCCATCCTGAGTCGACAGAGCTCCAGGTCACTGCAGCGGTACATGTTGGGTAACGGAGAGGACAACTCAGGACAAGCGCAGGGACTTTAAGGATACTGCAGTAAGCTGTTCGCAAAACAAGGAGGGGGTGGGGGGGGGGGTGGAAAAAGAGAAAAAATATTCAGACAGAAAGAGAGAGAGGGAGGGAGGGAGACAGAGAGGGAGGGAGGGAGACAGAGAGAGGGAGGGAGGGAGGGAGGGAGAGAAGACTAAAATCAGTATCAGAGAGAGTAAAGGTATTAATGCAATAATATTGCAGTACACATTTTTCAGCGCTCTAATTTTACTGTTTCGCATTTTAAACAATATCTCGTCATCATTTCTGTGTAAAAAAAAGAAGCTAGGAACGGGCAATAATACCGTAACAAATAGCACACTGACTCAGAGGGTTCAATACATAAACGCTCCTCTGACGGCACTTCCCACCCAACTGTTCTTAACATGTCGCCGCTTAGAGGAAGGGGAGCGAGGATCAGAGCAGAGGGATATCTTTCCCATATGTCTTCCTGTATAGAGGAGACCACTGCGTGCGTCACAGATCATCACAGAGTAGCCTGGTCTGATGGGGGGTCGTTGTTCAACAGCGTCTTGAGTGGTCGAGGAGAGGAGGAAACAAACACAAACGCACACACGGAGGGGAAATGTTGTGCATTAGGCTGGCATTTCACTCTGGATGAAAGCAAAGTGAGGTAACAGAACGAAAGGGAGGAAGGGGAGTACTCTATAATCCCCCCCCCCCCCCCCACTTCTAGCATTCTAGCATTTACTCTGGAGCGTGTGTATGTGTGTGTGTGAATGAGTGTGTATCTGTGTGTGTATCAGTGTACCAGGGTCACACATAGAACCCCTGGTGGCAACGTTAAGATTGACCTTCCCTGTTCCCCCCACCCACAAACCCACCCACCCCTCCCCAATCCTGCCCTTTGGGACCCGCCTGTCTGGTGCCAGCACCGCTGCCAACCCCAGTAACATGGCAATGACCTGCTGTACATGAAAACTCCGTAAACCACCCTACATGTGTGTGTGTAGTCATGCACGCGTAAAGCCACAATGTGTACTTTTTCTATTAATGGATCCAAGTTCTGGAGTTCAAATTGTGACCACCGGCGTTTCGACGTGCCACTCACTTCCACCGCTCTAGCCTCCAAATGGTCTGGTTCAGCCACAGCTCTGTCAGCCTTCCTGCGATACCAGACGCGCGCCTAGAGCCAACGAGACGAGGTACCTTCTTCATGAACTAAACGTGGGGTATTTTTAAGCAACAATGTAAAACGAATACGCAGCCACTTCGTCGACCAAGAAACCAAGAATTAGTTCCTTGTTTAGGTTTGCCATCGTTATTGATTTCACTGGGAAATCACTGGAAAATTATTCAAATGAAATACTTGTCGTTGACCGATTTGAAAGATATTCTAGAATTGAGGTCCTTGGCCTGCTGTCAGCCTGTATGCATACAGATAGACAGACAGACAGAAAGAACCACAGGAGTGATTCCAATACCCCCTTCGGTGCTTTGCACTGCATGGGTGTGTAATGAATATTCATTGTAATTATTTTCTACAGCAAGGGATCATATCAGTTACCAATCACTAACTAGACAGAATGATATTGCTGAACGGGAGGGGTGTGTGTGTGTGACCTTTTATACTTTTTTAATTAAAAGGGGATCTACGCCAAACTTCAGAATTCATACAGTATGTTATTCTTATGGTCTAAGACGGTCCAAAAATATTAGTGAACACGAATAACTCCAAAAACGACAGTATAGTGTTAAAACTCAAACCGGTGATGTCATCAAGTATAAAGACAATACATTGAGAAAGAAGATATACTGTCCCAAGGGGAATGTCTTCTCTTTCAGAACAGAGAACGCTACTGCAGAATAACGTTTATTTTGGTATAAAAACTCAAACGTTCTGTGGGTCCACAAAATGGGTCTCCAAGTCATTGTCTATGGAGCAGCTCCAGACTTTATATTTGATGACATCACAAGTTTGAGTTTTACTTCTCAGGTTTCTGGCTTTGGGAGAGAGTAGCTCATTTTCACATATATTGATGGAACTTTCCTAGGCCATGGAAATAACATATTAGATTTCTTCATTTGGATTCCCCTTTGGATTCCCCTTTGTGTTCCCCTTTGATATGAGGTGAACTGAAAACGCATCACTGGTTCTTGAACCCTAGTAAATGTGCCTGCTTACAAGCCAATACACGGGTGTCACAAAGCACAGCCCAATGCCGAATTTACATTTATATTACACTATCGAATGATAGTTTCCTATTGGTTCTAGCCATACTAGCAAATACAACAGACAATAAACCTGTTCATTGTAAGAATTTCACACAGCTTTGATGTAGTAATAATGTGTACATTTTATGATTAATATTCAAATTAAATTTGAATTTGTGGGGGCATTGAACCCTTTGGTTTTGTTAATTGCAGCACCATGAAATAGTGTAGATGAAGAAATAGCAACACCTTGTCTTATAGGGACTGCTACCTTATCATTTAATTGAACTGTAATTAACACAACACAAGGATCCAGACGATTCCCCGATGACATCACTGGTGGCCATATCCAACAAATTTTATTCTCAATAATTAAATGAATGTGTGCAAAACTGTTTGAGTTTGTGGAAGTGTGTGAGATTATGTGCAAAATAAATCAGCATAGTTTTTTGTTTCATACTTTCATTTCAAACTAAGGGGCGGTGAGTGCAGGTTTCTTAGATAACGAGTGATTGGTCATTGCTGCGGACATAAACAACTCCTGTAGCGCTGACTGCAACCAGTGTTCTAGACTTATTTCTTTCCTCTAAAAACCGTGCCCGAGTGTAGGAAATAAAAATGAACCAAAAAACAACAACTTGGAAACATTTAACACATGTCAATGTTCTAAACAAGAATATGGGTTATCTAAAACTAATTTCACTTGGACTTTATCCACCTGTATATACTTGAGTGTTTAATCTGCAACAGACCCTGTCAGAACAGTTCTGTCCTGTTCAAGAGCCTATTTTGTGAATGTCCTCCACCTCTTGTGGTAGCAAAGAGCATTTCCATTCACAAAATGTTGAAAACGTTTTGGTTGGTTTGATTGATCTCTTGTTTTCCCAACTTCAAAGACAAGTGGGGGACCGCCTAATTCAAATGAATACAGTCTGAGAGTTACGTTGTCACAAGGAAAGATGAAATTTACCTACCTGGGTTCCATCCTAGAGGCAAATCTTTCCTGTGACAAAATGGCAACCAATGTAATAAAAAAAGTCAACCAACCAACAAGATTCCTGTACCGGATATCCTCTCTGGTAAACAAGAATACCTTGAAGACTCTAACAGGAGCACTCATTCAAGGGTACTACGACTATGCTTGCACCTTATGGTACCAAAGTACCTCAAAGGCACTAAAAACAAGGCTACAAACATCACAAAACAAACTGGTCAGACTACTGCTTGCTTGGCCTTACTCCTAAAACCCACCTTACCCCTACCCATTTTGACAACTTAGGATGGCTTAGAGTAGACGAAAGAGTACAGCAACTTGCAATGGGCCTGGTCTACAAGATACACTACACCACTAAGATACCCATGTACATGTCGAAATACTTCCCAAAGGTCAGTGAATTCCCTACCCTCCTTCAAAACCGCTCTCAAAGAGCACCTACGGGTGGCTGCAATTAGAAACTGGCCCCGGTAAATGTCCAAATCCCCCCCCCCCACCCAACCCCCTCCAATGTACAGTTTCTTCCCCTTCGGATGTATATATTTTTCTTATGATCTTTTTTTTTTCTTACACAGTACTGTATATTTGTATGTCTTGTATGTCATAAATGTCCTGATGAATTGAAAATGGAGGACCCTGATGTAAACAAGATGAAAGTATTTTTCTGGTCTGCATCCTCGTAGCAGTTGTTTGTATTGAGCCGTACTGTATTGTACCCATTCTGCAATCTGTTAATAAAGTTTTCAATCAATCAATCAAACGTTGAAAGACTCTACCCTGTCCAAACTTTATTAACAGATTGCAGAATGGGTACAATACAGTACGGCTCAATACACACAATTGTTAAGGGGATGCAGACCAGGGAAGACTTTTGTCTTGTTTACATCAGGGTCCCCCATTTTCAATTCATAATGAATTGTAAGTAAGGGTGCAATTCGCACCGTGCAATCCATTCTTTGTGGATCTAGCCCTAGTTGGGAGTTAGCCCTCATGTGCTCTCTTACCTACAAGCTCCTCTACATTTTGTCTGGTAGCTACAGATATCAAACAAACATTGATTTCCAAACACAGATTTTGGCCCAAACACATGTTACAGTATTAGCAGAGATATCAGCAACAGGAGTAGGGCTGCACGATTCTTGACAGACACAACCATTCCACCAGACATGCTTCTGCACGAGGTTTTACACTTCCAAAAGTGAGGTTGAATGCAATGAAGCGAACTGTCATGTTCCGTGGTATGCAGGAATGGAACTCTCTTCCCAGACATGTTAAGCAGGAGAATAGTGAATGTCGTTTCAGAATCTTGGTATCACAACATTTTCAACCAAAGAAATTGACATTCCCTAATAGATAGTGTGTACGTAAATGAAAATGTATGTGTCTGATAAGGAGATAGGATATACGTAGATACAAATGTATGTGTCTGATATGGATATATTATCAAAAGATTGTATAATTGGTTGATATGAACATAGATAATGTATGTAAAAGCTAAATAGTATATTATGCTGTATTAATTAATTGTGAGTAGGTATTGTTGTTGTATTGTATTATGAATTGATTAGGAGTATGTATTGTTGTATCGTATTATGAATTTGATTAGGAGTATTTATTGTTTTAATTGTCTGTATGACATGTGAATGTTGTGAGTGTATAAAGTCTGTAACTGTATTTTACGTGTTATGGACCCCAGGAAGAATAGCCACAGCACTGCTGTGGCTAATGGGGATCCAAATCAACTTAAACTCTCCTCTCCCTCCTGTCTCTCTCCCTCTCCTCTCCTCTTTCCATGAAGAACCAGAGGTGTTTCACGCCGTACCTTCTGTAGCTTGTAAGACCGGGGGAACACATTCCTGACATTCTACTGTGCCTCGTCTCTCATCAGTCTATTCGCAGTCTTCTACGGTAGAGCTCAACGATGCAATGTCATGAATGATTTACCACTTTGGGCCATAACTTGAATTCAAGCCACAGCCTATTAATTAAAAGCATTCCGCACAATAAAAAAGTGTGTCCTTTTCGAAAGATCTTTGGCATGTAGACTACAGACCAATAAAAGTTTTACTCATTAGTAGAGAGCAAAAAGTGTTGGCTATTTCTTACAAGTTCACATAAACGTGATATATAGCTTCAAAATCTAACCGTACATATTGGATCCTAATTCAGACATACTTAAAACCACTAACACAGTGGACAACATTCCCTACTATAGTAAACACGGGCTTCCCATGCCGGCCTGCAGGCCAAGGGAACGCTCAGAAGCAGGAAGGGTGTATGGCACCATAGGCGAGCACCGTGGACTCAAGCGGGACATTTCTTGGCACATGCACAGCAATATGTCTGATCCTGAATCCGCACTGATGCGTTCCTGGACCATCTACTAAGCAAAGCAAACGGCAACTGCTAAACAAAAGTTTGAGGAAGGGGAGTGAGGGGCAACAAAGTTAGAATGGATACTTTTAATGGAGGAACTGGGAATGCCTTGTGACTCACATTTCTACCGAACAAGAGAGAGTCTAATCGGGGGAGGAAACTCCATTTTAGGCCAAAGTCACAAGTTGTAAGCAGGGAGGAACCTGCCTCTCCCACCCACCCACGTTTTCCAAAAGGGAACCGCGCTACACTGCAAATAGGTCAGCGATACAGGCACCTGTGTATTTTCTTCCCAAAACTCCTCCTCTCTCCGATTGGTCTATTGTTCCCCCTGGTCTCCGTGATGCCAAAACCTGGATACCACATTGGCGCTAACCCTGCCAAACAATGTCAGCCGCAGTGTTATTTCCTCCCCCGGGAAGACAAGCAAAAAGAGAAGGCGGATGACATCAACAACAACTTTGCGACCAAATCAGACGACACTTCTGTCTGGCGACTGCTAGGGCCGCATTCCTGGGATTCTAGAACCGTAGCGACTTGGCAGGCAGGGGGTCAACTTTCTCCTCTCCCTGCCATGACCTCGGGACTGCCCTGGGATC
Organism: Notolepis coatsorum; assembly: GCF_963971535.1. Lineage (NCBI taxonomy): Eukaryota > Metazoa > Chordata > Actinopteri > Aulopiformes > Paralepididae > Notolepis > Notolepis coatsorum. The sequence continues at coordinate 62,309,935 of NC_140168.1, read as the reverse complement.
ATGTCCAACCCACAGCTGGAGTCGACCACAGCCTCCTGGATAATGATTTCACTGATACTGACCATCGTACAGCAACAGTCAGCTGGAAGGACCGTTAACGACCGGATGTGGGACACAGAGAGAGAGGAGGAAGCCAACAAACTCCACCCGGCTAAATATGTCCATCTCATCAGAATTAGGTACAAACATTTGTCTTATAGGGACAATTAGGTTAAAATACTTATCGGCGACTTACAAAAGTATAACACATTGAGGTACCATGACAACAGGACCTCACAAACGCCACATAGCCTGCGGTAGTTATATGTAGTAGAATGAATGATCATTACATTTATACAGTATAGCGCTTTTCTACAATGTAGGGTGGAAATTGCCTCCTTCACCACCACTGGTAGCACCCAACCTTGGGCTACGCAGGCTCAATGGCTGCCATACACTGGCACCAGGCACACACCACACTACACAATGGCTGAAAGGCTCAGGAGACAGGGATTGATATCAGCCAATTAAGGGGAAGGGATGATTAGGTGGCCTTGATGTCAGAGACCTGATTGGGAATTTGACCAGGAACGTCGGGGGAACCCCCTACTATTTTTTTTTATCCACTTTTTCTCCCATTTTCTATATTTTCTCCCATCCCAATTTCGTATCATCCAATTCAACCCTCCCCTGTCACGAACGCTGTTTCTTGCCTCCCACAAGCCGGCTGCAATGTGGACTAAGTCATACATAGCACAAGTCCGGCGAATTGTAGGTCCTGCAAGTCGATCGGGGACGTTAATAGCGTTATTAATATGGAATAAAACAATAACAACTCGCCACGAGTTAACTCGCATTAACTCGCATTAAAAACGCATTATCTATGTTTTAAATTATGGCTATGTGTCTAATCTGCCCGTCGCTTATCAATGACTTGTTTGCAGTCAACATTGTCGAAACGGATTGTTTTTTTAATCGGTTCATATCCTTTTTATAGCATTTCGAAAAGCTATCGTTCTCTAGACAATTTCCGGAAAATTGAAAGATTCCCCCATAAACGGCATTTATTGGAATATTCTCGAATACACTAGACACGTTGTCATTTGTCGGCCTATTTATGAATCGTTTTCAAATAAACGCTAGATTATCGATAGTATATGTGTACTTATGCATGCTATAGAAGCGGGCTGAAAAATCTATTCTCTCATTTCCTCAACATCACACACACGGCACATGCTGATATCTCAGTGAATACAGCTCTGATTATCCTAAAACTGGTAACATAGACTCCTTACCTTAGATCAGATGTTCTCCAAAAAGATTATTCCAATTCCTGATCGCCATTCCAAATATCGATCGCGTTTATTGATTGATTATTGGCTGCTGTAAATATATATTCCACACTGCTTTCCAACTCGCGATCACTTCCATGTTCATCAGACACCAGCACAGTGGAGCCAGTAGGCTCCCCTAGGGCTGGGCGATATGGCCAAAAACGTTATCGCGATAAAATTATAAAATTATTTTCATATAACTCGATATCGATAATTATCGTCGATATAATGTCTGTCAAGTTTAATTAACGTCTTATGCCCGGCGCCGATGAACGGGCTATTAATAGACTTGTTTTGCTGCTGCGAATGTCTCGAGAGTCGAGTTGATGTCGTCATCAGTCCGCGCATGTTAGCAGTTAGCCAGCCATAAAATACTCTGTTCCGCCCCAATACATTGCAACGACGTCCACTGTATACCCCACACTACTATAACAGTTACCCTCAGAATTCAAAACACACACCAACTCGGCAGGTAAACTGTAAAATAGCGCCGTGCAAGCTAATTATCCTAGCCAGCCTTGTTTACTGAGTACAGATTCTTACTGCAAGTTATTTGTGGTGGTGGCAAGCTGGAACGGATATATATATATATACACACAGTCGAGTGGAAAGCATGCAAGACAAGACTTTATTAATGTACTATTTTATACGTTTGGGAAATTATATTGTGGCAGGCCCACCGCAAATAAATCCATGTATGGGAAACACGGACATGGTGAAAAGTGCACCGACAGCAGAGGCAACCATGCAAGATGCCAACCTGCTCATCGGGAACAGTTAGGGGTTAAAGGAACACGCCAATATTTTGGGAAATTAGCTTACCATCTTCTCCAGAGAGAGACAAAAAGATAGATACCAGTTAGCTCTCTGTGCGTTCAGTAGAAAGCTATCTGCCTGCACGTTAGCTTAGCTTAGTACAATGAATGGAAGCGGACATGGTGGCATTGTCCAACTAACACCTCTCCCGAAGGCTAACCGGCCATGTCCGCTTCCATTCATTGTGCTAAGCTAGGCTAACATGCAGCCAGATAGCTTTCTACTGAACGCACAGAGAGGAAACTGGTATCTTATCTTCTTGTCTCTCTCTGGAGAAGACGGTACGCTAATTTCCCCAAAATGTTGGCATGTTCCTTTAAGTGTCGTTGCACTGCTGGGAGGAACCTTCAGATGACCAGACCACCGCTCTACCTCCTGATTTCACCCTTCTAAAGTGTTCTACAGCGTGATAAGTGATGTGGTCTGTTGTGATGCAGTTTAAAGGGGATGTATTTATATGACTCCTTGAATCTGTGGAACATGTTTGTTACAGGTTTTTTTTTCTTATTTTTGGCTAAATCAAAATGTCTAAATCTAATTTCTATAATTTCCAGCAATCCTTGTACATGTCGAAATATTCCCAAAGGTCAGTGAATACCACGACCACAACACCAGAGGGAGTTCCACAATTCATGTTCAACCCAGATTCTGCTCAAACAAGGGACTAAACACGTTTCACAATTATGCCACAACAATGTGGAACGCCCTACCCACAGCCTTAAAAAGAATGTGAATCCCTACCCACCTTCAAAAACGCTCTCAAAGAGCACCTATGGGAGGCTGCAATTCGAAACTGGCCCCGGTAAATGTCCAACCCCCCCCCACCCAACCCCCTCCAATGTACAGTTTCTTCCCCCTCAAATGTATATTCTCTTTTAGAAACTCTGTCTGTAAATAAACAGTACTGTATATTTGTATATCTTGTACGTCATAAATGTCTGGATGTAACAGTACTGTATATCTGTATGTCATAAATGTTTTTTTTTTATCCACTTTTTCTCCCATTTTCTATATTTTCTCCCATCCCAATTTCGTATCATCCAATTCAACCCTCCCCTGTCACGGACGCTGTTTCTTGCCTCCCACAAGCCGGCTGCAATGTGGACTAAGTCATACATAGCACAAGTCCCCTCCGGTACTTGAGGTAACAGCAGTCGCATCTTTTCACCTGCGCAGCTCGATCTCTCAGTGGCGAGGAGTAACGCGTGGGAGGCTCACGCTGCCCCCGACACTTCCTGATTCTACTGCGCAGGCGCACCAACCGACCTGTAGGAGTCGCTGTCCACAACGCCCGATCCCCACCCTTCAGTTTCCCTCCCCGTAATACGGCCAATGTGTATTACTGTGGACGACCAGCTAAACTGAAAGCAAATGTGGAGCGCTGGGCTCGAACTGACGAGCCCAGCGTCTCCAGCATTTCGTGGCGAGTGCCTTGCCCACTAAGCCACGTAGCCGCCCCATGTATGTCATAAATGTTATGATGAATTGAAAATGGAGGACCCTGATGTAAACAAGACGAAAGTCTTTCTCTGGTCTGCATCCCCTTAACAATTGTGTGTATTGAGCCGTACTGTATTGTACCCATTCTGCAATCTGTTAATAAAATGTGCAATCAATCAATCAATAAATCAATCCTTTCTCCTATCAAGCACACTGAAACCCTGACCAAATGGCAAGGAGTACATAATATGCCATTCCCCCCATTTTCCATAATATGTCCCTTTTAATTATATTTCAGGAGTGATTTGGCAAGACCTTGCTCATTGCTAGCACATTAGAACACTGTGATGACATAGAGCCTAAGAAGATAAAAGCCTGCTTGTTCGTTTGTAAAGAGGTTGTGTCAAGTTGTATTCTTTGGCCCGCTGGCGCCTGGTCCTCCACGTCAAACAAGTTTGGACACACTAAGCTATCGAGTCAACAGTAACCACAATCAAATATAAACATGAAATGAAATGTAAAGATAAACTTGAAGGCAGTGTTGAAGTCGAGTCACTAAATCTCGAGTCCAAGTCGAGTCACCAAAAAAGAGCCAGAGTCGAGTCCAAGTCGAGTCCCCATTACCCTAGTCCGAGTCCGAGTCCAAGTCATCAAGGTTGAGTCTGAGCTAACATACAAATAAAGATTCTTACTGCAAGTTATTTGTGGTGGTGGCAAGCTGGAACGGATATATATATATATATACACACAGTCGAGGAGTGGAAAGCATGCAAGATGAGACTTTATTAAGCATAACAAAAAATATTGTTTGTTTCCTGTTGGTTGTCAGTTAAGGCCATAGGTAGGTAGGGAATTTATTTTATTTTATTTTTTATTTTATTCTTTCCCACGGCGACTATGGATAGGGAATTTCTTTATTTAATTAAAATATTCACAATAACATGGATGCATGTACTCTGCCAGCATGTTTAATATCCATAATACTAAAGGTTTGACTAAGATTTCTATGAAACTGTATTCTAAATTAAAAAAAATTTAAACTCATAAAATATATTGGGTCGTACCTAAATCGGCAGGGTCGGTCGGCAACCGGAAACAAACCATTATTTTTTTTAGGCCTTAATGTACTATTTTATACATTTGGGAAATTAGATTGTGGGCGGGCCCACCGCAAATAAATCCATGTATGGGAAACACGGACATGGTGAATGGACTGCATTCATGTAGCGTTTTTATCCAACGTGCTTTACAACTTATGCCTCATTCACCCGTTCACTCACACATTCACACCCTGACGGCGGAGGCAACCATGCAAGAGGAGTCATCGGGAGCAGTTAGGGGACACTTGCTCAAGGACACTTCGACACGCTGCTGGGAGGAGCCAGAGTCAAACCAGGAACCTTCAGATTACCAAACTACCGCACTACCTCCTGAGCCACTGTCACCTCACCTCTATTGCTATCTAGAGAGCAGGGCCTAAGCCCTAAGAGGCTGTAACTCCACCAACCTATACAAGCATAGGTAAATACAATGAAAGGTGGATATACTATAAATACTGTAACTCCAGAGAAAGAGGTGGGTATACAGTATTTCAAACAATTCAAAGGCTGAAAGGTGGACAGATATCAGGTACTCTAAATGGCCCCAGAGAAAGTGGAGAAAGTAATTACTCTCTGTACCGCCACATACTCCCTCGACACGACGCCACTCCCAGCAACAACCCCAGGAGGGGGTGGGGGGTGCATTGTGACAAAATAACTACATGGACGGAAGCAGACATGATTAGAAAACCAAACCGCAACAGAAGGAAAACAATCAGGTTGGGAAAACGAAAGGCAGCATCTTCATTACGGGCCGGTAATAACATGGCTCTGCCTTTGCTGCTGTTGACACTACACTCTTAACACTTTGGCGGCCAAAGTCCCGTGGCGATTTATAGTCCAGAGGACCGAGCGTTGTCAACAAACCGATGTACTTTCTAACAGCTATATATTATATATACTTTATAGTATTGCTATCTGTCCATCCTCATTGTCACTTGAGTGCATAAACCGTGCCTTCATAATGGCTTAAAGAAAATAAAAATCCATCGGTTGGTTGTCATTTTATAGTGCCGTGAATATAAGGTTTATGGCAGTTTTCGCCTCGTCTTTTTTCTGGGGAGCTAGATAATAGGCTAAAGGCTAGTCACGTTATATCAAACGCCATTTCTGCTGTATATATACGAATGAAATAAAACAAACTGCGTAGCATCCAGACTATTACAGAGCATCTATGGATGAAATGGGGGCGGCGGGGGACGCCGATTACTATTATTGATTAGCAATACAGTGTGCGTTCACGTAGCCATTTTCACTGATCGATCACGTTGCGTTTTAAAACAATGTCCAATCCAGCTGTAATTTGGGGGAATAGTATATCCTACCGTCAGCCCATGTGATCGCCGGCAGCATTTCGTCATTAGTCATCGGAATCTGGTAGATCGATATGTCCATTGGCTGATCATAAATCCCATTATTCCAGGCTGAAATCTGCGTTCGGTAACGTGATCAAAGATGGAGTATGTTCGGCTGGGATTGAGGCTCATATGAAACGTCCACAGACAGTAAACATTATTTCTTTTTTCAATCGCCCTCAATGATACTGCAGTGGAGCGATGGCGCCCCTAAGCGGATCTGACCGGTATTGCATGTTTCGAAAATCAAATATGCGGGTAGGTCCTGCAAGTCGATCGGGGACGTTAATAGCGTTATTAATATGGAATAAAACAATAACAACTCGCCACGAGTTAACTCGCATTAACTCGCATTAAAAACGCATTATCTATGTTTTAAATTATGGCTATGTGTCTAATCTGCCCGTCGCTTATCAATGACTTGTTTGCAGTCAACATTGTCGAAACGGATTGTTTTTTTAATCGGTTCATATCCTTTTTATAGCATTTCGAAAAGCTATCGTTCTCTAGAAAATTTCCGGAAAATTGAAAGATTCCCCCATAAACGGCATTTATTGGAATATTCTCGAATACACTAGACACGTTGTCATTTGTCGGCCTATTTATGAATCGTTTTCAAATAAACGCTAGATTATCGATAGTATATGTGTACTTATGCATGTTATAGAAGCGGGCTGAAAAATCTATTCTCTCATTTCCTCAACATCACACACACGGCACATGCTGATATCTCAGTGAATACAGCTCTGATTATCCTAAAACTGGTAACATAGACTCCTTACCTTAGATCAGATGTTCTCCAAAAAGATTATTCCAATTCCTGATCGCCATTCCAAATATCGATCGCGTTTATTGATTGATTATTGGCTGCTGTAAATATATATTCCACACTGCTTTCCAACTCGCGATCACTTCCATGTTCATCAGACACCAGCACAGTGGAGCCAGTAGGCTCCCCTAGGGCTGGGCGATATGGCCAAAAACGTTATTGCGATAAAATTATAAAATTATTTTCATATAACTCGATATCGATAATTATCGTCGATATAATGTCTGTCAAGTTTAATTAACGTCTTATGCCCGGCGCCGATGAACGGGCTATTAATAGACTTGTTTTGCTGCTGCGAATGTCTCGAGAGTCGAGTTGATGTCGTCATCAGTCCGCGCACGTTAGCAGTTAGCCAGAGCAAGCGGAGTATCTCATGACAATGTACTAAATATGACCATAAAATACTCTGTTCCGCCCCAATACATTGCAACGACGTCCACCGTATACCCCACACTACTATAACAGTTACCCTCAGAATTCAAAACACACACCAACTCGGCAGGTAAACTGTAAAATAGCGCCGTGCAAGCTAATTATCCTAGCCAGCCTCGTTTCCAAGCGATGTATTCCATGAAAATGTACTAAATATGACCATAAAATACTCTGTTCCGCCCCAATACATTGCAACGACGTCCACTGTATACCCCACACTACTATAACAGTTACCCTCAGAATTCAAAACACACACCAACTCGGCAGGTAAACTGTAAAATAGCGCCGTGCAAGCTAATTATCCTAGCCAGCCTTGTTTACTGAGTCCTACCTCCGGGTCTCCTTCCGCTGTCGGCCATCTCCTTCACTGATTGGTTGTTAGTGCGTGTGCTCATATCCAAGCTTGGAAAATCGATATATCGAAACTTTGCGACCACGTTTCATGTTTATTTCGAGGAAATAATTTATCGCGATAGTTATCGTTATCGTTTTATCGCCAAGCCCTAGGCTCCCCCCACAGGGATCCAGCAGTATAATTGAATGACCTGCAGTTACACAGGGATAGACGATAGGGGGCGGTATTTTCCCATCTGGGCTCCTAGAGGGGCTGCTGTACCAATGGGAAACTCAGTTGATGAAATATGAATTCAGATCGCTAATAGAAAAATAAAACGACAAATCGCATCGTCGGCACTCAACGGGGGGCATGATAAGACGACAATACACGTTGTCGGCATTCAAAGTGTTAACACATTGGCCGCCATGCATTGTACCCATCTTTAAGCGCAGTCTGCCAGCGCTGTAACCCTATGGACATGTTTACCTTCTTTGCAGGGCTATAACTTTTTAAATATTATAGCTATATCGACATTACTATGGCCCATTCAACATCGGGTATCTATCGTTCCGGATGTGGGAACGTTATATTTTTTCATTCATACATTGTCGTGTTAATACCGTTGTGAATATAAGGTTATAGAGTTATAGGCCCTGACGCATTATCGATTGGCGTTTCTTTCCTATACACGCTATATTAAAAAATTCAAATGTATATGATCGGTATACATTATGCTTCATCATGCGTGAAGGAAAGGGGGGGGGAGGGTCGTTTATAATTCCTTGATTGTCAGTAACGTCTTTTTTTAGTATGGGTTGATACGTTGATCAGATGGATTGCAGTGAAATAAATAAACAATCGGGCTGAAAATAACGCTAGATTCCTCTTACCGTTCGCCGATGAGACTGGATGAAAAATATTCCAATTATTTGATGTCGATCTGCTAGATCCATTTCCCGTTTGTATGACGCAATAAACGCTGATTATTGCGTTTCGAAAAACGATCCAATGCACTCGAGTGTGTATCTAGACCCACGTTACAATATATCTCTGGCGGAGGAATTTCCCTGATGCACCGAGCGCCACTTCCGGTTTGGTGTGGAGTGTAACTCGCCCGAAATCCACCAGGGGGCGGTATTGAGGCGTTGCAATATCAGACCAGGGTCCAGCTGCATCCCGGAGGGAGGCTGGATGAATTATGAATGCCATGGCGAAAAAATGAAATATTGATCCCAAAAACGAGTTCCCTCGTTGTTGGCGCACAACGATTGGCGGGCAATAACGAGTATACTCGTTGTTGGCGCACAAAGTGTTAATGACAAACAGCATTCTTTATCTCTCTCTCTCTCTCTCTCTCTCTCTCAGTAAGAATAGGAATGGAATGCTATGTTATGTCGAGGGGTAAACTATGCAGTAGGTAAACTATGAACTCCAGCCTCCCCCCACACACTTTTTTAATAAAGGTGGGTAAACTGAGTTTTAAATGTAAACTAAATGTGGAGCCAAACCACATGGACCTGTACAGTATATACTTCTTGTATATTGTATCGTTGTTATCACTAGCATTGCCTTGAGATCTCTTTCATGTTGTAGGAGTGAGCAGGGAGTACGGGGGCTTTCACACTAGCCATTCGGGGTCGAATCAGAGCGCGATCGCACCAAAATATTGCGTGATGAGAACGCTCCCCCCTGTCCCCGGGGACGCTGATTCGCTCCAAACCTGGACCGCTGGAATAGGTGGTCTCGGGTGCGAACCTGCGTCCCCGACGACGGAGCGGGGCGTGGTGTGCAAGCTTACTGTAATGCTTTCATGCTTGCTTGAATTTTGGGCAGATAAAAACATACAGCAACAACTGGACAATACCCACAAAAACTATATTTATGGGCAATTTGGCGAGTTCAGACCTCAACCAAACAAGCATGTTGAGCCACACGGCTCAGTGGATGAAAACTTCGAGATGAAGCCACGTTACAAGCCCAAGACTTCCCTGGCTCGCATTAGGCCTGGCAATTTTTTTGCCATTGCTATGATACATTGGTTTCTTGTTCGAATGCATTTATTTCTATAGACCAGTGGTGCCCAACCAGTCGGCCGTGATCGACCGGTAGATTGCAGGCTGATTTTCAAGTAGACCGCAAGATTATTTTTATATAACATTGAGTATGTTGTCACGTCGCGGCTGAGATGAGGCTTGCTTTAGCGCAGAGCTCATTTCATTATAGACACAGACCAGCGCGGACCTTCAATGACATGCAATATAATTGACGCGAGCAATGGGCTAACGTTAGCTGCTAACAGTTATCCAATAACTAGGCTAAGCTAACTAGCGTTAGCCGCTAACCCTGGAGAACGATCAAAGCGACTCCACAACACCAGTTCCATTCGTGAGAAAGGGGGTGGGTTATATTGACAAGGCTTGACAGCAGAGGTTCAAAGATAACTTCATATTTATTGGTTATTCTTTTCTTTATATCGGGCATCAAGTTTCCATCACCGTGTGTTCAACTGTGTTGACGTTCGAGTGTGACATCATCGCCTACGGCAGCTTACACGCTCAAAACGCAAACCGTAAACAAAACCCGGAGCGAACCAAGACTGCAGTGTGTACACAAACCAGAGGGGGGAGAGGGAGGGGGGGAGTTCACACTCAAAGACGGAGCGAGGACGGAGCGGAGCACCCGCTCCTAATGAGAAAGCCCCCTACGTCACTTGTCCTGCTGTAGGAGTGAGCAGGGAGTAAGTAACTTGTCCTGCTGTGGGAGTGAGCAGGGAGTAAGTAACTTGTCCTGCTGTGGGAGTGAGCAGGGAGTAAGTAACTTGTCCTGCTGTGGGAGTGAGCAGGGAGTAAGTAACTTGTCCTGCTGTGGGAGTGAGCAGGGAGTAAGTAACTTGTCCTGCTGTAGGAGTGAGCAGGGAGTAAGTAACTTGTCCTGCTGTGGGAGTGAGCAGGGAGTAAGTCAGTTGTCCTGCTGTAGGAGTGAGCAGGGAGTAAGTAACTTGTCCTGCTGTGGGGGTGAGCAGGGAGTAAGTAACTTGTCCTGCTGTAGGAGTGAGCAGGGAGTAAGTAACTTGTCCTGCTGTAGGAGTGAGCAGGGAGTAAGTAACTTGTCCTGCTGTGGGAGTGAGCAGGGAGTAAGTAACTTGTCCTGCTGTGGGGGTGAGCAGGGAGTAAGTAACTTGTCCTGCTGTAGGAGTGAGCAGGGAGTAAGTAACTTGTCCTGCTGTGGGAGTGAGCAGGGAGTAAGTAACTTGTCCTGCTGTGGGAGTGAGCAGGGAGTAAGTAACTTGTCCTGCTGTAGGAGTGAGCAGGGAGTAAGTCACTTGTCCTGCTGTAGGAGTGAGCAGGGAGTAAGTAACTTGTCCTGCTGTGGGAGTGAGCAGGGAGTAAGTAACTTGTCCTGCTGTGGGAGTGAGCAGGGAGTAAGTAACTTGTCCTGCTGTGGGAGTGAGCAGGGAGTAAGTAACTTGTCCTGCTGTGGGAGTGAGCAGGGAGTAAGTAACTTGTCCTGCTGTAGGAGTGAGCAGGGAGTAAGTAACTTGTCCTGCTGTGGGAGTGAGCAGGGAGTAAGTAACTTGTCCTGCTGTGGGAGTGAGCAGGGAGTAAGTAACTTGTCCTGCTGTGGGAGTGAGCAGGGAGTAAGTAACTTGTCCTGCTGTAGGAGTGAGCAGGGAGTAAGTAACTTGTCCTGCTGTAGGAGTGAGCAGGGAGTAAGTAACTTGTCCTGCTGTGGGAGTGAGCAGGGAGTAAGTAACTTGTCCTGCTGTGGGAGTGAGCAGGGAGTAAGTAACTTGTCCTGCTGTGGGGGTGAGCAGGGAGTAAGTAACTTGTCCTGCTGTGGGAGTGAGCAGGGAGTAAGTAACTTGTCCTGCTGTAGGAGTGAGCAGGGAGTAAGTAACTTGTCCTGCTGTGGGAGTGAGCAGGGAGTAAGTAACTTGTCCTGCTGTAGGAGTGAGCAGGGAGTAAGTAACTTGTCCTGCTGTAGGAGTGAGCAGGGAGTAAGTAACTTGTCCTGCTGTAGGAGTGAGCAGGGAGTAAGTAACTTGTCCTGCTGTGGGAGTGAGCAGGGAGTAAGTAACTTGTCCTGCTGTGGGAGTGAGCAGGGAGTAAGTAACTTGTCCTGCTGTGGGAGTGAGCAGGGAGTAAGTAACTTGTCCTGCTGTGGGAGTGAGCAGGGAGTAAGTCAGTTGTCCTGCTGTAGGAGTGAGCAGGGAGTAAGTAACTTGTCCTGCTGTGGGAGTGAGCAGGGAGTAAGTAACTTGTCCTGCTGTGGGAGTGAGCAGGGAGTAAGTAACTTGTCCTGCTGTGGGAGTGAGCAGGGAGTAAGTAACTTGTCCTGCTGTGGGAGTGAGCAGGGAGTAAGTAACTTGTCCTGCTGTAGGAGTGAGCAGGGAGTAAGTAACTTGTCCTGCTGTGGGAGTGAGCAGGGAGTAAGTAACTTGTCCTGCTGTAGGAGTGAGCAGGGAGTAAGTAACTTGTCCTGCTGTGGGAGTGAGCAGGGAGTAAGTCACTTGTCCTGCTGTGGGAGTGAGCAGGGAGTAAGTAACTTGTCCTGCTGTAGGAGTGAGCAGGGAGTAAGTAACTTGTCCTGCTGTGGGAGTGAGCAGGGAGTAAGTAACTTGTCCTGCTGTGGGAGTGAGCAGGGAGTAAGTAACTTGTCCTGCTGTGGGAGTGAGCAGGGAGTAAGTAACTTGTCCTGCTGTGGGAGTGAGCAGGGAGTAAGTAACTTGTCCTGCTGTGGGAGTGAGCAGGGAGTAAGTCAGTTGTCCTGCTGTAGGAGTGAGCAGGGAGTAAGTAACTTGTCCTGCTGTAGGAGTGAGCAGGGAGTAAGTCAGTTGTCCTGCTGTAGGAGTGAGCAGGGAGTAAGTAACTTGTCCTGCTGTGGGAGTGAGCAGGGAGTAAGTAACTTGTCCTGCTGTGGGAGTGAGCAGGGAGTAAGTAACTTGTCCTGCTGTGGGAGTGAGCAGGGAGTAAGTAACTTGTCCTGCTGTGGGAGTGAGCAGGGAGTAAGTAACTTGTCCTGCTGTGGGAGTGAGCAGGGAGTAAGTAACTTGTCCTGCTGTGGGAGTGAGCAGGGAGTAAGTAACTTGTCCTGCTGTGGGAGTGAGCAGGGAGTAAGTAACTTGTCCTGCTGTGGGAGTGAGCAGGGAGTAAGTAACTTGTCCTGCTGTAGGAGTGAGCAGGGAGTAAGTAACTTGTCCTGCTGTGGGAGTGAGCAGGGAGTAAGTAACTTGTCCTGCTGTGGGAGTGAGCAGGGAGTAAGTAACTTGTCCTGCTGTGGGAGTGAGCAGGGAGTAAGTAACTTGTCCTGCTGTGGGAGTGAGCAGGGAGTAAGTAACTTGTCCTGCTGTGGGAGTGAGCAGGGAGTAAGTAACTTGTCCTGCTGTGGGAGTGAGCAGGGAGTAAGTCAGTTGTCCTGCTGTAGGAGTGAGCAGGGAGTAAGTAACTTGTCCTGCTGTGGGAGTGAGCAGGGAGTAAGTAACTTGTCCTGCTGTGGGAGTGAGCAGGGAGTAAGTAACTTGTCCTGCTGTGGGAGTGAGCAGGGAGTAAGTAACTTGTCCTGCTGTGGGAGTGAGCAGGGAGTAAGTAACTTGTCCTGCTGTGGGAGTGAGCAGGGAGTAAGTAACTTGTCCTGCTGTGGGAGTGAGCAGGGAGTAAGTAACTTGTCCTGCTGTAGGAGTGAGCAGGGAGTAAGTAACTTGTCCTGCTGTGGGAGTGAGCAGGGAGTAAGTAACTTGTCCTGCTGTGGGAGTGAGCAGGGAGTAAGTAACTTGTCCTGCTGTGGGAGTGAGCAGGGAGTAAGTAACTTGTCCTGCTGTGGGAGTGAGCAGGGAGTAAGTAACTTGTCCTGCTGTAGGAGTGAGCAGGGAGTAAGTAACTTGTCCTGCTGTAGGAGTGAGCAGGGAGTACTAAGCATGCCACATGTAACTTAGTATTGACAGAGGTTCCATCCTTGAGCGTTCCAACCAGCTCCAAACATAATTGCCGACCCCCGATCACTCCGGCAGCGAATGATCTCAGGGAGAGACACTGTACAACACAAAATGTATTCATACTATTTGATACACAGTAGCTAGCTACTGGGTGGTCAAAATAAATCCAATATTAAACCACTCGTGCCTTGCATCCTATTATTATCCACAATGTCCGTTTATGTATTGACTGCTAAGTTTTTACCTTTGCTAGATTACAGGGATCTGCTTTATATGAATGTGTCTGTGCAGTGTTCATCTATGTTAGATAAATCGTGCTGCTCTTTGAGCTTTGCGAGGGCTGTAAAGCTATCACACATCACTGTGTCTTGTACCTCAAGACTAATTGGCCCTCTTTGTCTACACTGAGACAAACACATTGACTCACATTTATTTATAAGTCCTCCCCTATCTTTGCATTTACACATCATGCAACACTGGCAGCTATAGCCAACACTTGTCTAACCTGTACCTATTTTCAGTAATTAAAGGAACACGTTAACATTATGGGAAATGCTTACAGTCTTATCCAGAGTCAGACAGCAAGATAGATACCAATTTCCTCTCTGTGAGTTTAGTAGGAAGCTATCCGGCTGCAAGCTAGCCTAGCTTAGCACAAATGAATGGAAGCGGATAATGACCACTAGTCTATCTAAAACTCCAGGAGAGGTGGCCAACAGTTAGGCTAGCTACACGCATATTAACCTACGTGTGCATTTAACCGCATGGTTGCAGTTTGGGTGTGCACTCTACCTATAGCCCATCAGTCATTTGCACCTCAACATCGTTCTGGCGCCAATAGCAGCAGCAAGGAGAAATAAGTCAAGGGCGAGCGGACAACAACTCCCGTCACAACACCCGTCTCCCCGCAGCGTTCACATGGTCTCTTCCACAAACTCCCACAACACCGTCTCCCGCGGTGTTCACATGGTCTCTTCCACAGCTGCAGGGTGATTCGGACCTCACTGCGATACGCCACTGCATTACTCAGGAAGTGGATTGAAAGCTGTCTGTGTACTGTGTTGCAGACATAACCCCCTTTTATGGGGAGGTCACACGACTGTCTGGCTTAAAGAGGCAGAGACAGGATGCGACTATAAAAAAAAGGGTTGACCAGTTCACGACACAATCGTCCGTGTGTCGTCAGCACAGATCACTTTTGGTTTTCGCACGCGAATACTTTTGAGTGAAATATCTAGCAACAGTCTGCATCTCAGCATCTTAGTGTAAAGGTCCTCCGATACCATTTTTTCCAGGCAGATACCGATTCGAGTCCTAAACTTTTAAGTATCGTCCGGTACCGAGCACAGATCTGGTCTGTTACTGCACGGTATTAACTTAAGACTGTTATATGGCGGTTTGAGTGGCGCGCGGGCTGTTTGTGTTTTCCTTCGGTCATGACGTGCTTTATGGGGGGGGGGGGGGGTGTGTCTTGGATGGGGATCTGGTAGGGATTGATGTGTGGGGTGTTTGGGGGACTGACTGTTCCGGGGGGGTTGACATGCCTTCGAGCGACATTGTTCTTATTTTACTGTATGCCTATTCCTAAGTCTGCACGTTTACATTGCACTACTTTTATTTTCTTTTATACCTATTCTTATGTCTGCAATTTATGCATTGTTTTTTATTCTGTCAATTGTGTGCTGATTTTATGCCTATGTTAATTTTATACTAATTGCTGTGGGGCACTCTGGACTTTTTGTGTGAAAAAAGTACCATAGATAGTTATTAATATTTATTATTGTTATATTGTAGAAATGTGTGCATTGAAATGCCTGTAAAGTCTCGACGACATTGAAAATGAGGGTGACCTCAATTGTCTTTTCGAGAATAGAAAAGGTTTGATTGATATAATCCATTTTCCCCCATAAGGACATGTATTCCTACTTCCTAGGGTCCAAAATTTCTCAGGATCCCGAAATTGAAAACAGTTCGGTCTTAACCCAGAACCTTGACTCATTACAACAAGCTAGTCATGCGGTGACCCAAAAGACGTGACCGATTCTGCACTACAGAGGGATAACATTGCAATAGTGCTTCTCTATGCCGAAAATCAAGTTGATCTCTCTCTCTGTCTCTCTCTCTCTCTCTCTCTCTCTCTCTCTCTCTCTCTCTCTCTCGGGGAATACTAGCAATACCCTGTCTTGGCTTCGTATATATGGGCCCAATGCACCCCAAGTCATAAGATGTACATTAATTACTTTCAGATTACCAAAGGGAATGTGTTTCCCAAAACAATTTCAAAACGCTGCCACGTATCTAATTAATCAAACGGCTGAATGTAAACACACCTACATCACTCCCTAGGCAACAAGCTTGTACATGCAATTACATGCCGACAAATGTACTGTAGTCTTCACTGCAGGGCTCGACCTCAGATACAAATGGATACCAGTATTTTTGTGGTCTCATTTCTTTCCATCACTCAAACCTATCTTTTAATAATTTCTCTCCATTTCTTTCTTTACACACCAATTTGTGTTAATATCAGTTAATGTCACATTTAATACTTGAATTGCTGGATTTATAACAATCTACAAGCACTGATAACAAGTAAATAAATCAAAATGAAAACTTGTGGAGCGGCAGGGTAGTGTAGCGGTCTAAGCACTAGGAGTGGCTAGATAGTGTTTAAGCATTACATCACGCGCAGGAGTGGTTTGTGAACAATAAACCATGCCTAGGGGTGGTCGTTAGACCCCCCTAGGCATGGTTTATTGTTCACAAATCACGACTGCAAGTGGTGTAAAGCTTTTATACAACTGCCACATTCATCCAACCTTATTTCTATACAATAAACACACATTAATCGAAGATTTATTGAAAAAACCATCCGCCAGAAAAAGTAGTTCCCACAACTACAAAAAAGACAATTTGCCTCCATGTGGAAGCAGATCGGAAGTGCATCCAACCAACTAACACATCCAACTGTGTATTATTGGAATGATTGAGAGAAGTTGCCTCATGTGGAAGCAGCTTGAAGTGCATCCAACCAACTAACACATCCAACTGTGTATTATTGGAATGATTGATTGAAAATTTTATTACCAGATGCAGAATGGGTACAATACAGTACGGCTCAATACACACAATTGTTAAGGGAATGCAGACCTACTTTCCATAGAACTTCATTCTTAGATGCTTCTATAGAAAGTAGGTAAAACAAATTAAAAAGTTTTCTTTGCCCTATAGGAAAAAAACGTTTTCTTTGCCCTATTCTTTTATTTATTTTTTTTAAACCTACTGTAGAGGGCCTAAACTTAACCAGTTGGAAACCAAGCGTACAGTAATAAAATTAGCAATCAATCAATCAATCAATCAACTCAATAGGCCATGCTCACTTAGAACAGCGCAGCACCCAGCGTTGCAGGCAGAGTGTGTGTGTGTGTGTGTGCGTGTGTGTGTGTGTGCGTGTGTGTGTGTGTGTGTGTGGGGGGGGGGGGGGGGGGGGGGGGGGTGGCGGTGGGTGGAGACTAGAGCGAGCGCTGACAGTCGAAAGGAAAAAAAATTGAAAAAAAAATTGAAAATTAATCAATCAATCAATCCGCGATTTTTCTTTTGTTACAGAATGATTCAAGACCCATCAATTACATCATCCAACATTGTTTAAAGGACTAAGACATTCGCTGTGACAGAATCGCTTGATATTTAGTCGTTTAGTCGCTATCAACATATCCATTTGTAAAGATTATTGTCCACCTTCTTGTGATCCGGCGGATTGATGTGATGTGATTCGGTTGTGGGCGGGTCCTGGGCCAGCAAGCGTGGACTGATCGCAATACATACGTGTAAATGGACTGTTTCAGCCAATCAGAATCGAGAAATTTGCATGCCGTTGTATAAAGAGGTCTAAGCACTAGGAGTGGCTAGATAGTGTAGAGGTCTAAGCACTAGGAGTGGCTGGGCGGCTACGTGGCGTAGTGGGCAAGGCGCTCGCCACGAATGACGGAGACGTTGGGCTTGCCTGTTCGAGCCCAGCGCTCCACATTGCTTACAGTTTAGCTGGTCGTTCATACTAATACACATTGGCCGTATTAGGGGGTGGGAAACTGATGGGTGGGGATCGGGCGCTGTGGACAGCGACTCCTACAGGTCGGTTGGTGCGCCTGCGCAGTAGAATCAGGAAGTGTCGGGGGCAGCGTGAGCCTCCCACGCGTTACTCCTCGCCACTGGGAGATCGAGCTGCGCAGGTGAAAAGATGCGACTGCTGTTACCTCAAGTACCGGAGGGGACTTGTGCTATGTATGACTTAGTCCACATTGCAGCCGGCTTGTGGGAGGCAAGAAACAGCGTTCGTGACAGGGGAGGGTTGAATTGGATAATACGAAATTGGGATGGGAGAAAATATAGAAAATGGGAGAAAAAGTGGATCAAAAAAAAAAAAGCACTAGGAGTGGCTAGATAGTGTAGAGGTCTAAGCACTAGGAGCGGCTAGGTAGTGTAGAGGTCTAAGCACTAGGAGCGGCTAGGTAGTGTAGAGGTCTAAGCACTAGGAGAGGCTGGCTAGTGTAGCAGTACCTCCTGCGTGGTCAGATGTTCCAACAAACACAACTGGCAGTGGTCGCGGATGGGAAGCCATGGGGTATGAGTCTGGGAGATAGAGTAAACATCTGTGTGGGTGACGCTCTCTCAATGAAATCCTCGCTGTCAGGTGAAAAGAAGAAGCTGGCAACTCCATGTGACATGTGGTAGTCTACACCCTCCCCAGACCGACAGAGGAGACATGTGGTAGTCTACAACCTCCCCAGACCGACAGAGGAGACATGTGGTAGTCTACACCCTCCCCAGACCGACAGAGGAGACATGTGGTAGTCTATACCCTCCCCAGACCGTCAGGGGAGACATGTGGTAGTCTATACCCTCCCCAAACTACAGTTATTTGAGTTATTTCTTTCACACAACAGAAAACATGCTGAACTGTCCCCCCCAAAAACAGTGTATGAATTGAAAAGAACTGTGAGAGAACTTTCCTCCCCTTGAAAAAACGATCAAGGGCAAAATGAAAGCAGATGAGAAGCATACTGTGATTTTGCAATATCATCTCCACACGACTGTGGATGTTTATTAGTACAATCTCTGGGTGGTACTTCCAGTCCTGTGCACTCCTTGTCAAAAACACAGGGGTCACACTGTGTGTGTGTGTGTGTGTGTGTGTGTGTGTGTGTGTGTACGTACATACAGTACATGTATGCGTGTGACCGGACATGTGTAAGCAACTTTGGAGGGTGAAATGTTTGATGGCATTTACAACCCCAGGGCTGAGCGCAGAATTAGGGATAAAACTAGACCCCACGTTGTCCGATTACAGGTGCGTCACCATGTGATTTCTCCCTCACTCACACCCTAGTGACAATGCCCCCAAAATGTTGAGATACCCCTACCGGAGGTAGAACAAAACACAAGAATGTTTTTCCTCATCTCTAAGGTCTCCCATATATGAAATGGATTCTTGTATAAAAATATTTTACTGCAAAAATGGTTAAATTGATAGATATTGTTATACACCCCCAAAGGAAAAAATAACCAAAATATAGCCTGGCTGTATGGGAGTTGAGACATATAAACTCATTAATAATACAAGCTCCAAGAGCTTTCAAACTTGACATGCTAGCAGTCAGACAGTTGCTTAACCTAATAGAAAAACCTGGATGTGAATATCTTTATGCATGTAGGAAATATATACCTATGTACACATACTTAAAATAAGCGGAAAAGTAAAATGCAGAATGTTCTCATTTACTTTGTAGTAGCTCTGCCATGGTGGTGAGAAGCATGTTGACAAATTCAATGTTACTGCAAAGTAAAGTCACTTGAGGTAATGTTCTGGTCTATAATCCGGCAGAGTCCAGTGCACCTCGAGTGATACTAGCTAACGTTACTGTTTAAACAAAATTACCCAGTCAACTATTCACTTTAGTTTAATACATGAGGCATTGTCTAACGTTATCTAGCTGGCTAGCTACTGATAGCTCCTGATATCAACGTCTGATATCATCATTTTTGCAATAGTTTTTGCAGTAGTTGGCTAGTGTTGGCTAACTAGCTATCGTTGTTCCGTGAGCTAACGTTAGCTACCTAGCTAACGTTACTGTTTAAACAAAATGACCAAGTCAACTATTCACTTTAGTTTAATACATGAGGCATTGTCTAACGTTATCTAGCTGGCTAACAGTAGCTACAGATAGCTCCTGATATCAATGTCTTATAACATCATTAGTTTTTGCAGCTGTTGCCTAATTAGCTATTGTGTTTCATAGCTGTAACTTAACACAGAGTATCCGTCTATAGCAGCGGAATATGTTTATTTTGTACATTATCTAACGTTAACACAAACCTAAACTAACATTACAACTAACCTAAAGTTAGTTTAGATTCGTGTTAACGTTAGATAATGTACAAAATAAACGTATTCCGCTGCTATAGACGTCGCTCTTTTATTTTGAAAACCCCCAGAAAGGAAGTCATTATATTAGCTTTAGTATTAGCTCCGGTTAGCTCCGAGCGTGCAGTAGTTAGTAGTATATTATCAATACCAGCCATTGGATTACTGTTTTCTAAATTGGGGAGGCTTTTAATCGTCAAGGTAAGAGGATTTTAAGTCATGGTATCCATAAACTTCAATCGGTTCGGATCCTTTGAATGAATGAGAATGTAAACAAACACGGCTTCCACGTATAAATCACTGACTGCGCGCAGAGAGGAGTCATTCGGCAAAAAATAATTCCGAGTATATCTGCTTAGAAAACGTAATTGTCTAATTCAATAATTTTTTATTTCTCCACGTGGTAAATACACAGGTCACAACATGTTTACAGGAACGTTTTGGAGTTGTATTTGGAGTGTATTTGGTGACTGTAGGGCACTGTAGGGAACGTCAGGCTGCAAACCCCCCCCACTTCCAGTGATGAAGCTAAGCTACGCTAACGGAGCGACTGTTCCCTAAGCTAAATGCACGCACAGAGACAAAAAAGGTATGTATCTTCTTGTCTAACTCCAGGGAAGATGTTAAATAAGCTAATTTCCCAAAATGTTGGAGTTTTCCTTTAAATTGTGTTGAAACAAAGGAGAATATGAATTATGATTTTTCTTTGCATCTTTGACAGTGAATAACACCATGCTAATAATGACCAAACATAAAAAACTGCCACTGATCTCGTTCAGTACCTTCTTGAGATCATGTGTACAAAAAAATCTAAGGAAATTAATAAAGGGAAGATGATTAAACAGAAGGTTCTGTAGATACAGTACTGAATTCTCCCATCCGGACCAATGCAATTTGAAATATTATTATAGAATATAGAATAGGAGGCTTATAAATTACCTTATTATAGCCAATTCGCACATTTATATATATATATATATTATCTTTCAAATGCCTGAGTTCAATTTGGATTTAGTATCACCAGGCGGCGTCTATGCCAAATACAACGCTGTTCGGTTTCCGGGTTCCTCTGATTGGCCACTAAGCCCACGTGACCGCGCGCTAGCACGCCCCCCCTTATCGCCCACTCTCGCGCTGTGAAGCGGAAGAGCCAGCGGGGCGAGGCGGTGGTTTCTCCCCGGCGTGGGCTTAGTGGCCATTCAGAGGAACCCGGAAACCGAACAGCGTTGTATTTGGCATAGACGCCACCAGGCGTGCATAAGAACAGATAATGATATATACTGTAATTTACTGTCGTTTTTTATTTTCACCACAGTGCAACCATTTTGAAACTAATTTCAGATCTAATTGTTGCTACATGCTAACAATAGGGAGGAAAAACTAACTGCGTTTCAATATTTGTAAAATGTTTTACCTTTTGTGGCTTATTATCGCGAATAATAACAGTTATTGATATTATTCATTCAGAACGCTGAACTTTGAACCCCCATAGTATCTGCCAGGAAGTGTAGTTCGGCAAAATTCCAACGCTGAACGACAGCTATAGATGCCCTCCACAAAATGGCTGCAAAAAGACTACAATTCCCATGGTTAAAATTTTCCAAAATGGTCACCGTCTTGGAATAGACTTCAGATAATCGAAAACTTAAAACTATCTAATGGCACTAGGGGTGTAACGGTACACAGAAGCCACGGTTCGGTACGTACCTCGGTATTGGGGTCACGGTTCGGTACGAGTTCGGTACAACAGAAAAAAATATATTTATAATAATTATTATTAATATAATTAAAATTTTAAATCTTTTAAAAAAATAAAAAATAAAATAAAATGTATATATGATATTTATGATTATTATAATTATTATTATTAAATAGAATAACTTTCTATAGGCTTGCCGTGGTAGTCAGTGATACTGGTGCCATTCTGTGTTCAGGCATCCACTTGCCTACTGCCCCTTTAAACTTATCCTTGCTAAGTTTCAGTTTCACTTCCAGAGAGAATTTAACTTCAGGACCAGACTGAATACTAGAGAACAGATGACATATTACAACAATGGCAGAGGATTATTTGGATTTAAACACAGTGGAGCTCAGATGATCTCTCCAGAAAAGTATGTTTCTTCTTTTTATTTGATTGTGCCTGTGAGTCCGGCGGGGGAGAATGTTGATGTGTTTGTTGGCGCCAGTGGCGGCTCGCCACTAGGGGCGCTCGGGCGCCGCCCCCCCTCAGGCCCTACCCTGGTTATATGAGAGAACAAGAAAAATAAGTTTTTAGTTTTTAGTTTTATAGCCCTATAAATAATATAAACATGTTTAAAATTAATAATATTTACTCATTTTAAGTATGTTTGTGTTTCCAATGCACAATATAACGTTATTATCGCAATTAAAAAACACTCGTTTTCCAGAGCAGGAAGTGACATCACGTTTTTTTTTTTTTTTTTTTTTTTTCGTATTTCTCGGCCCGGGCTATACGCGATATCGCTCTGAGTGCGCGTCACAGTTTGATCGCTGTATCCGTCACAGCCAATCAGTGCATAGCGCGTTGTGCGTTGAAATATGACTATTATGTTGGAATCCGGGCGCGATTTGAAGCGGTCTAGCCAGTAGCGTCAAGAATATCTGTAGCCGCATTTCGCGGAGACGCTCTCTGATTGGCCGACGCCAGTATTTTTTTCCGTAGCAGAATTTCACAGAGACGATCTCTGATTGGCCGAATCCAATTTCTAATGTTCCAAATTTCTAGCTTATTCCTAGGTTGGTCCGTGAGAGATAGTTGTGTTGTTGTGATGTTGTTGTGAGATGCAGGCAGCAGAGCGTGCCGTGACTGCAAGTTCTTTAGACTGTTAAGCTTAGGCACTCTTTCAAAGTTGGTTAAGGTTAGAGTTTGTCTTAGAGCATGGCGATAGAACGCCAGGTAGTTTGCAGGCTGTTCGAGGGGGAAATGGACAAAGACACAGCTCTTCACTCACACAGCTTGTTGGCTAACAACAAGCTATATGGATGCGGAGGGACAACAATGGATGGACATCAACACAGGCTGGATGGACAATGCCATGGAGTGGATATACTTTATCAACAAGCCAACAACAAGGTAGATTAGCGATCTTAACTCTAGTTTAATACATGATACGTTGTCTACTGATGCCGCATAACGTTGTAACGTTACAGCTTTCAGCTAACGTTAGCTACTGCTAGCTGTTAGCTCCGTTATCTTAGCTGGCCACTTTTATAATTACTTCATGGAAACGGAGTAACGTTAACGTTTAAACGTTATGTCGAGGTCATACAATACTACAGTCGACATAAGGTTAACGTTACCCCGTTTCCATGAAGTGTTTAAATAGCAGCAATCTTGTTGAAAATGTTACTTTACTAAAATGCTCTCTCTCTCTCTCTCTCTCTCTCTCTCGCTCTCTCTCTCTAATTTCGCCGCATGTGGGGCATAACCACTCAGACAATGAATGGTAACTTGTTTAAAATAACGAGCTTTACAAATGTGTTTATTATTGAATGGATCTGACATCATCTGAGAGAGAGAGAGCGAGAGAGAGAGAGAGAGCGAGAGAGAGAGAGAGAGAGAGAGAGAGAGAGCTGTGCGTGTTTGTGTTGGGCTATTGGAAACGTCGTTGCATTTGACTGACTGATCATATATTGATCGATGGCAATGGTGATAATATTCGCCAATGCGTGCCTTGTACATGTTTGCAACATTTTTGGTATAGCGCCCCTAGTGGCGAAGTACCCACCGGCCGCCACTGGTTGGCGCGCGCGCGCGTGTGTGTGTGTGTCGGCGACGCGTGTGTGTTTCTTTCCATTGGTTTCATTTGGTTAACGTTATTGGGCGAACAAGAAAACGAAAGAAAACGTAATGACCCTGCAGCTGTTCCAATGCCTTTCTCCTCCGTGCACTTTCGCCGCTCTGAAGTGACTCGTGTGCCCGGCCATGCGCGCTGTTTTCGCACGGACCTCGCGAGTGCCTGCATGTGGGCGTATTCGTCGCATGGGTGCGCGTACCGCACCGTGACGGCCGTACCGTAAATTCGCGGGACGAATACACGTACCGTTACACCACTAAATGGCACTTTTAACCTATTGCTAAACTAACGTATTGATGATAATATACATTCTACATGCGTTTGTGACATGTTAGTGATGTTAATACTTGAAAACGTTGACAAAAATCGCAACTTATATGCAATATTAAAAAAAATATGGATTTATGACCAGATGCCATTTTGGGACCGGATCCGGTCCCGTCGGGTGGAACAGGTTAAGAAATTACTAATGTGTATGGAAATTGACAAAAAAGGTAATGGTAAAGGTAACGCTTAAAATGTATTATTGCAGCGGCAAAAGGCGCAGTGGACATTTTTGGGTGCACCTAAATTATGTGCTGGTGCACCTAAATGAAAAAGTTAGGCGCACTGGTGCAACCAATGTAAAAAGTTAGTCTGGAGCCCTGGACACTGTGGACAGGCAGAGAACGAGCGAGAGGGGAGAGGGACCGCCGGGAGTCGCGGGACCGTGCAGAAGTGTGTGTAAATGTGTGTGCGCCATCTCTCTCCCTTGTCGGGGACCAGTGTTGCGTTCCTCATTTCAAAGCTGGCTGCACGATATTTTGATGACGCCACGTGCACGCACGCTCCCGGGCGCATGCTCCCGCGCATAAATGTTCCCTCGCATCCGCACAGACTAAAGACAATGCCTAATTGCCTCTACAAATGGAATGTAACACATTGTGTGAATGTATCTGAGAATGTATTTGAACACACCTGATGACCTGCGCTATTGATATGCAAAGTAGCCAAGTGGGTACTTAGCGAGTTGGCGCATCAGTTGAGTGCAGCACATTCCTGTGTGCACGTGCGTGCACATCCGTGCATGTGCTTGCGCGTGCTTCTGCTCACAGAGTGCGGTTGCACGGCGTGCAACCCCGTCCCATGAGCAACGCACCTCTGTCGGGGACACACACACACACAAAGTTGACTACGTGTGTGTCGGGCATGTAGGCATAGTGTAACCCGACACTTCCTCAAACGGGTTTTGACAGGCAGAGAACGAGCGAGGAGAGAGAGGGAGAGAGAGATAGAGAGAGGGAGGGACGGCGGGAGGGACTGTGCAGAAGTGTGTGTGCGCCATCTCTCTCCCTCGTCGGACACACACACACACACACAAACTTGACTGTGTGTGTGTCGGGGAAACATCTCTCCTCTCTCTCTCTCCCTTGTCGGAGCATTACACACAAACTTGACTGTGTGTCGGCAGGGCTGTACAGTGCGACATATATATCGCACGTGCTACAGCAACAGCGGTCTGTGCGATGAATGGATTTACTTCAGTAGCACTGGTGCGATAGGGATTCGGTTCATATAGATACTCTTATTTTGAAAATCCTGTAGCGGGTCTCATTTCTGCCCACGCGCAGCTCCAGCTATAATAACTAGGCTCCGACAGCTAGCAACGTTCAGGTGCATATGATACTCTTATTTTGAAAAAAACTCTGTGACAACTCGACAAGTCATATCCGCCCTATCCGTGCTTCTGCAAGCAGAGCAGCGCGTTGGTCAGTTGGTGCGCACTGCTGCGTTAACACAGCAGTGCGCCTACACGTCCCGAAATAAGTCTGTGGTGTTTTTTTTTTCTCGCAACGGGTCAAATGCATATACATGCTTTGCACCGTCGCCATTCCTTTATGCGCACATCGCCCGAAATTAACGTTTATGTACCATTACAATCACTACAACGTTTGCAAGCTAACAAGCTAATCCTGATCAGAGGCAGAGGCGCAGAGCCAGCAGACACAGTGTGGACTGGGGAAAGGGAAATGGGGGGGCACTCTCTCCCCTTCCCTGTGTGTGTGCGTGCGTGCGTGCGTTTGGAAAGACGATGAAGTCACTAGTCAGGAGGACTCAGGACAGGAGTATATTATAGTAAACTGAGGATTACTGAGGATGGACAGATAATGTTGATATTCAAATATAAAAAAGTTTCGAGAGGAGTGGAAGTTTGAAGACAGACTAGACTACAATATGATGCGGGGGTGGTGAGTTGAAACAGTGTGTGTGAATGAATGAATGGAAACTTTATTTAACAGATTGCAGAATGGGTACAGTACAGTACAGTACGGCTCAATACACATAATTGTTAAGGGGATGCAGACCAGAGAAAGACGTTTGTCTTGTTTACATCAGGGTCCCCCATTGTGTGTGTGTGTGTCCCAACCGACCCCACTTCTATGTTTCAATAAATTATTTGCATTTAAAACTATTAACGCTGACTCATTCCTTCAGTCCACTCAAAATTATGCTAATATTCCTACTGCCTCTTTGAACTGCTGCCGTCAGGCAAGCGATACCGGAGTCTTATGGCGAGCACAGAAAGACTCAGAAGGAGCTTCTATCCCCAGGCCATCAGGCTGCTAAACGAACAATAATCGCTAAACGAACAATAATCACTATGCAACAACCATCAAATGCACACAGCACACACACCCACACGCACACACACACTCACTCAAACAAACAACACACTGCAGCACCCACTCTCCACACTTTAGATCACACAAACACACTTACACTTTATATTTATTGATAAAGGATTTGCACTACAACTCGTACACCTACTGTGAATTGTACCTAAACTGCACCTCGTCCATTTATGCCTTGCACTATATAGTATTGTATATTAGTACACTGCACAGTATTGTATATTGTATGGTAACTACGTCTACGAACATTGTACATATGTCTAAACTGAACACTGTGACCTCTTTTTTTTCTTCTAATTTTTACTATGTTTTTATTTCATACTTATCTTGTCATGCACAGTCTCTGGAGCGCAACAGTAAGAAGCATTTTGTACAAAAGTATTCTGTACTTCTGTATGACAACTATTAAAGAAACTTGAACTTGAACTTATGTTGTTTATGATATTAATTGAAAATAGCATATGAGAGTATTATAGTAATAATAACACATGGCGATATACTAAATGACAGCCAAACATGGCACTGCAACTAAATAACACAAATACAATAGGCACATCTGTGACTGTTACAAATATAACACGTTTTATACTTGTGCTACAAGATTTTGGCCTGTGCTACAAAACTATCAACCTCTGTAGCACCAGTGCTATGTGCAAAAAAAGTTAACGTACAGCCCTGGTGTCAGGGACTCTCTCTCTCTCTCTCTCTCTCTCTCTCTCTCTCTCTCGTATGTATCACGCTGTGTGGGTAACTGTCACTGAAAGCGCTTATGGGCGGAGCCCATCCAATAACAGCCTGAAATCCTGAGGCTGGAAAATGATGCTTTTGAGAAAAAAACCTTACAGATGTGTTCAATAGACTCACAGGAATTGTGTAAAGTTGCCCAAATAGTGTAAGGAATAGCAATGCATGTCCCCTTTAACACATTCACGGCCAGGGGTCGCTGTTTACCTTCTGGGTAGAACGCCAGCACTTTGTTCAATGGGGCGCTTTGTTCACTTGCGAGTGAATATATGAAATATTATAGCTATGGATCTAATACACCCGTCGATTGTCAGTGAGTTGCTTCCAGTCAACATGCACAAAACAGATAGTTTTTTCATCCGTACATTTCCGTTTGATACCGTTTTGAATACGAGTATAGTTTGGGTGCTTCTGAGTAATCCCAGGAAAAGATGTGATTATAGCGTTTTAGTGAAATCCACGTATCACGTTGTAATTTTTTGCCTGATTATCTAATCTTCCTGAAATCAACGCTAGATTATCGTTATTATCCTTCCTCATGCACCCATGAAATGTGGTTTAAAAAATAATCCAATTATCTGATCGCCATTTGAAGTACTGGCCGCGGAGGTCCGTGCCACGTTCTCCAGCATTGCATATGAAGGGGGGGGGGGGGGGGGGGCAGCCACCTCCAACTCAACACCAGTAAGACCAAGGAGCTGGTGGTGGACTTCCGGAGGGGCAAGAAGAGGCCCCCCCCGATTCCCATCACCATCCGAGGGGAGGAGGTGGAGGTGGTGGAGTCATATAAGTTCCTTGGGGTACACCTGAACAATAAACTGGAATGGTCAGACAACACAGAGGCCCTCTACAGGAAGGGACAGTGCAGGCTGTTCTTCCTGAGGAGACTCAGGTCCTTCAATGTTTTCAATAAACTGCTGCAGTAATTTTACCAGTCTGTAGTGGCCAGCGTCCTCTTCTATGCTGTGGCATGCTGGAGGGGCTACATCAACTCGAGGGACACCAACAAGCTCAACAAGCTGGTGAGGAAGGCTAGCTCCGTGGTGGGAGTCGAGCTGGTCAGACTAGAGGTGATGGCAGAGAGAGGGATGAGAAGGAAGCTGGCTGCTATCCTGGAGAATCCCTCCCACCCCCTCTACGACGAGCTAGTCAAGATGAGAAGCACGTTCAGCCACAGACTCATACCCCCCCGACACTCAACTAACCGCCTCGGACAGTCCTTCATACCAGCGGCCATCAGGCTCCACAACAGTTGGCAGGGACTGGTGCCAGACATCCAACTAGAACTAATAGGAACCCAAGGAGGACAATAACACTACCTTATGCATACTGCACCTTATGTGAATACTGTGATACTGTGAATACTGTATATTTCAGTTAGTTAGATAGTAAATTATAACACTACCTTATGCATACTGCACCTTATGTGACACTGTGAATACTGTATATTTCAGTTAGTTAGATAGTAATTATAATATTGACTTATTTGTTTACACTGCTTGTGTTGTTTTTACTACCTGTACCCCCCAATCCCCCATGCTGCTAGGATGCCTGAATTTCCCCAAGGGGATCAATAAAGGAATATCTTATGTATGGTGGTGACCGGTTACCTCGCAGTATTTAAACCCCGCCCACACGGCTCAGCTCGACCCAGAAAAAAAATACATGGTTTCTAATGGAGTGCAATAGCGGCCACAATGCGTTAGGGGGCGGTATTGACCATCTGCAATTGCAGACACACTCAGAATAGCATGCACAAGGACGGTGCCTCGATGAATTATGAATGGCAATAGCGAATAAAAGAAATAACGAGTTAAAAACGTATATATATATACGTGATTGGCCGTCAAGCGCTGGCTCCCAATCACGTGTATATACGTGAATGGCCCCGGATGTGTTAATGACAACAAGATTGAATTTGTCCCATGTTTCTTTTGAATCATGTCACTGTCTTCTCCAAACTGTAAAACCCTCAATGTATTAATTTTACATAACTGAATGCAGGCACTATGTTACATTATTCAGATAATCATCTAAAATGGAGAGAGTTGGATGTTTGAACACCATCAACTCACTCAGTTCAGCAATATTTCAGCTGACTAATTAGCTGTGATTAATTCATATGAATGACAAGCTGATGCTTCCCTGCGTTGTATGGTTCTCTCTCCTTTGGTATTATGCTAACGCTCAAGGGTTAAGTAGTAAGATTTAGCTACCATGATTCCCTCCCAGTAGGCCTACCGGATTGGCCCGAATATAAAACGAACCCCCCAGTATATATTTCCATATTTTAAATGAAAGTGTCCTGTTTACACAAAAATGTTAAATCTTGCCGGTAAGCCTTGCTTTGAGCCTCTTGCCATACTTTTACTATGTCGCACAGCTTCTCCAAGATGGCCCCCAGCATAGGGCTGGGCGATAAAACAATAATGATAATTATTGCGATATATTTTCCCTTGATATAAACATGAAACGTGGTCCATAATTGTTTTTTTTATTAATGCCAGTTATAAAAGTTGCATTGTTATACAGTTCGTGTTCATGTTCTACCTCAGATTTGTGGACAGACTTGTCTTTCTTGCCCGCAACTTAAAGTAATGGCTTTGCTTGTCCAAATGACAATACTGACCAAATTGAGATTTATTTTTCTCTTGTCCATTTATTTTGTTTGCTTTCTAATATAAAATACAGTTTGAAACCATCTGTACACAGTAGGCCACCCGCCACCTGCGGACGGGTGTCCCCCAGGGCTCGGTCCTAGGAACCCTTCTCTTCTCCCTCTACACTAAATCTCTGGGTAACATTATCACGTCTCACGCCTTCTCGTATCATTGTTATGCCGATGATACTCAACTCTTCCTCTCCTTCGCTCCCTCAGATATCCACGTCTCTGAGCGGATCTCGGCCTGTCTGTCCAACATCTCCGCCTGGATGACGACCAACTAGGGCTGGGCGATATGGAAAAAAATCATATCGCGATAACGATATGATAATGTTATCATATTTCTCGATATCGATAATTATCGAATTGTTATAAGTATAAAAAAAATAAATAAAAAAAAATATTTTTTTTAACAACAGATGTACCGGTATGTTTATTTTGCAGCAATTCTTTGTCATTGCCGCCATCTTTAGTGTTACATCCCCTCACACTCCAGTTCTCAGGCTGCAGCTGGTTTAAAAGCGAAAGTAAACCGGCTTCTCTGCTGGCTGTGGCTCCAGGGGAGTTGAACAGTTCTGGCTCTGCTAGTTTATTTTCGATCTTTTGGCGCTTTTTTGGTGGACAAACCACCGCACATGTGCACCGTGACTCGTGACTGGAGTCTAGTTCTGCTAGCACACATAGCCTACTGTGTACAGACGGTTTCAAACTGTATTTTAAATTAGAAAGCAAACAAAATAAATGGACAAGAGAGAAATAAATCTAAATTTGGTCAGTATTGTCATTTGGACAAGCAAAGCCATTACTTTAAGTTGCAGGCAAGAAAGACAAGTCTGTCCACTGTCTCTGGTTTTAAAACTGCCCTGTTGCAGGTCACAAAAAAATAAATAAAAGAAAATATAAAAACAAAAAAAAAACGATTTTTCGTTATCGTTATATCGCCCAGCCCTACGACCAACCACCTCAATTAAGCTAAACAGAATTGCTCCACCTGCCGGCCAAATCCTCCGCCCTGACCGACCTTTTCATCACAGTCGAGAATGCAGCTGCGACTGCGTCCCCGACCGCGAAGAATCTTGGTGTTGTCCTCGACAACCAGTTGAACTTCGCTCACATCGCAGCGACAACCAGAACCTGCAGATTCTTCCTGAGCAACATCAGAAGGATCTGCCCCTTCCTGACAAAAGAAGCCACCCAACTCCTCGTCCAATCAACAGTCATCTCCCGCCTCGACTACTGCAACGCACTGCTCGCTGGCCTCCCGGCCACTGCCACTAAGCCTCTTCAACTCATTCAGAACGCAGCGGCTTGCCTGATCTCAAACCTACCGAAGTCGGCTCATCTCACCCCACTTCTTAGGGACCTGCACTGGCTCCCCATTGCTGCACGACTCCACTTCAAGGCCCTCGACCTGGCATATCGTGCGGCAAAGGGAACCGCTCCCGCCTACCTCCGGTCAATGGTCTCTAACTACACACCATCAAGACCCCTATGCTCTGCATCTTCTGGCCGTCTCAGACCTACTCCTATCCGAGCTCCGGGAGGGTCATCAAGGAGAAGCTGCCTTTTCTCAGTCCTTGCCCCACAATAGTGGAATGAACTACCCACCCCAGTTAGGACAGCCGAAACCCGTCAAATATTTCGCCGTCGACTAAAGACGCACTTCTTCAACCATTATCTAAAAAAAAAAGTAAAAAATATATTGTCCTAATAAACTAACCTACACTAGGGCGGCTGGGTGGCGCAGCGAACATTGCGCTTGTCACCAACGCAAGAGACACCGGGTTCGACTCCGGCTGTCGGCGTTGCCTCCGGCTTGGGCCAGTCGTCATACTAACTCAATTGGCAGAGTTAGCGGGTGGAAGTCGATGGGTGGTAATCTGGACGTTGTTGACAGCGACTCCTACAGGTCGGTTGGGGACGCCTGCACAGCAGACAGGAAATGGCGGGGGTAGTGTGAGCCTCCCACACGTTACACCTCGCCAATGAGAGTCCGCGCGCTGGCAGGCTGCCTCCTCGTGTATCAGAGGGGACACGTGATGCAAGGCTTCTATCCTCCCTACAACCGGCCAGTGGGGGGCATATGCGAGCAACGTTCAAGACAGGGGAGGGGAGAATTGGCACAGCGGGTAATTGGGATGGGAGAAAAAATAGAAAAAGGGGAGAAAAAGTGGATAAAAAATAAATAAAGTAACCTACACTGTAGCACTCAACACTTTGATGAACATTGTTACTCAGCTGATAGAGTTGTGCCCTTCCTGATTACTTGTCGTACAGAACTTGTAAGTCGCTTCGGATAAAAGCGTCAGCTAAATTACTAAATGTAAATGTAATTTTTCATTATTAATACCAGAATTGAGATTTTATTTATTTATTTATTTTCATTGTTAAGTCAATCAGCGCCGGAGCGATATGTGTGATTAAAAGGCCAGTGCTCTAAAGTATAGGAATAAGTGGCGGTGTTTGCAGAGCTATAACTATATTCTATATTCTATATTATAGCTATGGATGCAATACTATGGCCCATTTGACATCGAGTATCTATCGTTCAATATGTGAAAAAGAAAAAAAAAATTTATCCATACATTCCCGTTTTATACCGTGGTGAATATAAGTATGGTTTTTGAGCGGTCTAGGGTAATTCCTGGGAGGCTGGTAATAGCCTGCAACGTGTATTATACTAAATGCATTGGTGTTTCGTCCCTACACACGCTAGAATAAAAAAATCCAATGCATATGATAGGTATTATGTTCCATCATGAATGCATGAAAGGGGGGGGGGGGTAGTTTTTTTATGCTTTGATAGTCACCAACGGACTACGTTGCCGACTAACGTTACACACATACGCTCGGATCGCAATGAAGACATTCTTGGATCAACGCAAGATTGATATCATATAGCCCTTACCTTGACTAGGATGCACCCCAAAAACAATAGTCCAATTATCTGATCGCCATTCCAAGTATTGATGTCCATCGTGTCACCAACATAATCCACCACACAACATGGATCGGGAGTATTTGATTCTTCTCAATCCGAGCGTTATAACCGCTCGTCTTGCCCGGAGAAAAATAGCCGACCCGGACCCATATAATCAACGCACAGCCCAAGACACAAGGTTTCAAAGGCTGCTCGATACGCCGCCTGGTAGGATGCGGCCGGTATTGCACTTTCGCAATCTCAGACTCATTCCCTATGATAACACCAGGCTCTCTGGATGGATAATGAATGGAAATATCGAATAAAATAAATAACAATGAAAACCCGACTTTTCTCGGGTTTGGCGCTCAAGCATCGGCGAGTTTACCCGACTTTACTCGGGTATGGCATCCATTGAGTTAATGCCAGTTATACAAGTTTTATTATTATATACAGTTCGTGTTCATGTTCTACCTCAGATTTGTGGTTTGGCAAGTAGGCCTAGTTTGTCATGTTCTGACAATAAAGAATATTCTGAACCACAATTAACCTTCTGGTTTCTTCAGCTTTCATTCAGCAGCAAGCATAGCCTTTAAACTTGACAGAAATTATTATTTCATGTACTGTATATCAAGATAATTATTGATATCGAGTGATGTGAAAAATGTTATCGTGATAAGATTTTTGGCCATATCGCCCAGCCCTACCCCAGCATTGTGTAGAGCTGCAGCAGCCTTGTTTTTAGCCTAGCCGCTTGCCGTAAAGGTCTTTACTATGTCGAATGGGCTTTAAGCTGAACCTTGCATCAGCCTGGACTGAGCTTTAAGCTGAACCTTGCATCAGCCTCGACTGAGCTTTAAGATGAACCTTGCACCAGCTGCTACTGAGCTTTAAGCTGAACCTTGCACCAGCTGCTACTGAGCTTTAAACTGAATCTTGCACCAGCTGCTACTGGGCTTTAAACTGAACCTTGCACCAGCTGCTACTGAGCTTTAAGCTGAACCTTGCATCACACAGTCTCGTCATCTGTGAATAGCAGAGCCTCGGCCAGGACTGTGTCAGTGTAAATGGCAGGGTTAAGTGTAAAAACAGTGGCTCGGTAGGTAGAGCAGTCGTCTGGTTATCCGGAGGTTCCCGGTTCGATTCCCGCTCCTCCCGGGCAGTGTGTCGAAGTGTCCTTGAGCAAGACACTTAACCCCTAATTGCTCCTGATGTGCAGGTTGGCAGTGCACCTTGCATGGTTGCCTCCGCTCTCGGTGTGTGAATGGGTAAAATGTGAGGAACAAATTGTAAAGCGATTTGGATAAAAGCGCTATATAAATGCAGCCATTTACCATTTAAAAAACAACATCAACAAAGAACTGTTATGTGCAGTCAGTGAAGCAACAGCCTTGGCTTCGGTATGACAAAACACTTCAATGATTAATGAGGCTACATGTCATGCATACGTAAACTGCACAATAACACATCCATAATTGTCAATGCCATGGAGTGTGTAACGGCAGTTAAGAGTCATTGACATTTTTACAGAGAAATAAACCACCTAGAACTCATCTTAATTATTCACGACAAGACTGAGGTCTTGGGGGATCTTGGGCCGTTATTTTTATAGGCCTACATGCATGATAGTAACTGGAGATGGTTAGTGCTTTGAAAACATCCCAAAAGAAAAATTCTTATTTTACATTTTTTATTTGATGTCATAGCAATTAGCCATTTTGCCCCCCCCAACCCCCCCCCCCCCCCCTACTAATCCTCGTGGGGAAATTATTCCTCTGCATTGAACCCATCCTAACCACTTAGGAGTAGGAGGCAGCCACAGACTACCAACTCCAGTTATGTCAGTATCTTGCTCAAGGACAATAGCAGGAGTGGGAGGAAACTGGAGTAGCCGGAGAAAACAAACGTAAACACAGGGAGAACATGCAAACGTCACACAGTTTGCGTGGGTTTCCTCCCACTTCAAAATAATGTCAATAAAATACTTACATGGTAGGTACATTCCTGCCATTGGCCTTAAGCAAGATACTGGCATTACAACTTGAGTTGGTGTTGAGCCTCTGGTTTCATTCAACTGACCTATCTCTGTCCTCTTTTCCTCCAATCACAACTGTTGCCTTACGGCTTTTGAATAATAAAGTAGCCCATTGACATTACTGAGCATCCCTTTGACGTTATAAAGTAATAAAGTAGTTCATTGACATTACTGATCATTCCTTTGATGATATAAAGTAATAAAGTAGCTCATTGACATTACTGAGCATCGCTTTGATGTTATAAAATAATAAAGTAGCCCATTGACATTACTGAGCATCACTTTGACGATATCAAAATAATAAAGTAGCCCATTGACATTACTGAGCATCGATTTGACATTATAAAATAATAAAGTAGCTCATTAACATTACTGCGCATCACTTTGATGTTATAAAATAATAAATTAGCTCATTCAAGCAGTGACATTGAGCTGAAAACAAAAAGAAAATCATCCGGCTTAATTTTTCTTTATTGCCATTGGATTGGACAGCATAAGGGGGGGGGGGGGGTAACGGGTGAGAGCACAGTGCCAGAAAACACTGAACCACAAATTAAAACCAAAACCCAGATACCGAAATAGAACAGACTCATAATATGCCGTTGAGAGCCATGTGTGTCTAACATGTTATTAGAAAGCTTCCTTTCCATCTCTGCCCATGGCTAAAGTTAAACAGGACCACACCACTCTTACACCCCCGCCCCTCCCCCCCCCCCCCCCCTCTCCCCCACCAGCCAACAGAGCTGCACGTCGCATGCGCACTACTGGAACACCACGAGCACTGAGAAAACACTTTAATGAGTCTGTCCCGTCTGTCTCCTTCTCTCCACATCCATTACTTCCCTCTTTCCTTCCAAATCCATCCCTCCCTCCCTCCCTCCCTCCCTCCCTCCCTCCCTCCCTCCCTCCTCGCCTCTTCCTGCTTTCCTTCTCCTCCACCGCTTCCCTCTTTATCTCCCGCTAACGTGTTCTGAAGGCGTTTCAACTTTCAAGCGGCACACAAATTTTTTGGCAGGCGTCGAGAGATGTTTTTGTCCCCTTTATTTTCCATGTACTCTAGCCACATTCTCTTTTCTTTCTTTCTAAAACACTGCTTTTGTTTTCAAGACAACCCTTGACTGAGGGAGGAGGACGGGTGGAGGGGAGGAGGGAGGGAGGAGGAGGGGATGGTATGTGCTGTTCTTTTGTAAAAGTCTAAATCAACGAGCGTTCTTGACAACTTGATTTTAGATCAATATAAGAGCGGCAGACATCTGACAAGCGGCATTAGGTGATGCCAGGTCTGGATCAAACTGCAATCTGTGAATAATTGTCGGGGCTTGTTTTAACCTAAATTAAGATGATGTCAGGTCAGGTAAGCTCAGTCAATCATAGAAAGTAAAGAAAAAAGGAAGAAAATGTCCCATGATTGCCCACCGCAAATACATCTCCCAAATTGACACAATAACTAACGGTGCTTCTTGCGGGGTATATATACAGTCTTTTCACTGCTGACTATGTGTATGTAACGCACCCCGTGCCAACAACAACCACCACAAGAACCAGTGGGGAACACAGGCTGGTCTAAACCGTCTGGTAGTATGCATTGTGTTTCCCCATTTGGCAAAGTCACACCCACCTAAAGGGGATGAACCAAAAATGTAAGTATGTGCGCAGTCACACTATTTGGCTTGAGGTCTGACTGATTACGGATGGTTGGAAAGAACACAACGGTTACTTCCTCTTCCTCAGTTGTCTGGCTTCTTGTCCTCTGCAAAAGCAAGCAATTGGTCCACTGATGGATACATCTTGATATGGCTCTAGTGTGTGAAATCCTCTTTCAGTGCCTCTGTGCCCGTTTTCTTAGGCAGTTAGCCTCGCTGGTATGTGCGCCATTAGTGTTAGCCATGCTAATTGGCCTCTTTGCTTTTGGAAAGAATGGTTTATATATATTTTATCATTATTCTTTTTTAATAATAATTTAATTTTTTTTTGCATTCGACTAAGAGGTTGTCAGTCGACTACGGCTCCTTTCGATCTATTCGACTAATCGAGGTCAGCCCTAATATATACACACACACTATAAAGAACAACACTATGAGTAGGATGAATGCATCAATGGAGCGCAGGGGTGGAGTGGTAGAGGGAAAGAAGCTCTGTCCTTGTGGCAGAAAGTAACATCAGTAAGAGGCTTCAGAATACATTAGGGAAGGAAGAAGTGCTTGGTAGAGGGAGTTCAGGTTCGCTGCATTGATTAGTACTTCTTGAGAAGTCAGTCGATTAAAGTCCTTTGATTAAAGCAACCTGCAAACCTGTTGATTAAAGCAACAGGTGGAAAACCACAGTTCTCAGGATATCATTAACCCCGTCAGTGCTGTAGCAGGGGATGTAGATGGCACCGATGCTGTGGGCAGGGAGCTATATACGGTAGTTAAATGGCCTCAGGGCAAATTAAAGGAGGGAGTGGGAGACAGTTAACGTGAATTTGATAAAGATGTTAGATGGGCTTAAAGGAATTTACAGGTGGTAAATAAATGAGAGAAGGTGGGAGATAGTATCTTATAGTAGTAGAGAATGGTGGTGACAGATTTGGAACCATTGATAGAAGAGAGATTGTATCTGGTTAGGTCCTGGCAGAGAGGAATACAGTTAGGAATGCAGGGGAGAAAGGCTACAGTGGATGAGAGAGAGGGAATTAATGTAGAATAGAATAGATAGAATAGAAATACTTGTATTATCCCGTGGGAAATTTGACACTGCAAATCGCTCAACATTTAAACATTTAGACAGAACAGTTCACGAATTAGAATAATAAAACAAATCAAATCAAGTTGCCTAGGATAAGAGTAGAGTAAAATAAAATAAAAATGGAATAAAATATACAGTAAATAAATACAGTAAAAATATACTGAGAGGCATCATAGCAGCATGGGGGAAGGGGGGGGGGGGGGTACAGGTAGTAAAAACAACACAAGCAGTGTAAACAAATAGGTCAATATAATTTACTATCTAACTAACTGAAATATATATTCACAGTATTCACAGTGTCACATAAGGTGCAGTATGCATCAGGTAGTGTTATAATTTACTATCTAACTAACTGAAATATACATTATTCACAGTATCACAGTATCCACATAAGGTGCAGTATGCCTAAGGTAGTGTTATTGTCCTCCTTGGGTTCCTATTAGTCCTAGGTCAATGTCTGGCAGCAGTCGCTGCCCCCTGTTGTGGAGCCTGGAAGTCGCTAGTCGCGGCCTCCTGCCACTATGGAGCTGCCACTCTGTGCTCTGTGTTTTACAGGAAGAGCTAAGAAGTCGGTTAGTAGTACTCTGGAGGGCAGAACAGGACAACATTTTATAGGAATCCATTTAAATGTGTTAAAGGAATGTTCCGTCAAGGAATGGGAGGGCAACTCAAAGCTTCAAAGCAAGTGTCATGTTAGGTAGAAGAGCATTTAAAAAGGACTTACTCAGATACAGTTAAGAATAGAGAAATTGGCCTTCCTCCAGATATACCACCGTTATATAGTATATGATGGATATTAGTAGGGCTGTCTTAAATACTTCGAAGCTTCGTTCGATGGCATGAGCACGTTTTTATTTTTTATAAAAAAAAAATTGCCTCTAAAATGCATCTCCAAGGGAATATCCCTTGGAGTTGTACACGACGGCGACGCCACACAAAACATCAATAAGGCTATGCCTATGCTGCTATGACTAATGTGTTACCAAGTTGGCTAATTTAATTGTAATCATCTGCTTTTGTAGGTGCATTGTCTGATATAATTATAAATTATAAATTAAATATAATATATATAATATAATATATTTATATTATATTTATATTATTTAGTATAGTGGCACAGGGGCTAGAATATTATTTAAAAATTAATCGTTTAATAGATACCAGTGCAGAAATCAGGGATTCCAGGTTTTGCAGGGTGCATAGAACACACTAGCATGATATGGCACCAGATTCAGGCAGCCAAGATCAGATGCAGGCAGCCAAAAAAAAAGAGATTTACATGTGGTATTTTTAGACCTGGACAATTTGTTGGTTCTGTACCACATAGCCTTATTTGGAGTGCCTTTGATTTCTTTAGAGTGCCAAGGGTGATTGTAAACTTGGTGAAAGCTTACAGCTTTTTGGGGGAGGAAAATACGTTGTTCCATGATAAATAGTTAGCACGTACTTGAGGCCAGACCTAGTTTTATGGTCTGCAAGTCAGCGGGTAGCTTATTTGATAGAATTGACAGTGCCCTGGGAGGATTCAGTGGAGGAGGCTTATGAAAGGAAAAATATAGATATGCAGATTTGGAGGCAGAAACTGAACAGAGAGGATGAAAAGCTAGGGTATGTCCGATAGAAGTGGGATGAAGAGCGTTCAGAGCACGTTCGACTATATCAGCGGTTCTCTTAGTAATTTTTTATGTTCTGGCAACATATTTTGCCTAAATATGCCTCGTTTTATAAATGTGTATTGATAACATAGTGCTGTAATAAAATGCTCTAATAAATATGCATGATCAAATTCAACAATGTGTGCTTTTATTTTGATATTCCTTAATTCCAGGTTGAAATTACGTGATACATTAAGTGTTGGGGTCGCCAAAAAAAATATCCAAAATAAAATGGGGTTATGGTATAAAAAGGTTTGAGAACCCGTGGACTATATCATTATTGGGAGAGTTGGGGATTAGTGGGCGGAGTTTGTGAAAGGCGGTAAGCCAAGGGGATGTTGGAAGAAGCATTGAAAGGAAGTCAGTGGATTTGGTTGAGCAAAACAATGTCAGCCGGGGGGCTAAGTAAACAAAGGGTAAGAGTATTCCTTTTCTTTCTCTTGTTTCTGTTTCATGTGTGCTATTGTTATCAGGAATAGTTCTGTTTTCACATAAGGATAGGATAACACAACAAAGTTCTGCGTGTGAGTAACATGGGCGGTGAGAGCTAGCATGGAGGGGGGGGGGGGTGTTCTGTTGAGCCTTCCCAAGGTGTCGGGGGATAAACACGAGTGAAGGGTGGTGCCTACTTGATAACCCTGTCAATGTGCTGGCTCTCACTACCTATCTAGCTGCACATTTGGGGTGTGGTGGCCATTAAGGGCCATGTGTTATAGTAGAGAGAAGCGATTGTGAATGCCCTCTATTAGATGATTATGTTGGCAATAAACTTAAGAGTAGAGTTGTAATGTTGGGTTAATGGGCATGGCCAATCGTGCAACTAGCAACATAGACTGTTGAGCAGGCTTTGACAAGCCTTTGGTAAATTATTACAGCCCTTATTAAAAGTTTGCCCCCCAGGATTATTGTTGTGAGTGTTTGGCAATGGGATTGGGTTTCGTCACTGAGCGTTTATCCTTATCATTAGGGCACAAGTATCTTGTGTTTTATTATAAATCCAATGCTCCCAATGTACTACAGAGTAATAATAATCACATGAAAGAGTGAAAGAGGGAGAGACTGGATAACATAGGTTTTCACAGCTATTTAATGTATTATTGTGCCATTTTGCTAAAGTTCTCTCTCACAACTATCTATTGTTTGTTTGTGCTTTGTAGTTCTTGCTGTGCGAGTCACTGAATCGCCTGGAAATGAAAGGTGGGAATCGGTGTGGACCTCATGGTTGGATTCAATTGACCCATCTCAAACCCCGCCCACTTCTCTTGATCTTCCAATCACAACTGTTGCTTCCCTCGGCTAGGGGGGGGGGGGGGGGGGGGAAGTGATCCTCGATACATCGTTTTACTGCTGTTAGACCCACTGCCATATTATTTACTCTGCTATACCCACTGCCATATTATTTACTCTGCTATACCCACTGCCATTAGTGGTGGTAGGTCTGGTTCTTTTTAAGGATTCGGGTTAGTGTGAGTCACTCACTGAAGTGATCCGGTTCATGT
Source organism: Notolepis coatsorum (assembly GCF_963971535.1). Lineage (NCBI taxonomy): Eukaryota > Metazoa > Chordata > Actinopteri > Aulopiformes > Paralepididae > Notolepis > Notolepis coatsorum. The sequence continues at coordinate 62,269,228 of NC_140168.1, read as the reverse complement.
GAGTCACTTGAGTCACTGAGGCAGTGAAGTTGGTGAACGGAATTCATTCAACCTTTATTTTGAAAGGCACAGAGGTTTGCTTAATTTTCAGCGACGACGAGATTACATAATACATACAAGTCTGCGGTGCTTCTGTTGAACTAACAGGAGATCGCTAACCCGAATCTTTGAACGAATATGAGTCCGAGCCATTTCCGTCGAGTACCTAACAGGAGATCGCTAACCTGAATCTTTGAATGAATCCGTGTCCGAACCATTTCCGGGGAGTCCCTAACAGGAGATCGCTAACCCGAATCTTTGAATGAATCTGTCTCAGAGTCCGCGGTCTTTCCGTTTCAGAATCAGATGAAATATTAACTAAATTAAGATAGGAAGATAGTACAACTGTAAAATAAAAAGGTGGAATAAAATAAAATGGGATATAAACTAAATTAAATAGAAGCACAATAGAATATAGTATAGTTAGTTATATAAGTAAAAAAAGAATTATATATATATTTAAATATAAAGAAAAATAGGCCAGGGCTGTGCAAGATGTGGTAAAGTATATACACTAACTGTTAATTAGAATAAAAATAACAATACAGTGGGATGATGGTAAATGGCTGCTTTTTTATATAGCGCTTTTATCCAAAGCGCTTTACAATTTGTTACTCACATTTTACCCATTCACTCACACATTCACTCACACATTCACACACCGACGGCAGAGGCAACCATGCAAGGTTAGGGCTGGGCGATTAATCGATTAATGATTTAGGAAGAATTTTTTTAATGAAATCGATTTTCAAAAAAATTATATATATCACCTTTTATTTTACAAAAAGTGATGTTTGGTGAAAGTTCGATTTGCACTTTATTAATCCCAATAGGGAAATTCATTCTTGTTTGATGATCAATAGGCACCTTTTATTTGTTTTAAGTGAAGATTGGTGAAAGTTAGGTTTGCACTTCAATCCCAATAGGGAAATTCATCTTGGTTTGATATTTTTTTTTGTCTCAAATAAAAACAAAGCTTATTTGAATGATTTGCTTGGCGTTTCTAGTTTTTAAGAGAAAAAAATCGATTAAAATCGTAAATCGGATGTGGTGTGAAAAAATCTGAGATTTTATTTTTAAGTCATACCGCCCAGCCCTATGCAAGGTGCCAACCTGCTCATCGGGAGCAATTAGAGGTTAGGAGCGGGAATCGAACCGGGAACCTCCGGATTGCCAGATGACTGCTCTACCTCCCGAGCCACTGTCGCCCCACAATGAGATATATATAGCAGGGCATTTTGTGTGTGTACTTAGCAGGCAGCCAGTCAGAGGACTTATAGGATCCGGGTTAATGGAGACCTCGGACTCGTGATTTCTGATTCAGTACAAAGATTCGGATCTTTAACCCGGATGAGTCAGGAACCGCCCAGCACTAACTATTATTTACTCTGCTATAACCACTGCCATATTATTTACTCTGCTATAACCACTGCCATATTATTTATTATATATAATATATTCGCTTATATCATACATTTCATTAAAAAGCAGAAGCAGAGCGGAGCTGCCGTTGTGATTACATTGTGTGATGCCATAAACAGGGTGGCCTGTTGGGATGTTAGATCCTAATGTGAAAAACTGTGATTTTATACAGTATGTCTGCTCATTTTACCCTTGCTATTTATTTACTTATTTGTACTTTTATCTCTATGCCCCACTATCCGCTGGGTGCATACTCTGACCTTTATCATGTTTTGTAACAGATTACAGAAGCCTATTGGAACGTGAGGTTCTGATATGATTTGATTAATATATATCCCACTTTATCCTTTGCTCTTGCTGCTTGTTTTACACTGATTTTATGTCTTATTTCTTACTGATGTAAAGCACTTTGAACTAGGGCTGGGCGGTATGGGCAAAAATGTATATCACGGTATAATTTGAAGCACGGTATATATCACGGTATATTCATTTATCTTAAAATGTCCATATAAATGCTTCTGAGGGGGTAAACACTGGTATGGCAGCTATTACTGTACTCTTGTATTACTAGGACATATTTCACATAGTACAGAGGTATTTTAAGAACATTTATTGTGCAAAACTGCAATAGAAAAATACAAAACCTTTTCTCAAGTTACCGTTTCTCAAGTGTGTGCGGGCAGGTATGGTAATAAATATTTTGACGCTGTTGAAACGTAAATAATCAAAAATAATGTGTCTAATTTGATGTTATGTTTAAAAAATAATAATTTTTTTAATGCTATACTACTACATAAAGTGAATTTATATTGAAAAAAAAATCTAAAAAAAAATCTAAAATAATCAAATGATTCTGTTACAGCTGCTGAGCTATATACTATAGCTATTAGCTAATGCCCATCAATATCTTCCATTTGAATGAAATTCAAAAAATTGTTAGCAGAGAGAGAGAGAGGGAGGGGGAGAGATAGGGAGGGAGAGGGGGACGGATGGATGGACGGACTCAGCCCCGCCTTCCCTCACTATTGGATGCATCTGAGCGTTCCCAGGGATAGGTTTAGTTAGCGTTAGAAGCTAACATTAGTTAAAACCTTTAGCGCGATTGTGGGCATTCCAGAATGGCGAGGATGCAAAGCATGTTAGACCATTGGACCCGTTGCAGAGTTTACATTACACATAGAAACTGCACGACTTGCAAGAGAAGTTGTCACACAGCTGTCAAACGCAGGGCTGAAGAGCTAGTTTGCTTCTAGAATTGAAGGTCCGCTCTGCTCTGTGTCTATTATGAAATGATAATTGTGCATTGACACGCCCACTACGCAAAGCCATTACTTGCACACTGTGCTCCTAATTGATTTTTCCAGTTTGCACAGATCTATTTTTAGGGGAAAATGCGAGTGAAATAGTCACACTGTAGAGCCCTGGTGTGGTTACGTCATTGCTACTTTAGAGCTGCTCTACAGGTCACAAGGTGTCAAAATCCATACCGTAGCGCAAATTCATACCGGTGTACTTTCTATACCGTTTATACCGTCCACACCTACTTTGAACTGCAATCCCCTGTATGAGATATTATTATTACGACAGAATGTTTGACCTCGCTACCTACGGTATTTCAGATTTCTGATCTCTAGTAATGGCGAGAAGTAAAACATTTACTGGTATGGTCCTTCAATGATTATAAACCGATTTTATGTCAGTTCCTTTCAGTTTTATTTTATACATATGTAAACACTTGTGGGGCCTATATTGTAAAACCACTACAGACTTTCCTGAACGAGGCATAATAACTGAAAACTAAAGGGTCAAACAGAACCGAACTGCCGCTTCGGATCACCAGTCCAGCTAGCACAGTCTGGTTACTAAAGCATTGTGTTGCAGGAGTGTCACAAATCCCACTGAATGGGGTTAGTCCAATGTTTATATACTAACCGTGTACCGACTAATATACTTTTGTACAATAAACCTGAAGTTCTCTCTCTCTCTCTTCCTCTGTGTGTGTGTGTGTGTGTGTGTGTGTGTGTGTGTGTGTGTGTGTGTGTGTGTGTGTGTCCCTCTTCCCTCTGTCTCTCCCTCCTGTTCTCCTATCTGGGGGAGAGAGAAGCTAAAGCTGCAGTTATGGACTTTGTGGTGACCAGGCTCTGTAGCCTACTACTACATTATTATACCACTATGGTTACATAGTTACAGGCTACTAGTTTTTTTTTACTTTACTATATAAATGGACTTTGTACTGAAAGGCTGTCTATAGGTTACTACAGGGACACTTGGGGCATTTGAATTGTCAGAGAAAACCATTAATGACAATAATACACTGCTTGTGATTTTGCCATGTGTATTAATAGTTAAGATTGCCATGGTAATGTTTGTAATACATTTCAGCCAGCCCGCATTATAATAGTATGTACGAAAGTAAGTAAACTCTTATTTGTATAGCACCTGTTTAAACACAGGTTACAAAGTGCTTTACATTAACTCATATTATTACGTGTTTGCTCGACAACCGTTGGGCGCCAAACACGTAATATTACGTTTTTGGATAGTTTTTGCTTTTTTTCGATTTTAATATCAATGTTACACTCACGGACCTACTGTATGTTACTGCTAAAAGCCATACTAAGTGCCAAAAGTGCAGTACCGGCCAGATCCTGCTAGGTGGCAGTATCACCCACCCTTTGAAACCCTGTTCCAGACCCTGTGTTACATTTAAACCCCTCCGGGCGCTAAATTTAGACGGAACCAAGTAAATCGCTTCATCCGACCACTTCGAAACGCATCTAGCACACTCGATCCATAAGTTGTGCCAAATTATGTCCGGGACCGGATGGACACCAATACTGGAAATCGCGAGCAGACAATTGGAATATTCTTTTTGGAATACCCCCGATCAAAGGTAAGGACGTCAATTCCAGCTTGATCGTACAATGTTTTCATATCGATCCAGCTGATCAGCGTGTGTGGTGTTCAAAACGAATGCCGTTACTGGCCATCAAAGCATAAAGACCCCCCCCCCCCCCCCCTTTCATGCATTCATGATGAAACATAATACCTATTATATAGATTTGATTTGGAAATAGTAGCGTGTCCAGGCAAGAAATGCCAATGCTTATAGCAGAATTCACGTAGCGCCCTGTAACTCAGCTTTTCAGGAATTAGCCTGGATCACTCCTAAACTATACAATATTCACCACAGGATAACGCGTGAACATATACATGAAGAATTATCTCTTTTTTGCATGTTCGACGGAAGAAAGTCACTGTCAAATGACCATAGTATTGTCTCCATAGCTATAATATAGAATATAGATATAGCTCTCCAAACATAGTGACACACAGTGAAAGTAGGCTATGGAAACCTGGCGCAGCCATTACAAGGATAAGGCTGGATTCAACCAGATAAAATGTGCCGGAAGGTATGGGTTCTTACCTATCTCGATGTGATTCATCTAGAGATATCCACTGCACGAATTTTAGGTGTTAATGAAGCCAGCATAGCAGTCTGCGTAGCTGTGGTGGAGAAGATAAAGGGAAGCATATAAACTTGTAATTTTCTGATGTTAAATGAAATAGTGGATGTATAGTCCAAGTGGGGGTCCTGAGGGGGGGGGGGGGGGGGGGGGGGGGGGGGGGGAAGAAAGAGCGAGGAAGAGCGAGCAAGAGCACATGTATTGTATTTATTATTTTTATGTCTTTTAATCTACATTAATTTTGATTTAATTACTGGACTGTCATTATTGTTATTATTATTTCTGTTATTGTCCTGTGATTTATCATTGATTATTACTGTTACTGTATTGTTTGTCTAGTTTCATGTTAAAAAAGGGAAAATAAAAAACATAAAACATACAAAAAAGGATAAGGCTAATGACTGGCGCCCAATGAGTTAACAATGGCATGAAAACAACAGCAAACATAGAACATGAACGTACATCACAAGGCAGAATCCACATACAAAGACACATATAATGCACACAGATGGCATACAGCAATATTATATAATATCTTGCAAAGCAATATCTTGATTCTTGATTCAATAGACACCCCCAGAATCAATCTGAAGAAGTGGGTTTTTAAATGTTGATTCAACGGACTCATCAGATCTAATAGAGGATTACATTTCTGATAACAGAAAAGCAAAATGTTTACTTTGGATTCGTTCAACATGATTTTTGGAACACGTGGCAGCCCTATAATACACTATGGGCGTTCGAACGACTCAGACATCCATGCAAATGTACCAGACGGCCTCACTGGTTATAAACAGAGAACATTGAAATGTTGGAACAGCTAGTGTACAGTGAAGGAGCACCGCCTGGTGAGATTTGTGCTCTATCAAGCGCAGCTTTCTAGTTGCTATCATCACAGGAAAGCTTCATTACCCATGAACAGGAAAGACCTAAAAGTAAAACTCATTGGTAATGTAAATACTGGTGTATCAAACAGACCGATATTCAGATTTGCAACAGGAAAGTTCCAAATCAGACCTGTATGTTTGATCAAATCTGATTTGGGCCACTTTTGCCTGCAGTCTACACGTAGCCTAAGAAGTGATTGAATATTTTGGACTTCGACATTTCATAAAACTACACTACCCAGCTCACACCAGCCGCAGTCAAAGCTGCAGCCGGCTGATGTGGAAAAAAATAAGTATATTTATTTTACATTTATAGGCCTGATCTTCTATATTCATATATGTCCGGATGGCAAAATTCAACCAGGCACTGCCACTGGGAATACATTCCTTGATATCCATAGATGTCCCTAGATACCAAGAACATGCAAATGAACTTGTAGAAATGGAGCGATCTTCCATTTACTTTGGTATGTACTTTTAAGCAAATCTTCTGAAAATATGGCTAGGGCTTAATAGGTTAAAAATGTACACTTGATAATGAATTTAGACACCAAAATTCCTGATTTGCATGATTCCCGATTCACTTTATCAAAAAATGTATTCCCACAATACGATAACACAGATAAACATGTGAATATTTCCTAGCCCTACAGATATCGGTGCATCCCTTCTCATCTATCCCCACAGGGGACTGTGATATATCCCTGTCAAATCCATGGAAGGTTCTGGAACCGTCTGTGGGGAGCCTTCAGTCAGAGCCCATGCTGCAGGCCAGACTCTCTCCAGTTTATTTATCTGAGGGGGTTTAGGTTTCAGCTCTCAGGGGAACTCCTGAGTACACACACACACACACACAAACACCCTCACGTGCACACACACACCCTCACACACACACACACACACACACATACCCTCTCACACACACACACACACACACACAAACAAACACCCTCACACACATACCTAGAGCCATATGAAATCCGTTTTATTATTTTCCAAATTCCATTAAATTTTTTTGACTAAATTCAGTTTTTTTCCGTTAAATTATATTTCAGAATTCTGTATTTAGCTTTTTATGCTCATTTTACCATCAGAAATAGTGTCTAATAAGTGGGAATGAATAAATGTCCACAATTGAATAAGATATAACAGTCCATTTAATGTTTTTAAGTGCTGCAACTCAGAAATACAGTTCAATTTTACACAATATTTTTCAAATAATATTGTGACAAAATAGAAAATGAACACAAAATAAAAATACACATTTCAAGTGTAAACAATAGATACAGCTACTACTGACATTATCACAATGACAATGTCAGTAGCCTAGCTATATCTATTATATTGTGATGAAATATAGTAATGCATAATTTAGGCACCTTTAGTTTAGTTTATTTCGTTTATAAAGGACAGTGTGTAATGACAATCGTTTGCATTAAACAAATAGATGGGTGCACTAGATTTAGCTAGAAGCTATCATTTCCATCTATAGTCCCATGTACTGTAACGTTACATAGCTATTTAATCACAATAGTGTCGCACGTGTTTTTGCAGGTCCAGTCCGCGGTACGTTGACAGAATTTGCAAAACACCTTATCGCCGGAGGCATAAAAGTCATTAGGATACTGCTCTGCTCTGAATTTAGGGCTTATTGCGGAATTTCTTAGCTTCTTGACGACATTAACACTGAAGCAGCGAGACGGCAGACGCTTGGACACCGCTGTGTTGTGTGTGAATGAATGAATGAATGAATGAATGAATGAAAACTTTATTTAACAGATTGCAGAATGGGTACAATACAGTACGGCTCAATACATACAATTGTTAAGGGGATGCAGACCTGAGAAAGACGTTTGTCTTGTTTCCATCAGGGTCCCCCATTTTCAATTCATATAGACATTTATGACATACACAACATACATGACATTTATGGCATAGGTGTTATGGTTTGTAACCGACCTCAAACGCAACGGCACAGAGAGAAGGTTCAGAGTTAGCCAAAAGCTAGGGCGTATTTATTTACAGAGTCACACGAAGGATGAAGTACAGCAAAAGAACAAACGGGGATCTGGCAGGAGATGATGTTGCGGCTCTGCAGATACTCCCAGTAGAAGTGGTGAGGAATTGGCTTGTGACGTCAAAGCGGCTCTGCAGATACTCCCAGCTTTCACTCCCGGTGGAAACGGAGAGAGAGAGAAATCAGAGTTAGCCCAACGAACACACAGAGGCAGAGAGGTGACTGGTCCAGTATTAATCCAAGTGACTTGATCTTCGGTGTACCACACACAAGTTAGCAGAGTCCAGAGAAAAACAATACGGTAATCCACAGTGTAAATCCAACACAAAAATAGGTGAGTCCAGTAACAAACAAAAACGGGATCTCTTCGGTGTTTCACAAACACACAAAAAACTGATGATCCAAAAAGACTGTTTCCAAAAACTCACCAGAGCGCAACGTGTAAAGCGGGCAGATAACGAGGTGCAGCTCCGAACGGGGAACCAGGTTCTCCACAGCGGTCTCTCCACAAAAGGTCCTGGAGAGCAAAATGACAGGAACAGCGACGGGGAAGGCAGGTATATGCAGGTGTAATTCAGAACAGTAGTACACAAAACGACCCGGCATAGAATGACAGAAGGTCAGAGTATATGAAGCCTCTGGGGCGCTGATTAGAACACACATCAGGTGCGTGATGGTAATTGATACTTGACTTAGAAGTGTGCGTTCGGCAACGGACCAATCATCACAGAATCCTCACAGTACCTTAAAGGAACGGAGCGTGTGGCGGGGAACGGACCAATCATCACAGTACTTTAAGAAGCCTGTGGTGGGGAAAGAACCAATCCTCACAATAGGGACATAAGGTATTTAGTACTGATACAGTTGTGACATAAGCGGTATTCAAACGCAGCGGTGTAACACGCAGCGGTCCCCGCCTCCCCGGTCATGTTTGCTTTGCAACAAACGTTCCACCCAAAAACGGAATTTCAGTCCAGATTAGGCCAAATTCTGCAATATTCCACGTTTTGCTGTCGATTCCATTTTTATTGGTCAATTCCGTGATTCCGTCCGCGATTCCGTGAACACGGAATTCATATGGCTCTACACATACCCTTCTCACACAAACACACCCTCACACACACAAACACACCCTCACACACACAAACACCCTCACACACAAACACCCTCTCACACACAAACACCCTCTCACACACAAACACCCTCTCACACACAAACACCCTCTCACACACATACACACACACACACACACACACACACACACACACACACACACACACACACACACACACACACACACACACACACACACACACACACACACACACACACACACACACACACACACACACACACACACACACACACACACACACACACACGCGCAGGGAACAAACTTAACTTTTTGACTTACCAGCCATTTGGCTGGTAGATTTGAAAAACTACCAGCCATCCAGATGTTTTACCAGCCAAAAATTATAAATAGCTTTTTAGTATATCGCCATGTGTTATTATTACTATATAATACTCTAATTACCGCACAGTGCGCAAAAAAAAAAAAAAAAAGGTTTGAATGCATTTTTTTTTTTAGTAGTCTACTCTTATAGCCTGCCTCTAGTCTAATGGCGCTTTTCCACTGCATAGTACCTACTCGACTCGACCCGCTTTAGGCACCTGGTACTTCGTTCCTTTTCCACTGCAGCCAGGTACTACTACTCCGTTTGTCTCCGTGTGGGGAATGGGGATGCAGGCGGGGCCGCCGCCGCTCGCTTGTGTACACTGAAAGCTCCGTGGGCATAGATGAATGAATGAATGAATGAAAACTTTATTTAACAGATTGCAGAATGGGTACAATACAGTACGGCTCAATACATACAATTGTTAAGGGGATGCAGACCTGAGAAAGACGTTTGTCTTGTTTCCATCAGGGTCCCCCATTTTCAATTCATATAGACATTTATGACATACATAACATACATGACATTTATGGCATAGGGACATATAGGTATTTAGTACTGATACATTTGTGACATAGGCGGTATTCAAATATACAGTACTGTTACCCCTAGATCCTGACAGAGTATATACATATGATGGGGAGGGGACTGTACATTAGGAGGGGGTGGGTGGGTGGGAGGGGAATATACATACGGCGGGGAGGGAATATATACATGCGGTGGGGAGGAGACTGTCTATTAGGAGGTGGTGGGGGTTTTGGGCATTTACGGTGGCCAGTTTCGAATTGCAGCCTCCCGTAGGTGCTCTTTAAGGGCGGTTTTGAATGTGGGCAGGGATTCACATTCCTTTACAGCTTTGGGTAGGGCGTTCCACATTGTTGTGGCATAATTGCGAAACGTGTTTAGTCCCTTGTTTGAGCCGAATCTGGGTTTAACATGATTTGTTGAGCTTCCTCTGGTGTAGTGGTTGTGGTATTCACTGACCTTTGGGAAGTATTTTGACATGTACATGGGCACCCCGGTCGTATAGTGTATCTTGTAGACCAGGCCCATTGCAAGTTGCTGTACTCTGTCGTCTACTCTAAGCCATCCTAGGTTGGCAAAGTGGGCAGGGGTGAGGTGGGTTCTGGGGTTCAGGTCAAGTAGTAGTCTGACCAGTTTGTTTTGTGATGTTTGTAATTTTGTTTTAAGCGCCTTTGAGGTGCTTTGGTACCATGAGGTGCACGCATAGTCATAGTACCCTTGAATGAGTGCTCCTGCCAGAGTCCTCAGGGTATTCTTGTTTACCAGAGAGGAGATCCGGTACAAGAATCTAGTTCGTTGGTTGACTTTTTTTATTACATTGGATGCCATTTTGTCACAGGAAAGATTTGCCTCTAGGATGGAACCCAGGTAGGTAATTTCGTCTTTCCTTGTGACAATATTGTCACCCACTGTAACTGAGAAGCCGTCGGTCTTGCTGAGTTTGTTATTTGAACCGAAGAGAATGGACTCTGTTTTGCCCATGTGTAATGATAGTTTGTTATCAGCGAGCCATATGCAGATTTTGCCTAGTTCCGTGCTGAGGGTTTTTTCAACCTGCAATTTGTTCTTGTCAGAGACCAGCAGGGCTGAGTCGTCCGCAAACAGGAACAAGTTGCAGTCACAGGCTGACGACATGTCATTTGCATAAATTAGGAAGAGTAGCGGTCCTAGTATGCTTCCTTGTGGAACACCACAGCTCACTGTGAGGGGGGGGGATAGAGTACCGTTTACCTCTACCATCTGTTCTCTCCCCTCCAGGTAGGATTGCATCCAGCTCACTGATAGGCTATCGAAACCAATTGCTTTTAGCTTGTCCATTAGAATGGAGTGATTGACAGTGTCGAAGGCCTTTTGTAGGTCCAGCATGACCATGCCGCAGTATTTGCCAGCGTCCACCTCTTGTTTGATGTGGTCGTTCAAATAGAGGAGGCATGTGTCAGTGGAGTGGGACGTTCTGAAGCCAGATTGGAATTCGTAGATTAGGTTTTTTTCCGCCAGGTACTTTTCGACCTGTTCGTAGACTATTTTCTCCATGACTTTCGAGATGGAGGTAAGAATAGAAACAGAATAGAAGGGCTTGCAGCAAGCCAGAGTTTAACACAGTTTCAATCAATCAATCAATAACAACATTAACCAGACTCTCGTTGCGTCTATTCTGCCAACGCTAACGTTACCTCTCATTGTGTATTCTACCAAGCAAACCCGGGTTTAACGTTACCTCTCTATATCGGCTGACTGTAGTATTAGGCTAATAACAACAACAAACTTAACACATCAGCGATCTTGTTGTGACACTAAACTCTCCGCTCGGTGGTAAATTGGGTTGATGTCGGTTTTGTTTCATCAATAAATAAGGCAGAATACACAGTGAATCCATTCTTTTTTGTTTATTGCACTTGGTTCTGTCGCAAACAAATCCTGAATGAAATGCATCCTTAGCGAGGCAGTAAAGATGGCGGCGCGGCGTTCTGTTTTCGTTCAGAGGCTACAAAGTGTGACGCGTCGAGTAGGGGGTATCTGCAGAGCCGCAGAGCCAGGCTGGACCAATAGGGTCGCTTGGAACCGAGTAGGGTATATCTGCAGAGCCGCAAGCCAACTTTATTATTATGATAAAAAACAGCGGTGACGCGATATTCAGCCTAACTCTGCGGTGAGCGTGATGCAACAGCGATCGCGGCAGCTCTAGCCGACGCATGCAGTGGATTTTGTTGGCCGCCAGATGGCGCCCAGGCCTTAATTTATGACGGCCAAACATTAAATCTACAAGCCTGTGGCGGTGGGCGTGTGACTAATTTGTACCCTGCACACACACACACACACACACACACACACACACACACACACACACACACACACACACACACACACACACACACACACACACACACACACACACACACACACACACACACACACACACACACACACACACACACACACACACACACACACACACACACACACACACACACACACACACACACACACACACACACACACACACACACACACACACACACACACACACGTCAAACCTCTACAATGATGAAATTATAGACTACTTTGCACTTCTTGACCATGCTCACTAGGAGAACTCTTACTCCAAGTGTAGCTCGCTGGCAAAATAAACATGTGTCAGTAAAGAGTTGTTCTGATACCGATACCAGTATCGGAAATGCCTCCGATACAGCCTAAAATGCTGGTATCGGTATCGACGAGTACGCGTCAAATCTATGCTCCGATCCCATATGACGTAATTTATCAACAACACGTGCGGTATCCTCCTGCTGAGAGTGAGCATTATAAAACAAACGTGTTTTTAATCGACCGTGAATTAAAGTGTCAATGCCGTTTGTCATTTTAACAGCAGATACTTTCTTAACACTTTGGCGACCAGCATGTAGCGCCGATTTATAGGCCAGAGGACAGAGGTTTGTTTACAAACCGATGTACTTTCTAACAGCTATATAATTTATAGTATTGCTATCTGTCCATTCTCATTGTCACTTGAGTGCATAAACCGTGCCTTCATAATGGCTTAAAGAAAATAAAAATCCATCGGTTGGTTGTCATTTTATAGCGCCGTGAATATAAGATTTATCGCAGTTTCGCCTCGGTTTTTTTCTGGGGAACTAGATAATAGGCTAAAGGCTAGTCACGTTATATCAAACGCCATTTCTGCTGTATATATACGAATGAAATAAAACAAACTGCGTAGCATCCGGACTATTACAGAGCATCTATGGATGAAATGGGGGCAGCGGGGGACGCCGAGCAGTATTATTGAATAGCAATACAGTGTGTGTTCAAGTAGCCATTTTCACTGATCGATCACGTTACGTTTTAAAACAATGTGCAATCAAGCTGTAATTTGGGGGAATAGTATCCTACCGTCAGGCCATGTGATCGCCGGCAGCATTTCGTCATTAGTCATCGGAATCTGGTAGATCGATATGTCCATTGGCTAATCATAAATCCCATTATTCCAGGCTGAAATATGCGTTCGGTAACAGGATCAAAGATGGAGGGTCTTCGTTTGGAACCGAGGCTCATATGAAACGCCCACAGACAGTGAAAATAATTTTTTTTTCAATCGCCCTCAATGATACTGCAGTGGAGCGATGGCGCCCCTAAGCGGATCTGGCCGGTATTGCATGTTTCGAAAATCAAATATGTGGGTAGGTCCTGCAAGTCGATTGCGGACGTTAATAGCATTATAAATATGGAATAAAACAATAACAACTCGCCACGAGTTAACTCGTGGCTCTGGTCCTCAACAGGTGGAATCGAATCACGAGTTAACTCGTGGACGGTCAACATAGTGTTAAATGCCATCGTCCCGACTGAGCGGTGTGACAGGGAGCTCTGATGTGTTCGCTTGCTGGTGTTATTAGCATTAGCTGAAGAGCTAGCTGAAAAGCTAGTTTTAGCTTTAACGTTACCTTGGCTAAAGTTGGGGCTATTCATAATCCAGCAATAATGGCTGCAGACCTGCAAACAAAGTACAGCAAGTTAGCAAAGGAGTATTCCAAGGTAAATAACTTTTTCACCAGTAACGTTATATTGTCTTTCCATCTAGCTCATGTTAACTGGCTAACCTAAGTGTCGTCACTGATCGACCTCTCGCACACATGCACGCAATTAATGACATGTTGCGGACAGCCATACCGTGACAATGTTTAGCTTTTAGTGCCAAAGGATAAGAGTCTGAGGCGGAGTCTCAAAAGAGAATGTTGAATATTTATTGTGCATCGAAAATCACAACATACACGTTACTACTAGCTAAATGAACCAGAGCCGACTGGATAGCAAGTGCAACAACGTATAACGTCCGTGCGGAACCAATGTCCCAACACCAACAACAGTTCCGTGGGTGAACTCATTGAGCATAGTTGTCAATTAATGATACTAGTCTATACAATCACCTGTTGTTGAATAAATACCATTACTTTCTAGTTATTACTAAAAAACAGTATGTATAAAACAGTATCTGTAGCTGTAATGTATGCACTGGTATCGGATCAGTACTCGGTATCGGCCGATACCCAAAGCTTAGGTATCGGAATCGGATCGGGAAGGACATTTTTTTATCGGAACATCTCTAATAAGTTCTATAAACACCTCACCACCACCACCTCCACCACCCATCCCACCATGCATGCAAACAACAAGGTTTGCCTTCTTTGGCTCGCTAGTTCTCTTTTCAGAGGTGTTGACACAAGGATTTGTATGGATTTCCTTCAAGTGGGGGGGTCTCAGGACCAAACAAATGGAAGTTATATTACATGATGTAATGATAATTTGATCAGATGTTCTCCTTCAACTCCTATTTCCCCGGAAACAATGAGGCGCCTGTTTACTATAGCAAAACCAACAACATGTTCATTATAGCAAAACCAACTAAATGTTCATTATAGCAAAACCAACAAAATGTTCATTATAGCAAAACCAACTAAATGTTCATTATAGCACAACCAACATGTTCATTATAGCACAACCAACATTATAGCACAACCAACAAAATGTTCATTATAGCACAACCAATAACATGTTCACTATAGCACAACCAATAACATGTTCACTATAGCACAACCAATCAAATGTTCACTATAGCACAATCAATAAAAAATTATTCATTATAGCACAACCAACATGTTCATTATAGCACAACCAACAAAAGGTTCATTATAGCAAAACCAACATGTTCACTATGCACAACCAACAAAAGGTTCACTATGGTTCACTATAGTACAGCACACCCAACAAAATGTTCATTATAGCACAACCAACATGTTCATTATAGCAAAACCAACCAAATGTTCATTATAGCACAACCAACTAAATGTTCATTATAGCACAACCAACAACATGTCCATTATAGCACAACCAACTAAATGTTCATTATAGCACAAGTTGCACAACCAACTAAATGTTCACTATAGCACAACCAACAACATGTTCACTATAGCACAACCAACATGTTCACTATAGCACGTTCATTATAGCAAAACCAACAACATGTTCATTATAGCACAATCAATAGCATGTTCATTATAGCACAACCAACAACATTTTCATTATAGCAAAACCAACAACATGTTCATTATAGCAAAACCAACAAAATGTTCACTATAGCAAAACCAACAAAATGTTCATTATAGCAAAACCAACAAAATGTTCATTATAGCAAAACCAACAAAATGTTCATTATAGCAAAACCAACATGTTCATTATAGCACAACCAACAAAATGTTCATTATAGCACAACCAATAACATGTTCACTATAGCGGGCGGCTACGTGGCGTAGTGGGCAAGGCGCTCGCCACGAAATCTGGAGACGCTGGGCTCGCCTGTTCGAGCCCAGCGCTCCACATTTGCTTTCAGTTTAGCTGGTCGTCCGTACTAATACACATTGGCCGTATTAGGGGGTGGGAAACTGATGGGTGGGGATCGGGCGTTGTGGACAGCGACTCCTACAGGTCGGTTGGTGCGCCTGCGCAGTGGAATCAGGAAGTGTCGGGGGCAGCGTGAGCCTCCCACGCGTTACTCCTCGCCACTGAGAGATCGAGCTGCGCAGGTGAAAAGATGCGACTGCTGTTACCTCAAGTACCGGAGGGGACTTGTGCTATGTATGACTTAGTCCACATTGCAGCCGGCTTGTGGGAGGCAAGAAACAGCGTTCGTGACAGGGGAGGGTTGAATTGGATGATACGAAATTGGGATGGGTGAAAATATAGAAAATGGGAGAAAAAGTGGATAAAAAAAAAACATGTTCACTATAGCACAACCAATAACATGTTCACTATAGCACAACCAACATGTTCACTATAGCACGTTCATGATTATAGCACAACCAACAACATTTTCATTATAGCAAAACCAACAAAATGTTCATTATAGCAAAACCAACAACATGTTCACTATAGCACAACCAACATGTTCATTATAGCACAACCACCAAAAGGTTTATTATAGCAAAACCAACAACATGTTCACTATAGCACAACCAACTAAATGTTCACTATAGCACAACCAACAACATGTTCACTATAGCACAACCAACATGTTCACTATAGCACGTTCATGATTATAGCACAACCAACAACATTTTCATTATAGCAAAACCAACAAAATGTTCATTATAGCAAAACCAACAACATGTTCACTATAGCACAACCAACATGTTCATTATAGCACAACCACCAAAAGGTTTATTATAGCAAAACCAACAACATGTTCACTATAGCACAACCAACTAAATGTTCACTATAGCACAACCAACAACATGTTCACTATAGCACAACCAACATGTTCACTATAGCACGTTCATTATAGCACAACCAACAACATTTTCATTATAGCAAAACCAACAACATGTTCACTATATCACAACAACATGTTCACTATATCACAACCAACAAGAGAGGTTAAGCGTTGGACCGTGACGTCAGAGGAGTCACTCCAAGCTGCACTTGAATGCACAGACTGGAGTGTATTCCGTGATAACACAGCCAATATTAACGAATACACTGAAACGGTGCTTGACTATGTCTGTACTCTGGTAGAAGAAACAATCCCCTCCACCACAATTAAAATCTACCCAAATCAAAAGCCCTGGGTAGACAAATCCGTCCGTGAGGCTCTGAAAGTGCGCACATCAGCATACAAAACCGGGCTGGTGACAGGCAACATGGAAGAACACAAGATGGCAAGATACAACGTCAGGAGAGCAGTAATAGAGGAAAAACGGCGTTACAGGGATAAAGTTGAACTTCAGTTTGAACAGGCTGACTCTAGAGGCATGTGGCAGGGCCTCAGAACAATGACAGATTACAAAGGCACCTCCCTCAAACTGAACAGTGACATCTCCTTAGCAAATGATCTCAATTCCTTCTATGCGAGGTTTGAGGCTGTGAATAAAAACACCAGCCTACAAACCATGGCAATGGGGGGGGGTCTGCTGATGGAGACTCAGTGTTCAGGGTAACAGAGCATGAGGTGAGACGGATCTTTAAAAAAGTGAATATCAGGAAGGCAGCAGGACCGGACGGCATCCCCGGCCGCGTCCTAAAAGTCTGTGCCGACCAACTGGCCCCGGTATTCACCGACATCTTCAACCTGTCCTTGGAACAGGCTGTCATCCCCACCTGTCTGAAGAAGTCCACCATCATCCCTGTACCCAAAAAATCTACGCCCGCTTGCCTCAACGACTACCGCCCTGTAGCCCTCACCTCCATAGCCATGAAGTGCTTTGAGAAGCTAGTGAAGGGCTACATCTGTTCCTCCCTCCCCATCAACCTGGACCCTCTGCAATTTGCATATCGCCCCAACAGGTCCACGGAGGACGCCATAGCCCATGTGCTGCACACAGCAGCATCACATCTGGACAAGAGGCAGGGGAACTATGTGAGAATGCTGTTCATCGACTACAGCTCAGCATTCAATACCATAGTCCCCTCCAAACTCATAGCCAAGCTCAGGGACCTGGGCTTGAACTATGACCTCTGCCAGTGGGTCTTGGACTTCCTGACGGGCAGACCCCAGGTGGTAAGAGCAGGCAACTGCACCTCCTCATCCATCACGCTCAACATAGGGGCCCCCCAGGGCTGTGTTCTGAGCCCCCTCCTCTACTCCCTGTACACACATGACTGCGTAGCACAGCGGAACAACAACACCATCATCAAATTTGCTGATGACACAGTAGTGGTGGGCCTGATCTCTGCCAACGACGAAAGGGCCTACCTGGAAGAGGTAGAGAACCTGTAACAGTGGTGTCAGGAGAACTGCCTATCCCTGAACGTCAGCAAAACAAAAGAGATGATTGTGGACTTCAGGAGGTCGGGGGTCAAGGACTACAGCCCCCTCAGCATCGACGGGGCACCGGTTGAGAGAGTGAACAGTTTCAAGTACCTCGGAGCCCACATATCCGAGGATTTGACATGGACCACACACATTGACAGTGTTGTGAAGAAGGCACGACAACGCCTCTACTTCCTCAGGCGCCTAAGGAAGTTCCAAGTCAGTCAGAAGATCCTTAGGAACTTCTACTCATGTACAATAGAGAGCATCCTGACTGGCAACATCACCTCCTGGTTTGGGAATAGCACTGCACAAGACCGTAGCAGACTACAAAGAGTGACACGTTCAGCCGAACGCACAATTGGAGGGGGGCTTCCCACCCTCCAGAACATTTACAACAAGCGGTGCAAGGGGAAGGCTAAGAGAATTATTAAGGACTCGAGCCACCCAAACAACTGCCTCTTTGAACTGCTGCGGTCAGGCAAGCGATACCGGAGTCTTAAGGCGAGCACAGAAAGACTCAGAAGAAGCTTCTATCCCCAGGCCATCAGGCTGCTAAACGAACAATAAACACTATGCAACAACCATCAAATGCACACAGCACACACACCCACACACTCACTTAAACAAACAACACACTGCAGCACCCACTCTCCACACTTTAGATCACACAAACACACTTTATATTTATTGATAAAGGATTTGCACTACAACTCGTACACCTACTGTAAATTGTACCTAAATTGCACCTCATCCCATTTCTGCCTTGCACTATATAGTATTGTATATTAGTACACTGCACAGTATTGTATATTATATGGTAACTCAGTTACGTCTATTCTGCATCGAACATTGTACATATGTCTATACTGAACACTGTGACCTCATTTTTTTTTTTTACTTCTAATTTACATGCTATACTATGTTATTTTATTTCATACTTATCTTGTCTTGCACAGTCTCTGGAGCGTAACAGTAAGAAGCATTTTGTATAAAAGTATTCTGTACTTCTGTATGACAACTATTAAAGAAACTTGAAACTTGAAACAACATGTCCATTATCGCACAACCAACAACATGTTCACTATAGCAAAACCAACAACATGTTCACTATAGCAAAACCAACAACATGTTCATTATAGCAAAACCAACTAAATGTTCATTATAGCACAACCAACATGTTCATTATAGCACAACCAACAAAATGTGCATTATAGCACAACCAATAACATGTTCACTATAGCACAACCAATAAAATGTTCACTATAGCACAATCAATAAAAGAAATGTCATTATAGCACAACCAACAACATGTTAATTATAGCACAACCAACAAAAGGTTCATTATAGCAAAACCAACATGTTCACTATAGCACAACCAACCAAAGGTTCACTATAGTACAGCACACCGAACAAAATGTTCATTATAGCACAACCAACATGTTCATTATAGCAAAACCAACCAAATGTTCATTATAGCACAACCAACTAAATGTTCATTATAGCACAACCAACAACATGTCCATTATAGCACAACCAACTAAATGTTCATTATAGCACAAGTTGCACAACCAACTAAATGTTCACTATAGCACAACCAACAACATGTTCACTATAGCACAACCAACATGTTCACTATAGCACGTTCATTATAGCAAAACCAACAACATGTTCATTATATAGCACAATCAATAGCATGTTCATTATAGCACAACCAACAACATTTTCATTATAGCAAAACCAACTAAATGTTCATTATAGCAAAACCAACAACATGTTCACTATAGCACAACCACCAAAAGGTTTATTATAGCAAAACCAACAACATGTTCACTATAGCACAACCAACTAAATGTTCACTATAGCACAACCAACAACATGTCCATTATCGCACAACCAACAACATGTTCATTATAGCACAACCAACAACATGTTCATTATAGCACAACCAAATAGGTTTTCACTATAGCACAACCAACTAAATGTTCACTATAGCACAACCAACAAAATGTTCATTATAGCACAACCAATACATGTTCATTATTAGTGATGCACGATATATCGGCTGCCGATATGGCCGTTTTTTACACATCGGTATCGTTTTTTTTTCTTTACATGTTTTGGCCTTAAAAAATAGTTTCAAAATATCAGTAATTTCTGAAAATAAGTTACAAAAGTAAAAAAAAGTATGCGTTTTGGAAAATAGCTCTTTATTTGATTATCATAAAAAAGTGTTTTCTATACAGAGATATCGACATCGGTAAATATCGGTATCGGCCAGAACAGCAATATTAATATCGGTTATTGGTATCGGCCACAATTTTCACATCGGTGCATCACTATTCATTATAGCACAACCAACACAATGTTCATTATAGCACAACCAACTAAATGTTCATTATAGCACAACCAACAAAATGTTCACTATAGCACAACCAGCTAAATGTTCACTATAGCACAACCAGCTAAATGTTCAGAAGTGCAGACATTCTAAATAGAGGCTTTGAACAGAATGTTCGGAATGCCCATTTCCCCCCCTCCATGATGGAAGAGACGGTGGTCGCTATGTGCAAGACAACAGTAGCTGTGTGTTGATTAGGGCTGACCTTCGAAGCTTTTTTTGGCAATCGAAGCTTCGGGGCCGAGCTTCAATTTTAATTCGAAGCTTCAAAAAAAATATATATATATTAATTATAATATATATATTTTTTATTATAATTTTTTTTATTTTTATGTTGTGGGACTTGTACATCACTTTGGTAAAGGTTGTTGTTTTTAAATGTGCTCTATAAATAAAGTGGATTGGATTAATTAATTAAGGAGCCCCTTTCGTGACTGTGACGCAGCCAACAAGGTTTCACTCGGCTGTGCTGCCTGGGTGCAGTGGGGCTGCTCTCACAGTCAACGACATGACATTACATAATTATGTTGCAACCT
This sequence comes from Notolepis coatsorum, assembly GCF_963971535.1. Lineage (NCBI taxonomy): Eukaryota > Metazoa > Chordata > Actinopteri > Aulopiformes > Paralepididae > Notolepis > Notolepis coatsorum. The sequence continues at coordinate 62,248,178 of NC_140168.1, read as the reverse complement.
TCGTCTATCAAGCAAACAATTATATTATATTTAATTTATCATTTAAAATTATATCAGACAATGCACCTACAAAAGCAGATGATTACAATTAAATTAGCCAACTTGGTAACACATTAGTCATAGCAGCATAGGCATAGCCTTATTAATTTTTTGTGTGGCGTCGCCGTACAACGATACTTACGCTTTTTTGGTGATTTAACAAAGTTGTTGTAGAGTTGTGATATCCCATTTTCTTCTGGCATATCTGGCACTCTGCTTTTTGGGCATCGTCTTTGCATATTTTAAAGTGTAACCACACGTCTGATGACTTCTTCGTCGACATGTCTGCTGCACATGTCCTTGTTGTTTTCAACACAGATAATCTCCACGTGCTTGTTGTAGAGAGGTGGAGTCGAGGCGCCGCTTACTTTCGTTTCATTGGAATGGAGGCGCAAGATTTTGGAGGCAAAAATCTTTTTTAAACTTCGATTTTTTTTATGTTCGAAGCTTGTGCCATCGAACGAAGCTTCGAAGTATTTAAGACAGTATTTAGTGTTGATGTATGAGAAACACATAAAATAGTCTTGTATTACTGTAAAGAAGTCGCAGTGGAACAGTCATATCTTTTCCAATGTTTTATTCTACCACTGTGGCTACTGCGCAGAAATTAAAGTGGTTACAGGCAGCCATGTTGGAAGAAACAGAAATACACTGGAGAGACCAGCAACAGACCGAGACAGAGAGAGAGAGAGAGAGAGAGAGAGAGAGAGAGAGAGAGAGAGAGAGAGAACACTTTTTTTTGGCTTTTACAAAACCACAGACCCATGAATGGCCTCTATGTGGAGAAGGGCTACCTTGAGCCACTGCATCCAATTTGGGGAATCTAGGCCACGCCAAACAGAGAGCACCACAAACAGGACAAGGTTCTGTTTCACGTAGCCGGGCCGCTTGTATCCTTTCGGCAAGCAACCCTCCCTTCCGCGTTGCTCTGATTGGCCGAGCACGCGCATGAGCCGCGATAAGCCCCTCAGCCAGGCAGGAATACTAAGCTCCAGTTAACCTAATTTATACAATTGGAAGTATTGATTTCGCCGTAACGAATCATTAAAAAAATATACCGTTAACTGGAATATGTTGTTTCTTTACACATATGTTGGATTATGTAATTGGTTTGTCATGACAAACCAATAAAAAATCGCGAATTAACCGGTGATTATCCTATCATATTAACATAGCTACAACAACACACAGTAACGTTAATATAATTACATGCATCATTGTTTACAATGAACGGTGGGGCTAATCGAAAGGACTGGACACGGACAAGTTAAACAGCAATCAATTAATTTAATATAACAGTCCGGTTCTGTGTTTGTTGGTGTCTGTAGATTGTTGGTGAACAACTAACTTTAGGTTAGTTTAACTTGTCCGTGTCCAGTCCTTTCGATTTTTTTTTTATTTCTTTTCAAGCAAACCATTATTATTTTATTCCTTTTTATTTAGAGACAGCCTAATTTTCATAGCCTAATTGATAAAAAAGATGCACATGCTACTGTTTCTGTTTGTTTATTAAAACCGGTTGATAGAAGTGCTAGTATTTATGTGCAATACCCTTTGATTTTAATTATCCATTCTATTAAAAAGAATAACTGAATTTAACTGAAACTGAACATTTTAACTGAATTTAAACTGAAACAAAAAATAACAATATATTTTTAATTAAAAAGAAATGTAAAAAAAAAATTGGTTTGGGGGGTCGAATATTAGAATATTCGATATTAATAAGAACCAGCGATTTTCAAATATAACTTTTGCTAGAAAGTCCCATCCCTACCAGCGATGCCCCACATATACCCGCCGTGCTGCCTCTCCACCCCTCTCCCTGTACCGGGGGACATTCAGTGTGTGCGTGTACGGTATGCGTGTGTGTGCGTGTATGGTATGTGTGTGTGTGTGTGTGTGCACCCACTCTGGCAGTAGGTCAACCAGAGCAACTGAGTCCAACAGAAGCCTTGTGCACAGCTGTAGAACTAGGAGGGAGGCCTTTATGTCTGTGAAGAACATTCATACAACCCTCGAGAAACATCGGAACAGTGAACTAACCAAGCTCACACTATGCAGCTGTCAGTAACCCAACTAACCAAGCTCACTATGCAGCTGTCAGTAACCCAACTAACCAAGCTCATTATGCAGCTGTCAGTAACCCAACTAACCAAGCTCACTATGCAGCTGTCAGTAACCCAACTAACCAAGCTCACTATGCAGCTGTCAGTAACCCAACTAACCAAGCTCACACTATGCAGCTGTCAGTAACCCAACTAACCAAGCTCACACTATGCAGCTGTCAGTAACCCAACTAACCAAGCTCATTATGCAGCTGTCAGTAACTCAACTCCAAGCGGTCATTCGGCTTGGAATAACACTGTGACCAGTGTGCGATATTACCTGGTGGCAATCAGGGGTCCCCCCCGAATAGTGAGCTTGGGTCACCCAGAACAAAAAGTTGTGTGTGTTTTGCTGTGCTGTCTGGCACATTACCTCTTAATCAGCCTCTTTACATAACTTGCTTATCATAAATTCATATAAAAAGGACTACAACCACTATGCAAATGTATTGAAAAAAACATAGATAATAAAGCCACAGAGCTCTCTCTCAACACTTTCAGTGCCAAAAACGAGATATTACGTTTTTGCTCGACAAGCGTTGAGTGCCAAAAACTAGATATTACGTTTTTAGATTGTTTGATCTTTTTACTTTGATCCCTGCTCTACAGACTTGCCCGGAGCGATCTGCATCATTTTGGCACATCCCCACACACTAGAACTGCAATGCCAATCAACTATCACCCGGTGACAGTATCGTCAGTGTTTGAACTGCAATGGCTTGGGGTTGATACTCAGCCTCACTTTCATTTCTCCTTGGATAATGGCCCCTCCTCCTGCTGGAACAGAAATTCACATTGCTTACCTCGAAATTCCATTGCCTAAGAGTATTTGACCATCGAAACATGTATAGACATATACACTGGTAATCGCGATGGCGATGCGATCACTTGGAATTCTTCTTCTTGGAATACCTTCTGGCTAAGGTAAGGTACATTCTATGTCTATTTTACCGAATCTGAAACGTGTTTTTCTAACGATCACAGTTCTGTGTTTCACCGGACGAAAAACATGGTCGGCAAACACGATCACAGTTTTGAGTTAAAACGACCCCCCACCCCCTTGATGATTTTGTGATGGTACATACATGTCATATACCTTTGATTTGGGAGTATTTGGGGTTTCATGGGATCAGCCAGAACGGTTTGGGCTTATTGCACATAACGCGTTTTATCTCGCGATCTATGAAAAAAGACTGGATTATCTTGGAAATGTGCGATGTTTAGTGTGTAATAAACTACAAACTACAGCATGTGGAAACAAACTTTTATTCCCATGTTGCACTACAAGTAATGTTTGTCAAAATGAGCCACACCATGTCTCCACAGCTATAATACAAAACACACACACACAGCTTCGCAAACATAGTGAAACGACCGCGGAAATGACTATAAAGCTGGCATTCTAGGGGTAAAGATAAGCGATACCCGCGGCACTCAAAGTGTTAACACAACAATACAAATCCATCAACCTCTCTCTCACATTCACAGTTTGCATGCAATTCCCCAAATCGAGAGCACTATTTCAGCACTATGGACCGAGAGCGGAGGTCTAATTATCATCATTAGTCATTCGTTTAAACTTCACAAAATAAAGAAATACATTGAATTACATCATTTCTGACCAAGGGGTTCAAACAAGACTCCTCTCTCACACCAAGTAAGCCTGTTAATGACTTGCAGATTCATTTAAATAGCCCAGTCCACGTTCCTATGTTTTGTCCTCAGGCTCATAGGCACAGTAGCCTACTGGGAGGTTTGCAAATGTTTATTATCCATAGCCAAATAGATACATTTACATTTAGTCATTTAGCTGACGCTTTTATCCAAAGCGACTTACTGTACAAGTTTTGTCAGCTGAGTAACAATGTTCATAAAAGTGTTCAAACATGAGTGCTGCAGTGTTAGTATATTAGGAAGAGTGCGTGACAGTAGAGGACAGTAAGACAGTTATTGGTTTATTTATTTATTTTGTCATTTCAGATATTGATTGAAGAAGTGTGTCTTTAGTCGACGGCGGAAGATTGGTCGGGTCGGGTCAGGATACAGATATCCATCGAACGGTCGTTAACAGCTGCTGCCATTTCATCATTACTGAACTGAGTAGCATTAACAAATGTTTGTGTGCTGAACTGAGCAGCATTGACACATGTTTGTGTGCTGAACTGAGCAGCAGTAACACATGTTTGTGTGCTGAACTGAGCAGCAGTAACACATGTTTGTGTGCTGAACTGAGCAGCATTAACACATGTTTGTGTGCTGAACTGAGCAGCATTAACACATGTCTGTACGTGCTGAACTGAGCAGCATTAACACATGTTTGTGTGCTGAACTGAGCAGCATTAACACATGTTTGTGTGCTGAACTGAGGAGCATTAACACATGTTTGTGTGCTGAACTGAGCAGCATTAACACATGTCTGTATGTGCTGAACTGAGCAGCATTAACACATGTTTGTGTGGCTCAAGGACGCAGCAAAAGCTCCTGTTGCCTTTGTAGCCTGGCAGCCTTGAAATTTCTCACTTTGCTCATTTGAATAATACATTTAGAAAGAAAAAAAATTATACATTCCTGGTGACAATAGCAAGTGACAATACATTTTTTACAATCTTTTTCCAGAGACCCCACACAATTTAGCTGTCGAGGCTTTTGGGGTGCCTTAAGTGTCAATCAAGACCTGCCCCATATTTTATACACTGACTGCGACCAAAATTCTTGTTAATATGAATTGTAATGTAATTGAACAGTAATTTAATAATAACAATACTTGATGATGATGACACTGCTTATTACTACCATCATCATCCTTATTAGTAGTACTATTATTACTATTATATTATTATCGTTATTATTATTATATTCTGAACAAATACATTCTAAACTAAGTCCATTAATAACTAGCTTTACATTATATTACCCCCCCCCCCTCCTACACCCCTTCCTCCCAAGTCACGACTCCACTGGCAGATCCAAATGTCCAACACCGCAGGGCCCGCTGGCCTGGGGTCACGAGAAAAAACAGAAGCTTGTGTGAAATCTCCGTGGCCAATTTCCCTTTGTGACGCTCCCCACCCAGAACCGACCAATCCAGACAGAATTCCCCCGACCGAGGACAAATTCCAAGCGTCAGCGCGAGTCCGAGCACGTGTTCTGGACTGGAACCAGAGCGTGAAATCACAGTGTGAAACCGCTGTATAAGGAGAGAAAAAGAGCCCAAATTGCTCCTCGACGTCCTTCCTCCCCGATGGCTTCTGAACCGATGCTTTGAACGCATGGAGTCCACTTATTTCACATTACTCAACGAGACGTTTTAAAGAGGCCCGACTGGGAGAAATATAAACCACGCTGAGCGATGTCCTTGCCAAATTTGCTGGGCTATGATCGAGACGCACAAATGGTTCAACAGATTCATGTTGTGCCCGTTATTCATTCAGTTAGAACTCTGAACGTTTGGTCACTCGGCGTCCGGAGAGGATGGGAATCTAGCCTTGGAGAATGGTCCTAACGCAGAGACGTTTATCCAACAAAGACTTTGTGTCATGAATCAATTATTTATTTCCTCCTATAAACAGTCGTATTCCTGTCAGTAGCCAGACACTATCCTTCCTAGCCATCCTTCAGTTCATGCAGATGGTTATGAAAATAAAACATAAAACAGTCATGCTATAATAATCATAATAATAATAATAATTATTATTATTATTATTATTATTATTATTATTATTATTATTATTATTATTATTATTATTATTATTATTATTATTATTATTATTATTATTATTATTATTATTATTATTATTATTATTATTATTATTATTATAATAAAAGCTCTGGTCTCTTCCGTGCAATAAACCCTGTGATGCATTTGTTCCCAAAAGAAAATTAACACACAAACACAAATTATACATCCTCTGTAGTCATACCCAACAAGTCTTGTGAGGACATGGTTATGGGAGTGGGGGGGTTCACAGTAGAAACAAAATGGCACAGTAATATCATAGGCAAGACTCCGATGTTTGGGAGCATTATAATTTGAACACAAGCAGCATGTGAGTGAGTCTGAGAACAGAGGGAGCGGTGGAGAGGGGTCAGTTGAGGAAAACTGAGGAGAGGAGGAGAGAAGAGGAGGAGAGAAGAGGATGAGATAGATGGGAGTGGGAGGAGTGAAAAGGAGAGGAGAGGAGAGAAGAGGAGGAGAGTAAATGAGAGGGGAGAGGAGAGAAGAGGAAATGAGAGGGGGAGAGGAAAGGAGAGGAGACAGTGAGAAACAACAGGAATGAGAGACAGAGAGCGAGAGTAAAATAGAGCGAGACAGACGGAGAGAGAGATACAGACACATGGAGAGAAACAGTGAGCGGGCATGAGCGAACGAGTTGTAGGCTACATTGGTAACAACACTCATTCACACACACAGAACTCACACACACACACAGAACTCACACACACACACACACACACACACACACACACACACACACACACACACACACACACACACACACACACACACACACACACACACACACACACACACACACACACACACACACACACACACACACACACACACACACACACACACACACACACACACACACACACACACACACACACACACACACACACACACGCAGTGAAAACACAGGGCGTGATGAAACCGCTTGTGCATGTTGGCAACGGGACAGGAGGGCAGCGGGCCACGGAGCGCCGGGGCAGAACAGGCCAAAGCCTTACATAACGGGGGCACGCGGCCGGAGCACTCCCCTTAAAGGTGAAGGCATGTTTCCCTGCCGGGGGGTGGGGAGGCGATGGCAGACACAAAGTGGAGGCCACCTGCAGGGCCTGGAAACCATCCAGAATAGCAGGGACTGCCCTGATAAGCGGTTTGGGGCTGATCGTCTACCTGCAGGGTTTGAGGTAGCGCTTGAGCGTTCTGCTGGCATGGACCTCGTCGGCCTATAATAAGCGGAGCGCATGGGGATATGGCTCTGTGCTAGTCCTGGTGCCCTATGCGAATAGTGCAGTGTTGGGCAAGCTACTTGGAAATAGTAGTGAGCCAAGTTACTCTACATTAAATTACACTGAAGCTACCCCTCCCCCAGGAGAAATGTAGGAAGCTAAGCAACAGCAACACTGCAATATAGTTTACTACATCAAAGCTATTATTATTAACTTCATTCCAAGTCAATGCTATCTCAGTGATCAATAAAACCGTCAGGTCAAACAGATAGGCTGGCGGAACATGTTCAGTTCAGTTGTTTATTAAACAACTGCTCTCACTGCTCTCCCTGCTCCAAAACCAACAAAAACAAAACAAAAAAGCTGGCATTCCACATAATAACAAAAGGCAGGTGGCGAGTGTGTGTGTGTGTGTGTGTGTGTGTGTGTGTGACTGTGTGTGTGTGTGTGTGTGTGTGTGTGTCAGAGATACTCACAAGTAATTTCATGAAAGTCTAAGTCAAGTCTCAAGCAGGCCTGGACTGGCCATCTGGCATACCGGGCATTTACTATGCTGGGAGAGCGGCCCATTGGTACTGACTGACACTGGGCTGGCCCAATCACATCGCCAGTCGTGTGTTACATGACTGAGAGGGGGGCTGGTATACATGACTGAGAGGGGGCTGGTACATGACTGAGAGGGGGCTGGTATACAGGACTGAGAGGGGGCTGGTATACATGACTGAGAGGGGGCTGGCTGGTACATGACTGAGAGGGGGCTGGTAGATGACTGAGAGGGGGCTGATATACAGGACTGAGAGGGGGCTGATATACAGGACTGAGAGGTGGCTGGTACATGACTGAGAGGGGGCTGGTATACAGGACTGAGAGTGGGCTGGTACACATGACTGAGAGGGGGCTGGTACATGACTGAGAGGGGGCTGGCTGGTACATGACTGAGAGTGGGCTGGTACATGACTGAGAGGGGGCTGGCTGGTACATGACTGAGAGGGGGCTGGCTGGTACCATGTATTGTGCATCATTGTAGGTCAAACCATTAAAACGTTAATTTCCACAACAGCCATTTTGGATTTTGGTCTCTCACAAATTTCCCCTGCCTTTTTAAAAAATACTCCCCGGCTAAATTTGTTTATTAACCCTCCTAGATGACAAATCCATTGAGAAACGGACCTTCGCTCTCCACGGTCACAGAAGTGCCACAGATGACCCAACTACTAGAATAAGGGTTCCCTTGATAAAGATGCATGAAAAGGCTGTATAATATACAACACCTGTAGCTCAACTGCAAAAACTGCTTTTTTGATTTGATTAGATTTGTATTTGGAAATTAAAAACACATCATAAAAACAAATTATCTTGACCAATTTGTACACTTTTACACTTTATATTTATTGGTAAAGGATTTGCACTACAACTCGTACACCTTACTGTAAATTGTACCTAAATTGTACCTCATCCCATTTCTGCTCTGCACTATATAGTATTGTATATTAGTACATTGCATAGTATATTGTATGGTAACTCAGTTACTTCTATTCTGCATCGAACATTGTACATATGTCTATACTGAACACTGTGACCTCTATTTTTACTTCTATTTTACATGCTATACTATTTTATTTCATACTTATCTTGTCTAGCACAGTCTCTGGAGCGTAACAGTAAGAAGCATTTTGTATAAAAGTATTCTGTACTTCTGTATGACAACTATTAAAGAAACTTGAAACTTGTATTCCTGAGGATATCACCTAAAAGCATTAATTAAAACACTTATTTCCAAGGTGGTCCTCGATGGAAGACATAAGAACATAAAAACACAGCACATATAGCCTACTCAACTGCAAATTTTTTCTCAACTGCAAAAATGTATGCCTACTTATGTATTAGCCTACACGGAAAACACATTCACAACAGGCAGCAATGTTTATTTTCAGCCAAGTATGGTAATAACGGTAACTATTAGGATATATATGGTATGGATTACTTACTCTTATAACTTATTACTATCTGTGGTAGCTCTAGTCTCCACCTACACAAATTGTTTTTGTGCTGTCCACAGGGATTAAAGCAAAAAAAAATCTCCTGACTGAACTTTTTTTCAGGCCAAGTCATATTCTTATTTTAACCTCCACTGTATTTCTTTTTAATAGCGTTGGCGTTTTAAGGGAGCCTACTTGTTTCGGTTTAGTCGATAATCCAATGTACAGTTACCCCCCCACCCCGCCTACCCAACCCTCCCCCCAACCACCTCCAATGTACAGTCCCCCCCCCCTCCACCCAACCTACCCAACCTCCTCCAATGTACAGTTTCTTCATCAAATGTATATACTCTCTTTTTTAGACTCTATTGTATTTCACAAACAATACTGTATTTGTAAATCTGGTATGTCATAATCATAAATGTATAGATGTAGCAGTATTATCTATCTGTATGTCATGTATGTCATATATGTTATGATGAATTGAAAATGGGGGACCCTGATGTAAACAAGAGGAAAGTCTTTCTCTGGTCTGCACCCCCTTAACAATTGTATTGAGCTGTACTGTATTGTACCCATTCTGCAATCTGTTATAACAATCAATCAATATTTAACAGATTGCAGATATATAGGTTATATAGGATATATAGGTTTAGGATTGCAGGTATATAGTAATGATTGCAGATATATAGGTTATATAGGATATATAGGTTAATATAAGATTGCAGGTATATAGTAATGTTACATTTGTGACATATACGATATGCAAATATAGAGTACTGTTACCCATAGATCCTAACAGAGATTATATACATTATGATGGGGAGGAGACTGTACATTAGGGTGGGTGGGAGAAAAAAGATACATACATGAAGAGAATATACAGTGGGGAGGAGACCGTCTATAGATACACCTGTGTGATGTTGATATTTGTACTGTGAAGTAACACGACAATGACAAATGTGTTGTTTCTGTTTTTCTTTTTGACATAGTTGCGGAACACGGAACAAGTTAACAACTCACCACCGTCTACAGTCCCTGCATCATACTGTAGCCTAGCCAGTCTCTTGAAATACTGCTATCTTCAAACTTCCATTCCTCTCGACACTTTCTTTTGTTGGGTGGTGCCGCTCATCCTTTTCGTCTGAGAACACTGTGTTTTCTTTTTAGTGGCCAGCTTACTCCTTCCATTAACGTTATTATGCTGACGTTAGCTAATAACTATGTGTTGGGGATAATGGTTCCGCACGGACCATATTGTTTGTTACATTGCTGTCGGCAAACTCGCTCAGAGTGTCAACAGAGTGTTGACGTTAAGTTGATGTTAGCTGCTAGCTGGCTACCCAAATCCACAACAGCCAGGCAGCCAACCGTACAAAATACAGTCTCAGCCAATCACATCGATTTGTACAGTTAGTTAGCTCCACTCCATTGCAAAGTAAAAGTTAGCCAGCCAGGACAGCCCGTATTAGCAAGCTACAGTTACAGTAACGTTAGCCACCCGAAGATCGGTAGCTAGCTAACGTTAGCCACAGCTTCAAAAACGAATTTCAATTATGTTATGAGCTATCAGCTAGCCAGCTAGATAACGTTAGAAAACGCCTCGTGTAGTAAACTAAAGTGAATAGTTTACTGGGCCATTGTTTAATGCTTCAGTGGTGTTAAAAGAGGACCTGCACGCTTGCTATCTTCGGTGCAAATGATACGGGTCTGTGACAAGACAGGTCTGTGAGGGGGAGGGCACTGTGAGCAGCGTGTGTGCATCAAGCTCACGTTTGATTGGTTAGAATGGTCAAAATGCCCTACGCATCTACAAATCATATTATACCAGGTAGCCAATTCCGTCAGACTCCAAATCAAATTGACGGATTTTTTTTAAAAAAAGACTGAAATCCGTCTGGAGACGGAACGCTTTAATGCATGTGTCCATTGAGCATGCACCTTCACATGGTAGGCACATTAACTGTAGGTCAAACTCCCCAAACAAACAAGCACACCATTGATTTAATTGCCATATAAATCACATACAAAGCTCTAACTATTACTCCTCTCTGAACATGAATATAAAACAAAAATGTGATCTATTAACTGTGTAAAGCTTATGCAATATTCATCATTGATATTTGAATACTTGAAATCTGTATGAACTGAGTAGTTAGTATCAAATGAAATAAGATGGAACAGCTCCATGCATTAATTGAATAAACAACTATTTGCTCATTACCAGTATGGTATTGTTTAAATTGTACAGCTTGTCAGGGAATTCCAAAAATTCTGGACCTGAATGTACCAGTTCATTGTAATCATCTCTCTCTCCTTATGTCTAGTCAAGCCAGGTTGTGGAGGAGAGAGACAGGGATGAACAGGCTATAGACTACTTTGCCCATCCTGAGCCTGCTATGATGCAGATGTTTTTACATCGCCACCCAAAACAAGATTCAGCCGAGAGCGAGTGAGTACACTGGTCCACTTGCACTGGTACACTTGTCCATGGCACTTACTACCCAGCTTTGTAATGGTTTGGGGGAATAGTACAGTAGGTACGCATATTTAAGGGGACCGCAAGGATGGTGTACTGGTGGGTGGTGTCCGACCGATTATGGTGGGCCGGTCTGGGCCAAAAATGCCAGGGCCGATTTTTGGTCCCAGTCCAGCCCTGGTCTCAAGTCTTTTTTCATCAGGTTATAAATAACCGCTGTGCAATATGATTATTTCTAGGGAATGCACTTTGTTTTGCATGTTGATGATTATCGCTAATTTATCTACCGGTATTACCATTTCAGAAATCTGTTGAACACAACTATTTTATGTTTTATCTACATAAGGCCACTTTAAAATACGTATAATACTGCACTGCAATATGGGAAAAATTATTCTGTAGCTTACCCTGCCTTTGTTACCTTGCCTACCAAACCACTTCTCCAATATGAATAGGACACCACAATGTGATTATTCCTAAATCATCAATGAACACAATCTTTACAAAGTAAAGCATTGTTGTCAAGAATACTGGGGAATCACATTGTTGAATGTAGTTGGGTTCAGGTAGAGGAGACTGGTGTGTCACGCATAAAGCTCAACAGGACTGTTCTATCCACCCATATCTGCACCCTAAAAAATGTACGTACCCTAAATAAATAACAACAGGTAGCATAGTACAGTAAGTGAGAGCCAAGATCAATTGTATTGGCAAAATTGGCAAACAATTTGATCTAGATTACCCCAGTTGCAAGTGCCCTGCTCAGTTTGTAAATTCAATCTAACACTTTAAATATCGCTCCCTGTGCAATAACCCTGCTCAATCTGTACATGTAATCTAACACTTTAAATATCGCTCTGTGTGCAATAACCCTGCTCAATCTGTACATGTAATCTAACACTTTAAATATCGCTCTGTGTGCAATAACCCTGCTTAATCTGTACATGTAATCTAACACTTTAAATATCGCTCCCTGTGCAATAACCCTGCTTAATCTGTACATGTAATCTAACACTTTAAATATCGCTCTGTGTGCAATAACCCTGCTTAATCTGTACATGTAATCTAACACTTTAAATATCGCTCTGTGTGCAATAACCCTGCTCAATCTGTACATGTAATCTAGAACTTTCATTATCGCTCCCTGTGCAATAACCCTGCTTAATCTGTACATGTAATCTAGCACTTTAAATATTTCTCCCTGTGCAATAACCCTGCTTAATCTGTACATGTTTCCAATATGGGATAATAAATTGATCTGAACTGAACTGAGCTCTCCTGTGTAATCAGCGCACACACACACACACACACACACACACACACACACACACACACACACACACACACACACACACACACACACACACACACACACACACACACACACACACACACACACACACACACACACACACACACACACACACACACACACACACACACACACACACACACACACACACACACACACACACACACACACACACACACACACACACACACACACACACGGATGACAGTGCATTTTGGTCAATGAAGGAAAACTACACATGTTACTATAGCCGCTTTCTGCTGTGCTTGAGCTTCAGAAATGCTTGGGAAAACGTAGCTTGTGTGACTAAACTTAACCCCTAATTGCTCCCGATGAGCAGGTTAGCACCTTGCATGGTTGCCTCCACCGTCGGTGTGTGAATGTGTGAGTGAATGGGTAAAAATGTAAGGAACAAATTGTAAAGCACTTTGGATAAAAGCGTTATATAAATGCACCATTTACCAAGCAGTGCCCTTGCACATTATCTCTGCATAGAGTGTTACGCCGGTTTCATCTCCCGAGTCTGAATCCCCAAAGAGATTCTGACTGACCAGGGCACACCATTTTTGTCATGGACACTACGCAAACTATACGGATTATTGGGCAGTCAGTCAATTAAGACCGACATGTACCATCCCCAGACAGATGGGCTCATCTAAACAAACATGTTGAAGTCTCTGTTACTCTCAATGCGGGAGGAACCCCAGGTCTCTGTTACTCAGTGTGGGAGGAACCCCAGGTCTCTGTTACTCAGTGCAGGAGGAACCCCAGGTCTCTGTTACTCAGTGTGGGAGGAACCCCAGGTCTCTGTTACTCAGTGCGGGAGGAACCCCAGGTCTCTGTTACTCAGTGCAGGAGGAACCCCAGGTCTCTGTTACTCAGTGCGGGAGGAACCCCAGGTCTCTGTTACTCAGTGCAGGAGGAACCCCAGGTCTCTGTTACTCTCAGTGTGGGAGGAACCCCAGGTCTCTGTTACTCAGTGCAGGAGGAACCCCAGGTCTCTGTTACTCTCAATGCGGAAGGAACCCCAGGTCTCTGTTACTCAGTGCAGGAGGAACCCCAGGTCTCTGTTACTCTCAATGCGGGAGGAACCCCAGGTCTCTGTTACTCAGTGCACGAGGAACCCCAGGTCTCTGTTACTCTCAGTGTGGGAGGAACCCCAGGTCTCTGTTACTCAGTGCAGGAGGAACCCCAGGTCTCTGTTACTCTCAGTGTGGGAGGAACCCCAGGTCTCTGTTACTCAGTGCAGGAGGAACCCCAGGTCTCTGTTACTCTCAGTGTGGGAGGAACCCCAGGTCTCTGTTACTCTCAGTGTGGGAGGAACCCCAGGTCTCTGTTACTCTCAGTGTGGGAGGAACCCCAGGTCTCTGTTACTCTCAGTGTGGGAGGAACCCCAGGTCTCTGTTACTCAGTGCAGGAGGAACCCCAGGCCTCAGTTACTTGCAGTGCGCGAGGTACCCCAGGCCTCCGCAGGGTTTTCTCCCTTTGAGCTCAGCAGAGAACCCTGTGTGTCTGGGAACTAGTTAAAAGAAAGCTGGGAGGAAGGTCCAAGTCCAAGCAAAAAACGTGTTCAATATGTCCTGGACCTGCGAGCAAAGCTGCATCCACTTGGACGGTTGTCACAGGATAATTTGCTCCAGACCCAGGAATGTCAGTGGCGCCTGTATGAAACGAATACATTTTTACAGGGAGTTAAAGTGCTTGTATTACTCCCTTCGTCCAGCTCCAAATTGTTTGCTAAGTGGCAAGGGCCCTCCATGGGTCACATGGTGAGGGGGGATGTTGACTATGAGGTTGTGAGTTCTGACAGGGGAGGGACAACACAGACGTACCACCTCAACTTCCTTAACCCTTTGGTTGCCGTTCACGAGAATTCTCGTTTCTGTGGCCCAACGGTTCAGTGCCAAAAAACGAAGATTCTCGTTTCTGTGTCGTTATTTCTTTTATTCGCTATTGCCATTCATAATCCATCGAGGCACCTTGTGCAGGCTGTCCTGAATGGGTCTGAGATCGCAAACGTCCAATACTGCCGCCTTGCGGCCACTATTGCACATACTTGGATTCTCTCTGGCTCAGCCTGTATGTTGATCTAACAAATCCAGTCCGGGTGTTCCTACCCGGGCAGTAGTAACCTTTATAACACATGGACTGGGGAGAATCAAGCATCGTGGATTCATGTATTTCGGTGGATTATCTTGGCAACACGATCGAGATCAATACTTGGAATGGCGATCAGATAATTGGAATATTCTTTTTGCAGTACCTCCTAGTCAAGGTAAGGGCTATATGTTATCATTCTTGCATTGATCCGAGCATGCCTTCATTTTGATCCGTGTGTGTCCTGTAACGTTACTCCACAACGTATGCCATTGGTGACGATTGAAGCATTAAACCCCCCCCCCCACCCACCCTTTCATGCATGCATGATGAAACATAATACCGATAATATAGCGTTGATTCAGATTGATTGTTGATCCAAGCGAGGAATGCCACGATTTATAGTGAAATGCAGTAAACGCTGCTTACCGGCGTTTCCTGGGATTACACAGAATTACTCTAAAACTATACTCATATTCACCACGGTATAAAACGGGAATGTATTGATGAAAAAAGTATCTGTTTTTTGCATCTTGACCTGAAGAAACTCAATGACAATCGACTATATTATTAGATCCATAGCTATAATATCTAATATAGTTTTAGCACTGCAAACACCGGCATGTATCCCCATTCATTAAAGCGCTGGCACACAGCGACATCTGGTGAATGGCACTGGATGTGTTAAAGTATGGAGGGAGGCGTCGTTTGTTTCTCTGGTTACCACGGTGATAGAGAGATGAGTTGGGGCCTGAGGTACCAAATTCCACTAATCCTACCTCGCTCCTTTGTGATGACCATCTCCCACCGTGGGAGAGAGCAGATGTTTCCAGGAGGTGGATGTCGAGGAGGAGTCTCTGGCTATCAGGTGGATGGTCGGGGCCCTTCACTACTACCTCCTGGGGCCCTCTGCTCGGACCAGGACCAGGCCCGGCCAGGCCCCCCTCCAGTGGCTCCACCGCATGAGAGAACGGCCGGATCACTCGTGGTACCGAGCTTCACAACCTTTAGAGTTCAAGCAGTCCATTTCATTAACCCCGTCTTTCTCATGGCTCTCAGTGAGACTGGGCCCGGTTTGACAGCCACAGAAACAGAATGAACGAGCACGCAAGAGCTTGTTTGGAGTGGAAATCTGGGAACAATGGACTCTTGGAAAAGTACTGTTTTGAGTTGAGAACTGGGCAAGTGAATAGTTAATGCGTTTAAGTCATAACTTTCAAGTTATGCTCAGTGTGTGTGTGTGTGTGTAGGTTTGGTGACGGCTTGGCATCAGGTCCGTCTCCTGGTGCGCGGTGTGGGTCACACCTACACTGCCGTAGTGCTACATTGTATTTCCCAACAAATTCCTAAACATGGTCACTGTCATGTTTCTGGATCCTGCGGCTGTGAGATGAGATGTTTTCCTCACCCTGACCAACCTCATGACAGCGAGAGCGCGCCGAAAGAGCGGCGCAGCCGGGGGTAGAAAAAGATGAAGGCTTTTATAGCGCTCTCTCTGTCTCTCTCTCCCCTTCTCTCTCTCTCTCGTACACACTCACTCACTGTTGCCCATGAATTATTCAGCCTCCATGCCGGCTCAGAGAGTGTTTCTCTCAGACTTTCCCCTGAAGCACAAAATAAAACACACACACACACACACACACACCACAGCGGCCTATACCGGGTGGCGGCTTGGGGAGGGGGGGTTCATAAGCTCCACACACATAGATAGAGTCCACTCCGGATTATAACAGGATCAAATTAGGCTGCCACTGCACAGTTATGTCAACTCACACTCACTCCAGCTGTGGCGGCTGCACAGTTAAGTAATACGACTCCACTTACCTATAAGGGCGTTGCGGGTCGCGGCAGAGAGACCCTGGCACATGTCAGAAGGGAGAGAAAGAGAGAGAGGGCACAGTATCATTTTTGTGTCTGGTTTTATTGCGCTGAAGGCGTGTCATCAGCCCCATGGAGTGGTTGTAGCCGGGAGGCGGTAATGCAGTGTAATTCCCCTCTGGCCCAGAAAGGCATTTTCCCCAAAGGCGGCCGATAGAAAAGACACGGCTCTTAAGCATTCTTTTTACATGGAATATGTCCTCTAATAACTTTTATTTTTATCATGAAGGCCGTTTATTTTGAGAGGTTGCCCAGAGTCGGAACTTGGCGAACATTGGCGAGTACAAGCAGACCTTCTCTGGAAGGAGCAGTGAAAGTTCACATATGACACAGAACTCGAGATGGAAGTACTGTAGGTAACGTCAAGCTAACTGTTTTACTTAAAGGGGAACTATCTTATAAATGGCCTTTTTCAGTGTTTAGCATTGTTTCCTAGCTATGTGGACTTATATTAATATGATCTATGTCTCTAATTCTCATATTGGCGCATTCTTCCAATTCTCCTCTCACAATATTCACCCTCACTGAACTGAGTCATCTGAAAATGTGCTGATTTGTGATGTCAGAGAGACTCAGCTGCATGTTGAGACTCACACACTCCACACAGTTACCACACAGTGGTTGGAGCCCAGGCTCAAAACGGCTTAAGATCTTGAGGTAGAAAAATGCTGTTTTTGAGGACTTGATTAAAAATACAAAACAATGAATTAAAAAAAAAATAAAAAAATACAGAGGTGTTCCATAAACTCACAGGAATTGTGTAAAAGTGCCCAAATAGTGAAAGAAATAGTAAAATAGTTCCCCTTTAAGAAATGAGTGAAATGTTGTTTCTTTCAGATGACACATTTTTTGTATTGTACTGGCTACAAAAGCAAAGTTAGCAAGCTAATCATTAGGGTTAGCATAGTTTACTATTGATGACTGCAAATTCCAACAGGTAGCTAAATTGCTTAGTACCTGGTTTGCTAGTTAACTCAGCCTTTCAGATCATGTTTTATTGCTGTAACAAGATGTGTCCTTTTAAGTCACAGTACATAATGGCTGATGTGATTCATGCAGTATAGATTTGAAAAGTATGCCTGTCCCGTCTAATTAGGAACAGTATGTTCCTGTCCTTGACTAAAGAAATCCGTAGGTGACTAACAGTCATAGGACTACCGGTAGTTGATTTAAAAAATCGACAAACCTGTGAAACCGTTTCCCACATGCGATCACGCAGAAGGACCACTTTAAATAAGCAGTGATACGTGCTTATCGTTAATAAATAAACAAATAACAATTAAGTATTAAACAAATAACTAATTCTGCACAGAAAAAAGACTAATTGACTATGAGGGGGGCAGGCCATTTTCACCACGTTCTAAGCAGGTAGATATAGATCCTTTATTGTCCTCATTTCCACAACATGTACAAGCAAGAAACATCCCCATGCACCACACCACATCATTAACAGCACAAGAAGAAACATTCAGTATGGTCCTATATAGGCCAATGTGCATCGCTGGCGATGTGTCTTCGTGCAGTAGTCTTTATGTAGCGATTATGTTAAAACTTAAAACAGAGGTGGGCGACCATGTCTTTTCGATCGACTGGTCAATCTCAAGGGGCCTCTCAGTTAATCTGATAATAATCATTAAAATGGCAAAAACAACAAGAGACAGAAGAATTACCATTTCCACACATAATGGGAAGAGGATAATTTCTTCGTCATGTCGAAGTGGAAAACGCATCCGCCGTATTATGTTACTGCGTGGTGCTAACATATAAGGCAGAAAACGAAAGGAAAGTAGGAGCGACATTTCCTCACTCACACATCGTTTGACAAGACGTATCCAGCCAACAGTGAAGTGAGAGAAAAAAAAGTGAGTGGACTGAAATCACAACTAGCATCAAGACGGTTAAAAGATAATTAGTGCTGTCAGGCGATTACAAAATTGTATCTAATTAATTACAGGATTTGTAATTAATTAATCTAATTAATCACATTTTAATCGCATAACCATTTTATGCCTGATATTCTATATTCTATAATCATATTTCAAATTGCATGTGTCCGGATGGCAGAATTCAGTACTGTATCTACAAAACCTTCTGTTTAATAATCTTCCATTTATTAATTTGCTTAGATTTTTCAGGTCTGGTCAATTTTAGCATGGTGTTATTCACAGTCAAAGATAATTTTTTTTTTTTTTTAATTGATATTCTCATTTGGTTCATTAAAATGTTTTACTCAAGCCTAGTAACAGACACAGTATTTCTGACACTGAGAATACATTCCCTGAGATCCATAGATGTCCCTAGAATCAGATACCAAGAACATGCAAATGGACCATATTAAAAAAAAGTCTGTAAATGTGTATTCTACGTTCTTATGGAATGAATGAGATAAAAAAAAATTAACGCAAAATACATTTTGCGTTAATTTTCACAACACGATAATTCGCTGTGTAATTAATTAATCTAATTAATGCGATAAACTGACAGCCCTAAAGATAATTCATTCATTAATGAATTAATTGCATTTATATAGCGCTTTTCTAGACACTCAAAGCGCTTTACAATGTAGGGTGGAAATTGCCTCCTTCACCACCACTGGTAGCACCCAACCTTGGGCTACGCAGGCTCAATGGCTACCACACACTGGCACCAGGTACACATCACACTACACAATGGCTGAACGGCTCAGGAGACAGGGATTGATATCAGCCAATTAAGGGAAAGGGATGATTAGGTGGTCTTGCTGTCAGAGACCTGATTGGGAATTTGGCCAGGAACGTCAGGGAACCCCCTACTCTTTGTGATAGGCGTCCTGGGTATAACCGTGCGATGAATAGCCGATATGCATCTGTGGTTTGTTTGAACGTTGCTGCTGGAGATGACCTTTGCCTGGTTGAATGGCGGGAGACGGCAGCTACAGCAGGAAGTGCTCATGTATCCAGGTCACAGATGACAAGCTACAGCAGGAAGTGCTTGTGTATCCAGGCCACAGATGACAAGCTACAGCAGGAAGTGCTTGTGTATCCAGGCCACAGATGACAAGCTACAGCAGGAAGTGCTCGTGTATCCAGGCCACAGATGACAAGCTACAGCAGGAAGTGCTTGTGAATCCAGGCCACAGATGACAAGCTACAGCAGGAAGTGCTCGTGTATCCAGGCCACAGATGACAAGCTACAGCAGGAAGTGCTCGTGTATCCAGGCCACAGATGACAAGTTAGGACAAAGAACGCCAATGTCAGACACTCTGAGAATGCCGATCCTTTTTCCCCCCTCTCTCTTCCAACATCTAAAAAGGGAACGAGAGCGTGCGTCTGATAAAGACGGCAGACGCGAGACGACGAAAGGGAATCCAATCCCTACAGGGCCTTTCAGCTGACTCATCGTCTTCCATTCTTCCTCTCCCTACATTTCCCCGTCCGCTTCGCTGAGCAGCACTCTGGGACCAAGACCTTCTTTTTCTCTCCTCTCTCTCATCACAACATCAATATTGATCTTTTCGGATTCATGGGAACACTGAGTCAATTATTTAGGAAAATAAAATACAATTTGTATTAGATCAAATGAACACTGGAAAACACAACCCAGCTGCAAAAATAATCAAGGGGGGGGGGGGGGGGGGGGAAACAAGAATTGAACATCTGGTTATTAAATAAATCGCGGCCGTTGTTGCGAAGTCATTCAAATGATGATATCTGTTCCTTTGAGAGCTATATTACACTTATTACTAGGGCTGACCTTCGAATTTTTTTTGGCAATCGAAGCTTCGGGGCCGAGCTTCGATTTTAATTCGAAGCTTCGAATTAAAAAAATAAATACATTTTTTTTTCTTTTTTTTATATATATATATATTTTTTTTTTATCTTATGTTGTGGGACTTGTACAGCACTTTGGTAAACTTTGTTGTTTTTAAATGTGCTCTATAAATAAAGTGGATTGGATTAATGAATTAAGTAGCCCCTTTCGTGACTGTGACGCAGCCAACACAGTGTGATTTAATTCAAGGTGGATCGCTGTTGTCGTTTGAACAACTTCAGATTTCATGGGAACTACCAATCCCCCAAATCAAGAATGTTTAAGATGAATGAAGTAAGATTTTGATTATTTGAAATATGGCCTGTGTAGACTAAACTATGCACAGAATTATGTCAGTCTACAAGGTCCGGATTCTACATGGTCCGGCAATGTAGACCTTGTAGACTCCACTACAGACCAATTATCAGTGAATGTTCATGCATTTTTAAGAAGGGCTACTTCCACAAAAAAACAAAGAACTCACCAAAACATCTCAGTAGCACCTTATCTAAATGTTCTATTTCATATATGGAGATTCATATTTATTTATGTATTGCATGCATTTCTACATTTTATTTCCTATTTTGTTTATTCATCCCAGTATCTTTCTTTCTTATGTGTGGAATTCTACAAGGCATTTACATTCACATTTACATTTAGTCATTTAGCTGACGCTTTTATCCAAAGCGACTTACAAGTTCTGTACGACAGGTCATCAGGAAGGATACAACTCTATCAGCTGAGTAACAATATTCATCAAAATGTTGCGTGTTACAGTGTAGGTGAGTTTATTAGGACAAGTGCATGACAGTAAGGTTAGTTATGGTTAGATTTATTTTATTTTATTTTTTAAATTTTATTTCAGATAATGGTTGAAGAAGTGCGTCTTTAGTCGACGGCGAAAGATTGGATGGGATTCGGCTGTCCTAACTGGGGTGGGTAGTTCATTCTAGGGCTGGGCGATATGACGATATTATATAAATATCGGGTACAGTTCATTAACGATACACTTTTTAAACGTATCGTGGATATCGTGATGTTTTGCCCAAGAGGATTGTGTCGCGTCAATCTGGTCCACACGTTCAAACTTTTTAACAGCGCCGCCCCACACACACTACTGCATCAAAGTTACTACTTATGATAACAAAGGCATTCGTTTTGTGGCATCAACGTTATATAGTTACACATTCAATAACATCAGCGTATTTACATAGCAACGTCCGAGGTCGACCTAGATAGATAGCAAGCATTAGTCGTTCATATCTCAGCCCGTGCTGACTCAGTTGTGCCCATTCTGCGGTCTGTTAATAAAGTTTTCAATCAGACAGATGTATGGAAAGGCTTTTATTATAACATCCGTTGCAGTAAAATCATTATGCCTCGTTGTTTAGTCATCCTGCGGAGCTAAAAGCTAAACGTCGGCCGCGGGGAGCTACCGCTACCGTTGTTGTTGTCGTGAGCTCTCGTAAAATCGATGGCGGATATAGCGAAGTAAAAAATGAATACGCGCTTGCCGATTGGTGCTAAGAACAGCAGGGCGGGTGCAAGCGGTGTGACGTAATTGGCAGACTCGACTGTCAATCAAAATGATTCTGTTTGCCGTCTGAATGAATGAAAACGTTATTAACAGATTGCAGAATGGGTACAATACAGTACAGCTCAATACAACAACAGTGGACTGAAGGATGCAGACCAGAGAAAGACTTTTGTCTTGATTACATCAGGGTCCCCCATTTTCAATTCATCATATTTCATATCTAAATCATATAATATATCATTGCTAAATATATGCAATATATAATCTAATAATCCAATAATCTAAATCTAATATATAATATAAAAATGCTAAATGCATGGGTATTTTATTTTGTCTTTAATGTTAGCTTGCAAACTCAAATACTGTCTTGGTAAGCCTCAGAATGAATTGTTTGGGGGGGAAAAAAAACATTGTGATGCGTATAGTGTATCGCCGAAAGGTCAGAAAATATCGTGATATCATATTTAGGCCATATCGCCCAGCCCTAGTTCATTCCACCATTGTGGGGCAAGGACTGAGAATAGGCGTGTAGGTGGTGTATATGTGTTTGAGGATGATATTCTTCAAACAGGCAATAGTGATGATATAATTTGGGCAGTGCTGAGCTGGGTTACTTTCCTCCAGTGTATTTGTCCCCCGGCCCCACCCAATGGCCCCATGCACACACACACACCGAAAACAAAATAAAATAAAAATTAAAAATTTGAAAAAAAAAATGTTTGACATTTTTTTATTTAATTTTTTTTAAACTTCGATTTTTTTTTAATGTTCGAAGCTTGTGCCATCGAACGAAGCTTCGAAGCTTCGAAGTATTTAAGACAGCCCTACTTATTACTGGAGTATATAATGTCACAGTGACCAAATGCGTCCACATTTTTATGGGATTCTATCACATTTTCATAACAATAGCGAATATAATTTACCCTGCAGCGTTTTCATTGAGGTTTCTTACAAATTAACGATGTTTTATTTGTCCTTTATATACGGATAACATTAAAATCTTAAATTGTACCATTATGTTCCCCCTTTAGACAACAAACATAATGCTAATGATGCACTTTTGTTAAGATAATTAGGTGACCATTCTCGGTCACTATATTCAGGTCGCATTAATAGTTTAACGCTCCTCAGATCACGTTTTCCTAATCCGGTGCTGACCTGTGAACTAGGTGCTAAAGGTCTTGGGATTTGTAGTAATTTTGTAGTCATAACATTTTCACCTTTTAAACCAATGCTGCCATCTACTGACAACAGAAAGTGTTGTGTATAACGTTAAGTTGAGAGGCTACCCGCTCTTGTAAACAGCGTCGCCCAAAACACATTCTAGAGATTCCCACTTTTTACTGGTACATACGTTCATATCTAATAGTCTTTAGATGACTAAATATAGATGAATACTCATGAAATCTGATATATATATTCTAAAATAAGTATAATTTCACTTCACCTACCTGTCGACATGAAATTCCCAAACGCTGACAATTATATAAAAAAAAAAAAAAAAAGCGTGTTCATTTGGGGGGGGGGGGGGGGGGGGGGCAAGGATCAGATATGTGACTCTACAATTACCAAAGGAGAAAGGAGGGATGGCAATACCCAGTTTAGAAAGCTATTACTATGCAGCACAGCTTAGAACAGTAGCATGCTGGTGCAATGTGAACTATGAGGCCAAATGGAAAGATATAGAAACCAAAAGAGAGGGATTCAAAGTGCAGGCACTGATAGGAGATAGGGAGCTGTTCAGAAGACAGGAACAACTACTAGATCCAATTACCAGATTCACTATAAACATATGGAACACAATAGTAAAGAAATACAAGCTAGAAAAAGAATCTAAGATACTGAGATGGATAGCACACAACAACAAATTCAGACCAGGGATAGAAGACCATGGGTTCAAGAGGTGGGAACGGGGGGGGGGGGGGGGGGGGTGCACGATGTGTGCACAATGACAGAAGGAGGGGAGATGCAGACTCTACAAAAATTGAAAGAAAGATACGGACTAGAGAATAGGGACCACTTTAGATATTTAC
The DNA here is from genome assembly GCF_963971535.1 of Notolepis coatsorum. NCBI lineage: Eukaryota > Metazoa > Chordata > Actinopteri > Aulopiformes > Paralepididae > Notolepis > Notolepis coatsorum. Next base: position 62,223,973 of record NC_140168.1, on the reverse strand, counting down.
AGATTAGGGACTACTATAACAAGGAAATAAAGCAAGATAGAGACAAAGAACAGAATGGGGTAATTAAGATAATGGTAAAGTCATACGAAGGACGGAAGGGGAGGGTGATATCAGCACTATATCAGGCAATAATGGACAGTAAGGGAAATACAACATTGTATGTGAAAGAAAAGTGGGAAAGAGAGTTGGAAATAGAGATAACAGAGGAGGAATGGTATGACACATGTAAGACACAACAAACAACGACAGGATCAAGGATATGGAGGGAGTTTGGGTGGAAAAATATAATTAGATACTTTATAACACCAGAAATAAAGGGCAATTACACACCAGCAAAGAAAACATGTTGGAGGGAGTGTGGACAGGAAGGGGCGAACCATACACACATATTCTGGGGATGTCAGAAGATAAGGCACTACTGGGAAGAGATAGGAGGGATAATAAATGAAATAATAGGATACGAAATACCCCAGGGAGGCCAAGTGTTGTATTTGGGGAATCTGTCACAGGAAGGAATCCAAGGGGAAGACAAATATTTGATTAAGATATTGATAGTGGCAGCCAAGAAAGCTTTAACTAAACTGTGGTACAAGGTAGAAGTGCAGACAAAGGATCAATGGATAGAGTTGGTAGAGGGGATACAGGAAATGGAGAGAATCACACATCTGCTGAGGCTGCAAGAAGAAAAGTTTGAATGGAAATGGGGAAAATGGGAAGAATACAGGAGGGGAAGTAACGACATCACAGAGGTTTGAAAAGGATACAAGGAAATGAATAAAAATGTAAATAAATAATGCAAATGTAGAATGGACCGAAGGACCCATGTCACACTTTTTCTTTACTCATTTTTTGTCTATTTGTTTTAATTTATGTACTGTGTATTGTCTATGAATGTTGTCTATGTATGTTGTTGAAAAAATGAAAATAAAAATGTAAGTATAAAAAAAAAAAAAAAAAAAAAAAAAGCCTGGATGTCGTGCAAAATGGGGCGTGACCGAATTTGGTTTTGGGCGTTCCCAGACAAAGAGAGTGACCGAGATTGGTCTACGTTCCGTTAGAGCCTCCGCAGTCGGCTGCCTGCACCTCTCGGGGCGGGTGAGCGGGGAAGGTAACGATCACGTATGCAAAGCAAACTCCATTAATCATGCAAATAACCAACAAAGAATGGCATCCAAGGCAGAAACCCGGCTACATCTCAACCAACGCTACAGTAAAAATTAATCATAGTGGGGGGGGGGGGGGGGGGGGGGGGGTCTGTAGAAATGTTCTAAGGTGTTTCGGGAAGACGGTAGAGCTGTCCCCGAGGCCTGTTTTTGGGCTTCAAACTTCGTCAGGGTTTTTCGAACGGATGTTCGAACCTTCCTTTTTAATTACAAAAAATACATATCAAACAAAAAATATATCCAATTCTTTTATTTTTTTTTATAAAATATCCTCAAACTAAATCCTCAATTTGAATAAAGTGATTAATCTGATTAAATTAGTCTTTTTATAGTGTAGACCTAGTAGCCTATAGTGTAAATACCTAGTAGTGTAGCCTATAGTGTAGTCTATAGTGTATACCTAGTAGTGTGCAACTGTGAAGAAAAACCCCATTGGTTTAAACGGAATGAATACACATAAAATATATATATAAAAAAAAATTGTTTATTCAAAATAAAAAATGTAAATGTTGATTTAGAATTCGAACGCCAACGTAACGAACGAAGGTCCGAACGTTCTGGCTCAGCCCTAGAAGACGGTGAGGCGCGCGCAGAGGACGACAGCAAGCTGTCCATCAGTCAGAATGACACAGAGGACCGGGAGGTCACCGGTGTCTGCGGATAGGATCGCACGCCTTAGGGAGGTGACAAGATGAAACGGGTCCGTGAGAGATTGACAGCGACGGTTTGCCCTTGTGTCTAAATATAGAAAGAGGGCGGCAGTCAGTGGGCGAACACCTACAGGAGCAGCGCTGTGCTACTACGCCTGCTTTCTGATGATCGAGTGCTCTCACGGGCTACAGACATTCCCAGTGAAGAGATGAAAGGGACACGACCATGTCAATCAAAAGGGGAAATTAACTGAAAGGTATACAGTATGTGTCATCAGCAAAAGTCCTTGTCAATGTTACTCTGTTGTTCAATTGATGTATTAGGTACAGTAGCACACCCACAGTGAAGAGGAATTTTTTGGGCGGTTTTTGGGCAAAAATGGGTGGATTTTGTAACTATTTTCATTTTTACTTTATTTCGGTTTTAGGGTTAGGGTTAGGGTTATGTTATTTAATTATTTTGGGGAGCCAGCCCCCCAAACTCCTGAAATGCATAGAAAACAAACAGTCAGCACTGTTGTAGCTGAGGTTGTGTTTAACCGTGTGGTATACCTGTGTCACCTCAGCTGCAGTAACCTAGAGGGGAGGAGTGGGATGATCAAATTTAAATGAAATTAAATTGAACAGTATGACTTTTATATTGTTGTCTGAACACTATTTATTTATGTTTAAGTATTTATTTAAGTATTTTTGCATTTATGTATTTATGAATTATATTATTTATGTATTTATTAACTGTTAATCCATTATGAAGAATTCCGTTTTCCAGATAAAAAACACAAGAGTTTAAATGGGCACACTATTTAATTATATTGATTAATATAAATACATGTTTATTTATTAGACTTTAAAAACTCAACATTAATGAACAATCAACTATATTAGTAAACTGAAATAGCCCTAGACTATGCCCACATCAGCAGCCAATATGTAGGCTCCTGTCTGCCAGGGCAGGTAAATAGAAATACTGACATCTAAAAACACAACCAGATAAATAAGATGTAATATCCCATACCGAATCAATCTCAGGAGATGTTTCAGTCATGAAGAACTGTGAAACCTGTACTTGGGTCCTTTCTTTGCATTCTTATATTTCGGGAATATTTTTGCTCTCCTGAGGCATGCTGTCTGATGTCAGTCAGTCCACCATGCGCCACAGAAAACACACACCTACTACATACTTTGCAGTTTGCTTTATAAACATCTCCTGACGCTATCAAGCCAGGGGTTTGCCAGTTCCCACTCAGGTCTCTGTACTTCTGGAGCAATGTGAAAGCGCTAATTCTCATTGGTCGTGAGCTGCTGAGCGCACGGCCATCATGCCAGAGTTGCCAACTTTTGGACACAATTTAGCTTGTTTTTGGCTTGTTTTTGTAGGTCGGTTGGCTGATTTTTCTCACAATACTGGCAACACTGTCTGACTTGCGGACAGCGGAGCTCTCACATTCCCGACCTTAAAATACGGGATGGACGTATATCAGTTCAATACGGAACACGTCTTTTAGTTTCCAATTACGGGACGATTCCGTATTTTACGGGACGATTCCGTATTTTACGGGACGGGTGGCAACCCTACCGGTATACCAATTTCCTCTCTGTGCGTTCAGTAGAAAGCTAGCCTAGCTTAGCACAATGAATGGAAGCGGATACAGAGCCGAGGAAATTGGTATCTATCTTCTTGTCCGACTCAGCCTATATCAACCGATTGATTGATATACTGTACTGTATCAGTGCACCCTATTAACACTCAAGGTGGTGTCTTCCTTTTATTTTTGTTATCATGCATTTTGACTGCCCCCTTGTTTATTAAAATACTTGGTTGCGATGGGGTTTGTGCAATGTTGGCAGTTGTTTTTTTAAACTGCTGCAGAAAACTATTCCATTTGTATGCTAATCAGTGACCTCTAGTGATTAATGCTGTTGCCTCTTTGAGCGTCCACGGGGGCTTCTTCTCTCCGAATAAATAAATATCAAAAGGGCAGTCCAGAACCTTTTGAAAAAGGAACAAAAACACAACACACCATTTGTTCCAGAATACACAACGAATCAATTCTAGGTTTTGGAAGCTGGATATTTCTCTGCAGTGTGCTCAGAAAATGATCAAAGAAGACGACTTGGATTCATTTCTATTTTGTGTCAACATCAAAGGGCTAGACGTTAGTATGATACATGTCATGGCTCTGGTGGGGAGGGGGATTAATTTCAGCGCATAGTCTTATTACATCATCAATGAAGACAGGCTGTTCTGCGTAAAGCTGTTCTGCTCCGTTACCGAGCCACCAATCAGACTTCGCCAAAAGTACAAACACCCTCACATTTGTATAACAAAGGCATTTTTTTCTCCTTTTTCCGTTTTTCTCCCATCCCAATGTTAGTCATTATGCCAATTCCCAATCCCCTTCCTGATCGTTGCGCACTCTACCACCTACCGGCGGTCTGGGAGGGCGGTAGGGATGGGTACCGTTCACATTTGAACCGGTACGGTACCGGTACCTGTGAATCGATACCGGTACCCAACGGTACCTTTTTTCTGTACTTTAGTCTCTAAAAATGTAATCTACCTACTTCAGTTGTGAAAAAAATTATCCAAACTTCAAATAACCACACTTTCGACCGTTTTCGTCTTGCCATTGCCCCGACTGCTTTGTTGTTGAATCAAGTCAAATCCTAGGTAAGCGCATAGTGTGCGTGTGAACATTGACATAAAAAGAAAAAAGTAAAAAAAACAAATAATAATAAAGTGTAAAAAAAAATACTTTTTTTACAGTACAGACAACAGTATCTCAAGTGAATCGATACTCAGTAGTACCGACGTGTTTCGGTAAATACCTTTAAAAGTACCGAATTTGGTACCCATCCCTAGAGGGCGGAGACTATCACATGCTTGCTCCGACACATGTGTAGCCAGCCCACCGCTTCTTTACACCTGTCAGCGCAGACTCTCACTGGGGAAGTGTAACGTGTGGAAGGTCACACTACCTCCCCCAGATCCTTCCCTCGCTGTGCAGGCACCCCGACCGAACTGTAGGAGTCGCTGTTTACAACGACCAGGACCCACCCCACCAGCTTTCCCACCCTCTAACACTGCCAATTGTGTCGGTATGGACGGCCAACCAAGCCGGAGGTACCGCAGCTGGATTCGATCCCACTGTCTCTGCGGTGGTAGACAGACGCTTAGTCCACTGCGCTACTCGGCCGCACTAACAAAGTCATTTTTTATTTAGGCTTCGACTTTTCACTTTCACACAGAACAGAGAATTCTGACACAATTAGATGGTAAAAAACACAACGGGGCTCAGAACCTTTGATCTACAGCGGCAGGAAGGTGTCGGGGTCTAGACGTGGAAGGTTTGGCCCCGACATTAGGAGCAGTTTGGAACAGGACAAGGCACCAAAAGCCAACAAAAACACATTATTCTCAAAGCCATTTCCTTCAGATTAGAGTAAGACCAGAGTGTCATTCCTTCAGACCAGAGTGTGTCATTCCTTCAGACCAGAGTGTCATTCCTTCAGATTAGACTGTGTCATTCCTTCAGACCAGAGTGTATCATTCCTTCAGACCAGTGTGTCATTCCTTCAGATCAGAGTGTATCATTCCTTCAGATCAGAGTGTATCATTCCTTCAGATCAGAGTGTATCATTCCTTCAGATCAGAGTGTATCATTCCTTCAGATCAGAGTGTATCATTCCTTCAGATCAGAGTGTATCATTCCTTCAGATCAGAGTGTATCATTCCTTCAGATCAGAGTGTATCATTCCTTCAGATCAGAGTGTATCATTCCTTCAGATCAGAGTGTATCATTCCTTCAGATCAGAGTGTATCATTCCTTCAGATCAGAATGTAACATTCCTTCAGATCAGTATCATTTTGACATTTAGATTCCCACACATCTCATTAGGTCAACATCTCGATTCTGAAAAACAAAAACAGGATTTTGTGCTCGTTTCTTCTAGCAGAGGGCCACCGCGTTGCCATGTCTCCTCAGACCAGCGCTTCATCTCATGACTCACACACAGAGCCTCGTTCTTGTCTGTCAAACTCAAGTTTATAAAAAAATAATATGTGGGTGTAAATTATTTTGGAGTGAAATCATGCTCATAAAATTACTTTGTTATTTATAATTCCTTCCCCATCAGCGATCACCAATTCAAACCGAATATGAACAAATGAGGCCTAATCACTAATATAGTATAGACTTTTCTGAAAGTGATGGAGGGCATGCAGACATTTCCTTTTAAATGACCCTCAGGGTAAAGCATAAATCAGTCTTTTCCAAAAACCGACAGAGCAGGAGGGGGGGGGGAGGGGGGGGCAACGGGCCTCACTTCCACGCCTCTTTCTGACCTTCTCCGAAGAACAAAAACAAAAGTATAAATCTCTCACATGACGTTGTGCAGAGCCCAGTGGATCTTGTGCTGAAGAAGACCACGCAGACTCATTTACTGCCACATGAACGCTATGCTAAAACAGTTGTTTGGTTTGTGGCCGCTCGCCACACCTAAACGAAAGCAACTGTGGGAGGCACGCGTTGGCAGACGCGTTTTATAGTAGCAGCCAATTCAGTTGAGTAACATGCTGGGTGGGATAGGGTTGAAAATATAGACCGAATGAGGAAGTTTCACAAATAAACTATAGCAAAAAGCACAGCAAAGCATACACTCACACACAAAAGCCCATACTTTGACAGGCATCTGTGACGGCCCACCACTCTTATCAGACAGTTCGTACCACAAACAGATTTCCCCCAAACCGCTACAATAACGTATCAATAACAAGCACTTCTTGCATTACACCCACAGACAACCCTTCCCGGCTGTTAAGACCGGGCACCCCTCGCCTATGATCCTGGCCTATCGGTACCACAGCTACAAATAACCTAAGAATCTGTGAAATGCGATCCCTCCCTACCGACCCGTCTCGAGTTGAAATTATATGTTGGATTTATCTTTCAAATGTCAGACACACACACATTTCACCAGTCAGTTAAATGTATTATGAGCTAAATTAGTTTAGTTTATTATTATGTTATTATTAACTTTTAGTATAGTAAACACAGATTGAACACAGGTTGGTTACCTGACAACATGGCCAGTAGAATTGGCAGGCAAAGTCAAAGTTTACCATCATAATCGATTTCAAGGTCCAATCTGGTTTTTCGCCCCGTCACAGCACAGAAACAGCCCTCCCCAAAATCCCTAATGACCTCCTGATGGCAGCTGACTCCGGACTATTATCCATCTTCATCCTCCTCGATCTGAGCGCCGCATTTGACACCATATCTCACTCCACCCTCCTAAACCGACTAGCCTCCATTGGAATCTCCCACACATCCCTAGACTGGTTCCACTCATATCGCTCTGGCCGTACTCAGTTCAAACTAAACAGTGATAAAACAGAGGTAGTCCTCATTGGCTCCAAGTCCACACTCACCAAGCACCCCAGTTTCACCCTCACCATAGACAACTCCTTGGTGTCCCACTCCCCCCAGGTCAAGAGTCTGGGTGTCGTCCTCGACAGCACCCTATCATTCCATTTCCCACATCAACAACACCATCCGGTCCGCCTACTTCCACCTTCGCAACATCAACCACCTCCCGCCCTTCACTCACTCCCAACAGCGCCGCAATCCTGGTCCACTCCCTCGTCACTTCCCGCTTGGATTACTGCAACTCCCTTCTCTTTGGTCTCCCCCACAAACTCCTCCATAAGCTCCAACTGGTCCAGAACGCTGCTGCCCGTATAATAACCAGAACCCCTGTCATTAGTCACATCACCCCCGTCCTACGCCAACTACACTGGCTTCCCATCCTCCTCCATACATTCAAGGCCATCCACAACCTCGCCCCTCCATACCTGTCCGACCTCCTCCACATCAACATTCCCACCGGGTCCCTCAGGTCTGCCTCCTCCATCAACCTGACCGTCCCCCCAGCCCGTCTGTCCACCATGGGGTCAAGAGCCTTCAGCTGCTCTGCCCCTCGCCTCTGGAACTCCCCCCCCCCCCGACATCAGGAACATTGACTCCATCATCTCATTTAAAACCCACCTCAAAACCCACCTGTTTAGGCAGGCGTATGTCGGATTTAATTTGAAACTTGATTGTGATTTTAAATTAACTGTTTTTAATTGTTGTACGGTGACCTTGAGTGTCCTGAAAGGTGCCATATAAATAAAATGCATTATTATAAATAAAATGCATTATTATTATTATTTATTACTAAATGGAACAGGACCAAGCTACATTGCAAATTCTCTAGTCAACTATGTGCCTTCTAGAACATTGCGATCATCTACTACTGGTCTATTGAAGGTTCCAAGCCACAGTCTAAGGAGCATCTGGGATGCAGCCTTTGCAAACTATGCACCAAAGTTATGGAACACACTACCTATGGACATTAGGGAAGCTAGATCTCTTAATATAAAATAAAAAAAAAATAAAAAAAAATGTATGGTACCTCTTCACCATAGCCTTCTAATAGACTCCGCTGTTGATTGTACTGTAGCACTATTTTACTCTGTCCATTCTATTGTATTACACTGCACTGTTGCATAATTGTACTATCTATTCTATTCTACTATTTTATTGCACTGTATTATTTACTTTTTATTACAGGTTCAAAACTGTCAGGTATTAAACTGTGTGGGTATCAAACAAGAAAGACTGTCAGGCTTTAAAACTGTGTAGGACCCAGGCCTAGAACTGCACCCTGAGAGAGGGAACTGCGCCCTGAGAGAGAAGTTTGCCCTGGGTGGGAGGTTCGAAGGGTCAAAGTGGGTATCAAACAGGAGGGAAGACTGTCAAGACTTTATGGGTATCATTTTATGTCTATTCTATTCTACTATTCTATTGCACTGCACTATTGCACTATTTTATCTTACTCTTTTTATTATTGTATTTTATTGTATTTATTATATTTAAAACTGAAGCAAACCATAAACAAGGTGGCCTGTTGGGATGTTAGATCCTAATGTGAAAAACTGATTTTATATTTCTGCACTTTATGTGCTCATTCTACTGTATGTCTGTATTTTTTCTGTTATGAAGCACTTTGAGCTGCAGTTTCTGTATGAAAGGTGCTATACAAATAACGTTTATTATTATTATTATTGTTATTGTTATTGTTATTATTATTATTATCATATGGCTGCTGGTTAGTGTTAATTTCAAGCCCTACACACACACACACACACACACACACACACACACACACATATACAGTACAGAGAACATTCAGGAATGAACATCTATAACTATACTAACTATACTAACTATAAAGGAAGGAATCTCTCTACGTGCATATCTGTCTGTCCTTTGCATATCTCGAGACCCAGTGGGTCTTGGACTTCCTGATGGGTAGACCCCAGGTGGTAATAGCAGGCAACTGCACCTCCTCATCCATCACGCTCAACATAGGGGCCCCCCAGGGCTATGTTCTGAGTCCCCTCCTCTACTCCCTGTACACACATGACTGTGTGGCACAGCGGAACAACAACACAATCATCAAATTTGCTGATGACACAGTAGTGGTGGGCCTGATCTCTGCCAACGACGAGAGGGCCTACCTGGAAGAGGTAGAGAATCTGTCGCAGTGGTGTCAGGAGAACTGCCTCTCCCTGAACATCAGCAAAACAAAAGAGATGATTGTGGACTTCAGGAGGTCAGGGGTCAGGGACTACAGCCCCCTCAGCATCGACGGGGCACCGGTTGAGAGAGTGAACAGTTTCAAGTACCTCGGAGTCCACATATCCGAGGACTTGACATTGACAGTGTTGTGAAGAAGGCACGGCAACGCCTCTACTTCCTCAGGCGCCTAAGGAAGTTCCAAGTCAGTCAGAAGATCCTTAAGAACTTCTACTCATGCACAATAGAGAGCATCCTGACTGGCAATATCACCTCCTGGTTTGGGAATAGCACCGCACAAGACCGTAGCAGACTACAGAGAGTGGCCCGTTCAGCCGAACGCACAATTGGAGGGGGGCTTCCCACTCTCCAGAACATTTACAACAAGCGGTGCATGGGTAAGGCTAAGAGAATTATCAAAGACTCCAGCCACCCAAACAACTGCCTCTTTGAACTGCTGCGGTCAGGCAAGCGATACCAAAGTCTCATGGCAAGCACAGAGAGACTCAGAAGGAGCTTCTATCCCCAGGCCATCAGGATGCTCAACGAATAACACTATGTAACAACCATCAAATGCACTCACAGCACACACATCCACACGCACACACTCACTTTAAACAAACAACTGCAGCACCCACTTTACACACTTTAGAACACCTAAACACACTTGGTAAAGAATTTGCACTACAACCCATACCTCATTACACCTTACTGTAAACTGTACCTAAATCAATCTTATCGCTTCCAGACAGTACAGCTCGTCTCCTTCTTTCCCAGAATCACCTCACCGGAGTCGCTCCCCCGCGTTGACCCTGGCCTTGGTCTGGTTCCACAGCAGAAAGGGATAAGGGGGGGGGGGGGGTGATACATGCAGCTCGAGGCAGATATGCCGCATATGGTCAGAATTTGGTCAATTTAGTTTAATCATCGTCACCATTATCGTACCCCCTATTAGCACGGTACGGTGGCATCTTAATTTTCACGTCCCTAATTTCCGACGTGATGTCCAGAATGGCCTGAGACCGTGACAGTTCCTCTGCATGGTTAGAAGCAAGTCTCTCAAGAATAGTCTTCAAGCACGATTGTTCGTCTACATGGTAGATTTTGCACCGTTCCAACATGGTCTTGGAGCTCAGTTGTTCATCACCGCGCAGGGTACTGAGGTCAGCGATCTTTTTAAACAGTTCCATTTGGTTGTCCTTGATCCCGGCCATATCCCTGGCCAGGGGAATCAACTTCTTCCGAATTAGATTCAGACAGTACCAGATCCAACAGCTGACGGAGCCCAAGCCGAGCAGCATGACAATTAGAAGATATACGTCCTCAACGTCGTTTATCTCCAGCGGGAAAAAGCATATCGCGAGCCAGGTCCCGTATGAATTTATGGTGTATCCCGCCTGATAGCTCCCAAGAGGGCATAATGGGTCATCCGCATTCTGCCTCCTTGTCAAGAATATGCGATCAATCGCTGTAAAAGCCCAGCTTATTAGATCCATATTACGGTCAAAAGTCGAGTCGAGTTGAGGATTCTGTTGTAAAAAGAAAAGGACGAAAAAGGTCAAAAACGTCCGAGCGTCTCTAGCGAGGGCAGATCCAGGCTCTGGGGAAAGGAGCTGTAAGGGCTGGTACGGACGTCTCCAAGCGGATAAGAGAGAGGCCTTGAGGTGTTCTCTGGGGGTGGGAGAGGAGATAAAAATGCGACTGCTTCTGGGAAGGGTGTGAAGAGAAGCCTGCTCATGTGTGCTTGTGTGTGGAGAGTTCAGTGTTCAAGACTCTGATGGCCTGGGGGAAGAAGCTGAGCCGAAGTCTCTCTGTCCTAGTTGCTGGTGTTCGCAGGCGTTTGCCTCACCGCAGCAGCTTGAACAGGCTGTTGTTGGGGTGGTGGGGGTCTTTCATTATTCTGCAGACTCTGGATTTGCACCTCTTGTTATATAAGACCTGCAGGGGTGGTAGTGCAATACCCGTAGTACGCTCAGCTGAGCGCACCACTCTCTGTAGCTTCTTGTCCTGTGCCTTGCTGTTACCATACCAGGCAGTGATGTTTCCAGTCAAGATGCTCTCTACAGCTCCAGAGACTGTGCTAGACAAAGATAGATAAGTATAAAATAAAATACTTCCCCGATACTCGGAACTTCCTTAACTGTCTCAGGTGGTAGAGGCGCTGCTTCGCCTTCTTTACGACTGAGTCTATGTGTGTTGTCCATGTCAGGTCTTCTGAGATGTGGACCCCAGGTACTGCTCACCCTGTCCACGGTAGCCCCGTTTATCCACAGTGGTGTGTGTGTCCCCTGCTGTGTTCTCCTAAAATCCACGATCAGCTCCTTGGTTTTACCAATGTTCAGGAGCAGGCTGTTGTCCTGACACCAGCATGCCAGTGCATCAACCTCCTCCCGGTAGGCCTTCTCGTCGTTGTCAGAGATCAGCCCCACCACCACTGTGTCGTCCGCAAACTTCACTATGGAGTTGGAGCTGAACTTGGCCACACAGTCATGTGTGTAGAGTGAATACAGCAGGGGGCTCAGAACACAGCCCTGGGGGGACCCGATACTCAGGGTGATGGTGTTGGAGGTCTGACCCCCCACCCTGACCGCCTGAGGCCTTTCACTCAGAAAGTCCAGTATCCAGGCGCTCAGAGCGGAGCTCAGATCCAGCTCAATCAGCTTGTCCACCAGTCTGGTGGGGACTATGGTGTTGAACGCTGAGCTATAGTCAATGAACAACAGTCTCACATAGCCCCCCTTCTGGCTGTCTAGGTGAGAAAGTGTGTTGTGTAGTACCTGAGAGACCGCATCGTCAGTGGACCTGTTTGACCTGTATGCAAATTGCAAAGGGTCCATATCACTGGGGAGGGAGGCACAAATGTAGTCCTTAACCAGCCTCTCAAAACATTTCATGACCACAGAGGTGAGAGCTATGAATGCATTTAAATGAGCTGATGACTAATTCACTTACATGTATTTCAAAACACAAAAACGATGGCAGTGAAAAACAATGCGAGTCCGGTGATCATGAGCTTGTAATTCCAAGTGTTTTCTGCCTGTTGTTTTTTACTATTTCTATAGCTAGGTTTTAACATTGACGTGAACGAGCACTTCTGCATCCACACCTCACATTGCTTCAAATGTCACCAATGTGGAGGCAAAGTGAATCAGGCCCCCGGGGAGTTAAGTTAAGTTATTTATTTTTAATTTATTTTTAATCCTCTTTTTCTCCGCCTGATTTTCTATGCTTTTCTCCCCATCCCAATTTAGTCGTTATGCCAATTCCCACCCTCCCCTACCTGGTTGTTGTGCACATGTTCCCGCTACTGGTCAGTACAAGGGAACCCTGAAGTCTACCACATGCTTCCTCCGACACATGCGGAGACAGCCAGTGGCTATCTTTTCACCTGGCAGCGAGGACTCTCATTGGTGAAGTGTAACGCGTGGGAGGTCACGCTGCCTTCACCACTTCCTGCCTTTCGCTGAGCAGGCGCCCAGACCTGACCTGTAGGCATCGCTGTCCACAACGCCAGATTCCCACCCACGACTTCCCTCCCGCTAACTCAGCCAAACGAGTTAGTATGATGATCGGCCCAAGCCTCAAGCAATGCTGACTCCGGGAGTCGAGACCGCAGCCTCTTGCATTGGTGACGAGCGCAATCTCCGCTACGCCACCTGACCGCCTTATTTATTTTGACGAGTGTGAAGTCAAACGTGTGAGCGGTTCTTGAGAACACAGCAAGCAGCCATACCGGGGGTTCCAAGGCCGAGTGACGGCGGCCAAACAATAAACACTTCAACAATCACTACATCTAGCAGACTGGTTCTCTTTCACCAAGCTCTAGTGTTTCACTTCCTTCCAAAGGAAGCTTTAATAAGCAGCTCACAGGCGGTACAGTATGTTAGAGTCTACTGGGCGTCTTTAAAAGGCTGACGGTGAAGACATAAGAGCGTGACGATTATATTTCAGTTTGTACGGTTATTTTTTGGCAGGAAGGATGGGACTGAGAGAGAGAGATCGACATGTTGAGTTATCTGATATCATGAGCTGGATTCGAACGCACAATGTTGCAATTAGAGGGTCAATGAGCCTCAGTCGGCTAATGGCAGCAAATAATGATTACACAGCATTTCATACAGCAATAATATTACAGGAAAGCTGTCCAGCATTGACTATTGTTGAATCAGATTACTGTAAATATACTTGGTGAAGCAGTTGTCTGGGACAGCTGCAAGTGTATACACCCTGCCAAACATTACAACATCCCTCCCTCCAGCCAACGATCGGTCGAATTTTGGCTCAGAACACGCAGCGCCGGTCCAGATCCTATTCATGGTCACTCACGGTCTCCAAAGACTCTTGTTAATTCTGTTGGCCAAGAAATTATCTCCTCACACGGAATATGTTTTTTGTTCTGAATGTTAAAGGTTTAGAGTAAGTCGTGGCAATAGTGTGGCCCACTTTTTTTTTTATCCTAACTGTTTTTTTTTATCCTAACCGTTGACACAAAGAATAGCTGAAAGATGAAAACTGTGCTGTTAAGCGTAAGGACCGCATTACAGCACTGGACAGTAGAGCGTAAGGACTGCATTACAGCACTGGACAGTAGAGTGTAAGGACTGCATTACAGCACTGGACAGTAGAGCGTAAGGACTGCATTACAGCACTGGACAGTAGAGCGTAAGGACTGCATTACAGCACTGGACAGTAGAGCGTAAGGACTGCATTACAGCACTGGACAGTAGAGCGTAAGGACTGCATTACAGCACTGGACAGTAGAGCGTAAGAACTGCATTACAGCACTGGACAGTAGAGCGTAAGGACTGCATTACAGCACTGGACAGTAGAGCGTAAGGACTGCATTACAGCACTGGACAGTAGAGCGTAAGGACTGCATTACAGCACTGGACAGTAGAGCGTAAGGACTGCATTACAGCACTGGACAGTAGAGCGTAAGGACTGCATTACAGCACTGGACAGTAGAGCGTAAGGACTGCATTACAGCACTGGACAGTAGAGCGTAAGGACTGCATTACAGCACTGGACAGTAGAGCGTAAGGACTGCATTACAGCACTGGACAGTAGAGCGTAAGGACTGCATTACAGCACTCAGCACTGGACAGTAGAGTCCGACCGATACTGTTTTTTTTAAAGGCTGATGCAGATACTGATATTTAGGAGTAAAATAATTCTGATATCGATATATTGGCTGATATTTGCCAAATAAATTTAGCAAGGATCTCTCGAATTTGAGCTGTGACAAAGATATGTTGCCTACTGGAGGCAGGATATTTTACATATATATATTTTGCCATTTTGCTGCAAAGAAATGATTAGAATGAGGTTAACAGACAGAAAACATTCTCTTATTAGATAAAACAGATATATATTAGGGCTGTCAGTTTATCGCGTTAATTAGATTAATTAATTACACAGCAAATTATCGCGTTATGAAAATTAACTCAAAATTAATTACAATTTTTTTTTTTTTTTTTTTTTTATATAATATTTTTTTTGTATCTCATTCATTCCATAAGAATGTAGAATACACATTTACAGATGTTTTTTAATATGGTCCATTTGCATGTTCTTGGTATCTGATTCTAGGGACATCTATGAATCTGTCAGAAATACTGTGGGCTAGATCCACAAAGAATGAATTGCACAGTGCAAGTTGCACCCTTACTTACAATTCATTATGAATTGAAAATGGGGGACCCTGATGTAAACAAGACGAAAGTCTTTCTCTGATCTGCATCCCCTTAACAATTGTGTGTATTGAGCCGTACTGTATTGTACCCATTCTGCAATCTGTTAATAACATTTTCATTCAATCACTCAATCTGCGCTGTGATTGATTGAATGAAAATTTTATTTTGAGTAAATTGTAATGAACCAAATGAGAATATCAATATTTTTTTGTTATCTTTGACTGTGAATAACACCATGCTCAAATTGACCAGACCTGAAAAATCTAAGCAAATTAATAGATGGAAGATGATCAAACAGAAGGTTTTGTAGATACAGTACTGAATTCTGCCATCCGGACACATGCAATTTGAAATATGATTATAGAATATAGAATATCAGGCATAAAATGGTTATGCGATTAAAATGCGATTAATTAGATTAATTAATTACAAATCCTGTAATTAATTAGATTAATTTTTTTAATCGCCTGACAGCACTAATATATATATATTATATATTCTTAATTCAGATGTTGACAAAGTTTTCCGTTGGGGACATAATTTGCAGTTGAAAAAAGCTAATAAATCGCAATACATCACAATATCGTAACTCTAGTATCGCCATAACATGGTATCGTGGGGCCTCTGGTGATTCCCACCACTAATAGTTTGGGCCCAACTTTGCATGAAATTACTTAGCATACATTTGGCATGGCTGTAAAAAGGAGACTTGTGTGGTTCCAGTGAGCCCATTTTCATTCAAATATCTTGAGGTGAGAGGTCAAGGGCCTAGCACAACATGGCTGGTATCTATGGATTCCCCACGATGACATCTAGTTTCGTATAATACCACTATCTTTGTGCAGGCTTAAAAAATGTGTCCGCTTGAGTCTATATCATATCAGTATAATATCAGCAACATACACGCCGATACCAATATATCTGTGAAGAGCAAATATCCCCGACCAACATATTGTAAAGGTGGGAATCACCAGAGGCTATCACGATACTAGTCACGATACTGTAATATCACAATACATTACCTTTTTTCAACTGCAAATGATGTCCCCAATGGAAAACCGCAATAGAAATACATCTGTTTTTATCTAATACGATAACGTTTTCAGTCTGTTCACCTCACTCCAAATCATATGTATCGCAGCAAAACTGGATTGTCAAGCAAAAAAAGAATAACTTCCACCAGACGTGAAGAGAACAAAGCAAAGGTTAAGTAATCAGCACTTTGTTCCAACACGTATGGCACGTGGCAGGGAGAGGCAGAGGGCGGAAAATAAGTTCGTCTTGTGGCAAAGTTTGGGCCCAGGCCTTATTTCCCCTTCCCAGTGGGATCTCAATAGACCTGTTCGCTGTTTACAAACATACCGTGTTCGAGCCAATCAGCAATACCAACTGAGTCACATGACTAAGTTGCCCCGGACCTGTGCCAGATGCTGCGCTGAAAGAATACGACCGGGCTCTATGGAGAAACCATGACACTCCCCTGACTAAAAGTCGTTTCAAACGAAAACGGCTGCATGCCGTTTTGCCAAATCAGCATGGCTGTGACAGTGTGAGTCTTTCACCTTTTGCATATCTAGCTTTTTGTTTTTTTAAATATTATCTTTTTCCTCCTTTTTTCCGTTTTTCTCCCATCCCAATGTTAGTCGTTATGCCAATTCCCAATCCCCTTCCTGGTCGTTGCGCACTCTACCCCCTACCGTCGGTCCGGGAGGCGTGAATACTTTCCCCAAGGCAGTTGTCCTTCCGCGTTCGGTTTGCGCGGCCTGATTGGCCACTGACGCTTCTCTCAATAGCTTTCAGTTCCACAGCCCAAGTCCTCGCCCATTTCCTCGTATTGTTTTCAACTCTCTATATTAACGTAGGGCTGGGCGATATGGAAAAAAAATCATATCGCATAACGATATGATAATGTTATCATATTTCTCTATATCGATAATTATCGAATTGTTATAAGTCTATTTTTTTTTTAACAACAGATGTATGTTTATTTTGCAGCAATTCTTTGTCATTGCCGCCATCTTTAGTGTTACATCCCCTCACACTCCAGTTCTCAGGCAGCTGGTTTAAAAGCGAAAGTAAACCGGCTTCTCTGCTGGCTGTGGCTCCAGGGGAGTTGAACAGTTCTGGCTCTGCTAGTTTATTTTCGATCTTTTGGCGCTTTTTTGGTGGACAAACCACTGCACATGTGCACCGTGACTCGTGACTGGAGTCTAGTTCTGCTAGCACACATAGCCTACTGTGTACAGACGGTTTCAAACTGTATTTTAAATTAGAAAGCAAACAAAATAAATGGACAAGAGAAAAATAAATCTCAATTTGGTCAGTATTGTCATTTGGACAAGCAAAGCCATTACTTTAAGTTGCAGGCAAGAAAGACAAGTCTGTCCACTGTCTCTGGTTTTAAAACTGCCCTGTTGCAGGTCAAAAAAAAAAAAAAAAAAAAAAAAACGATTTTTTTTAATTTATTTCGATATCGATTATTAAAATATATTGCGATATTTATCGTTATCGTTATATCGCCCAGCCCTATATTAACGTAACGCGCTATTCATATCAATCGACATCACATCAATATATAAATAACGTATTGTTTTAATCTCTATATTAACGTTAGGCTGTAAAAATCTGTTCTATAGGCTATATTTAGTCTAGTTTATTAGACATAAAGCATTTAAAAATACTTTGATTAGTCTACATCAATAGCACATTGTCAAGGTTGACAGAATAAAGTTCCAGCATGGTAGCTATTGAGTTAGTATATTGTGCACGGCGGTAGCGAGTTAGGCGATAGATAGTTAGTTAGTTTTAGTATATTGTGCACGGCGGTAGCAGTTTTAGTATATTGTGCACGGCGGTAGCGAGTTGAGTGATAGTGAGTTGAGTGATAGTTAGTTTTAGTATATGATGCACGGCGGTAGCGAGTTGAGTGTAGGGCTGGGCGATATGGCCTAAATATGATATCACGATATTTTCTGACCTTTCGGCGATACACGATACGCATCACGATGTTTTTCTTTTTTCCCCCAAACAATTCATTATGAGGCTTACCAAGACAGTATTTGAGTTTGCAAGCTAACATTAAAGACAAAATAAAATACCCATGCATTTAGCATTTTTATATTATATATTAGATTTAGATTATTGGATTATTGGATTATATATTGCATATATTTAGCAATGAGATATTATATGATTTAGATATGAAATATGATGAATTGAAAATGGGGGACCCTGATGTAAACAAGACGAAAGTCTTTCTCTGGTCTGCATCCTCCAGTCCACTGTTGACTGTTGTTGTATTGAGCTGTACTGTATTGTACCCATGCTGCAATCTGTTAATAACGTTTTCATTCATTCATAAGAACCCGCCCTGCTGTTCTTAGCACCAATCGGCAAGCGCGTATAAATTGTTTACTTCCGCCATTGGAGAGCTCAATGACAACAACAATGGCAGCGGTAGCTCGCCGCGGCCGACGTTTAGCTTTTAGCTCCGCAGGATGACTAAACGACTGGAGGCATAATGATTTTACTGCAACGGATGTTATAATAAAAGCCTTTCTGTTACGAAGGATCAGATTAAACCGAAAATATATATTTATTGATTGATATATATTGCATAATATTTGTATATCGTTTGATATCCCTTGTGTATTCCTTGTACATATACACGGAATATCCCTTTAGCCTAGTACAGACCATAATATTTCATTCTCCTATTGGACAGCGGTCCACCAGGCGCCATTGCCATACCTCCAAGGTCTGGTTCAAAGTCACCGCCGGGGACTTGCCTGGACATGAACGGTTCTGCGCAAGGATATGAGACAGGAATAAAGCTGGTACTAGTTTGTTCACCTAACGTATAAATACGGCGCAGGTGAATACAGAAGTAGAGTTACCCAATAAGTTGAAGCCTCACCCACGATACAACGTGCGGTGAAGTATGGCCTGTTTGGCCCCAAATAGAGCATTGAGACCGCGTGCGAATTAATAACTGAAGTGTCATAGTTTAACGCTGTACCGTCGAGTTCGACCTATTCTATTAAGTCAGTAATAGTCTATTTGTGTATAGTGTATCGTGTGGCTACCGTTCTACAGTGACCAGCATCACCAACGTTTCCTCGTACCAGCTAGAGTGCTTATCCAGGCTGGGCTGCTTATCCTGGCGCTTTCACCCGAGGGCCCTAGACGAGGACCGTGTGGATCATGTACACTGGATAACCTACCGACGACTGCATAGCCCTTTTCGGCTGGATTATATTTGCTTTTGGTCCTGTAATTGATGGAGCGGAGAATCGCCGACACCCACAATTGTGTGGGATTTACCCTGTGAGGAGCCACGTCGAGCCCGCCTCTCAGAAGTCTGAGGCCGGCTAGCTTTCTTCCATGCGGAGCTGCATGCTACGGAGAACAGCTGTATTCGTCTGCGGATCAAGAGATTATTGCACCGTCTCCTGTACTTGGAGTCTCTTTATCATCGTTGACCCAGACTCTACTACCGACAAATCCTCTCCCCTTGCTGGCTTACGACCGGAGGGACCCTACCAGTATCTCCCGCTATATTACCAGAGTACCATAGATATAATTCCTAAGATTCAGGTTGTATTATTATCTCCTGCGTAATATGAGAATGGACATACGTTATTGATTTGCCTACGCACATTCCTTTGCCTTATAAGCGCATCCAAAGTAAAGTATATTATGTACTATCATTGCTGCTAATAAATACTTAAATCCAGTTTTGTGTGGAACCGAGTCATTGTGGGAAGTGTTCATCATAAGATACCTGTGTACTGTATGGCCAGTAGTAATGTACATAAGACGGTAGTGGTTTAATGATACCATACTTATCAATACAGTCAGGGAATTGTACCCCTCAGTTACACTTTCCATACATCTGTCTGATTGAAAACGTTATTAACAGACCGCAGAATGGGCACAACTGAGTCAGCACGGGCTGAGATATGAACGACTAATGCTTGCTATATCTAGGTCGACCTCGGTCGTTGCTATGTATGTGCTATGTATGTTGCGCTGATGTTATTGAAAGTGTAACTATATAACGTTAATGCCACAAAACGAATGCCTTTGTTATCATAAGTAGTAACTTTTGATGCAGTAGTGTGTGTGTGTGGCGGCTAGGGATGGGTACCGAATTCGGTACTTTTGAGGTACCGAACCGAAACACGTCGGTACTACCGAGTATCGAATCAAGTGAGAAACCGAAAAAAAAATAAAAAAAAATAAAAGAAAATATTTTTTATACATTTTTTTTTTTTTTTACTTTTTTCTTTTCATGTCAACGTTCACACGCACAATATATGCTTACCTAGGATTTGACTTGATTCAACAACAAAGCAGTCGGAGCAATGACAAGCCGAAAACTGTCGAAATTGTAGTTATTTGAAGTTTGGATTTTTTTTTTACGACTGAGGTAGGTAAATTAAATTTCTACAGTTTTCGGCTCGTCATTGCTCCGACTGCTTTGTTGTTGAATCAAGTCAAATCCTAGGTAAGCATATATTGTGCGTGTGAACGTTGACATGAAAAGAAAAAAGTAAAAAAAAAAAAAAAAAAAAGTAAAAAAAAAAAAAATTTATAAAAAATATTTTTTTTAATATTTTTTTTAAAGTACCGAAAAAAGGTACCGTTGGGTACCGGTATCGATTCATCGGTACCGGTATCGGTTCAAATGTGAAAGGTACCCATCCCTAGTGGCGGCGCTGTTCAAAAGTGTCAACGTGTGGACCAGATTGACGAGACACAAGCCTCTTGGGCAAAACATCACGATATCCACGATACGTTTAAAAAGTGTATCGTTAATGAACTGTACCCGATATTTATATAATATCGTCATATCGCCCAGCCCTAGTTGAGTGATAGTAGTATATTGAGCGAGTAGTTAGGCGATAGTAGGGCTAACGCGATTGGGCACTGAGAGAAGCGTCAGTGGCCAATCAGGCCGCGTAAAGCGAACGCGGAAGGACAACTGCCTTGGGGAAAGTATTCACGTGTCCGGGAGGGCGGAGAGTCGGAGACTATCACATGCTTCCTCCGACACATGTGTACCCAGCCCACCGCTTCTTTTCACCTGGCAGCGCAGACTCTCACTGGGAGAGTGTAACGTGTGGAAGGTCACACTACCTCTCTTAGATCCTTCACTTGCTGTGCAGGCACCCCGACCGAACTGTAGGAGTCGCTGTTTACAACGACCAGGACCCACCCTCGCCGGGTTTCCCACCCTCTAACACTGCTAATCAGGGGAGGAAACTAACTTTTTGGCTTACCAGCCAACTGGCGAGTATCTGATTTTTTTTACCAGCCAAACAGATTTTTTACCAGACAAAAAAAACACTAATTGTGATAATTACTTCTTTGTATGTCAAGCCGCGTCAATGTTGTGTATGCATCTGGGTAGGCACACTGTGCCTTTAAGACAGCACGGTGGTCTTACGACAGTGCTGTGAAGTACCGTCAAGTGTTGTGGTAACGTCAGTTGGGTTGGTGTGCTGTTGTGCACAGTGCACTGGTTGAGCTAGCCCCTTTCGTGACTGCGATGTGCAAGCCAGGGGCTTTTGAGCATGAAATAAAATGTCTAACCTTACGTCGTAGTCTGGTGCTTTTTTGGAAACATTATAGTCATAACAGATACACCTAGCTGGCTGCTTTGAGCACACGGGGCTAACGTTAGCTAGCAAGCAGCTATAGCTAAAACGCTAACTAGAAGCTAACCACTGTATACAGTTCCAGTAGACTAACATTACACCTCTGTGATTTAAATGTGTCCTTAGTAACTTATACTCGAGGGTTGTACTAGGGTTGGATGCAGTTCCCCATTGGTCAGTCTGTCTGTTTTCCATCTTCTGCTGTGTTTAACGTTATCTGTTTGCGAGTGCTCCTGATGGCTAGCCTAGTACCGCGGGACTTTTATTATTATATGTCCGCGGGTTGGCCAGTACTGCGCAAACGTTTATTAAACATTATATGTCCGCGGGTGGTCTTGTGCAGTGCTCTCGTGGCACTGTCAACTAAAGCGAACACTAAGAAGACGCGCACCGTTTTCCAGTGCAGTGATTGCAGAATGTTTTATTTTTTTGTATACTCGCCAGCAGGGGAGGAAACTAACTTTTTGGCTTACCAGCCAACTGGCGGGTATCTGATTTTTTTTTACCAGCCAAACGTAAAAAATACTAGCATTTGGCCAGTAAAGTGGCCTAATTTCCTCCCCTGCTGCCAATTGTGTTAGTATGGACGGTCGGCCAACCCGGAAGCACCACAGCTGGATTCGATCTCACTGTCTCTGTGGTGGTAGACAGGCGCTTAGTCCGCTGCACTACCCGGCCGCCCTACATATCTAGCTTTGGCATGGATTGATTGTTTAGATCGCTAGCATAGCTAACAAATGCAAATATATTGTAGTCTGGTCCGTTGTTCTGACCAGGATTACGCTCCTTTCTGCCCCGGTGATGCGCGTGCACACGGAGTCTGACGTATACAGCAAACAGGTCTATAGAAGGGAACAGCAGGTCGCAGGGGGTTAACACGGGTCGGGATCACAGTCTTTGGATAAAGGAGTAGCTACAGATGCTCAGAGGCGAGGGCGAGGTGGCGCCAGGCTGCCCTTCTCCTCCCTGAAGGGAGATACAGAAGGTCTTGCATGTGCTGGAACCACACAAGCATTTCTCAGCTGTCGCTTTTGGCCACCTCCACATACAGTTGGGTTATGAAAGCGTGTGTGTGTGTGTGTGTGTGTGTGTGTGTGTGTGTGTGTGTGTGTGTGTACTGTATGTGTGTACGTGCACATAATTTATTTTTCCAGTCAACTCACAACGGCTCAGTTTCACCAGGAACCAGACGTGAAATGTTGTTCTGTAAAAACAAATACATATGAATTTGTTCTTTAGCGTGCTCTTCGCCAGGTTGTGGCAGCTTGTATGCCCTCCTAACCCCCCTCTGGCATTTAACAAGACACATGTCCTTTTTATCACTGGGAGAGGAGTAGGAATTGAATAGCGCCTTCTGGGCTATTCTGTGGGCCCATCCTTAAATGCCATACAGCTCATACCTGTAGTGGCGTGTAATGTTTACCATCTGCACAAGGTCTATTTTTGCAGCATCATTCACAGAAAATCTTCTCTATGCATAGTTTGAAAAAGGAACAAATAAATTAACCTTTGGCAAATAAAAGGCAAATCACTAAACAGTGCAGTGATTTGAAAGAGTAGCCAAAAAAATGTATTTAATGAGCAAATATTGGCTACTTACTAAATACAACCTCTCAGTGAATATCCTTGCACAATCCATAAATAAAATAGAATACACAAAACAAGGGTACACAGACTACTTTCCTAATCTCCATGGTTGGTTTTACAAAATGTTTCAATATGTGCCTGTTTTCGGTGCATTTCTGAGCCGCTCTCATAACTTAATAAAAATACAATTTCAACATCATCACTGACAAAAGACATTCCACTATAAAGAATTCAGAAGGGAGACAGAGGCGACAGACACACTTTAAAAGTCAAGCCACAATGTTGTGTTTTAAGTATCCAGTTTACCGTCTCGTTGATTGAAGTTCTTAGAGGTTTATTTCTCGTCTCGCATGAGCTGGGTCTAAAACCATAGCGATGGATCGTTTGTGAATAAATGAACTCCCTCTCAGTCTTGGTGGATGCTCTATTTAGTCCCCCCCCCCCCCCCTCCTCTGCAAGATGAAGTGCACGGGAGCCCAGGGCAAAATTAATACGAGGGAGATGGGGGGGGGGGGGGGGGGGGCAACCCTATGTCTACCACACTCAGGACATGGAATAAAATAGAATACACAAACCAAGGGTACAGAGACTACTTTCCTAATCCCTGTGGTTGGTTTTTTTACGAAAGGTTTCAATATGTCTGCCTGTTTTTGGTGAATTTGTGAGCCCGCTCTCTTAACTTGATTAAGTCAAATTTCAACAGCATCACTGACAAAAATCCCCTATGCCGTGATGCCTGTGACATTCCACCACACCAGGAGGCAGATGACGACAGACACACACACACACTTAAAAGTAAAGCCACAATGTTGTGTTTTGAGTATCAAGTTTACCGCCTCGTTGAGCGAAGGTAGATTATTTTGCAGGAGCTGGGTCTATAAAACCAGAGTCTCCTTTTTGAACGTCCCTCTGGGTCTTGGTGGATGTTCTATTTAGGTGAAGGTGAAGTGCATGAGAGCCCAGGGCAAATACGAGTGAGAGGGGGGGCAACTCTATGTGTACCGCACTCAGGACATGAGCGCCCTTCAGTGTGCTTGAAATTCTGACGGAATTATCATGATATTGTGATATCTCGGTACAAATATTCTCATCCCCTCTCTTCCAAAAAGAGGTCTCCAGAAAGAAAAGATATATCCTTCACATTCCATAAATAAAATACACAAACCAAGGGCGGGATCCACAAAGAATGGATTGCACGGTGCTAATTGCACCCTTACCTGTGCTGTGATTGATTGAACATTTTATTAACAGATTGCAGAATGGGTAGGTACAATACAGTACGGCTCAATACACACAATTAAGGGGATGCAGACCAGAGAAAGACTTTCGTCTTTGTTTACATCAGGGTCCCCCATTTTCAATTCATAATGAATTGTAAGTAAGGGTGCAATTAGCACCGTGCAATCCATTCTTTGAGGATCCCGCCCCAAGGGTACACAAACCTTAATCTTAATCCCTGTGGTTGATTTGACGAAAGGTTTCAATATGTGCCTGTTTTTGGTGTATTTGTGAGCCCGCTCTCATAACTTGATAAAGTCAAATTTCCTCATCACTGACAAGTGACAACTATGTCACGATGCCCGTGATATTCCACCAAGGAATCCAGGAGAGACGCAGAAGTGACACACACACATTTAAAGTAAAAGCACAATGTTGTGTTTTAAGTATCACGTTTACCGTCTCGTTGAGCAGTAGCCAATATTTAAAAATTATCGTTTATTTTATTGGCCTTCAGTGTGCTGGAATTAAGATATACTATACACTATATTATCATCCTCTCTCTTCCAAAGAGGTCTCTCTGGAACTCTTAACAACACCTTGACAAGAAACCTTGCTGGGACACTAATTTCTCAAAGTGCAGAAGCACCGCAACACCACCCCTATCACATCGCTAATGAGATTCTGCATGGGAATCTACCCCAAATCCTAACTAATTGATACATGAATGAAAGCACTGTATGTGATTCAATTAGATTTTATCAATGTACATTATGATGAGCAAGACCTTGAAGAATTTTACAGTAATTGCATCTTTGCTTCCACTCCTTACTTTGGGAGTGGATCTTGATATTTTAGTTAAGAGCCATTTAGATCTTAGACTTTGGGTCTGCTACTGTTGTACAGCACCCGTCAGCACGTTTAACATGGGCGGGGGCCGCAAAAGAGTGACTGGGCATCTCGGCTGGGACCAAACCCATTGATTGACTGAATGGGAGGTAAACAGAGCCCCCTTTTTTTGGGGGGGGGGGGGGGGGTATTTTTATTTTGTGATTTTGTTGTTGTTGTGCATGTCTGATGTCTTGTAGTGGGGAGGTTGGTGGAGGGGGCGGGGGTACTGGTATTGTCGGTTTTGTTTATGTATGTCTTAAAACGTTGAATACAAATAATATCAAGAAACGGTCATTTAATTGCAACCACAAAGCCAGACGACTAGAGGGGTTTCTGTAAGTGGGAGGCAATCGTGCTGAAAAAAAACATTTAATGACTCCTTCATTCAGTGGTCATCAAAAATGTAGACTCATCTCCTACTGGTCGACAAGTCACAACAGCTGCGACACCATACCTCGCAGAATCCGGATGCTTTTCTCGTGACAAATACGTAACATTGATTGGCTCGTTTTTCAAAGTATTTAACCTATCCCAAGCTCCACCCTCTCTTACCTTGACAAAAAGGAAAGCAACGCTTTAGGAGGGTCAAGGAAAGGACATTAAATCTCTGGTTGACCAAAGAAAGCAGCAGTTGTGATTGGAGGGTCAATAAAAGCTGATTTATTATGTCCATAATCTCAAGTCAAGTCAAGTCAAGTAATTTATTTATAGAGCACATTTAAAAGCTTGAGAGCCAACCAAAGTGCTGTACAGTACAGTCAAAGCATAAAATCAATGTCCTATAAAATACACAAATACAAAAAGGCACAACAGGACAGGACAGTACATTCAAAAAATAGGACAAGCGGATAGGGGAGCACAAAGTACAGTATAGCACACCAGGGACAGAGGAGCACAAGAAGAGATACAAGAGGGTGGGGGCAGGATAAAATTGCATGGGAGTGTGTGGGTTAGGGTGTGGGAGAATCAGGATTAATCGAAGGCTAGGGAATAAAAGTATATAAATAAAACGACAAAAGGATCACAGGCACAGCCTACCTTACTGGGCACAGCTTGGCAACTGCCTTAGCTTGACCTGCATTCAACTCCACGTTTCTATTCTACTGATCTAATCTCAAACGCCGCCCTCTTTGCTTGATCCTCCAGATCACAACTGTTACTACAATTTGTCTGAGGGAACAGTTGTGATTGGAGGATCAATAAAAGAAGGCGGGTCGATTCTATTTTCCTAGTGAATGAATGAATGAATGAATGAATGAATGAATGATCATTACATTTATATAGCTCTTTTCTAGACACTCAAAGCGCTCCCCACAATGTTGGGTGGAAATTGACTCCTTCACCACCACTGGTAGCACCCAACCTTGGGCTACGCAGGCTCAATGGCTGCCATACACTGGCACCAGGCACACATCACACTACACAATGGCTGAAAAGCTCAGGAGACAGTGTGACATCTTCAAGCAAGTGCCCAAATTAAATAAACCAGAGTGAAACTCCCTGCCACTTTCCCACAATTCTTTGCACAAGTCCCATCAACAATGAATGTGATTGACAGGGAGTCACGTGGGACATCGTCCGGAATGGCTGCGTAGTTTAGAGCTCCGCAGTGATGATCACAATAAACCCCTCTAATAGATTTATGAATAGCCATTTACAAGCCTAAAACTGCTGAGAACAAGGGTAGAGAGGGTAGAGAGGACATGATGATGATACTCAACTCTTTCTCTCCTTCCCTCCCTCAGATATCCACGTCTCTGAGCGGATCTCGGCCTGTCTGTCCGACATCTCCGCCTGGATGACGACCAACCACCTCAAACTGAACCTAAGCAAAACAGAATTGCTCCACCTGCCGGCCAAATCCTCCCCCCTGACCGACCTCTCCATCACAGTCGAGAATGCAGCTGTGACCGCGTCCCCGACCGCCAAGAACCTTGGTGTTGTCCTCGACGACCAATTGAACTTCTCTGCTCACATCGTAGCGACAACCAGAACCTGCAGATTCCTCCTGAGCAACGTCAGAAGGATACGCCCCTTCCTGACAAAAGAAGCCACCCAACTCCTCGTCCAATCAACAGTCATCTCCCGCCTCGACTACTGCAACGCACTGCTAGCTGGCCTCCCCTGGCCACTGCCACCAAGCCTGCACTGGCTCCCCATTGCTGCACGTATCTGCTTCAAGGCCCTCGACCTAGCATACCGTGCGGCAAAGGGAACCGCTCCCGCCTACCTCCGGTCAATGGTCTCTAACTACACACCCTCAAGACCCCTACGCTCTGCATCTTCTGCCCGCCTCAGACCTACTCCTATCCAAGCTCCCGGAGGGTCATCAAAGAGAAGCCGCCTATTCTCAGTCCTTGCCCCACAATGGTGGAATGAACTACCCATTACAGTTAGGACAGCCGAATCCCGTCCAATCTTTCGCCGTCGACTAAAGACTCACTTCTTCAACCATTATCTGAAATGATAAAAAAAAAAACGGACTAACCTTACTGTCATGCACTTGTCCTAATAAACTAACCTACACTGTAACACGCAACACTTTGATGAAAATTTTTACTCAGCTGATAGAGTTGTACCCTTCTTGCTGTTTTGTCGTACAGAACTTGTTAGTCGCTTTGGATAAAAGCGTCAGCTAAATGACTAAATGTAAATGTAAATATGCCAGATCCACCTGTGGTTAAAAAGAAGGACGGAAGGAAGACGGATTCTATTGACGAGAGCCATGTGGATACTATACAGCCACGGAGCTAACTAGCATCAAGACCATGTGGATACTACAGCCACGGAGCTAACTAGCATCAAGACCATGTGGATACTACAGCCACGGAGCTAACTAGCATCAAGACCATGTGGATACTACAGCCACGGAGCTAAATAGCATCAAGACCATGTGGATACTAGTGTTGTCACGATACTGGAATTTCGACTTCGATACGATACCTTGAAAAGTATCGATACTTTCAATACCAAAAAAAAAAATTATAATAATTTTTTTTTTATTATATATATATATATATTTTGTTTTAACAAATTTTGCTTTTGTTGCTGGTTGATTCTCCTCAGCTTCTCTCTGGTACTATACGAGAAGATAAATACACTTTTAAAACCCTTTGTTTATCTTTAGATCAGAGAGAGAGAGAGAGAGAAAGAGAGAGTGGCTGCTGGAGATTTTAGGTCTACTGAGCGCACCTTCCTAGTTATGACGAGAGAGAGAGAGAGAGAGAGAGAGAGAGAGAGAGAGAGAGAGAGAGAGAGAGAGAGAGAGAGAGAGAGAGATTTTCTCCGGAGCTATGCTCGGACCATTTATTAACGTTACGCGTGTACTGGTGTAGGATGGGCTCCGGCTCCGCTCGACCGAACGTTGGCAACGGGGTAGTTGTGTCGAGTTCATGCGTGTACTGGTGTAGTGGGCTCGGCTTGACGTTACTCCGGCTGTGAGGGGGAGGAGGAAGAGAGAGAGAGAGATATTTCTCCGGAGCTATGCTCGGAGCATTTATTAACGTTACATAGCATAGCATAGCTCCGGAGAAATCTCTCTCTCTCTCTCTTCCTCCTCCCCCTCACAGCCGGGCAGGCAGCCCTGTCTTCAGTTTGTAAACAACGCTATTATTAGCTAACGTTAGCTGTCGTTCCTCCGTTAGCTTAATGCTAGCTAGCTGGCCACCTATTACTTCATGGAAACGGAGTAACGTCAAGCCGAGCCCACTACACCAGTACACGCATGAACTCGACACAACTACCCCGTTTCCAACGAGGAGGCTGCAGCAGCTTGTGTCTGTTGCTCTGAGCGAGGAGGCGGAAGGGCAAGGCTCTGGCAGCGCGTCTGTCTGTCAACAACTTGCGGGAGCAAGCCAGCTGGTACCGATACTGCAGAAAGTATCGGTACTTCGGGAAATGAGTATTGAAGCAGTTTTAAATATTCAGTATCGATATGTATCGATACTTCGATATTTTTGACAACACTAGTGGATACTACAGCCACGGAGCTAACTAGCATCAAGACCATGTGGATACTACAGCCACGGAGCAAACTAGCATCAAGACCATGTGGATACTACAGCCACGGAGCTAACTACCATAGACCATGTGGATACTACAGGAGCATGTCTATCTTCCCCGGGTCCTATGTTCCCCACTCCCGTTGCGGCTCCCGAAAAAGCGACGAGTTGTGTGAGGGCCGACCATGTCAGCTTGCTTCATTTCTCTCTCATTACGGTAGTGTTCTCAAACGTACACGTCGCGACTAAAAAAAGGTTCTATGTTCCCCGCTACTCCCGAAAAAGCGACCGAGTTGTGTGAGGGTGTAGATATGGTGCAACATGTGTAATTGTGTATGTGTGTGTGTGTTCTGGATGTAACAGTACTGTATATCTACTCCAGTGCCGTCTGACAAGATTCGGACAGACGCTGCTGGCGTGTAACAGAGATGTATATCTGTTATTTAGTCCTACTGGACATTTTCGTTGACATAAGTAGATTTTTCGTTTTTGTTTATTTATTAAGTTAATATAAAGCGTGTTTCTAAAGTTTTTGAGGTTGTTAAATACACGATTTTGATTTATTTAAGTGGCGAGTGACGTCTTTTTCGTGCTTATTTGAGAAGGGTCCAGCTACACAGCCGGAGAGCAGCGCTCTCTCCCATGAGCTCAAAATACCAGAAGTGTTGCGGTGGTCTATGGAAACGTTGTTAGCTAGCTTAACGCTAACGTTAGTTAAAAGGGTTTTTAACCGCAACGAGCATATAGTAATGGCGAGGATATAAAGCATGTTAAAGACGCATTTATTGGATGCGTTGCTCGCGGAGTTTACATAGAAACAGAGCGACTCCCAAGAGGAGTTAGTTATCACAGGCTGTAGAATGCAGGAAGAGCTGCCAAGCTGCTCATGCTATGTCTGTAGTCGCGTTTTGATTACGTCATCACAACAACACGTTATTTGACATTCAGTGATATATTTTCGGTGCTAAAACCCTTTCGGCCGAAAGAGCCTTTTAAACCATTTTCGGCCGATAATTTTCGGTGGCCGAATTTTCGGTGCATCCCTAATAATATTATAATATTAGTGTAGCCTGCAACTGTGAAGAAAACCCCCATTGGTTTAAACAGATTGAAATAGACAACAAAAAAAAATATTAAAATAATAATAATAATAATAATAATAATAATAATAATAATAATAATAATAATAATAATAATAATAATAATTTATTAAAAATAAAAAATTCCAATGTTGATTTAGAATTTTAATGTCAACATTATGATCGAAGCTTCGAAGCTTCAAAGCATTCGGTACAGCCCTAGCAGGTATACAGTAATAGAGTAGGCAGTAGGTACAATAGAGTAGGCAACCACACAAAGACATGAGAACAAACAAACAAACACACACACACAATATACACATCTACTGCACACACAAACGAAATCCACACCATTATCACTGCACTATACGTTTGTATATTCATACTGTATTAGGTTAATATACTGCGCCATATCCTCAATGCTATCTTCAACATAATTTGTATGCATCTGCTCCTTTGTGCTACGTCCACCGCCTTATTTTGACTATATTCTACTTCATTTGATGCCTTATTTTTATTCTATATAAGTGCACTTGCCCCTGTGAGGTTCGAGGAACCAAAACATTAAAATGCCACTCTCTGTACGTGCACGGCGAAGAGACGATAAAATAATGTGAATCTGAAGTCTGGTCGCTGAGCTAAGAGCTCCATTACATCTCTGTGTACAATGGCTGAGAGACGTAGCTCGTTCACAAAGCAAATACCATCACGAGCGGAAAAAACAACTCTCTTCATCGCATGCCATAGGAAGAACGGAGAACCCAGGACTAAAGTAATTGTGTTGCAATAGCAGTGTCACGTTACTGACAGACAGGAAAACGGAGTGCCTCTCGCCCGATACATCGGCATAGCTGTGCTGTGGCTCAAACATAATGGATCTAAAATATGGTTATCTTGGTTTCCTCTGAAGTTCAACAATTACAATCAAAGTCACTGGGGAAATGGGTGCGATCACCGTCAGGGACACTTATTTCGATTCATCACTCATCATTCTGTGTGTATGTAGGCTATACGTGCTCGTGTGTGTACAGTATATACGTGCTTGTGTATATACGTGCTCATGTGTGTGTATGAATACATGCTTGTGTGCATGCTTGTGTGTGTGTATGAATGAATATGTGCTTGTGTGTATATACATACATGCTCATTTGTGTGTATGTATAATGTGCTCATGTGTATATATACATGCTCATGTGTGTGTATGAATACTAGGGCTGAGCCCAAACGTTCGGATGATTAAAAACTATAGTTCGAACGTCCGTTCGAAAAACCCTGGCGAAGTTCGAATCCCAAAAACAGGCTTCGGGGACAGCTTTAATGAATACATGCTCATTTGTGTGTACTGTATATGTGCTTGTGTGTGTATATGTGCTTGGATTCTTACACCTTTTCCAAAGAAAAATTCAAGCACTTTTCAAGCTTTTTCAAAGTGCCTTTTCAAGCTTTTCCAGCATCTTATGCGGCTGTGGTAAATTTAATATTTACTCAAAACGATAATTTCACTTCTTCCATCACATTAAATCAGATGTTATTGTGCTATAAACAACAACAATTATGTAGACTTGGCATCCTATATAACCTGGCTGAGCCAATATGAAACAATCACTCAACTAATCACCAGATAAACTTCTATTTCAATCAAATATTTACTGAAAATGTGCAAAATAAGAGAACATTCTTTGAGGTAGGCAGTCAATCAGCTCCTTGAGCTTTAAAATGTATACAAAATCAAATCAACCTAGGATTTTTACCACCCCCACAGTGGTGTGTTCAGTTGGTACGTCCCAGCAGGGACCAGGATGTAAGCTATATGATGCCCATGTTATTGGTTGCAATACAGATGCACAGTTGACACACACTCTAGTCTCCTCTCTTGTTATTTCACACAAACAGCTACCCTAGTAGCTGGCTTCTTATGTTGCCGACATATCCTACAGAACATTCCTTAAAATAGAAAGAATTGATTTGCTTGTTAGCCATGTTGATCACAGCGAAACCACAGCTCCGATGCAGCGTTAGCTAAACGAAACATGTTTAAGGTAAATTGGCTTTCAGTGTGTCAGAGCGAGTGCACAAAAGTTGTGCACACTGGACGCTCTGACCGAAGAGTCAGTTTATCAGAGCAGATTTTCAGAGTGAATTTATTAACTCACCTTAATATACAGTGTCGCTTGTCATTGTCAACATGAACAATAAACATAGCCGTCTGTGGCAACGCTAGCGTCTTAAAAAAATAAATAAGAAACTTGCTAACGTTAGCTCGCGAACGTTACTGGGATTTTCATTTTGCGTGAAAGGCGAAAGCAATTAGGCTCTCTCCAAATATTATTTCTTTATCTAAAAACCTAACTATTCAGTCAGATAGCGATTTATTATGAAAGTATACAGTGCAATTACAATTTCAATAACTTTCCAGCACTTTATACACAATTGAAGCACTTTTCAAAACTTGAAAACACCACATTGAAATACAAGCATTTTCAAGGATTTCCAGCACCCGTACGAACCCTGTATACGTGCTCATGTGTGTGTATGTATATGTGCTTCTGTGTGTATGTATATGTGCTCATGTGTGTGTGTATGTGCTTTTGTGTGTATGTATATGTGCTTGTGTGTGTATTTATACATGCCCATGTGTGTGAGTGTTCTACAGGTGAGGATAACTTAGAGTATTTTTTTATTAAGTTGGCTGCACCAGTTATCGCTGAGTGAGCAGTTAACTTATATTTTTTATCTCTCTATCGCTTCAGGTAGATTTCCTCTAGCTTGGAAATCTGCACGGGTGATTCCTTTACAAGCGAGGTGATAGGGATAACTTAGATAATTATCTCCAGGTTACCTTGCCTAACATTGGGTTGGATGATAATGCCTGTGTCTGGTTTCAGGATTATCTATCTTCTAGGCGGCAGTGTCTGTGTGAAGTTAGGTCAAGCCGCCCAATCGGAATTTTTGGCCATGACTAAAGGTGTGCCACAAGGTTCAGTTTTGGGTCCTGTCCTTTTTACAATTTATATTAATGATATTGTTTCTTCTTTGTATGGATGTCATGCCCAATTGTATGATGATGACACAATTGTGTACTGTATTGCTGACTCTGTACAGTTGGCCATTGAGAAATTGCAACTTGCCTTTTATGCTCTACACCTACAGGATGCCCTTGCTAGTCTTAAATTAAAATCTTAATGCTAGTAAGACAAAGTTGATGTTTTCAAGAGCCAGAAATATTAACTTTGATGATGTGCGGATATCTACTGTCAGCGGCTCTTGTATAGAGAGAGTCACTGAGTATAAATATCTTGGCCTGTGGCTTGACGAGAAATTTACATTTAAATTCCATGTGGATAATCTTGCCTCTAAACTGCGACAGAAAATTGGTTTCCTGTACAGCAGTGGTCACCAACCCGTCGATCTTTGAGACTGTCCCTGTAGATCTTTCCATGAAAATTATTTAAAAAAAATATATATATATTTTTTTTTTAGATCTTACCCTGAGAGTCCACATTACAGTTCTACTTTTGTTTTGATGTGAAAATGATGCTGCACTTAGCACTGACTGCACTTAGCACTGACTGAGAAAGTAACATTACAGTTCTACTTTTGTTTTGATGTGAAAATGATGCTGCACTTAGCACTGACTGCACTTAGCACAAGTGATGCCAGTAACGCGTTACTAAGTAACGCGTTATTGTAATCTGATTACTTTTCCCCGAAAATAGTAATCTAACGTGTTAATCTTTAAAAGCCAGTAATCTGATTGCAGTTACTTGTCCAAGTGGCTGTGCATTACTATTTCGTTACTATCTCATCATAAATTCATAATGCAGGCGGAATGCAGTATTTTATTTCGTTTTCGACAGTCAAAAATACATTTTGAGCTGTTTTTCTTATTTGGGAGTGACGTGGTGTGGCAGTGAAAGGGTTAAATACAAGAATGTGTCCCGCGGCGTGACTGGTCCCTCTGTCTGTGAGTGACTCTGCTTTGGTCCAATCACATTCCCCATACACAGTCTGCGAATCAGAGGCAGAGTAGGGCGGGTCTTCACAGCACGTCATGTGACATATGCGCCAATCGTGTGACAGCAGGGCTCCGTCGTCGGAGAATTCCACCCCAAAACGCTTGGCAAAATTAAAAGTGAAACCGCAAGATGACTTTTGCGGTTTCTGTTCAGAATTCCACCCCAAAACGCTCGTCTAAACGTAGCCTCAGTCACTACTTCACGGCGGAGGAAACAAAATACTGTCTACCGCTAAAAACAGCACATCCAATTGCATTGAAAGCATCTGGAATCACAACACTAGCCGACGCTTCGACTAGGTACAGGAGGGTTGATGGTGGCAGAGCAAAAGCTCTTATTTGCCAGATTTACAGTTAATTTACATGTTAAAGAGAGACTGATTGTATGTTTATAGAGAGACATTTATAAAAACAATTTAATAGTTACAGTTGATATAATTGAATAGTTCAGCCTGCATTTGTTAGATGTGATACACTGGTTTTGTAAAACCACTGGCTGGCTGCTCTAATGCTGTGAGCATCATAGACTGTTGCTTTACCATACTTGATGGTACAGAAGCTGAAGCACTAGTTTAACAATTTACGTTATGTGCAGAGAAACAAGTTAAAAACAATTTATGCACTTTCAATAAAGCGTTTAAAAAAAAACTGTTGGGGGAACGACGACGACTTCGTAAACCTAGTTACTTTCAAAGTAACTAAGTTACTCTGATAATCAAGTAATCAGTAAAGTAACTTAGATTACTTTTTAAAGGAGTAATCAGTAATCAGATTACTTTTACAAGTAATCTGTGGCATCACTGCTTAGCACTGACTGAGAAAGTACACATTACAGTTCTACTTTTGTTTTGATGTGAAAAGTAATGCTGCACTTAGCACTGACTGAGAAAGTACACATTACAGTTCTACTTTATAAAATGCTAATTGTAAATATGTTTGTCAATGTTAATAATATGAGAAAGTCCACATTACAGTTCTACTTTTGTTTTGATGTGAAAAGTGATGCTGCATAAGATGACTGCACTTAGCACTGACTGAGAAAGTACATAATAGTTCTACTTTGACGTTTTAATGTTGGACCAAAGCATTGCATGTAATTAGAATACAGGCAAATAAAAGTAATTTAGTTTAAAGTACAATCTTGGCTGTCTTTTTCTCTCAACGCTTCAATAGGTAGATCTTGCCTTCACCAAAAAAAAAAGTGATCTTGGGCTTAAAAAGGTTGGTGACCACTGCTGTACAGAAACAGATAAAATGTTCTTCTATTTAGTAGAAAAATCATTTTTGAATCAGTCTTCTTATCAGTTTTGGATTATGGTGATGTAATTTATAGGCATGCTGCGGCATCAATTCTTAAACCTCTGGATTCTGCATATCACTCAGCTCTTAGGTTTATTACTGGTGACAGATATGATACTCACCATTGTGTCCTGTATGATATGGTGGGTTGGCCTTCTCTTACAGAAAGGTGCAACAAACACTGGTATTTATTTATTTTTAAAGCCCTCATTGGTAAACAACCTGTTTATATCTCTTCACTGTTAGATTGGAATATTGGAACCTATTAAACTCTATCGAATAACTGGATGGTTCTTAGGGTCCCTCAAGTTTGTTCTGATCTAGGGAAGTCAGCTTTTTCCTTTAATGCCTCTAACTCATGGAATGTCCTCCAACTCTCTCTGAAATGGGAGGTTCTCCCTTCCCTTGGTATGTTTAAACGTATGATTTCAGACCATTGTGTGAAACCTGTAACTGTTTTAGCTGATATTTTTTAATTATTTTAAAAGTTTTCTATTTTTACTCTGGTGTTTAATTTTCTGTGAATATTGCTTGGATTATGTACTGTTTACATTTGTACAATCGTCGTTTCTGTAAATGAGGGAAACCTCAGAAGCTTACAATTTTAAATAAAGGTTGAAATGAAATGTGTATATGTGCTTGTGTGTATGTATATGTGCTTGTGTGTGTATGTATACGTGCTCATCTGTGTGTATGTGTATGTGCTTGTGTGTGTATATGTATATGTGCTTGTGTGTGACACATGCTCACAATGTGCTTGTGTGTATGTATATGCATGTAGTATTGTAGTATGCTCATGTGTGTGTATGTATATGTTCTCGTGTGTATGTATATGTGCTTGTGTGTATGTGTATATGTGCTTGTGTGTGTGTGTGTGTGTGTGTGTGTGTGTGTGTGTGTGTGTGTGTGTGTGCATGCATGTGCTTGTTTCTATGCTGCATATTATTTTTAGGCCCAAATTGTGCCCTTAAGGGAAAGAAATCTTGCTCTGAAGTTGATAGAGGAAAAAAGATTGGTGAGGCCCATTTACAGCAGTCCCTTGACCTCACTGTTATGGCTCACACTCACGTGAGTGTTTACAACCATGTCAGATTCATGATATTTTCACAGATTTCACTGTTAATACTATAATTTTTACATTATTATTATATCTTTGCCTATTTCTGCATGCTGTAGTCCCTAAACAGTCTTTGCAGTTGCATACATTGGGTGTATCTGTAAAGGTGATACTGCTATTTAAGTAGCTGAGCTACGAACCACTTTAAAGTAGTGTTGTCACGATACTGGAATTTCGAACTTCGATACGATACCTTGAAAAGTATCGATATTCGATACCATTTACAATACCACAGGGAAAAAGGTTCAATCTTAACACTTTGAGTGCCAGTGACGTCATATCTAGTTTTATCAGCCCAATGCCTGAATGCCCACGACGCCAAATATCGTTTTATTTTTTTATTAGCGATCTGAATTCATATTTCATCAACCGAGTCTCCCGTTGGTACAGCAGCCCCATCAGGAGCTCAGATTTGGAAAAAGCGCCCCCTATCGTCTATCCCTGTGTAACTGCAGGTCAGTCGCTTAGACAGTTAGGATCTGTAGATCTCTAGAGGTGGAGCCTTGAGCTGGCAAGCCGTCTGATGGACATGGCAGTGATCAGCCTGGAATATGTATTTACAGCAGCCAATAATCAATCAATAAGCGTGATCGATATTTGGAATGGCGATCAGGAATTGGAATAATCTTTTTGGATAACATCTGATCTCAGGTAAGGAATCTATTTTACCAGTCTTAGGATAATCACTATCAGACCTGTTTTCACGGAGATATAAGCTTTTTCCCTATGTGTGTGTGTGGCTGTGCGAGCGATCAGGAAATAAGAGAATTGATTTTTGAGATCGCCTATATAGCGTGCATACGTACACATACTATCGATAATCTAGCGTTTATTTGAAAACTATTCATAAATAGGCCGAAAAATTACAACGTTTTTGTGTATTCTAGGGCGATTATCACGGAATCTTTATATATTCCTTGAAAACGAGGGCTTTTCAAAATGCTATAAAACGAAAATGAACCGATAAAAAAACAATCCGTTTCGACAATGTTGACTGCAAACAAGTCATTGATAAGCGACGGGCAGATTAGACACATAGCCATAATTTAAAACATAGATTAGGCGTTTTAACGCTATCATTGAAGTGGGTGGTGGCACTCAAGCACTAAATCGTGCGCCCCCCTGCTGGCACTGAAAGTGTTAAAATGTAAAAAAATAAATAAAAAATAAGAAAAAAAAAGATAAATATATATATATATTTTTATAAATGTTGCTTTTGTTGCTGGTCGATTCTCCTCAGCTTCTCTCTGGTACTATAAGAGAAGATAAATATAACACTTTTAAAACACTTTGTTTATCTTTAGATCACACATTTAATAAAAAAATAACTAAATGATATAATCTTAGAAATTAAGTAAACACTGTAATCTGTGTTGCATGTACCTGACAAACTGAACTGTTTGTATTACAGTCATATTCCAACTTACCGGTAACTGAATGCACATGTGTGTGTGGACTACTGTACCATTACAGGTATTGAAATAAACAATGCAACTTCCTTATACACATTTGTTTTGTTTTGTTTTGTTTTTGTTAATAATTAAATATCGATATTGCAGGAAATGAGTATTGAAACTGTTGTAAATATTCAGAATCGATATGTATCGAAAAATCGATATTTTTGACAACACTATATCTGGAAGACAGATATACGTTCGTCTTCAGAGGGTTCAAAATCGAACGTTAGCTGCATAGCTGCATAAACGTCCTCGCTTCCCACTCAGAGCGTCCCCAGTTGAGTATCACTGTTCTAACGATTCCAATGAATCACAACCATTACCATCAAGCACACTGGAAAGAGAGTCTCCCAGTTCTTATGTTGCCATTAAGCGTCTGTAACGTGGTGTGATAATAGCTTCTTGGTGTAAACTCACTCTATCCCCACGTTGCTAGTTGCCGCTTGAATTGGAATCCATTTCCAGACGGTGGGGGATGGGAGTCGGATAAAATTGTCATGGTCACACAGTTGAAGAGGGGTTCACACAGTTTAGGTAGTGGATTAACTGAGACTTTATATTATTTTATTTTATATTATTCATATTCACAGCTTAAATATGAGTTGTTGGTTTTTTTCCCATGACATGTACATTTTATCGACATTGGAATGTCAGAAAAGATTTATATATATATATATAAAGGCCAAGTACATCCTGTCTCAAATCTCTTGAAGGCCACGTGTCTGTTCCTGATTTTACGGTTCTATTTTTATGACCATCACTCTTGTAACAACTCTTTGATCTTTCCCCCTCATTATTATTCTTGTTTTCTTTGGATGTTTATCTTTCTCTACCGTTACCATTTTTCTTTCTATTCCTGATCCCTGATGGTCGGTTAGAGCGCAGGGTCAGCAGAGGTTCTGCTTCTTGCCCAAGAACACTTTGAACTGAAGGACCGGACCCATTTGACTCTGTCCCAATTTCACCATCTATTAGAAGGTTTAGTCGTTTAGACATATCAGGAAGGTTGGTGATATAGTGTAGATCACATAGGGTCATCAGTGTTTTATTGAGAGTCATCAGTTCTTTGGCCAAGCTTTGGCCAAGTAGTCATAATTTGACCCTTAAAAGTTGTATCCATAACCATAACCCTAACCTTAACCACTCCCACTACCTGATATTTTCAGGTAAATGTGAACATTTTCTTTGTTGTTTTTGTTGTCTTCACAATGCCTGCTGGGACCTCCTCAATTGCCTAAATTTGAAGGGAGCATCGGTGGCTGAACCGCCGTTCCCCCCCCCGATCAATTAGTTTCACTCATTATTGGGATTTACTTGAATACGCCACGGCCCGCACAGACGCGCCAACATTTTGTGTTGCAGAGCGTTAGGGGTCGAATCGGGACGGGTCGATTAGGTGTCGCGAGGCTTGAACCTGTGAACTTCCTGCGACGGGACAGTCTGTCATGCCCAGCAGCTGCAAGCCTTCATCACAGTTGAGGCTCACACAATTATTTTTTCCCCTCTTCATCTCAACTGATATCTGCACACTGGGTCACCAGTGTACTGTCTTGAAACAGTACAGCAGCCATGGCCATGGTTAGAAGAAACATGTGACTATTATTGCCAGTGACTTTGTGTGTTGATGCAAGAGGTTATGGAAGCTCTTAGAATAGGGGTGAGGGAAACTTTTTAACCACTAAATAAATCCACGTCAGGCTTTGGAAGGTAAGTGCCCCTCATAAATACTGTAAGAAACAAGTCCCGTGTGTGGACATTTCAGCCCATGCCAACGCAGTAATGTCTCATCCATGTCATCGGGAGTCCTATTAGCTAAAGTGCATACGAGTACACCAGCATGTATTTTTTTTAGAGATCACATTTTTGTGGACCACAGTGTGAAGACGGCTACAGTCTGGTATCACTGTTTAAACTGAACCTCTGTTGACCCCTAGAGTTATATTTTATATTTAGTTTTATAAAATCACAGTTTAAGCCTTTCAGGTGTGCACGTTTTTGGAATGTTTTCCCCAAAACTTTCATCTTGGAATTCTGGCACTCCATAGGTTTTTAATGACTAACATGTGCACGATAAAGGGGTCTTGATCATTGGTTATTTGTTTATCTATGAGGCCATTATCTGAAAGCTACCACCTCATATTTCAATGATGCTAGATTGGAACTATGGACCCCGTCTAATCCGCTCAAATTAATGGCTTATGCTTCTGTCCTGATTCTCCTAGATCTATCTGCAGCCTTCGACACAGTCAACCATCAGATCCTCCTCGCGGCCCTCGCAGGAATGGGAGTGGCTGGCTCTGCGCTGACATGGCCGACATCATACCTCAATGGCCGCTCCTACCAAGTGTCATGGAGAGGGACCCTGTCAGCCACCCGCCCCCTGCGGATGGGTGTCCCCCAGGGCTCGGTTCTAGGACCCCTTCTCTTCTCCCTCTACACTCACTTGGTAACATTATCACGTCTCATGGCTTCTCCTATCATTGTTATGCCGACGATACTCAACTCTTCCTCTCCTTCCCTCCCTCAGATATCCACGTCTCTGAGCGGATCTCGGCCTGTCTGTCCGACATCTCCACCTCAAACTGAACCTAAGCAAAACAGAATTGCTCCACCTGCCGGCCAAATCCTCCCCCCTGACCGACCTTTCCATCAGTCGAGAATGCAGCTGCGACCGCGTCCCCGACCGCCAAGAACCTTGGTGTTGTCCTCGACGACCAGTTGAACTTCTCTGCTCACATCGCAGCGACAACCAGAACCTGCAGATTCCTCCTGAGCAACGTCAGAAGGATCCGCCCCTTTCCTGACAAAAGAAGCCACCCAACTCCTCGTCTAATCAACAGTCATCTCCCGCCTCGACTACTGCAACGCACTGCTCGCTGGCCTCCCGGCCACTGCCACCAAGCCTCTTCAACTCATTCAAAACGCAGCGGCCCGCCTGATCTCAAACCTACTGAAGTCGGCCCATGTCACCCCACTTCTTAGGGACCTGTATTGGCTCCCCATTGCTGCACAAATCCGCTTCAAGGCCCTCGACCTAGCATACCATGCGGCAAAGGGAACCGCTCCCGCCTACCTCCGGTCAATGGTCTCTAACTACACACCCTCAAGACCCCTACGCTCTGCATCTTCTGGCCGCCTCAGACCTACTCCTATCCAAGCTCCGGGACGGTCATCAAAGAGAAGTCGCCTATTCTCAGTCCTTGCCCAACAATGGTGGAATGAACTACCCACCCCAGTTAGGACAGCCGAAACCCGTCCAATCTTTCGCCGTCGACTAAAGATGCACTGCTTCAACCATTATCTGAATTTAAAAAATTTACAAATACATTTTCTTTTTTTAAATATCTAACCCTAACTAACCTTACTGTCATGCACTTGTCCTAATAAACTAACCTACACTGTAGCACTCAACACTTTGATGAACATTGTTACTCAGCTGATAGAGTTGTGCCCTTCCTGATGACTTGTCGTACAGAACTTGTAAGTCGCTTTGGATAAAAGCATCAGCTAAATGACTAAATATAAATGTAAAATGTAAAGTCCCCCGAGCAGTCTGAGCTTGGAAAGCCAGCCTTTTGTTTGGGTGCACCGACTTCCTGGATTGATCTTCAGCATAAGCTGAAAATTGGTTCTCTGCTGACCTGTGGTCAGTTTAGGCCCATGATCTCAAACCTCCCTGGTTCATTGTGTAACTGTTTTAACTGACTTTTTATCTTTGTTTTGTTGAGTGTTTATTGTTGTATTCTTGTATGTCATTGCCTACAATGTAATCTTGGCAACATTGAGAATGAGGGACTTAAATAAAGGCCGGATTTAACATGACTTCCTATAATATAATGTTAATTTGATAAATATAAATCCCATCTTGTATTGTACAATAATTACCACACACACTTCCGGTCTTATATCCGAATACAGATACAGATGATGATGTCTCTGAACACTCCTAATAGACAGCCATCCCAATATAGTATGTCTCCTCTAATCATGCAGTAAATGAACTTATCCACAACAACAATTGCCTCGTACAGACTTCAGAAAGTATACAGATCCATAATTGCCGTGTTCAGATCAACCACAGCTAAAGATATACGAATATGAATGATTATCTTGCAGAGTTGGGGCGGCAAGACCTGAAATCCATATGGATGGATTGCATTTAGGTAACGCTTTCATCCAAAGTGCTTTACAACGTACGTGAAAAAGCTTAGCGTACAGCCCTGATAGGTCAGGTACATTCAGTCAAATCAAATCTGTAGTAGGCAACTTTGGAGAAAATAGCAAGAGTGAGTTCACCTACCCAGCAGAAGTCTGTGGTAAACTCACTCTTGCCAATTTCTCCAAAGTTGTTATTGTTTTATTTCATATTAATAACCGGATCAAGATCCCCGATCGACTCTGCAGATCTACCCGCCTCTGTGGAATCGGCAACATGCAATACCGGCCAGATCCTCTTAGGGGCGCCATCGCTCCACTGCAGTATCATTGTGGGCGAATGGAATTTAAATTTTTTACCCTCCAACGGAGTATCATATTACTCTGATCACAAACCAACAGCATGCACCATGTATCACGTTTCGAAGCGGAGATTTCACCATGGAATAAGGGGATTTATCATCAACCAATGGATATATCGATCTACCAGATGCCGATAGATAACGGGGAAATGCTGCCGGGTATCACACGGACTGACGGTAAGACATTTAT
Organism: Notolepis coatsorum; assembly: GCF_963971535.1. Lineage (NCBI taxonomy): Eukaryota > Metazoa > Chordata > Actinopteri > Aulopiformes > Paralepididae > Notolepis > Notolepis coatsorum. The sequence continues at coordinate 62,180,812 of NC_140168.1, read as the reverse complement.
CACCTAATTTATAGCCGGATCGGAGCTTGCTGTGCAACGCAAGCAATCGATCTGTGAATGTGGCTACTTACACGGACACTCTATTGGTAATCAATAATACTAATCGACGTCCCCCGCCGCCCCCCTTTCATCCATAGATGCTCTGGGATAGTCCGGATCATAAGCAGTTTATGTTATTTCATTAGCATATATACAACGGAAATGCCGTTGAATATAACGTTAGTACCCTTTAGCTCTATAACTAGCTTTCAGAAAATAGACGATACGAAATCTGCGATAAAGCTTATATTCACGGCGCTATAAAATGACAACCTACCGATGGATTATTTCTTTCTATACGCCATTCTGAAGGGACGGTTTATGCACTCAATTGACAATGAGAATGGACAGATAGCAACACTATAAAGTATAGATATAGCTGTTAGAAAACCCACATGTTTGTTTACATTCCCCGGTCCTCTAGCCCAGTGGTTCCCAAAGTCGGGGTCGCGACCCAAAGGTGGGCCGCGAGCAGCCATGGGTGGGCCGCGAGATGATAAAAAAAAAAAAATAAATTTTTTTTTTGTCAGGCCACTGAACTTAGAAGCAGGCCAGGACAGTGTTTCTAGTTGTATTCTAAAATTCTATTCTATTGTATTCTAAAATGTGACTATATGGTTTTATATTAACTTAATAAATAAACAAAAACGAATTATGCACATAAAACGCTGAAAACAACCGAAGCAACAATAGTATTTTAATGAGACTATTATTATTATCATTATTATTTTGCAACAAGTTAGCCCTCTCATAAATAGCACATATAAATGAATAACTAACTTGAACTAACTTAATAGGATTGAAGTGATATTTGGCTTAAAAAATCGGTCACCTGGCAAAAAAAAAAAAAAAAAAAAAGCCTGACGATGTGCATTGGGCCGCGGCTCTCTGACGCCTTATTTTCTGGGTCCTGGCCTGAAAAGTTTGGGAACCCCTGCTAGTCTAGCCACTAATTAGACTAAGCCCATCGGTCGTCAAAGTGTTAAGAAAAAGGACTGAACTACACCCCAACGACTGAGATCAAAGAAAAATACAAGATTAAATGGGATATGGACAGGATCAGATACCTAGGAGTGAATATTACAAGAGGGGTGGAGGGACTATATGATGCAAACTACAGATTAATCAGAAAATCAAAAGAGACCTAGAAAGATGGACATTACGCCTCTAGACTTTAGCTCAAGGATCGAAATCATAAAGATGAATATATTACCAAGGTTACTATACCTATTTCAGGCTCTACCTATATTAATACCACAAAGCCAGTTCAGGGAATGGAATAAACAGATATCAAGATTCATATGGAGGGGGGGGGGGGGGGGGGGGGAAGGCCAAGGATCAGATATGTGACTCTACAATTACCAAAGGAGAAAGGAGGAATGGCAATACCCAGTTTAGAAGATTACTACTACGCAACACAGCTGATAATAGTAGCATGTTGAACTTGGTGCAACGTGAATTATGAAGCCAAATGGAAAGACATAGAAACTAAAAATGAGGGACTCAAAGTGCAGGCACTAATAGGAGACAGGGAGCATACAGAAGAAAGGAACAACTAATAGACCCAATTACCAAATTCACTATAAATATATGGAACAAGATAGTAAAGAAATACAAGCTAGAAAAAGAAACCAAGATACTGAGATGGATAACGCACGACAAAAAATTTAAACCAGGGGAACATAATGGTACAATTTAAGATTTTAATGTTATCCGTATATAAAGGACAAATAAAACATCGTTAATTTGTAAGAAACCTCAATGAAAACGGCGCAGGGTAAATTATATTCGCTATTGTTATGAAAATGTGATAGAATCCCATAAAAATGTGGACGCATTTGGTCACTGTGACATTATATACTCCAGTAATAAGTAGGGCTGTCTTAAATACTTCGAAGCTTCGAAGCTTCGTTCGATGGCACAAGCTTCGAACATAAAAAAAAAAATCGAAGTTAAAAAAAAAAAAAAATCAAAAATTTACACTTTGGCTGCCATGGGTTAAATTCATTATCAACCGTAGGTTGCCGGCTCTATTTGTCTATAGAGAAAGTCCCCTTCTTTGCAGGGCTATAACTTTTAAAATTCTATTGCTACATTGCCATTATTAGGGCCCATTCAAAGTCCTATATGTATTGTTCATTGTGTAGCAACGTTAAACTTTTTCATTCACATATTCATAGTAAAGTATGGTCTAATGTATAAGTATGTTTTCATCTCTTTCTGCAGCTTTCTCCAGAACGTGATCTATAGCCCCAAATACATTATATTGATGATGCAATACAGTTTTATGGCAATCAGCGCGATATAAAAAATTCCAACTAGACGTACTTCTAGAAGTTACTACACGTCATCTGATGTTGACCGGATGGGCTAGGGGGCGTTTATAATTCCGTGGGCTGCGTTATACCAATCATCTAATGTGGGTCAAATGTTGATAATAGCAGTTAGTATCGAAGACGGTAACTTTACACGCTAAAACTCACCCCAGTCTCCGCGCGCCGTTGGGCGATCATCGTAGAGTAGAAATTTTATCATTATGGGATGTAGATTTACCCGGTCCATCTCCAGCTTGTATAATGGTATATACGTCCAAATCATGTTGTTTATCGAGTTATTGGCAATCGATCGCTGTGTATTGTGACGAGCTAGAATGCCGGGACCTATAGCGAGTGCCCGAAAGTAATACGGGCGTCCAGCACAACCTCTATGGCACTTCCTGTTAAGCGATTGCGCCGATCGGCCACCAGATGGCGCTCCTGAACCGCCAGAGTGGGTCCTCCTGGTGGATCTCAGGCCAGCGGAGGGGAAATATGAATCCGGTCCCAGATTTTTGAAATATTGATATCAAAGACGCTGTAAAGCGTCTTCGGCAACTTGAGCATGGCCGGGAATGACGTGTTTAAGCGTTTCCCGGCACCCAAAGTGTTAATAAAAAAAAATTCAAACATTTTTTTTTTCATTTTTTTTACTTCGGTGTGTGTGTGTGTGCATGGGGCCATTGGGTGGGGCCGGGGGACAAATACACTGGAGGAAAGTAACCCAGCTCAGCACTGCCCAAATTATATCATCACTATTGCCTGTTTGAAGGATATCATCCTCAAATACATATACACCTACATGCCTTGTAGAATTCCACACATAAGAAAGAAAGATACTGGGATGAATAAACAAAATAGGAAATAAAATTTAGATAAGGTGCTACTGAGATGTTTTGGTGAGTTCTTTGTTTTTTTGTGGAAGTTGCCCTTCTTAAAAATGCATGAACATTCACTGATAATTGGTCTGTAGTGGAGTCTACAAGGTCTACATTGCCGGACCATGTAGAATCCGGACCTTGTAGACTGACATAATTCTGTGCATAGTTTAGTCTACACAGGCCATATTTCAAATAATCAAAATCTTACTTCATTCATCTTAAACATTCTTGATTTGGGGGATTGGTAGTTCCCATGAAATCTGAAGTTGTTCAAACGACAACAGCGATCCACCTTGAATTAAATCACACAGCCGAGTGAAACCTTGTTGGCTCAGTCACGAAAGGGGCTACTTAATTAATTAAACCAACCCACTTTATTTATAGAGCACATTTAAAAACAACAAATTTGTCTTACCTTGACTTTGTCAATTTTACTGCTATACCAATTTATGCTTTATGTCTGCACTTTATGCATTGCTCTTGATCTGCCAATGTTGTGCTCATTTTATGCCTGTCTTTTTGTACTGCTGTGAAGCACTTTGAGCTGCAATTCTTGTATGAAAGGTGCTATACAAACACAGTGTATTATTATTATTATAAATTATTAGAGTTTGCTTCATTAATTAAAGGGTGTGAATTTAAGTGTTCTCTAGTGCCTTTTGTCCGCTTTAAGGTGGTGGTATAAGTTAAAGGTTGTGGTGTCGATGTAAAAAAAATCCGTGCCCGCTTATGCGGGCACCTATCTGGCCTAAGCCCCGGATCTCCTACAATCCTAAATCCGCCCCTGTGCAGTACGTGTCTCTGGAGCGACTCACATGTGCAGTAAGTGTCTGGACCGACTCTCACATGTGCAGTATGTGTCTCTGGACCACCTCACATGCAGTACGTGTCTCTGGACCACCTCACATGTGCAGTAAGTGTCTGGACCGACTCTCACATGTGCAGTACGTGGCTGGACCGACTCTCACATGTGCAGTAAGTGTCTGGACCACCTCACATGTGCAGTACGTGTCTGGAGTCCTGGACCGACTCTCACATGTGCAGTACGTGTCTGGACCGACTCTCACATGTGCAGTACGTGTCTCTGGACCACCTCACATGTGCAGTACGTGTCTGGACCGACTCTCACATGTGCAGTACGTAGCTCACAGTGGTATCGCGCGTCGCACTTATTATCTCCCTGCTCTTGTTCTCGCAGTCAGCAGCATATGAATGGCTTGTTCACGCTGCTTGTTGGGGGAGGGGCTTGTTCCCGCTGCTTGTTGGGGGAGGGGCTTGTTCACGCTGCTTGTTGGGGGAGGGGTGCTACGGCAGAGCAGAGGACGGAAGACCAAGTTGCACCTGAAGTTGAAGATAATCTGTCCCTGTATTTTTTCTTAAATAAATCAAATAAAACACATGGTATTTTTTATTTAAATAAAACAAAATACCACTACTCATATAAAGTATTGTATAGACAATTATTGGCAAAACTTTGATCTACTAATGGTAAATGGACTACATTTATATCGTGCTTTTACACACTCTACCTCCTGAAACAGTTTTTATTTTTATAGTTTAGTTTATAGTTTACCCTTCTTATTTTATAGTTTAGTTTATAGTTTACTCATCTTTTTGTTTGTATATATCACTGCAAGGCCATTGTCAAATTCCCTACCAGTCTCACATAAACCAGACCCCAAGGTGCTCTGCTCTGTAAATCATGATGTATCTGAGGACATATCACTGGACTGCAGAGAAGAAAGAAAAGCCATGTTTCTCATTGAAGTATAAAACAATCAGAGCAGCGTGAAGAAGGTCCCAGTCAGAACTAGGGATGGGAATAGAGAACCGGAACCGGTTCCTAATTGTCCGATTCCTGGAATCGCATGCCTCCATGACTATCGATTCCTCTTATCGATGCCATGTTTTTCCGACAGTTGCGCATTTTAAAACAATAACGTTAGCGCCACACATGCAGCCATAGCAGACTATTTGATTCCTTCACTAGGAAAACCTAAAGGGCTCAAAATTGCATATGCTCCCGAAATGCTCCCGCTGTTTCTATGTGCAGTGAAAAGTGAAAGTGCTTTGCATCCTAGTCATTCATTTACGTGGTAAACTAACGTTAGCGGCTAACGAGAGAGACAGAGAGAGAACACTGAGCTGGCACGGGTGGGGGCGTGGGGGAGGGAGCCCTGTGTGTGTGTGTGTGTGTGTGGGGGTGTGAGTGTGGGTGTGCGCGCGACATCAGAGGAGGTAGAAGCCTCGGAACTTTGGTAGGTGAATTGCTTTCCTAGATGTTACTTATGTTTCAGTTATGTTTTTACTTTTAACCTTTATTTATACAGGTCGGTTATTGATAACAAATTCTCTTTTGCAATAACGACCTGTTGATTGCAACTACAGTTCAATAGATAGATTAGTTTAAGATAATCTTAAATACATTATTTTATTTAAGTGTATAGTTAATACATTTTTTACAGTGTTTGTATTTTTCTGACATGGGGGCTCAACAATACATGATAAATGACAGTCAGAAATGTCATGTTGCATGTTGTTATTCTAACCAGCTTAGTTCTGTTGCATTTCCAATTTATTTATTTAAATGATAAATTTACCAGAAATCGATAAGGGAATCGATAGTGGAATTGTATCGATAAAATCTTATCAATTCCCATCCCTAGTCAGAACAAGCTACATTCCAGGTACTCGGGGGCAAAATCCAAATGTCCACTAGGGATAGGGGGGACATGTCCCCCTCCCTTTTCAAAATCTTGTTTTTGTCCCTCTCACTTTTTACAGTCCGAAAGCTAACATTATATAACGTTAATTAATATGCAAGACTTTTTCTGTGATGTGTGCGTTTGTGCAATGAGGAGTATGGCTAATGAAAAAAGTATAGTTAAATGGAAATCATCGTGGGTATGATTTGAGCTTCACGCGCGTGCGTTCACATGCACAGAAAAATCTATCACGCGCCTATTATTTCCCATCCCATAATAATTGTGTCCCCCCCACTTCTCAAACTAAAGTTTCACCCTTGCAGTTACTTAATCAGAAACACTTATTTGTCAACAATAATATAGTATTATAGTATAGTACAATATGTACTATATTGAAATATAAAATCAATGTATTAACCTATTTTTAAAAGGGGTACTTCGTCAATAATCTCACACACATCCAAAAACTCACATAAATTAATTAATTAATTAAAAACTCACACAGTTACCAAGGGTAAATTTGTTTGAATATGGCCACCAGTGATGTCATCGGGGACATTGGATAGTTGTGGTAATTATAGCACTGTAGTGTGTGCTATGGACATAATTCACCATTGTATTGTTTTGATGTATTGATGGGGCACTGTCACTTTAAGGAGGTTGGTTTTGGGGTTGGGCTTAGAGAAGACGCGCTGGTGGGATGTCATTGATAAAATGTTTGGTTACTACGAGCTGTCAGAGGCTAGCACGGCATAGATCTGACAGCTGTCACTTGTGCTAAAAATATAATAAATGACACGCGGCTTTGTGTTGTCGCAAGATAGAAATTGTGCGTTTCTCCTTTCCGACGATTTCTACATTGGTGAACCTGTTATAAGTTTTGAAGACGCTTCCGGGGCAACATGTCTACGAACGCAGTTTCGCTGAAATTACCTGAGTTCTGGGAGTCGTCAGCCTCGGTGTGGTTTGCGCAAACGGAGGCACAGTTCGAGCTGCGGGAGATTACCTCGGATACCACAAGATATTATTATGTGGTGTCAGCCCTGGGAAGTTCGACAGCCAGCAGAGTGGTGAGCCTCCTCAAGAACCCACCCGATTCGGGATAAATATCACACGATCAAGTCTCATCTATTAAAGACATTCGAACTTTCCGATACCGAGCGGGCCAGCCGGTTGTTTTCTTTGCAAGGGCTCGGTGATAGCAAGCCATCGGAGCTCATGGATAGGATGCTGGATTTATTGGGAGAGCACAAGCCTGATTTCCTGTTCATGGAACTTTTCCTTCTCCGGTTCGGGCCGCTCTGGCCAACACCACTATAGACGATTGCCGCGCGCTGGCCGAGGAGGCTGATACGTTTTTTTGGCTGGTCAACAGCACTGTGCAGCGGCAGTTTTCCCAACCCAAGCCTTTGTTTCACCGCCGGGAGACTGGAATATCATCGCCGCAGCGACAGCCCCTCGCCAGCAGCGTGACGCGGGGCTGTGTTTTGATCATGCACGGTTTGGACCTAAAGCCAAGCAGTGCCACCCGCCGTGCAGCTTCAGTGGACCGGGAAATGCCCGGGCCGGCGCTCGTTAGTGGCCATGAGCGTCGGTCGGGCTGGCAGGCTACTCTTTGTCCAGGACACCATCTCCGGGCGGCGTTTCATGTGCGACACGGGCGCGCAGAGGAGCGTCTTGCCGGCTTCTAGAGTGGACATCCTATCCGGTTGACATGGACCCCCCATCGAGGCTGCCAACAGCACCCCCATCCGCACATACGGCACCAGGTATGTCGAAATGTGTTTTAGTGGCCAACGGTTTGGCTGGGACTTTATCACAGCTAATGTAGCCGTCCCTCTTCTAGGCGCAGATTTTTTGTGTGATTATGGACCGTTAGTGGATATTAAAAATTGCCGCCTAATTGATGCCATTACGTTCTGCTCTTATGCTGGTGCGCTTGGAGGTGCAGACTCCATCAGACTCTCTAGCATGCTCTCCGCCGCAGATGAGTTTCAACACCTTCTCGCCGAGTTCCCGGGCCTCACGCGGCCCACGTTCTCATCATCTACAGCCAAGCATGGAGTGGAGCATCATATCGCCACGACCGGCCCTCCGGTCTATGCCCGGGCTCTGCGCCTCGACCCGGTCAAGCTCAGCATTGCCAAGGCAGAGTTCGAGAACATGGAACGCCTCGGCATTGTCCGTCGCTCCGACAGCCCATGGGCCTCCCCCCTCCACAATGTCCCCAAGCCGGGAGGGGGGTGGCGCCCGTGTGGGGATTACCGCCGGCTCAACGATGCTACGACGCCGGACCGGTACCCAGTCCCGCACATTCAGGACTTTTCTGCCCGCCTTTCAGGGAAATTAATGTTTTCCAAGGTGGACCTTGTGCGTGGGTATCATCAGGTGCCCGTACAACCGCTGGACGTTCCGAAAACAGCAGTCATAACTCCATTTGGACTATTTGAGTTTCTGCGCATGCCATTCGGCCTCAAAAAGGCTGCACAGACGTTCCAGCGCCTTATGGACTCTGTGCTACGAGACTTGCATTTAATTTTTGTATACTTGGATGATATCCTCATAGCCAGCGCCTCTAAGGCTGAGCACATGTCCCACATCCGGATGCTTTTTGAGCGGCTAAATGAGCATGGACTGATAATCAACCCGGCCAAATGCCAGTTTGGGCGGTCAACCATTGTCTTCCTCTGGGCCTTACCCCTGCACCGCTTGTTGTAAATGTTCTGGAGGGTGGGAAGCCCCCCTCCAATTGTGCGTTCGGCTGAACGTGTCACTCTTTGTAGTCTGCTACGGTCTTGTGCAGTGCTATTCCCAAACCAGGAGGTGATGTTGCCAGTCAGGATGCTCTCTATTGTACATGAGTAGAAGTTCTTAAGGATCTTCTGACTGACTTGGAACTTCCTTAGGCGCCTGAGGAAGTAGAGGTGTTGTCGTGCCTTCTTCACAACACTGTCAATGTGTGTGGTCTATGTCAAGTCCTCGGATATGTGGGCTCCGAGGTACTTAAAACTAGAGTTGTTCCGATACCGATACTGGTATCGGAAAAGCCGCCGATACTGGCTAAAATGCTGGTATCGGTATCGGCGAGTACCCTCTAATGCTGCGCTCCGATACCATATGACGTAATTTATCAACAACACTGTGGTCTGTTGAGTAAGCATTATAAAACAAACGTGTGCTTAATCGATTAAAGTGTCAATGCCATTTGTAATTTTAACAGCAGATACTTTCTTAAATGTCATCGTCCCGACAGAGCGGTGTTGACGGCGAGCTCATGGGTTCGCTTGGTGGCTGGTGTTATTAGCATTGAACGGCTAACCGAAAGCTAGCTTTAACATTACCTTGGCTAAAGTAGGGGCTATTCATATAATCCAGCAATAATGGCTGCAGACCTGCAAGCAAAGTACAGCAAGTTGGCAAAGGAGTATTCCAAGTTAAATCACAATGTCACCAGTAACGTTACAGTCTTCTATGGTCTTCCCATATACCGGTAGCTCATGCTAGCTAACGGTAACGTCGTCATTGCACAATTGCACGTCGCGTACACAATTAATGACATGTTGCGGACAGCCATATCGGCGACAATGTTTAGCTTTTAGTGCCAAATGATAAGAGTCTGAGGCGGAGTCTCAAAAGAGAATGTTGAATATTTATTGTGCAAAAATCAAAACAGATCCGACTGCTACTGAACGGAGCCTTGTAGACAGACTGAGTAGGGTATATCTGCAGAGCCAGTGGGTAGCGAGTGCAGCAACGTATAATGTCCGTGTGGATCATTGGAGTAGGGTATATCTGCAGTGCTGAAGCCCCATACTCATTGATTAATGATACTAATACAAATCTATACAATCACCTGTTGTTGAATAAATACCATTACTTTCTAGTTATGACTAAAAAAACTGTATATATAAAACAGTATGTTAAAAAAAAAAAAAAAATTATATTTATAAAAAATTTATATAATATTGTTTTTTTTTTTTTTTTATGTATGCACTGGTATCGGATAAGTATCGGTATCGGCCGATACCCAAAGCTTAGGTATCGGAATCGGATCGGAAAGGAAAAAATGGTATCGGAACATCTCTACTTAAAACTGTTCACTCTCTCAACCGGTGCCCCGTCGATGCTGAGGGGGCTGTAGTCCCTGACCCCCGACCTCCTAAAGTCCACAATCATCTCCTTTGTTTTGCTGACGATCAGGGAGAGGCTGTTCTCCTGGCACCATCCCGCCAGGACCTTGACCTCTTCCAGGTAGGCCCTCTCGTCGTTTGCAGAGATCAGGCCCACCACTACTGTGTCGTCAGCAAATTTGATGATTGTGTTGTTACTCCGCTGAGCCACACAGTCGTGTGTGTACAGGGAGTAGAGGAGGGGACTCAGAACACAGCCCTGGGGGGGCCCTATGTTGAGGGTGATGGATGAGGAGGTGCAGTTGCCTGCTCTCACCACCTGGGGTCTGCCCGTCAGGAAGTCCAAGACCCACTGGCAGATGTCATAGTTCAAGCCCAGGTCCCTGAGCTTGGCTATGAGTTTGGAGGGGACTATGGTATTGAATGCTGAGCTGTAGTCGATGAATAGTATTCTCACATAGTTCCCCTGCCTCTTGTCCAGGTGTGATGCTGCTGTGTGCAGCACATGGGCTGTCACTTGTGCTAAAAATATAATAAATGACACACAGCTTTGTGTTGTCGCAAGATAGAAATTGAGCGTTTCTCCTTTCCGACGATTTCTACAGCACCATGAAATGATGTAATAGCAATACAATAGCAATACCTTGTCGTATAGGGACTGCTACCTTATAATTTCACTGAGCTGTAATGGACACAAGGATTCAATGTCACAGGTGGCCATATTCAAACTAATTTACTCTCAATAACTAAATTAATGTGTGCAAAATTGTTAAGCGTTTTTGGATGTGTGTGAAATAAATAAAGCCAGTCACACCGCTCATAAAAAAACCAACCCTGAACCCCACCGTCATAGGCAACTATTGTCCTGTCTCTCTTGTCTCCTTCCTTTCTAAAACACTTGCTGCATGCTGTATCCAACCAACTTACTGCTTATCTCTTACAGACCTCCTAGACCCTAATCAGTCAGGCTTCCGGACTGGCCACACCACAGAAACGGCCCTCATTGCGGTCACAGAGGCACTTCACTTAGCAAAAGCGAAAGGCCTCTCCTCTGTCCTGATTCTCCTAGATCTATCTGCAGCCTTCGACACAGTCAACCATCAGATCCTCCTCGCGGCCCTCACAGGAATGGGAGTGGCTGGCTCTGCGCTGACATGGCTGACATCATACCTCAATGACCGCTCCTACCAAGTGTCATGGAGAGGGACGTCAGAAGGATCCGCCCCTTCCTGACAAAAGAAGCCACCCAACTCCTCGTCCAATCAACAGTCATCTCCCGCCTCGACTACTGCAACGCACTGCTTGCTGGCCTCCCGGCCACTGCCACCTAGCCTCTTTAACTCATTCAGAACGCAGTGGCCCGCCTGATCTCAAACCTACCGAAGTCGGCCCATGTCACCCCACTTCTTAAGGACCTGCACTGGCTCCCCATTGCTGCACGAATCCGCTTCAAGGCCCTCGACCTGGCATACCGTGTGGCAAAGGGAACCGCTCCCGCCTACCTCCGGTCTCTAACTACACGCCCTCAAGACCCCTACGCTCTGCATCTTCTGGCCGTCTCAGACCCACTCCTGTCCGAGCTCCGGAGGGTCATCAAGGAGAACCTGCCTTTTCTCAGTCCTTGCCCCATAATGGTGGAAAGAACTACCCACCCCAGTTAGGACAGCCGAAACCCGTCCAATCTTTCGCCGTCGACTAAAGACGCACTTCTTCAACCATTATCTCAAATAAAATGTAAAAAAAAACGTGTCGAAGAAGTTAACTAACCTTACTGTCATGCACATGTCCTAATAAACTAACCTACACTGTAGCACTCAACACTTTGATGAACATTGTTACTCAGCTAAGTTGTGCCCTTCCTGATGACTTGTCGTACAGAACTTGTAAGTCGCTTTGGATAAACGCGTCAGCTAAATGACTAAATGTAAATGTAATGTAAATCAGCATTGTTTTTGGGTGAAGTGCTCCTAAGACTATCACAGCCTCACAAAACGTTGAACCCAAACATTAGAGACCTGGGTCATTAAGACAATTTATGGTTTGTCTAGGTACATTAAAAACAGGTGCGTGTGTGTGTGTGTGGGGGGGGGGGTTCTGGGACATTTTCAGCTAAATCTGTAATTGCACCACCCCAAAACTTGGTACAGCTTCTTATTATACATCAATGGGTGCAGCAACTTAATACACTTAATGGAGCCTGGGAATGGCTATTATATGTCTCCAAACGAAAATCCTAAACCCTTATGCAATCAATATTCATTGAACATTTGAATAGGCTAAATTGACAGCAATGTTTACGACAATACTGTAGAGATGACACAACAGAGCTTTCCAACTCTAAACTCTTCTGCATCAAACAAACTCTTCTGCGTGATTATCCAAGTTCTTTGTCAGCCGTTTCAAGTCACATGTGCAAAATGACCATTCAGGGTAGAGATGACCAATTTGAGTTGTATGGAGAAGTTTTCACATCACACTATATGTGTGATCCCAGCTACCAACAGCACGTTCAGTTTCAAGTGGGACTGTGGAATTGTGTTGAGTGGAGTTTACGGTAATTGAAGCATGATTGTGTGCTAGACAACCATGGAAAAAAGGAAGAATTGAGTCTGCACACTAGATAATGCCCCTGTGAACATTTATTGGTATACCACCATGTTTGCTAGACTGCCATGAAACCTCCAGTAAGTGTGTTCACTGGGAGGTATAGGGTATTACATGGTATAGATACTATAGACTATAGAGTATTATATGACATGGGACTACATAGTACTACATGGTACTACATTGTATTAAATGGTACAACAGGGGGGTGCTACCTGGTACATGGCACTACAAGATACAATATGGTACTTCAGGGTATTAGATGGTGCAAATTGAGTTTTATAGGGCCTGTCATAAACTGACAAACATAAGTAGGCCTTTTAAGTCAAACAGCAAACTAGCTACTAAGCAACTTAGCCAGCTGTTGTGAATTTGCAGTCAAACTATGCTAATGGTTCGCTTACTAACTTAAGCTGGTTTTATGATTAGCATGTGTGTGTCCGTTCTGTACACTACTTTGTGCATGCCCAAATCATTCATAGTGTGCCAGGCTCACAGATAATCACCTTGTTTCTAGGAAACAAGGAAGCTGCTAGCTTGACGATTTATAAATGAGCCTATAAGGTTTGTCTATTTTGAATGAAAAACACCAAGCCCCTTGTTCAATTTCTTTACAAGTAGCTTTTACAAGGATAATGACCTAACTAAGTAGTTTTGTGCATATAGGTGCATGATAATCTTTTTCGATTAGGCTAAAGCTAATAGCCAATACTACAAATGCCTGAAATAATCTTTCTGACTTAAACATTACTTAAAGTAAGGAGGTTAGCTTGACTTTATATATGTCCAAAATGAGTTATGTGTCATCCGTCAGCGGCCAGGAGCCACTGCTTATTCCAAGACAGAGCTGAGATGCTGTCTGCTCGTACTCATCAACTGGGAGACTTTTCAAAATAAACGGTCTTCGTGAAGTTATTTGAGGATCATATATTCCATGATGAAGGTATCTTCTTAAATGTTAAGAGCCATGTATTTTCTATGGGAACATTCCCTTTCTGGGCCTGAGGAGGGGAAACGCTGCATTGCCGCCGTTTGGCCAGCAGGTAGGATCGGTGTGCCGGGGCTGAAGGCACTGCATGGGGGCTGATGCCTGCCCTGCACTCACGAAGCCAAATCAGCTGTTGATTTCCACACAAACTTGCACTCGCTCGCTCGACTTCATTTTTCACAGGGATTTGTTACGTAGGCTGACAGTTGACCTGAGGTACACTCGGTAGCTTGTGTCTCGTACAGTATGAAGTGTGCCAAAATCTCATCTACGGCAAGTCATGTGGGACAGTTAAGCCTAATTATTTTAATCAGTTATTACAACATGTAGCCTAGTCTTCGCCTGGTAAATTCACATCATGAGAAACGTTTTTTGTGTAGACAACGTGAATGAGACATGGCAATTTCCAGGGGGAATACTCAATATTGCAGCAGCACCTTTATATAATATATAATCTGTTCATGAAATTGAATAGTTGATGTTAACAAATTCCCATAATATGTTTGCTCAAGTCAAGCCTCATAAAGTTAAAAAGGGTTTCGAGATGTTGAACCACGCGTCTACATTGCCAATGCAAAATAAAAATAAACGTTAGTCTACACAGTAACAGTAGTTACAGTAACGTCAGGAGTCTCAACTCGTTGACAGCAGGCAATAAAACATGCACAGACCACGGCCACATTTCAAAACCTTACCAAACGTCCATAATCATAAAAATAGGTTTATGGTAGCGATATACGATAATGTGGGTCAATAATCCAACTCACTAAAGTCTATAAAACATAAATAGTATGCGTGGACAAAACATAATAGCGTACTGTACATACTGTCAAGTGCCCCGTTCTGTACAGCCGTCGTTTTTGACGAGCACCGGAACATTAGGCAAAGCTGAAAAAAGGAACATACCGCTTTATGCAATACGAAGCGTGGCAAAATATTATTTTCAGTCCCACCGCCACCGCCAATGCATTCCCGTCCCTCTGGACCGAACGTGTGTAGGTCTTCGTATAGAGGCTCATAAAAACGGGACGAGACTGAACGGATGCAACGTCGCTTGCCCTGGAATGACCCGTGTTTTTAAGGAGGAGTGGGTAGGCTGTGTTATTTTCTTTCCTAGCCGCATTTCTCGGAGACGCTCTCTGATTGGCCACTGACTGACGCTCTCTGATTGGCCACTGACATGTTTGCCCAATCGCGTGACGAGCTGTGTCTTTGCCCATTTCCGCGTCGAACAGCCTGCAAACTACCTGGCGTTCTATCGCCATGCTCTAGACAAACACTAACCTTAACCAACTTCGAAAGAGTGCCTAAGCTTAACCGACGAAAGAACTTGCCGTCACGCTCTAAGACAAACTCTAACCTTAACCAACTTCGAAAGAGTGCCTAAGCTTAACCAGTGTAGAAACAGGCGTCGGCCAATCAGGGAGCGTCTCCGAGAAATGCGGCTAGGAAAAAAAATAACGCGGGTAGCCTACCCTTCCTCGCGTCTCATCCAATGTAGCCCACTCTCGCGAGAAAACCGGCAACCAGGTCTAAAGCCCAAAAGAAACGACTTGGCTCCACTAAAAACAGGATTGATTGATTGATTGATTGATTGATTGATTTATTGATTGATTGATTGATTGATTGATTGATTGATTGATTGATTGATTGATTGAAAACTTTATTAATGAATGAATGAATGAATGAAAACTTTATTTAACAGATTGCAGAATGGGTACAATACAGTACGGCTCAATACATACAATTGTTAAGGGGATGCAGACCTGAGAAAGACGTTTGTCTTGTTTCCATCAGGGTCCCCCATTTTCAATTCATATAGACATTTATGACATACACAACATACATGACATTTATGGCATAGGGACATATAGGTATTTAGTACTGATACATTTGTGACATAAGTGGTATTCAAATATACAGTACTGTTACCCCTAGATCCTTTTGTGACAGCCAGCCTTTTGTTTTAGTTTTTTTCGGGTACAGAATATCATATAATGATCACTTAACCCACATGCTATAACCCCTTTATTTGAGATCTTGGACTTGTCGGAGGTCAGAATGAGGTCAATGGTAGTCTGAGTTGATTCACATACACGTGTGGGTTGGGTGATTAGCTGGCTGAGGCCATGCAGATCACAAAACCTACTGAAGGCCTTGAAGACGGGTGCATCTTTTCGTTGCATATCCGTGTTCCAGTCTCCAATAAGAATTTTGTCTACATCCTCAACTCCAGCTAAACACCCATCCAGTGTATCATAAAAGCCACTATGATCTGGCGGCCTGTAGACTGTGCCAACCAGTAGGGATTTCGCCCTTTCGAATAGGATTTCCACCCATACAGTTTCAATTGATTTATGATTCAGGTCATTTCTGTTGATGAATTTGGTGTCCTTGTGTATGTACATACAGACACCACCTCCATGTTTGTCCTGATTATTGAGTAGTTCTCAATCTCTATCTCTGGATCTTTTACAGAATCGTCGAGCTTAGTTTCTGAGAAGCACAGTATGTTTGCCTTACCATTTATGAATATTTGTTTGATTTCATCCAATTTGTTGTTTAAGCTGTTAATGTTAATGTGAAAAATGTTCAAAAAATCGTGCTGAGCCGTGGATGCACTCCGAAATACTGGCCGCTATGAAAACCAGAGACAAAAAATGCTCTGAGTTTCGTAAAAGTCAGTCAAAGCTTACTAAAAGCACGAGCAGTGAACTCCAAGCCCACGTGACTGAACTCAAACTAGAAAGAAACAGACTAAGAAACGACGTAAACTCCATGATCAAAACTGCAAAAAAGAATTTCATCAATGACAAAACTGAGGAAAACAAAAACAAACCACGTGAACTTTGGAAATTACTCAATAATCAACTAGGATGCAGTAAAAAACTTAAAACCAGATTCTCAAACATAAACATAAAAACGGACAACACGCTCATCACAGACAAGCTGGATGTAGCCAATTACTTAAACATTTTCTTCACAAACATAGCCACAACACTGGTAAACAAACTACCCTCCCACTCAGGGCTTTATGGGGTAGAACACATAGTAGCTTACTACAAAAACCTAGGGGTCCGCAAGGATGACTTCAAGCTGGAAATGGTAACAACAGATGAGGTACTCAATAAACTGAGCGCCCTCCAACCTAACAAGGCCACTGGCCATGACAACATCCCCTCCAAATTCCTCAGAGACTCAGCAGCCGCCATCACACCAATCATCACACACATAATAAACCTCTCCATAAAACAGGGACACGTCCCCAAGGACTTCAAAATTGCGAGGGTGACCCCTCTGCACAAAAAGGGCAGCAAATTAGACCCAGGCAACTACCGCCCTGTTTCTATTCTCACCTCCATCTCGAAAGTCATGGAAAAAATAGTCTACGAACAGGTCGAAAAGTACCTAGCGGAAAAAAATCTAATCTACGAATTCCAATCTGGCTTCAGAACATCCCACTCCACTGACACATGCCTTCTCTATTTGAATGACCACATTAAACAAGAGGTGGACGCAGGCAAATACTGCGGCATGGTCATGCTGGACCTACAAAAGGCCTTTGACACGGTCAATCACTCCATTCTGATTGACAAGCTAAAAGCAATTGGTTTTGATAGTCTATCAGTGAGCTGGATGCAATCCTACCTTGAGGGGAGGGAACAGATGGTGGAGGTAAACGGTACCCTATCCCCCCCCCTCACAGTGAGCTGTGGTGTTCCACAAGGAAGCATACTAGGACCGCTACTGTTCCTAATTTATGCAAATGACATGTCGTCAGCTTGTGACTGCAACTTGTTCCTGTTTGCGGACGACTCAGCCCTGCTGGTCTATGACAAGAACAAGTTACAGGTTGAAAAAACCCTCAGCTCGGAACTAGGCAGAATCTGCATATGGCTCGCTGATAACAAACTATCATTACACATGGGCAAAACAGAGTCCATTCTCTTCGGTTCAAATAACAAACTCAGCAAGACCGACGGCTTCTCAGTTACAGTGGGTGACAATATTGTCACAAGGAAAGATGAAATTACCTACCTGGGTTCCATCCTAGAGGCTAATCTCTCCTGTGACAAAATGGCATCCAATGTAATAAAAAAAGTTAACCAACGAACTCGATTCTTGTACCGGATCTCCTCTCTGGTAAACAAGAACACCCTGAAGACTCTGGCAGGAGCACTCATTCAGGGGTACTACGACTATGCTTGCACCTCATGGTACCAAAGCACCTCAAAGGCGCTAAAAACAAAATTACAAACATCTCAAAACAAACTGGTCAGACTACTGCTTGACCTTACTCCTAGAACCCACCTCACCCCTGCCCACTTTGACAACCTAGGATGGCTTAGAGTAGACGACAGAGTACAACAACTTGCAATGGGCCTGGTCTACAAGATACACTACACGACCAAGGTACCCATGTACATGTCAAAATACTTCCCAAAGGTCAGTGAATACCACGATCACAACACCAGAGGGAGCTCCACAAATCATGTTAAACCCAGATTCGGCTCAAATAAGGGACTAAACACGTTTCGCAATTATGCCACATCAATGTGGAACGCCCTACCCAAAGCTGTAAAGGAATGTGGATCACTACCCACTTTCAAAACCTCTCTCAAGGGACACCTACGGGAGACTGCAATTCAACACTGGCCCCTGTAAATATCCTAACCCAACCCCCTCCAATGTACAGTCATTTACCTAGTATGGTTTTGTCAATAGTTCAATGTACAATTGTGTTTGTTTGTACAGTGTCTCCCCCCCCCCCCCCCCTCAATGTACAGTGTTACTTGTTTATACAGTGTGCCCCCCGGCCCCCCCCCCCCAACCACCTCCAATGTAAATTACCCAGTATGGTTGTCAATATCCCAATGTACCCAACCCCCCCCACCCAACCTCCTCCAATGTACAGTTTCTACGTCAAATGTATATACTCCCTTTTCTTGACTCCTTCTGTATCACAAACAGTACTGTATTTGCAAATCTGGTATGTCATAAATGTATAGATGTAGCAGTACTGACTATCTGTATGTCATGTATGTCATATATGTCTATATGAATTGAAAATGGGGGACCCTGATGGAAACAAGACAAACGTCTTTCTCAGGTCTGCATCCCCTTAACAATTGTATGTATTGAGCCGTACTGTATTGTACCCATTCTGCAATCTGTTAAATAAAGTTTTCATTCATTCATTCATTCATTCATTCATTCATTCATTCATTCATTCATTCATTCATTCATCCTGACAGAGTATATACATATGATGGGGAGGGGACTGTACATTAGGAGGGGGTGGGTGGGTGGGAGGGAAATATACATACGGCGGGGAGGGAATATATACATGCGGTGGGGAGGAGACTGTCTATTAGGAGGTGGTGGGGGTTTTGGGCATTTACGGTGGCCAGTTTTGAATTGCAGCCTCCCGTAGGTGCTCTTTAAGAGCGGTTTTGAATGTGGGCAGGGATTCACATTCCTTTACAGCTTTGGGTAGGGCGTTCCACATTGTTGTGGCATAATTGCGAAACGTGTTTAGTCCCTTGTTTGAGCCGAATCTGGGTTTAACATGATTTGTTGAGCTTCCTCTGGTGTAGTGGTTGTGGTATTCACTGACCTTTGGGAAGTATTTTGACATGTACATGGGCACCCCGGTCGTATAGTGTATCTTGTAGACCAGGCCCATTGCAAGTTGCTGTACTCTGTCGTCTACTCTAAGTGTAACTGAGGGGTACAATTCCCTGACTGTATTGTTAGATATGATATTTAATACCACTACCTCATGTACTTTAACTTCTGGCCACCCAGTACAAGATATAAGTATGATGAACACTTTCCCACCTGATGAAACGAATCCACACAAATGTACCAAATCGAAGGTTTAATACAGCAAAGGGTGTATACAACGATCACTTAATTACATTTATGATTTGAAATATGAAATATGCACTTTTATGGCAAATGAGTATTCGTAGGTAAATCAACATTGAATGTCCAATCTCTGGTTACGCAGGGAGTAAGTATACAACCTGGAATATTTAGGAAACGATAGCGATGGTACTTAAATGATTATAGCTGGATACACTAAGGGGGGGGGGGGGGGGGTCCCGCTGGTTGTAAGACAGTAGGAGGGGGGGGTTAGAGAAGCCGCTGGCGGTATCCCATCTGGCCGACGGTGTCTTGGGAGAATCCAAAGTCTTGGACACGGTGCCCACAGAACCTCGGGCCGCAGACGAATACAGCTGGACCCTCTGTGGACGGTATCTGCCGGTCCACAACGGAGAGACGTGAGGCGACCTCACGTGTAGAGCGCCGTCTCACCTGGAGTCCTCTCCGGGGGGTAGTTCCAACACTCCGCAGTGTTGGCCTTTATCCATGGAATAATCAAAGCACACAAAGCATAATCCAAGCCGTGGAAGGCTCGCCGTCGTCCGGGTAGAGTAATCCAATATACAGGTCCAGTCGCTCTTGGCCCGGAGCTCCTCGGATGCAATCACTACTAGGGGTCTGACCAGCCTGGTTAAGCGTCCAGATAACGTCAGGAACGATGGGGGTACTGATAACTTTAGAACTCTAACCGAACGATGCACCATACATAAATAGACTATTATTAGCTTAATAGAATACGTCCAACTCGACGGTATAGTGCCAACTATGACTATTCAACTATTAATCTACACGATATCTCAATGCCTATTCTGGGCCAAGTAGGCCTTACTACACCGCACGTGCGTCGTGGGGAGGCTTTGCGTCTGTCACTCTGTTGGAGGGTAAAGAACTGGACTAAAAGAAAGTTCTACTTTACTTGCGCCATATATATATGCGCTATGAACAAATAGCACCATTCGTACTTCGCCCGACATATTCCTGCGCGGAACCGGGGCTTGCCTCGACATGTTAGGCGGCACGATTGAACTTGGACCTAGGGGTATGGCAACCTGGCGCCAGGTTCTCGTCCAATGGTAGAATGAAACTATTATGGGATGTTTAGTAGACTAAAGGGATATTCAATGCATATTGTACAAGGAATATACAGGGGATATCAAACGATATACAAATACAATTAAATATATATATATAAATAAATATACATATTCGGTTTAATCTGATCCTTCACAACACTAAGCCATCCTAGGTTGTCAAAGTGGGCAGGGGTGAGGTGGGTTCTGGGGTTCAGGTCAAGTAGTAGTCTGACCAGTTTGTTTTGTGATGTTTGTAATTTTGTTTTAAGCGCCTTTGAGGTGCTTTGGTACCATGAGGTGCACGCAGGCACGTGCATACATAGGGGTGAAGGGGTGCCCGGGCACCTGCCTTTTTCATTTTTCGTTAGAAAGTGCCCTTTTTATGCCACCCTCTTTTTATTTTAATTTTTTTACTGTTGCACATATAGATATACTGCCCTGCCCTTCCAAATGAAAGATGTCACGATAGAATCTAAATATTAGGTAAAGAAAGAGAAATGCCACCCCTCTTGTAAATAATAGGTCCTTCCAGCCTGGAAGGACCTATTACGAATAGGCATAGCACGTGGGTGGGTGATGATCATGAGATGATGTAAACCGCGCAGGGCCAGCAGCAGTGCACTGAACACGAAATTGATATCCAGCTGTTGTTGAGCTCACACTCGAGTCGAGACCTCTTTTTTTACAGTTACTATTTCAACTAAAACAAAGCAAGAGTACACTTCATCAGGTAAGGTATTTGCCCAACAAAATAAAATGTCGGGTTTGCAGTGCACTGTATATTTTCGTGAAACACGTCGCCAGATCACCCCTCCCCAGCCCCTCCCTGTCTGCTGCTGCCTGCTAGTGCAGGAAAATCACGCAGCATACTCTCTATCTCTCTCTCTCTCTCTCTCTCTCTCTCTCTCTCTCTCTCTCTCTCTCTAACAGAATAATTTTGATTGACAGTCGAGTCTGCCAATTACGTCACACGGCTTGCACCCGCCCTGCTGTTCTTAGCACCAATCGGCAAGCGCTATTCGTTTTTGACTTCGTGAATGTCCTGTGTGGTGACAAGTTTGACAACAACAAAGCTACAGTGCTAACAATAAGCTATTTGGCTGGATGCAGTCTGGAGGACAGTGGATATACATCAAGACAACAGTCTGTGACTGTGGGACAGTGGACATAATACTTCATCAAGCCCTCCTGACCTGGACCACGTTTCAACTAAACAAGGTAGTTAATGCGGTCTCGGTCGGTCGGTCGGTCGGTCGGTCGGTCGGTCGGTCGGTCTCTCTCTCTCTCTCTCTCTCTCTCTCTCTCTCTCTCTCTCTCTCTCTCTCTCTCTCTCTCTCTCTCTCTCTCTCTCTCTCTCTCTCTCTCTCTCTCTCTCTCTCTCTCTCTCTCTCTCTCTCTCTCTCTCTCTCTCTCTCCCGCAGCTGTTGGTCTGGAGCGCATATTGTGTTATTAAAGGGACACTATGTAGTTTTGGTGACATCTATCGGTGAAACTGAATGTACCATAGACTTGTATTAACCCCAAAAATCGGGCTCGCGCGCTATGCGCGCTCGCATTGCATTTAATAATTCATGCCCTTTTATCATTTCGGGCACCTGCCTTTCTAAAGTCCTGTGCACGTCCCTGGGTGCACGCATAGTCATAGTACCCTTGAATGAGTGCTCCTGCCAGAGTCTTCAAGGTATGCTTGTTTACCAGAGAGGAGATCCGGTACAAGAATCTAGTTCGTTGGTTGACTTTTTTTATTACATTGGATGCCATTTTGTCACAGGAAAGATTTGCCTCTAGGATGGAACCCAGGTAGGTAATTTCGTCTTTCCTTGTGACAATATTGTCACCCACTGTAACTGAGAAGCCGTCGGTCTTGCTGAGTTTGTTATTTGAACCGAAGAGAATGGACTCTGTTTTGCCCATGTGTAATGATAGTTTGTTATCAGCGAGCCATATGCAGATTTTGCCTAGTTCCGTGCTGAGGGTTTTTTCAACCTGCAACTTGTTCTTGTCAGAGACCAGCAGGGCTGAGTCGTCCGCAAACAGGAACAAGTTGCAGTCACAGGCTGACGACATGTAATTTGCATAAATTAGGACGAGTAGCGGTAGTATGCTTCCTTGTGGAACACCACAGCTCAAACGGCGCTACAGGGATAAAATTGAACTCCAGTTTGAACAGGCTGACTCTAGAGCTATGTGGCAGGGGTCTGCTGCTGATGGAGACTCAGTGTTCAGGGTAACAGAGCATGAGGTGAGGCGGACCTTTAAAAAAGTGAATATCAGGAAGGCAGCAGGACCGGACGGCATCCCCGGCCGCGTCCTAAAAGTCTGTGCCGACCAACTGGCCCCGGTATTCATATTTAAGTTTAAGTTCTTTAATAGTTGTCATACAGAAGTACAGAATACTTTCATACAAAATGCTTCTTACTGTTACGCTCCAGAGACTGTGCTAGACAAGATAGTATCAAATAACATAATAACATAATATAGCATGAATTTAGAAGAAGAGAATGAGGTCACAGTGTTCGGTATAGACATATGTACAATGTTCTGAGTTACCATATAATATACAACACACAATACTATGCAGTGTACTAATGTACAGTACTATCTAGTGCAAAGCAGAAATGGGATGAGGTACAATTTTAGGTACAATTTACAGTAAGGTGTACGAGTTGTAGTGCAATCCTTTATCCATAAATATAAAGTGTGGGGAGTGGGTGCTACAGTGTGTTTGTTTAAAGTGGGTGTGTGCTATAAAGTGTGTGGAGTGGGTGCTACAGTGTGTTTGTTTAAAGTGAGTGTGTGCGTGTGGATGTGTGTGCTATGTGCGTTTGGTGGTTGTTGTTGTGTAGTGTTCATTCATTGTTCGTTTAGCAGCCTGATGGCCTGGGGATAGAAGCTACTTCTGAGTCTTTCTGTGCTCGCCTTGAGACTCCGGTATCGCTTGCCTGACCGCAGCAGTTCAAAGAGGCAGTTGTTCGGGTGACTGGAGTCTTTAATGATTCTCTTATCCTTGCCCTTGCAACGCTTGTAGTAAATGTTCTGGAGGGTGGGGAGCCCCCCTCCAATTGTGCGTTCGGCTGCACGTGTCACTCTTTGTAGTCTGCTTCGGTCTTTTGCAGTGCTATTCCCAAACCAGGAGGTGATGTTGCCGGTCAAGATGCTCTCTATTGTACATGAGTAGAAGTTCTTAAGGATCTTCTGGCTGACTTGGAACTTCCTTAGGCGCCTGAGGAAGTAGAGGCGTTGTCGTGCCTTCTTCACCACACTGTTAATGTGTGTGGTCCATGTCAAGTCCTCGGATATGTAGGCTCCGAGGTACTTGAAGCTGTTGACTCTCTCAACCGGTGCCCCGTCGATGCTGAGGGGGCTGTAGTCCTTGACCCCCGACCTCCTGAAGTCCACAATCATCTCCTTTGTTTTGCTGACGTTCAGGGAGAGGCTGTTTTCCTGGCACCATCCCGCCAGGACCTTGACCTCTTCCAGGTAGGCCCTCTCGTCGTTGGCAGAGATCAGGCCCACCACCACTGTGTCGTCAGCAAATTTGACGATTGTATTGCTACTCCGCTGAGCCACACAGTCGTGTGTGTACAGGGAGTAGAGGAGGGGACTCAGAACACAGCCCTGGGGGGCCCCTATGTTGAGGGTGATGGATGAGGAGGTGCAGTTGCCTGCTCTCACCACCTGGGGTCTGCCAGTCAGGAAGTCCAAGACCCACTGGCAGAGGTCATAGCCCAAGCCCAGGTCCCTGAGCTTGGCTATGAGTATGGAGGGGACTATGGTATTGAATGCCGAGCTGTAGTCGATGAATAGCATTCTCACATAGTTCCCCTGCCTCTTGTCCAGGTGTGATGCTGCTGTGTGCAGCACATGGGATATGGCGTCCTCCGTGGACCTGTTGGGGCGGTATGCAAATTGCAGGGGGTCCATGTTGATGGGGAGGGAGGAGCAGATGTAGCCCTTTACTAGCTTCTCGAAGCACTTCATGGCTATGGAGGTGAGAGCTACAGGGCGGTAGTCGTTGAGGCAAGCAGGCTTGGATTTTTTGGGTACAGGGATAATAGTGGACTTCTTCAGGCAGGTGGGGATGACAGCCTGTTCTAAGGACAGGTTAAATATGTCAGTGAATACTGGGGCCAGTTGGTCGGCACAGACTTTTAGGACGCGGCCGGGGATGCCGTCTGGACCTGCTGCCTTCCTGATATTCACTTTTTTAAAGGTCCGCCTCACCTCATGCTCTGTTACCCTGAACACTGCGCCTCCATCAGCAGCCGACCCCCCCCCCCCCCCATTGCCGAGGCTTGTGAGCTGGTGTTGTTATTACCAGCATCAAACCTCGCATAGAAGGTATTGAGGTCATTTGCTAAGGAGATGTCACTGTTCAGTTTGAGGGAGGCGCCTTTGTAGTCTGTCATCGTTTTGAGCCCCTGCCACATAGCTCTAGAGTCAGCTTGTTCAAACTGGAGTTCAATTTTATCCCTGTAGCGTCGTTTGGCCTCTGACACAGTCCTCCTTACGTTGTATCGCGCCACCTTGTGGTCATTCATTGTTCGTTTAGCAGCCTGATGGCCTGGGGATAGAAGCTACTTCTGAGTCTTTCTGTGCTCGCCTTGAGACTCCGGTATCGCTTGCCTGACCGCAGCAGTTCAAAGAGGCAGTTGTTCGGGTGACTGGAGTCTTTAATGATTCTCTTATCCTTGCCCTTGCAACGCTTGTAGTAAATGTTCTGGAGGGTGGGGAGCCCCCCTCCAATTGTGCGTTCGGCTGCACGTGTCACTCTTTGTAGTCTGCTTCGGTCTTTTGCAGTGCTATTCCCAAACCAGGAGGTGATGTTGCCGGTCAAGATGCTCTCTATTGTACATGAGTAGAAGTTCTTAAGGATCTTCTGGCTGACTTGGAACTTCCTTAGGCGCCTGAGGAAGTAGAGGCGTTGTCGTGCCTTCTTCACCACACTGTTAATGTGTGTGGTCCATGTCAAGTCCTCGGATATGTAGGCTCCGAGGTACTTGAAGCTGTTGACTCTCTCAACCGGTGCCCCGTCGATGCTGAGGGGGCTGTAGTCCTTGACCCCCGACCTCCTGAAGTCCACAATCATCTCCTTTGTTTTGCTGACGTTCAGGGAGAGGCTGTTTTCCTGGCACCATCCCGCCAGGACCTTGACCTCTTCCAGGTAGGCCCTCTCGTCGTTGGCAGAGATCAGGCCCACCACCACTGTGTCGTCAGCAAATTTGACGATTGTATTGCTACTCCGCTGAGCCACACAGTCGTGTGTGTACAGGGAGTAGAGGAGGGGACTCAGAACACAGCCCTGGGGGGCCCCTATGTTGAGGGTGATGGATGAGGAGGTGCAGTTGCCTGCTCTCACCACCTGGGGTCTGCCAGTCAGGAAGTCCAAGACCCACTGGCAGAGGTCATAGCCCAAGCCCAGGTCCCTGAGCTTGGCTATGAGTATGGAGGGGACTATGGTATTGAATGCCGAGCTGTAGTCGATGAATAGCATTCTCACATAGTTCCCCTGCCTCTTGTCCAGGTGTGATGCTGCTGTGTGCAGCACATGGGATATGGCGTCCTCCGTGGACCTGTTGGGGCGGTATGCAAATTGCAGGGGGTCCATGTTGATGGGGAGGGAGGAGCAGATGTAGCCCTTTACTAGCTTCTCGAAGCACTTCATGGCTATGGAGGTGAGAGCTACAGGGCGGTAGTCGTTGAGGCAAGCAGGCTTGGATTTTTTGGGTACAGGGATAATAGTGGACTTCTTCAGGCAGGTGGGGATGACAGCCTGTTCTAAGGACAGGTTAAATATGTCAGTGAATACTGGGGCCAGTTGGTCGGCACAGACTTTTAGGACGCGGCCGGGGATGCCGTCTGGACCTGCTGCCTTCCTGATATTCACTTTTTTAAAGGTCCGCCTCACCTCATGCTCTGTTACCCTGAACACTGCGCCTCCATCAGCAGCCGACCCCCCCCCCCCCATTGCCGAGGCTTGTGAGCTGGTGTTGTTATTACCAGCATCAAACCTCGCATAGAAGGTATTGAGGTCATTTGCTAAGGAGATGTCACTGTTCAGTTTGAGGGAGGCGCCTTTGTAGTCTGTCATCGTTTTGAGCCCCTGCCACATAGCTCTAGAGTCAGCTTGTTCAAACTGGAGTTCAATTTTATCCCTGTAGCGTCGTTTGGCCTCTGACACAGTCCTCCTTACGTTGTATCGCGCCACCTTGTGGTCATTCATGTTGCCTGCCTCTAGGCCGTCGTTGTATGCTTTGGTGCGCTCTCTCAGAGCTTCACGGACGGATTTGTCTACCCAGGGTTTTTGATTTGGGTAAACTTTCATTTTGGTAGTGGGGATTGTTTCTTTCACCCTAGTACAAACATAGTCCAGCACTGTCTCCGTGTAGGCATTAATGTTATCTGTGTCGCGGAACACATTCCAGTCTGTGTTGTGAAACACTGACCGGATCGTATCCTCTGACGTCACATCCCATTTCTGCACCTCTCGCGAGACTACGGGAGTACTTTTAATTCTCTGTCTATACTTTGGTGAAAGAAAAATTGATGCGTGATCTGACTTACCGAAGCCACTATCAGAATGAGCCTTGTAGCCACCTTTAAATTGCGTGTAACAGTGATCTAGGATGTTACCGCCTCTGGTGTTGCAAGTCACATGCTGATAGAAGTCGGGCAATACCTTTCTCAGATTGGCGCTATTGAAATCTCCCAGTACTAAAATGGCGGCGTTAACGTTAGCCACTTGTATTCTATTTACCTCGTCGTGTAGTCTGGAGAGCGCAACCTTGTTGCTGGTTTGCGGTGGAATATACACTCCGATCAGGACGATCGCCGTTAACTCCCTCGGGAGGAAGAAAGGACGACACTTGATGGTTATATATTCCAGTTCTGGGGAGCAGTGGTTGGATAATTCCTTCACGTTCGTTGGATCACTCCAATTTTTGTTAAACATGAAGGCAATACCTCCTCCACGTTGTTTACCGGACTCTGATGATGACCGATCCTTTCTATGGATAAAGAAGTGATCCGCTGGTTGAATCGCGTGATCTGGAACCTCCGGCGTCAGCCATGTTTCGGTGAAGCAAAGGACATTGCAGTCCCTAACGTCTCTTTGATATTGAATCCTTGCTCGGATGTCATCCAGTTTATTGTCTATTGATTGTACATTGGCTAGCAATATACTGGGAAGTGGTGTACGGTGGCGTCTGGATCTCAGCCTGTTTCGGATCCCAGCCCTCTTTCCTCGTCGTCTTTTCCTGGGCTCTGGGAACAAAGGGTCTGGTCCTAATCTCCGGAGGATTTCTTCAGGCCATTGATGTGGTTCGGAAAGCTGATCCAGCGAGTAATCCAGTTGGTAAGTTTCCCGTAATCCAATGTCTATGAGTGACTGACGGTCATATACATTAAATGCACCAACAGTTGGTACGCACAAAACTCTAAAAACTATAAATATTAACAAAAGTAAACACAGTCTCGACGGAGCGAACAGAGAGGCAGCCGATCGGGGCGGCGCCATCAGATGTGCCAAAGTTTAACCTATTTAACCTGTCCTTAGAACAGGCTGTCATCCCCACCTGCCTGAAGAAGTCCACTATTATCCCTGTACCCAAAAAATCCAAGCCTGCTTGCCTCAACGACTACCGCCCTGTAGCTCTCACCTCCATAGCCATGAAGTGCTTTGAGAAGCTAGTAAAGGGCTACATCTGCTCCTCCCTCCCCATCAACATGGACCCCCTGCAATTTGCATACCGCCCCAACAGGTCCACGGAGGACGCCATAGCCCATGTGCTGCACACAGCAGCATCACACCTGGACAAGAGGAAGGGGAACTATGTGAGAATGCTATTCATCGACTACAGCTCGGCATTCAATACCATAGTCCCCTCCATACTCATAGCCAAGCTCAGGGACCTGGGCTTGAACTATGACCTCTGCCAGTGGGTCTTGGACTTCCTGACGGGCAGACCCCAGGTGGTGAGAGCAGGCAACTGCACCTCCTCATCCATCACCCTCAACATAGGGGCCCCCCAGGGCTGTGTTTTGAGTCCCCTCCTCTACTCCCTGTACACACACGACTGTGTGGCTCAGCGGAGTAGCAATACAATCATCAAATTTGCTGACGACACAGTGGTGGTGGGCCTGATCTCTGCCAACGACGAGAGGGCCTACCTGGAAGAGGTCAAGGTCCTGGCGGGATGGTGCCAGGAAAACAGCCTCTCCTTGAACGTCAGCAAAACAAAGGAGATGATTGTGGACTTCAGGAGGTCAGGGGTCAAGGACTACAGCCCCCTCAGCATCGACGGGGCACCGGTTGAGAGAGTCAACAGCTTTAAGTACCTCGGAGCCTACATATCCGAGGACTTGACATGGACCACACACATTGACAGTGTTGTGAAGAAGGCACGACAACGCCTCTACTTCCTCAGGCGCCTAAGGAAGTTCCAAGTCAGTCAGAATATCCTTAAGAACTTCTACTCATGTACAATAGAGAGCATCCTGACTGGCAACATCACCTCCTGGTTTGGGAATAGCACTGCATAAGACCGAAGCAGACTACAAAGAGTGACACGTTCAGCCGAACGCACAATTGGAGGGGGGCTCCCCACCCTCCAGAACATTTACAACAAGCGGTGCAGGGGCAAGGCTAAGAGAATCATTAAAGACTCCAGTCACCCGAACAACTGCCTCTTTGAACTGCTGCGGTCAGGCAAGCGATACCGGAGTCTCAAGGCGAGCACAGAAAGACTCAGAAGAAGCTTCTATCCCCAGGCCATCAGGCTGCTAAACGAACAATGAACACTACACAACAACAACCATCAAACGCACATAGCACACACATCCACACGCACACACTCACTTTAAACAAACACACTGTAGCACCCACTCCACACACTTTATAGCACACACTCACTTTAAACAAACACACTGTAGCACCCACTCCCCACACTTTATATTTATTGATGAAGGATTGCACTACAACTCGTACACCTTACTGTAAATTGTACCTAAATTGTACCTCATCCCATTTCTGCTTTGCACTATATAGTATTGTACATTAGTACACTGCAAAGTATTGTATATTATATAGTAACTCAGTTACGTCTATTCTGCATCGAACATTGTACATATGTCTATACTGAACACTGTGACCTCATTTTCTACTTCTAAATTACATGCTATACTATGTTATTTGATACTATCTTGTCTAGCACAGTCTCTGGAGCGTAACAGTAAGAAGCATTTTGTATGAAAGTATTCTGTAC
The DNA here is from genome assembly GCF_963971535.1 of Notolepis coatsorum. Taxonomy (NCBI): domain Eukaryota; kingdom Metazoa; phylum Chordata; class Actinopteri; order Aulopiformes; family Paralepididae; genus Notolepis; species Notolepis coatsorum. The sequence goes on along the minus strand of NC_140168.1, from coordinate 62,150,925 downwards.
TTCTGTATGACAACTATTAAAGAAACTTGAAACTTGTGAGGGGGGGGATAGAGTACCGTTTACCTCTACCATCTGTTCTCTCCCCTCCAGGTAGGATTGCATCCAGCTCACTGATAAGCTATCAAAACCAATTGCTTTTAGCTTGTCCATTAGAATGGAGTGATTGACAGTGTCGAAGGCCTTTTGTAGGTCCAGCATGACCATGCCGCAGTATTTGCCCGCGTCCACCTCTTGTTTGATGTGGTCGTTCAAATAGAGGAGGCATGTGTCAGTGGAGTGGGACGTTCTGAAGCCAGATTGGAATTCGTAGATTAGATTATTTTCTCCATGACTTTCGAGATGGAGGTAAGAATAGAAACAGGGCGGTAGTTGCCTGGGTCTAATTTGCTGCCCTTTTTGTGCAGAGGGGTCACTCTCGCAATTTTGAAGTCCTTGGGGACGTGCCCCTGTTTTATAGAGAGGTTTATTATGTGTGTGATGACTGGGGTGATGGCGGCTGCTGCGTCTCTGAGGAATTTGGAGGGGATGTTGTCATGGCCAGTGGCCTTGTTAGGTTGGAGGGCGCTCAATTTTTTGAGTACCTCATCGGTTGTTACCATTTCAAGTTTGAAGTCGTCTTTGTGGACCCCTAGGTTTTTGTAGTATGCTACTATGTGTTCTACCCCATAATGCCCTGAGTGGGAGGGTAGTTTGTTTACCAGTGTTGTGGCTATGTTTGTGAAAAAGATGTTTAAGTAATTGGCTACATCCAGCTTGTCTGTGATGAGCATGTTGTCCGTCTTTATGTTTATGTTTGAGAATCTGGTTTTAAGTTTTTTACTGCAGCCTAGTTGATTATTGAGTAATTTCCAAAGTTCGCAGGGTTTGTTTTTGTTTTCCTCAGTTTTGTCGTTGATGAAATTTCTTTTTGCGGTTCTGATCATGGTGTTTACGTCATTTCTTAGTCTGTTTCTTTGAATTTTTAGTGCAACCACGTGGGCTTGGAGTTCACTGTTTGAGCTTTCGGAAAGCTTTGTCTGACTTTTATGAAGTTCAGAGCATTTTTTGTCTCTGGTTTTCATAGCGGCCAGTATTTCAGTGTGCATCCATGCCTCAGCGCAATTTTTAACCCTGGTGGTTCTTATGGGTGCCATGTTGTTGAGTATTTCTGTGAATTTGGTTTTGAATCCAAGCCATGTTTCTCCAACCTGTGTACCACTGAGTTCATCTGACCAGTCCAAGCTCCCCAGTTCTAGGTTAAAGGCCTCTCTAGAGTACGTTTTGAGGTCTCTAGATGTGACTGTTTTGTGACAGCCGGCCTTCTGTTTTAGCTTTTTGCGGGTACAGAAAATCATATAATGATCACTTAACCCGCATGCTATCACCCCTTTATTGGAGATCATTGACTTGTCAGAGGTCAAAATGAGGTCAATGGTGGTTTGTGTCGAATCGCATACCCTTGTGGGTTGGGTGATTAGCTGGCTGAAACCGTGCAGATCAGAAAATCTACTGAAGGCCTTGAAGACGGGTGCTGCTTTACGCAGCATATCCGTGTTCCAGTCCCCAATAAGAATTTTTTCTACCCCCTCCACCCCAGCTAAACACCCATCAAGTGTGTCATAAAAGCCACTCTGTTCTAGTGGTCTATAGATTGTGCCTACTAGTACTGGTTTTGCCCTGTCTAATAAGATTTCAATCCAAACAGTTTCAATTTCATCATGGTTAAGGTCAGTATGGTTGATGTATTTGGTATCCTTGTGTATATACACACAGACACCACCTCCATATTGGTTCCTGTCCCTCCTGACTATTGAGTAGTTTTCAATTTCAATCTCTGGATCCTGTACAGATGAGTCTAATTTTGTTTCTGTGAAACAGATTGCAGAATGGGTACAGTACAGTACAGCTCAATACATACAATTGTTAAGGGGATGCAGACCAGAGAAAGACTTTCATCTTGTTTACATCAGGGTCCCCCATTTTCAATTCATCATAACATATATGACATACACAACATACAGATAGACAGTAGCCTACTGCTACATCAAATACAGTACTGTTTGTGATACACCTACAACAATGTGAGAGAGAGAGGCCACTTGATCATTTTATATATGTGTATATATACTTTGTATGCATTTATTTAGCATTTCATAAGCTACCATTAAAGAAAAAAATATACTCAAACTTGTAATTACTGTAACTAATTAAGTTGAACGAAACCCAACTGACCAACAAAAGGAGGTTTGAGGAATGAATAAATGAATGAATAAAAATAAAAGTAACAGAATCCCTGCAGGTTGGGGCGTCCTGGTGGCACACCACGATAGGATGCGTACCGTGTGATAGCAACCTCCTGGGTTTGAATCCCAGCAGGCAGCTGTCTATCTGTATGTCATGTTATGATGAATTGAAAATGGGGGACCCTGATGTAAACAAGACGAAAGTCTTTCTCTGGTCTGCATCCCATTGTACTGTAGCCATTCTGCAATCTGTTAATAAAGTTTTCAATCAATCAATCAAGCTACTCCCGAAATGATGACTTCACTACGTGGTGGTACAGTACCACCATATCGGCATAGACAGTCACTATTTGAGGTTGAGCATTATCCAGGACATAAACTAATGCACAGTAAAATTCACATTTTACTAAAATGTACTCAGTTTGAGTAAAATTTACTCTGCAAAATTTACTGTGCACTAGTTTTTTTTTAAATTTTTACTCAGTTTGAGTAAAATGTACTCTGCGAAATGTACTGTGGGTAGTGTCTCGACCCAACACACAGCAGCACGTATTACCCACATCAATTACAGGTTAGGGACATAAGCCATTAAAAACGTAACTACCAAAGCCAAGAAGGCTCAACGACAATAACACTATGTAAAAAACCATCAAATACACTCACAGCACACACATCCACACGTACACACTCACTTTAAATAAACAACTCACTGCAGCACCCACTTTAGACACTTTAACACACTTTATATTGATTGGTAAAGATATTTGCACTACAACTCATACCTCATTGCACCTTACCCTAAATTGTACCTCATCCCATTTCTGCATTGTACTGTATATTGTATTGTAACTCAGTTACTTTTCTACTCTGCATTGTATATTGTATATATGTATATTGAACGCTTTTGTTTACACTTGTTTACGTACTTTTGACTTTCTATTTTATACTTATTTTATACTTATCTATTTGTATCTAGCACACTCCCAGGAGCAAAACAGAAAGAAGCATTTCATATAAAAGTATTCTGTATTTTTGTATGACAACTAATAAAGAAACTTGAACTTGAAGGCAAACTGAATAGGCCCTTTTCACAGTGGCCATTTTGACATGTCATCGCAGGGACGTACCCTATTTTCGCAGGGCCGTACCATCCTGGCCCTTTCTGGCTTGCTGAGGCCAATAGGGAGGTGTAGTCTGACGTCACTTTAGTTTCCCGCACGGTTCACCTGTAGATTTATCATTGGGAAAATGTATTATCGGCTATTGTAATAATTCTGCCTCATGAACATTGTCAAGCTTTCCATTTTTGCACAAAATGAGTTCCATTTTTGGTTGAAATAAAATTAGTTATAAGGTTGTTTAATTTGTCCTTAAAAAAAGAACTACACTTACCAGTAGAACGCCTGTCGTTCAGTGCTGTCGCCTAATACATGTCACGGCCATTGACAGTTGTGCTGATACCGAGCTAACTAGTTATCAGTGAAATCTAAAATAACTAACGTTAGTTAACATTATCTGATCTGATATTTTTTGCAGCCTGGGGTAAATGTAAATAGTTAATGTAAATGTAAATAGCGTATTTTTGTATAGCATTGCTAACACGTTGCATTAAGCTAACTTTACCCATAGCTAACGTTAGCTAAACGTACTAGACGTTAGCAATGTCTACTGCGCCAAAGTGAAGTGTATCAGTGAACGAAAACGTAAACATTGTTATTTTGCTACTTTTACGATTAATTGCGAATTGTTTCATGTTGATCTATAGATTGTGCATGAATACACACAGAAAGGTACACCATGTCAATGTTCATGCTTTATTAGTTTTAAACGAGACAATTTAGAAATGTGTCTATTGGTAATACATTGCAATTTCAAGTGAGGTGGACCACACAGGAAACAACAATGACGTAACCACTACACCTCCCTATACGGAAAGAAGGAGGGAGGGGGGCCGCGTTTGGCCTGCCGTGCACGCCCCCTCTAAATTCAGAGGCATGAAAAAAGCATGAAGACTGATCCGCAATTCCCTACTACCCACATTTTCAATAAAATGATCTCGGGACAAACAGATAAGTATCATCTGTCGATGGATGAGGTTTAATAACGCCTTAAAGCACTGTCAAATTCTTGAGCCATCTCATTACGCAAGCGCTGCCATGACAAGAAACTTGCTGTGTTCCTGTATCACAGGGCTCTAGACTCTGCCCCAATGCCTCTTTGAGCATGTGTAATTACTCCACGCTTCACTGGGAGAGACCATTATAGATATCAGGCACCAGACCCAACCATAATGGAGACCAGGGGCGGATTTAGGATTGTAGGAGATCTGGGGCTTAGCCCAGATAGTTATTTTTTTTACTTCGACACCACAACCTTTAACTTATACCACCACCTTAAAGCGGACAAAAGGCACTAGAGAACACTTAAAGTCACACCCTCTAACACTTTGATCGCCATGGTTAAATTCATAATTTACCATCCCTAGCCAGCTCTATTTGTCTATGGAGAAGTTCCCCTTCTTTGCAGGGCTATAACTTTTTTAATTCTATTGCTAAATTGACATTATTATGGCCCATTCAATGTCCTATATCTATTGTTCAGGGTGTAGCAACGTTATACTTTTTCATTCACATATTCATACTAAAATACGGTCTAAAGTATAAGTATGTTTTTATCGTTTTCTGCAGCTTTCTCCAGAACTTGATTTATAGCCCCAAATGCATTATATTGATGATCAAATACAGTTTGGTAGCGATCGGTGCCAGATAAAAAATTTCAACTGGAGGTACTTCTAGAAGTTACTACGTATGATCTGATGTTGACCGGATGGGCGGGGGGTCGTTTATAATTCCGTGGGCAACGTTATATCATTCATCTAGTGTGGGTCATATGATCATCAGAGCAGTTTATATCGAACACAGTAATAATAAACGCTGAAACTTACCCCAGTCTCCTCGGGCCGTTGGGCGATCAGCTTGGAGTAGACAGTTTTCTATTATGGGATGTTGATCTAGATGAACCATTTCCAGGTTGTATAATACTATATACGTCCAAATAACGTTGTTTATTGAGTTAGGGCGAGCGATTGATTATCCAGTGTGTCGAGATGGAGTCCTGCTAACGATCGCGAGTGCCCGGACGAAATATGGGTGAGCACTTCCTGTTTGGCGCGTCACTTCCTGTTGGGCGATCTGCCGATCGGCCACCAGATGACGCTCTTGAACCGTTAGAGAGTTTAGTGGAGATCAGCAGTATATCTCAGGTCCCCTGAGGAGAAATATGATTTCGATCACAGATTTTTGAAATATTGATATCAAAGACGTGTTACGGCGTCTTCGGCAGAATGAGCATGGCGGGCAATGACGAGTTTCGGCGTTTCCGGCGATTAAAGTGTTAATATGAAGCAAACTATAATAATTTATAATAATAATAACAATAATAATAATAATAATAATAATAATAATAATAATAATAATAATAATAATAATAATAATAATAATAATAATAATAATAATACACTGTGTTTGTATAGCACCTTTCATACAAGAATTGCAGCTCAAAGTGCTTCACAGCAGTACAAAAAGACAGGCATAAAATGAGCACAACATTGGCAGATCAAGAGCAATGCATAAAGTGCAGAAAGTGCATAAAGCATAAAATAGATAGCAGTAAAATAGACAAAGTCAAGGTAAGACATAGAACATTAAATCACATCGTTTTTCATATTAGGATCTAAGATCTAGGGTTAACTCGCCGAACGTTGAGCGCCAGGACCCCCGAAAACCAGAGTATAGTCGGGTTTTCATCGTTGTTTCTTTTATTCGATATTTCCATTCATAAAGACATGCCGGCAGCCTGTGTTATCACTGGGGATGGGTCTGAGATCTCAAAAGTCCAATACCGCCGCCTAACACCTTGCGGCCGCTATTGCACTCCATTTGAAACGATGTGGCTTGGTGTGTGTCATTTTGGAAATTACACCAGACCACCCTGAAACTACACTCATATTCACAACGGTATAAAACGGAAATGTATGGATGGAAAAATTATCTGTTTTTTGCATCTTGACCGGAAGAAACTCAATGCCAATCGACTATATTATTAGATCCATAGCTATAATATATAATATAGCTTTAGGCCTGCAAACACAGCCACGTATCCCCATGTTAAAAGGCGCTGGCCTTTCAACAGTAACTGTAAACAGCGCCATCTGGCACTGAAAGTGTTAACATGCGTCTTTGTTTACGGTTTGATTATCACTGATACAAAGTAAAATAGTGCAGTGCAATAGTAAAATAGAATAAAATAATGCAATAGTGCATTGCAATAAAATAGTTATCATCGTATTTTTCCGGGAGGCCGGTAAGGAGTGCATTACAGTAGTCGAGTCGGCTTGAGATTAAGGCATGGATCTGGTTTTCAGCGTCCTTTTGATTTATAAATGGCCGTACTTTAGCTTTGTTTCTAAGGTGGAAGAATTATGTTTTTGTCAACTTGTTGATTGTGATTTAAAGCTTAGGTCTGAGTCTACCATACCACCAAGACTTAACTCACTCAAATACAGTTAGCAGCTGGATAGACTACAGATGGAAATTAGCTTCTGCTAAATCTGGTGCAAACATATTTTCATGTAACAATGATTAATTGTCAAATTTTTTTTTTTAAATAAAAAAATATTTAACATTTTCTTTAAATTATTTTTTTTTGAAAATAGATTTGGGGCTTTTCAGAAAACATTCAGGGCTTGAGCCCAAGTAGCCACCCCCCCTAGCCCCACCCCTGATGGAGACATGAATTTAAGCGTAAGCTCGTCATTCCAATTATGCCCGCGGCTATCTCAAATTCTCCTACCCAGTCCGACCAGTCACGCTTGGTACCGGTAGAAGTGATTTAGCGCAGGTGTGTGATTAGACGTGGGCCCCTGTGTTGCTCGCCGAGGGTCACATGTCCTCAGCCTCCAACATAGCCTGTTAAGCTCTAGGGTCCCCCAATTGGAAATTAATAAATCCAGATTTGACACTACCATTGGAAAAAGGAGATTTGGCCCTATCCATAGATATATGACTTAATAAGGTAATTTATAGGCCTGATATTATATATTATATATTCAAATGCATTATAATTGCATTGTCCATTGTGCAGTGTCCGGATGGCAAAATTCAGTACTGTATCTACAAAAAACGCTGTAAATCATCTCCCCTTTATTCATTTGCTTAGACTTTCTGTAAACTTTATCTCAAGAAGGTGCTGAATGAGTTCAGTGAGCGAAATTCCTCCAAACTTTGTGTAGTTAGCATGGTTAGCATGGTGTTATTCACTGTCAAAGATGAAAAGAAAAATAATAATTTATATTCTCCTTTGTTTCATCACAATTTACTCAAGCATAGTAACAGACACAATATTTCGGACACAGGGAATACATTCCCTGAGGTCCATAGATGTTCGTAGATACCAATAACATGCAAATTGACCTTGTAGAAGTGGAGCAATCTTCCATTTACTTGGGCATGTACTTTTAGGCCGATTTTCAGAAAATAGGGCTGCATCTTAAACACGGCAGTCATGGATAAGATCCAGCACTGCACTCAATAGCCACACACTCAGCCTAAGCAAATAAACAGCAACTCCCAGAACCCCACACTAGGGGGCTCGGCACCCGTATGCGTCTAGTTTTTTACCAACGGATTTCCAGTTCCGTGTTTGCGTTCTGTGATCTGATTGGCCACTGACGTTTCTGGTGCGATCTGATTGGCCACTGACGTTTCTGGTCATGTGACATGTGCGCCCAATCGCGTGACGCGCCCATTTCTGCCTCGAACAGCCTGCCAACTACCTAACGCCTAGTTTATCACTGGTTAAGCTTAGGCGACTGTTTCGAAGTTGGTTAAGGTTAGAGTTTTGAATCAGGGCTGGTGTTCTATCGCCCTGCTCTAAGACAAACTCTAACCTTAACAAACTTCGAAAGAGTGCCTAAGCTTAACCGGTGATAGAAACAGGCGTCACACGATTGGCGCGACCAGAAACGTCAGTGGCCAATCAGATCGCAGAACGCGAACGCGGAACTGGAAATCCGTTGGTAAAAGTAATCAGGCCACCCGTATTACACACTTCAAAAAGGGGCAGTGGTATGAAACCGCACACATGTGCCTGCGGCTCCACCCACATACAAAGACTACACTGAACGTTAATTTATTAAAACGGAACTCGCCCTGCTGGCAAAACTCTCCCCCGGGATCTGAGCCTGTGGCACCATCCCAACTCCCTGGGGAAACAATGGCTTAGGTTGGGCAGAGCAAACAGAGTGTGGCAGCCGGCCGGACGCTGAGATGCAGGACTGGAGAGCGGAGAGGTGGACTGGACACACAGACTCCTAAAAGTCTGCAGCCCTCTCTAACTAAAGAAGGCGACCAGCCTCCCCTCCCAAAACTTGAACGTGTCCCCTATCTTGTTATCTTCCCAGCCGGCAGTGCTGACCGCCGTGGACGAGACCCTCCCAGAGAGTTTGCAAGTCTGCGGGATGAAGAAGACACAGCTGCCCAGCAACCGATGAGACTTGTCTTGGCTCTGCTTTATAATAACCCCAGAGTCTCTTGCAGAGATTCACAGCCAAGACGGCTGTGGACAATCAGCTCATGATTGCACAACCCCTGCTCCTCCCACAACAGGTCCACCACAATATCGAAAACATCTGCTAAGGATTTTATTCTTAAAGATTTGTTTTAAGGCCTTTTCGCTTCATTAAACAGGTATAGTGGAGAGACGACACAGGAGACGTATGGGGAGCAAGCCCAGATAAGTAACAACACTAGAAACAAGCCCAAAAAATTTGCCAACTGTGGTCTCATCCTCCATTCCTCCAAGTCACCGGTCAGCCATCCAATGGGAGACGGGGGTATGGTGCACGCTCAGATTGCGCTGGTGTGGAGTGTTTGGGAACCAAATTGAATGCAAATGTGGCCAAATTATAACATGTGTTATATTCCAACGATATGACGTGATGTGACGCGTGACATCTCCTCCACGTTCACCCTCCTTGGTGATACGCCACGGGGAAATAAGGAAGAGGTGCGAAGAAGAGAGGTGGAGGAAACTGACGTGTTTCAAAGTGCTGTTTGTGGGAGGAGTTCTGTACGTTTTAACAGCCATCATCGAGAGATCTTCGAAAAACACGTCCACATGAGGATAAACACGCGCTCTCGCCTCCTCCACTGGAGGAGACAAGTGAGGAAACCTCAGGCTTCCTGTGTATTTGTATTGCTGCTTCCAAATTCATATACTTCATATTCATTCATATATAAAGTATGTGTAACAAATGGTATCGCGAGGCACAGTCACGAAGTGAAGTGACTGTGGCAAGTACCGGTACTGCGAGTTAAACTCACTCCCCCTTAAAGGACACATAGACACGTTGCCAAGAAGTGAATTCTCCTCTTGGCATAGCGGTCCGTGATGTGGTCGCCTGTGGTGTGGCAGACCCGGGTTCAAAACTCCCTCTTGGCATTGAAGTTTAACACAACGCAAAAAGGTGACGATATCAGCCCTGTTACATAATGTATGTATCATACTACATATTGTTGGAGCTTGCTGTTCAGAAGAAGAAGAAGTCTTTATTTGTCATGCAGATTTTTGTAACACATTTCGCGGATGAAATGTTGTCAGCGACTTCGGGTCATTTAGAAGCGCCTTACATTTTTTATTAATTGCTATTATCATTAGCTAAGCAACCAGGAGAATATACAGTTTTGCAAATTATGTTTCAGTGGCCTGTATGTTGTTGTTTTCTATGGTTGTTTGGAAAATCTTTGCTGATCTTTGAACCGACAATGGCACTGTAAATGAATTGTGGGATTGAAACGATCGCATAGCAACCGTGCGCTCCATACTTAAAATGTTGGTGCTTTTTGGTAGGCATACAAATCTCTATTGCATACTTTATTTGCATACTAACAGATTGCATATTGAAAATTGCATACAATATAGTACGTAGCATGGAGAAATCAGAAGCAGCATTTGTTTTCTATGGCTTTGGAACGGCCTTAAATATGGCGACAGTTTGTCAGTTTCCAGGTCACAGAGGAATCGAGGATGGAGGAAGCAAAGCATTTTTTTTACCATTGGAATGTATCCAAAGTCTCGTCTGAGTACAAAAACTTCAACATGGACACGAAAAACACCCAAACTGACATTTGCAGCACTGATGGCTAGGGAATCAGAAAGCTGAAACTCGCCTTGTCCTAGAACTATGCAGTTTTGTTTTATGAGTTGGATGGTTACAGTACTGTATATGCCCAACAGACAAAATAGGTGGTGTTTCATTGCGAAAAGTCTGCTTTCAAGTAGTGTAATCAAAGAATATTTTCGATATTATACAATCGTAATTTTGCATTCTTCCCTAAAGTGATTTCACATAAATTTTGCCTAAATAACATTTCAGACTTCCAAATCCATACAGATACTAGGCTAAACCCATTTCTGTAACATTCTGGCTCTCCTGCTAGGCCATGGACTGTTCTCTCTGGCTCTGTCACTCCCCTAGTCATTGACAATTTTCTCTCTCTCTCTCCCCCCCCTCTCCCCCCCCCTCTCTCTCTCTCTCTCTCTCTCTCTCTCTCTCTCCCTCTCTCCGTTCCCCTGTTAGTATAGTGTTTAGTATTTTCATGTTTAGTATTTCCATGTATTATGTTTATCTTGTCTAGGTCTAGTCTTCTCTGTTTCCCCTCCTAGGTGTGTCTCCAGTTGTAATTATCCCAGGTGTGTCCTGTTTGTCATTTGTCCATTGTATTCTGTTGCTGGTGTCTATTTTTCAGTGTCCTACCGTCTACTGTTAGGGCTCTCCAGTACATTAACTGTGAAACTTAGCATTTTGTATTTTTTGGGAATTCAAGTTCTCCAGTTCTAAAAACTGTGTTCATAGTTTATTGTATTTTGCAATGTCATCTGTTAGACACCCTTGGACCCTTCTACTGCCTCCTTCATCCTGCACTTGAGTCCTACCACACCCCCCATTGTAACACGTTTTCATAATATTGTAGCGACCCTGGGATTTGGGTCGGTTGGTCAGCCGAGCTGTCACTCTGCACTGTGACGCTATTGGTCGTGCAAGCTGCAGGTTGACAGAGGCGAGGGGGCAGGGGCTGACCTGGGGAAAGGTATAAGAGCTCTCTTGAGGCATGGAAAGCTATAGGGATGAGTCACTTGTGCACTGCAGCCTGTAACTGAGAACTGTTGAATAAGCAAAGACTGAGAATTATACAATGGCATGCAAATTTCTCGATTCTGATTGGCTGAAACAGTTACACATGGTTATTTGTCATAACCCCCGCTTGTGGTCCTAGAACCCGCCCACAACCGAATTATAATCACTCCGCCAGTCGTGGATTTAGAAGTGAAAGCAAGATGGCGGACAATAATCGTTACGAATGGATATGTTGACAGCATCATAACGACTAAATCAAAAACGATTCTGTCACGGCGAATGTGTTAGTTTCTTACACAATGTTGGATTATGTAATTGGTGGGTCATGAGTCATTGTGGAACTAAATAAATATCGCGCGAATTGATTGATTGATTGCTAATTCTATTAATGTCCGCCTTGTTTCAAACTGGTTAGGCTTAGGCCTTCTTTCGAAGTCGCCCTCTTTCGAAGTCGGTTATGCTTAGACTAGAGTTTATCTTTAGAGCAGGGCGATAGACCACCAGCCCTGATTCCAAACTCTAAGCATAACCAACTTCGAAAGAGGGCGACTTCGAAAGAGGGCCTAAGCCTAACCAGTTTGAAACAAGGCGGACATTAATAAAATTGGCAATCAATCAATCAATTCAATAATCCACGCTCACTTAAAACAGCGCACCTCCCAGCTGCTTCTATAGAAGGTAGGTTACAAATGTTTTTTTTACCTCCTATAGGGCAAAGAAAACTTATTTATTTTCTTTTTTTACCTACTTTCTATAGAAGCATCTAAGAATGAAGTTCTATAGAAAGTAGGTTAAAAAAATAAAAGCATTACATCACACGACAGAGTGTGTTATAGAAATTAGACCACGCCTATGGGGGTCTAATGACCCTCTGCTGCGCCTCGGGCCTAACAACCACCCATAAGCGTGATCTAATTTCTATAACCCACTCTGTCTCGTGATGTAATGCTTAAATAGCATCTGCCTCGAGAGTTGTCAATAACGTTTGGAAACTAGAAACGTTACATAACGGAACACTTAACACTGTAATCGCCATTGACGCTGAAACACGACTTTCCCCGCCATGCTCATTCTGCCGAAGACGCTGGACAGCGTCTTTGATATCAATATTTCAAAAATCTGTGATCGAAATCATATTTCTCCCCCGGAGACATGAGATGTACTGTTGAGTCCCTCTCAACTCTACAACGGTTCAAGAGCGCCATCTGGTGGCCGATCGGCGGATCGCCCAGGGGAGAAACAGGAAGTGGAAGCTGGTGCTCATTTCAATTTGGTCCGACCACTCGCTATAGGTCCCGGGACTCGAGCTCGACACAATGGATAGTGATCCGTTACCAATAACTCGATAAACAACATGATTTGGACGTATATACTATTATACAACCTGGAAATGGATCGGATATTTCGACATCCCATAATAGAAGAAATTCTGTTCCACGCTCATCTCCCAACGGCGAGAGGAAGCTATGGGGGGTTTCAGCGTTATTTGTTAATGTCTTCGATACTAACTGCTCTGATGATCATATCACCCACACTAGATGAATGATATAACGTTGCCCACGGAATTATAAACGACCCCCCGCCCATCCGGTCAACATCAGATCATACGTAGTAACTCTTAGAACCACGTCCAGTTGAAATTTTTTATCTCGCACAGATTCCTACCAAACTGTATTTGATCATCAATATAATGCATTTAGGGCTATAAATCAAGTTCTGGAGAAAGCTGCAGAAAACGATAAAAACATACTTTAGACCGTATTTTAGTATGAATATGTGAATGAAAAAGTATAACGTTGCTACACCCTGAACAATAGATATAGGACATTGAATGGGCCATAGTAATGTCAATTGAGCAATACAATTTAAAAAGTTATAGCCCTGCAAAGAAGGGGAACTTCTCCATGTTAAATAGGGCTGGCGAGGGATGGTAAATTATGAATTTAACCCCGGCGATCAAAGTGTTAAACAGTGGGTTTGTTACAGTGCCAGAAGAAAAAAAAAAGAGGAGAAAGGAGAAGACGCTTCGCTCGGTGTCAGAAGGGATTCGCCAGAGGTGTGCTAGCTTAGCGTAGCCTAGATTAGTTGCAGTTAGCGGCTAGCTTGGCGCAGCGGCATGGATGTCGAAAGCGGGTCGAAAGGAGAGGAGGGAGAGGAAGAAGGAACGTGTGGGTGGGCGGACATGGACGAGGACATTGAAAGCCATGAGAAGACAAGGCGGTTCCACGGAGGCTTCGCAGGGTTCCATTTCCCGGTGGACGGGGGTCGGAGTTGACCCGAGAGGTAAACAAAGATGGCAGCGCCCATGGCACATGGCGGGCTCGACAGCGTGGACACCGGAAGACCCAGGGAGCCACTGCGGGGGTTGGCCGAGGACATTGGGGGCCTGGCCCGGCGGGCGTGAGGACATGTGCAGAGTGTGCGGAGCACACAGCTAACTGTGAACTGTATGTCGTGTACAGAGCCGTGGTCGAATGGAACTCCCTGCCACGTGCAGAGCCACGAGTAAATGGAACTCTCTGCTGGGTACTGTGTACTGTGTACTGGGTACAGTGTACTGGGTACTGGGTACTGTGAACTGTGAACTGGGTACTGTGTGGGTCTGGGTACTGGGTGGGTCTGTGTACTGTTTGGGTTGAGTTAAGTACTGTGTTTAGCGGGTATTGGGGTGGGGCTAGCAGTGAGTGTAGCGCTGTACCCGGTGGCTAGGTGTAGGTGGCGTCGCGTAGCTAGCTGCTGGCATAGCATTGTGTGGGGTGGGAAGCAAGACGTCTCTGTTGGGAAGGGCGTCTCTCTGTCAGTCTGGGAACAGGAGAACGGAGCAACCTGGAACCAACGGAGGCTTGGTGGTTGTCGTCTCTTGGGGCCTGACAGAGAGCGGAGCAGCCGGTAACCAACAGAGCACGAGGGGGCTAGCAGTTAGCGTGGCGTCGAACCTGGTGGCTAGGTGTAGCCACCGGCAGCGTCACAATGCTAGCTGTTGGCGTAGCATTGGGAGTGTTGGGTACCGCGTTTTTTTGGGGGGGGGGGTGTAATTTTGTTGACTGTGGGTGGTTTTGGTTCGTCCCTCGGGGCGAGGGACTTTGTTGTGGGGGGTAATGTAGCGACCCTGGGATTTGGGTCAGTTGGTCAGCCGAGCTGTCACTCTGCACTCCGCCATCCCGGGGCTAGCGGCGACGCTATTGGTCGCGCGAGCCGTGGGTTGACAGAGGTGAGGGGGCAGGGGCTGACCTGGGGAAAGGTATAAGAGGGTGTGGCACCCAGGGTGCGCTCTCTTGAGGCATGGGAAGCTATAGGGATGAGTCACTCGTGCACTGCAGCCTGTAACTGAGAACTGTTGAATAAACAAAGACTGAGAAATAGCATCTGCCTCGAGAGTCGTCAATAACGTTTGGAAACTAGAAACGTTACATAACGGAACACTTAACAGTGGGTTTGTTACAATATTGTATGTCCTCTATATTTTTTTTGTATCCACTTTTTCTCCTTATTTTCTATTTTTTCTCCCATCCCAATTTCGGATTTCCAATTCTCCCCTCCCCTGTCTTGAACCTTGCTCGACTATGCCCCCCACTGGTCGGTTGTAGGGAGGATAGAATCCTTGCATCTCGTGTCCCCTCCGCCTGAATACTTTCGACAACAAATGTTTGTTTCCGCGTCTCTGATTGGCCACGTGCGTTTCTGGTCATGTGACATGTGCGCCAATCGTGGGACCGCAAGTTTCTACACTGGTTAAGCTTAGGCGCTCTTTCGAAGTTGGTTAAGGTTAGAGTTTGTCTTAGAGCATGGCGATAGAACGTCTGCCCTTCTTTCGACGGTTAAGCTTAGGCACTCTTTCGAAGTTGGTTAAGGTTAGAGTTTGTCTTAGAGCATGGCGATAGAACGCCAGGTAGTTTGCAGGCTGTTAGACCAGGAAATAGGCGCAGAACTTGCTGTCCCACGATTGGCGCACATGTCACATGACCTGGCCAATCAGAGCGCAAAACTCGAACGCAGAAACAAACATGTTGTCGAAAGTATACACGCGTCCCCTCCGGTACACGAGGAGGCAGCCTGTCACATCTTTTCACCTGCCAGCGCGGACTCTCAGTGGTGAGGTGTAACGCATGGGAGGCTCACACTACCCCCGCTACTTCCTGTCTCTGCTGTACAGGCGTCGCCCAACCGACCTGTAGGAGTCGTTGTCCACAACGTCCAAATCCCCACCATCGACTTCCACCCTCTAACTCTGCCAATTTAGTTAGTATGATGGCTGGCCCAAGCCGGAGGCAATGCTGACACCAGGATTCGAGACCGGAGTCTCTTGCATTGGTGACAAGCGCAATCTCCGCTGCGCCACCCAGCCGCCGTATGTCCTCTATATATCTATAATGTGAATAACACTGTAATTTCACTTCCTACTGTACCACAATTCAGACAAGGGCTGTGCGCAATAGGCTCGCTAAAGGTTATATTTCAGAGAGTTATCATGTTACACATTCATACATTATGACCAAGTTGGGACCAAGTGAATACAGACAAGTTTCGAGGCACGTTTTAGAATCCTAAACAAAACCTAATGTGTTTCTCAATATAACGCCAACGGCCCTCTTTAGGATGATTTGCCCACTGGTGTGACACAGCACTTTGCGAGCGTCTAGCACAGGGGTCAGGTACCTTTTTGACTGGGAGAGCCATAAAAGCCAAATATTTCTAAATATATTTCATTGAGAGCCATATAGTATTTTTAACGTATAATAAATTAAATATGTCTTACTTTTAATGCGACTTCTGGTGCTGCATGGTTTTGCTGATGGCCTTGTAGTCTGGTTCATACGTGGTGAGGTTGAGCTTCATGCAGGCGTTGAGGCTTCCATCAGTTAAACGTGAGCGTAGGTTGGTCTTAATGTTCCTCATATGCGAGAATGACTGCTCATATGCATACAGACGCAGCGCTCAAAAATCAAACCAATTCTGCTGCTTGTCTGCTGCTTGTCTGCTGCTTGTGTGCCACTTAAGTCTACTCAGGTGTTAATTTTCCGGGGCTGTTGGCTGGGGGAACAAAGGGAGGGTAGTTAACTTAAGTGCTTCCCCAGGGAGGGGGTCGGGGGCTACTGCCCTCAGACCCCCAAAATAATTTTTATATGGGCAGTCTGACTTGGGGTACTGACCATATATTAGTGTTGCAATGCATGATAAGTAAACAGTGAAAAAAGCTAAGAAATCCGATGGGGCTGGGACATTTAGGACGAATAAAAATGTAAGATGAAAATCTGCCCAGCCTGTGGGAGGAAGTGGAGGTGTGAAATCTGGCCCGGTCAAGAACAATAGGAGTCACACAATCAGTTTGGAGTGCAGTGGTGGATGAGTGGTAGAGGCGCATGAGAGGTTTGAGTTTTGAGTGCTGTATCTGTATGTAGAGCCAAACATGGTCAATACGGCAATACTCACGCTGCATTGTGTGGTATGTCACAGGAAGCTTGTTCCAAGTTTTAAGAATCAGCTGGTCTTCAGGTTGAAGATTTTTCATTTCTGTTCACTTGTGTTCCCTCGCCAGCTCTGCTCGCTGTCGCGCAAGACTTTCCAACTCTCCATCAAGTGACTTGAACTTACTCATCCACATGTCTGATGCCTTCAGGTCAGCAACTTCCAGCTCAAAGTCTCCGATAGAGACCCCGGGGATGCATGTCAGGTCGATTTTGTCCACTGCACACACTCATGTGGATGAGTGATGAACTTGAAAAGACCAGTGCGCGCACAAAATTCTCCAAAACATGCTTTGAATGACTGCAGGAAATTGGACGTAAAGCCAGCTAGCTGCTGGAGATCCAGATGTTGAGTGGAGTCACTTGCTAAGCATGCATCTCTAAATTGTTGCAGTCTTTCAAAGTGCAGAAGACGACCTGTTTCAATGTCCCTGAGAAAGACTTCCAGCTTGCTTTCAAATGCAAACACTGCTTGTTGAAGGGATGAGATTGTATGTCCAATACCTTGCATTTTCACATTGAGCTGGTTCAGATGGCCAGTTATGTCCACGAGATAGTGAAACTGCAAGAGCCAGTCAGTGTTTTCTAGCTCAGGATGCTTGACGCCTTTCATTTCAAGAAAAGTTTGGATTTCACTCAGGCAAGCTGCAAAACGGCTGAGCACCTTCCGCCTTGAGAACCAACGCACGTTGCTGTGTAAAAGCAGACGGGATAATGATTCCCAACTTCTTCTAACAGAGCTTTAAACTGGCGATCATTTAAAGCTCGGGCAACAATAAAGTTGACCACTCGAATGACCAACGACATCACCTCACCAAGCTCCTGGCCACACGTCTGAGCGCAAAGCGCCTCCTGGTGCAGGATGCAATGAAAACTTAGGATGGCTCTCTTTTCATGTTCACGGAGAAGCGCTACAAATCCTTTGTTCTTCCCCAACATACAGGGTGCACCATCAGTACAGACAGAAATAAGTTTATCCATCGGTAGTTTTTTTTCTTCAGCAAACTCCATGAAAGACGTGAATAAATCCTCTCCTCTTGTTGTCTCTTTCATTGGCAAAACAGCCAAGCTTTCCTCACGCAGTGCGTCACCTGCAGCATACCTGGCAATTATACTGCACTGAGATAGATGGCTAACGTCTGTTGACTCATCTAACGCGAGAGAAAAGTATGTCCCGGCGTTTATGTCCTTAATTTGTGTTTCCTTGACTTGATTTGCCATCATGATGCTACGATCGTGCACAGTTTTTGCTGACAGGGGCATGTCTTTTATTCGTTTTATTATCTTGTCTTTATTTGAGAAGTCATCAAACAGTTCATTGGCCACATCAAGCATGAATGTTTTGGCATACTCGCCATCTGTGAATGGCTTTCCATTCCTTACTATTGCCAAAGCACCCGCAAAGCTAGCGGAATTCCTGTCACCTTGCTTGGTCCACACACGTAGTTGCTGCTGACTCATCTCCACTCTCCGCCGTAGCTCCTCGCATGCCCTTTTCCTGTTGTCCCCTGCTGGATATTTCGATGCAAATGAAGCATGGTGTGTATCGAAGTGCCGCTTTATATTTGACCGTTTCATCGATGCAATTTTATCATTGCATATTAGACATACCGCAGATCCTGCTCTCTCCACAAATGCAAATTCCTCTGTCCACGCAGCCTGGAATGCACGGTAATCATCGTCTTTTTTTCTTTTCGCCATCTTTTCCGTTAGGGTTGAAGCGGATAAACTAGTTGGCTATCTGATAAAATTGATTTCTTCACCTTTACAATGACCCGGACATGTTCTTGACCCGACCCGTGAAATTTATCTTCAAAACTAATTTCTGTTTACTTTAAAATGACACAGTATTATTAAGAAATATCACAACTATTTAAAAATCAAATGTAAAAAAATATATATATATAAGATTTTTTTTATTTTTATAATTGTCTGGGAGCCATATGCCGTCACCGGAAGAGCCATATATGGCTCGCGAGCCATAGGTTCCCGCTGGTCTAGCGGCTCGGGTCTGCATTTTTTATAAAACATATAATATATAGAATTAAAGCCCTATTTGTTCCCACCTCACCCGACCAAATATGTTCAGCGGTTCTCGAGTTACATGCCGGCGATATGTCAGGTGTGTGACTTTGTACACATAAGTGTCAGATTACCACCCCGGACTCCCGTGGCTCTAGAACTGTCAATCATTTGGCGATTGCAAAAGTTATTGGACAGGGTTGTAGCCAATGAGTGTAGGTTTCCAATGCTACCCCACTTGGGGTTGTCAGAATCAGGCATCTAGGTGAAAATATACGAGCGAAAACGTGAAAGTGAAAAACACACAGAATGCATTACCGTCAATGAGGAAATGGAATACTGGAGAACTCTTCTTTTTGTACACAGTTTACCAAAATCGCTCTTAATCACCCTTTTCTGAACAGATTTTTATGACATTTTTACCTGTACTACATAAGACTTCAGGCTATGGACCCGCTGTGTTTTCCAGCTTATAGCAATTCTTTGGGATATAATATTTTTGGATATTGCAACTAATACAGAAACATTTGAGTACACAGGTTCAGACCTATACCTTACTCTATTTCATTAGCACTAAAAGTGATTTTTCTTTATTGTGTAAGAAACTTCAGAATGTTATCTTTCAAAAGTGACCAGGCTTATGCATGTGCTATAAGAATAATGTATAAAGATACGCTTCGCAAAAAAGTATGCAGTCCTCAAAAACAAAAACAAAAATGGCAATTTTTCTGGGTGCCTGTTAAGAGGTTAAAACAAGAAAGGTGCGCTCAATGGAACGTAAATCTCTGCCAAGCGGCACAATATATCTGTGTGATTTCTATGATAAATATCTGTTCTGACTGTGACTGATTCTCAGGGTGTTTCTCTGGTTCCATAGGTTATATTTATAGAAAATATATTGCATACTCGGTTATAAACTCTTCTATTCACCTTTACGCTGATGACATCATTCTCTATTCCGTTGGTCCCTCCCCAGATTTAGTACTCACCTCACTCCAGGATAGCTTCCGTAAGGTCCAGCAGGCCTTTTCCTCCCTCAACCTCCTGCTTAACACCAGCAAGACCAAGGTCATGTGGTTTGGGAGGAGGGGCTCTGCTGCAACCCCCACTGGCTGCGACATCACCACCCTTGAGGGCGCTGTTCTAGACCAGATCACTGAATATAAATACTTGGGGATCTGGTTAGACAGCACTCTGTCTTTCTCTCACCACATCACCAGATTACAGTCTAAGGTCAAATCCAAACTCGGCTTCTTGTACAGAATGCCCTCCACCTTCACTTCCTCTGCTAAACTCACTCTGGTTCAAATGACAATACTCCCCATGTTTGATTATGGTGACATAGTCTACAGATCTGCATGTACAGTAAGACCTCACTCCACAAACTTGATGTCCTCTACCACTCTGCTATGCGGTTTGCCACCAGTTCCCCTTTCAACACTCACCACTGCACCCTTTACTCCTCCGTCAACTGGCCATCCCTGCACACCTGTCGTAATATGCACTGGTTAATGCTAATTTACAAAACCCTCCTTGGGTTGTCCCCCCCTTACCTATGTCACCTGTTGCAAATGACATCTGCCACTTACAACACTCGTTCTGCTCAACACATTCTCCTATAGATTCCGAAAACATACACTGTACAGTACTTGGTCAAACTTCATTCAGGGCTGCTGCTGCCAGTGACTGGAACAACCTACAGAAAACACTCAAACTGGTCACCTTTATGCCTAAGTCAGCATTCAAGCACTCTCTTATGAACATTCTTACTGATTCCTGCAACTGTTTCTCAACCCAGTAACATCCCCAACCCCCTGTCTGTCATGGTGCCCCTCTCAAAGCTATATTGCTTTATGCCTCTCGCTTGTCTGTCTTAACACTTTCAGAGCCACCAGGGGGTGTCGTACTTACCTGGCTGAATGCCAGCACCCACTTCAATGATAGCGTTGTGAACGCATAATCTCTGTTTTAAATTATGGCTATGTGTCTAATCTGCCCGTCGCTTCTCAATGACTTGTTTGCAGTCAACATTGTCGATACGGATTGTTTTTTAATCGCTTCATTTCCGTTTTATAGCATTTTGAAAAGCCCTCGTTTTTCAGGAAAATATAAAGATTCCGTGATAAACGGCATTTACTGGAATATTCTGGCATACACAAACGTTGTCATTTTTCGGCCTATTTATGAATTGTTTTTAAATAAACGCTAGATTATCGATAGTATATGTGTACTTATGCACGCTATAGAAGCGGGCTGAAATATCGATTCTCTCATTTCCTGATCAGCGGCACACACACACACACACACACACATCCGTTGATATATCTGTGAAAAAAGCTCTGATTATCCCAAGACTGGTAAAATAGATTCCTTACCTCAGATCAGATGTTATCCAAAAAGATTATTCCAATTCCTGATCACCATTCCAAATATCGATTGCGTTTATTGATTCAGCGTTGGGTGCTGGAAATACATAATCCACGCTGTTCTGGGGTCGGCGATCAACTTGGGTCTCTTCAGTTGGCTTGATGGAAAAGTAAAATGAGGAAACTGGCCCGCGCCCCCCCCCATCAGTCTAAACTAATGGGGTGCAGTTACACAGGGAGAGACGATAGGGGGCGGTAAATTCCCAATTGAGCTCAGAGAGACTCTGCAACACTAGCGTGAGGCTCGATTGATGAAATATGAATTCAAATCACCAATAAAAAAAAATACGACACACAAACGCTATATAGCGTTGGTGGCATTCATAGGTCGGCATGAACTAACAACGTATAGCGTTGTTGGCATCCAAAGTGTTAATGATTTCGATCCTTGAGCTGAAATCTAGGGGCATTACTGTCCATCTTTCTAGGTCTCTCTTGATTTTCTGATTAATCTGTGTATAGTTTGCCTCGTATAACCCCTCCACCCCTCTTGTAATGTTCACCTCTAGGTACTTGATCCTGTCCATGTCCCATTTAATTTTGTATTTTTCTTTGATTTCTATCGTTGGAGTGTAGTTCAGTGCTAAAGTCTATGTCTTCGTCACGTTGAGTCTATACCCTGAGTAATATCCATATTCTGTCAGTAAATCCATCAGTATCGGAAAGCTTGTGTCTGGTTGTCTCATATATACTATCACGTCGTCTGCGAACAGTCCCAATTTATGTTCTGTTCCCCTTATCTCCACCCCTTTGATGTCTTTGGTCTGTCTAATTAGTTGAGCCAGTGGTTCGATGAATACATCGAAGAGCGTCGGCGAAAGACAACAACCCTGTCTGGTAGCTCTCTCTAGTTTAATCCGGTCCGTCAGACTACCATTTACCTTAATCCTTGCCGTCGGTTCTTGATATAATGCCCTAATTGTTTTCATAGCGTTTTTGTCTAATCCAAATGTCTCCAATACTTTATATAGAAATATCCAGCTTACACTGTCGAATGCTTTTTCTGCATCTAGGCTAACTAATACTACACTTCCTCCTTCCTTTTGTATCTCCTCTACCACCTGCACTGTCTTCGTTATGTTATCCTGTGTCTGTCTTCCTTTAATGAATCCGGTCTGGTCTTCGTCTATAATATCTGTCATAAATGTCTCAAATCTTTTGGATATTATTGATGTATACATCTTGTAATCTACATTAAGTATGGACACTGGTCTGAAACTGCTACATAGTTCTCTATCTTTCCCTTCTTTTGGAATTGTAGTAATTATGACTTCTTTCCATGAAGGTGGCATTGTCCCTTCTTTCATCGTGTGTCTGAATGCGGCTTCTAACATGGGGCTCAGTTCCTGTCTAAATGTTTTGTAGAATTCAAAGGGGAATCCGTCGCTACCCGGTGACTTACTGATCTTTGCTTTACTGATCGCATTCCCCACTTCCTGTTCTGTAATCTCTGCGTTTAATATTTCGCTCTGTTCCTTCCCTATCGATGGTAGATCTAATTTTTCAAAAAACTTCTCTATCTCCTTTTTTCCTGCTGCTATCGGTTGTGTGTATAGTTTCTTATAGTATTATTTTAATGTTTTCTCTATTTCAGCTGGTTCTCTTAGTATTTTGTTTGTGTTCGTGTCCCTTATTGTGTGTATTGTGTTCAGTTTTTGTTGTGTCCTGATTCGTCTAGCTAAAAGTCTGGTCGCTCTTGGTCCTCCTTCATAGTGTGAGGGCTGTGTGTGTGTGTGTGTGGATCATGAGCAGATAATAGGGACTCTTAAAGTTATCCGTGAAACGGACAACCACTAGACTGCTTACGCAGATATTTTAGGAGAGGGGAAAAATTAAACAACAGAAAACAACCTTTACAGGTGGAAATCCCAAAGTGAGTAATTAAGAAAATAAATCAAGTCCCAAAAAACAGGACTACTCTCAATAAAGAGGTATAGTATAAAAGTAAATAAGCCACAAGGACACCTCCTAATAAAGGAGTTTATATTGGAAAAAGTAAAACAATAAACCTCCACTAAGGGAGTTTATGTGTATAATCACGAGAGTAGCCTAAAATAAGAATGAAGCTCAATTCTGAATCAGAGATCAGACTACACTTCAATATAATGAGCGTGACCAAAATGACAGCCAACACTAGGAAATGAAAAAGCAGTTGACACTGCAATCTCCAAACTTAAATAGACTCCACATGGCCATAGGCACAGCTGCACTGCATCAGGTGCAATCAAGCCGCCACACCTGCTGACCCATGAGGCAATTAACCACGATTGACAGCTATCCCTCACAGAGAGGTGAAATAAAGCAAAAATAGACAGCTGTCCCTCACAGAAAGGTGAAATAAGGCAAAAACCATGACAGGACCCCCCCTCTAAGGGGTGGCTCCAGACGGACCCTCTGAGACACGTCTCCGAAACTCCTGAACAAGCTCAGGGTCCAAGATGTCCCTGGCCGGAACCCACGTGCGCTCCTCTGGCCCATAATCCTGCCAGTCCACCAGGTACTGTATACCCCTACCAACCCGCCTACTGGACAGGATACGCCATACAGTATACACAGGTTGGCCATCAACGAATCGAGGGGGAGGTGGAGGTCTCTCTGCAGGAACCAACCTGCTCCTCCGAACCGGCTTAAGGCGGGATACGTGAAATGTAGGGTGTACCCTCATCGACGAGGGTAACCGAAGACGCATCGTGACTGGGTTTATCTTGCGAACAATAGTGAAAGGGCCCACAAAACGGGGAATGAGTTTGCGCGACTCCACCCGTAATGGAAGGTCGCGTGTGGAAAGCCACACCTGTTGGCCCACACGGTAGGAAGGCGCAGGGCGACGGTGTACATCCGCCGACCGCTTGTGCCGGGCCGCAGCACGCACAAGAGCCAAACGCACCCTCTTCCATGTTGCCCGAGACCGACGGATAAACGCCTCGGCAGATGGCACCCCCACATCCCTCTCCTGTTCAGGAAACAGTGGAGGCTGATACCCAAACTGAACCTCAAATGGGGAGAGACCAGTGGATGCATTGCACAATGAATTATGTGCATATTCTGCCCATGCCAGTTGGTGACTCCAAGTGGTCGGATTGGAGGAGGCCAAGCAGCGAAGCGTACTCTCCATAGACTGGTTGGTGCGCTCTGTTTGCCCATTGCTCTCCGGGTGGAACCATGATGACAGGCTAACCATCGCACCCAGTATAGCACAGAATGCCTTCCAAAACCGAGCAGTAAACTGGGGTCCACGGTCCGACACCACGTCCTGGCAGATGCCATGAATTCGGAAGACATGGTCAACCACCAGTTGAGCGGTCTCCTGAGCAGATGGCAGCTTGACCAGCGGAATGAAGTGAGCTGCTTTGGAGAACCTATCCACCACCACCATGATGACGCTGTGACCATCAGAAGGAGGCAGACCAGTCACAAAATCCATGGCGATTTAGTTCCACGGACGACTAGGAATGGGCAAAGGATGAAGCAGCCCTGGTGGTGACTGTTGAGAAACTTTGTTCCGTGCACAAACGGGGCAGGCTGCCACAAATTCCCGAATGTCCTTCATCATACCAGGCCACCAGAACCTTCTGGCCAAGAAGTCACGAGTTCTGTGCACTCCGGGATGTCCTGTCAGCCGAGAGGAGTGGCCCCACTTCAACACCCGAGAACGAATACTGTTTGGTAAAAATAACCGACCCGGGGGCACCCCACCCGGATCTGGTTCCAAACGTTGTGCCCTCCGCACAGCAGAGTCAATGCTCCATGTCACGGGAGCTAGGATCTGTCCTCCAGGAACAATGGGCTCAGGAGGACGGTCCTCTTCTGATCCATCATATAACCGGGAAAGAGCATCCGGCTTGATATTTTTAGACCCGGGACGGTACGTCAGGAGGAAATTAAACCGAGAGAAAAACAGTGACCAGCGAGCCTGTCGCAAGTTTCTCCTCTGAGCACCCTGGATATATTCCAAATTTGTATGGTCTGTCCAGACTGTGAATGGGTGTTCAGCTCCCTCTAGCCAATGGCGCCACTCCTCCAATGCCAACTTGACCGCCAACAGCTCTCTGTCCCCAACATCATAGTTTCTTTCAGCCGGCTAGAGCCCACGTGAATAGTACGCACATGGGTGTACCTTACCGTCGGACGATGAGCGTTGAGACAGAATAGCTCCGACTCCAAGCTCAGAAGCATCCACCTCGACGATAAATGGCAGGGATGGGTTAGGAGTAATGAGGATAGGCTCAGAACTGAACCTTCTCCTAAGCTCAATGAACGCTGCCTCAGCCTTGGGAGTCCACTGGAAATGGAGCGGACATGGAAGGCACACTTCTCAGCCTTCACAAACAACCGTGCATCCAAAAGGCACCTCAAGACCTGCCTGACATGTTTGACATGGTCAGAAATGGACTTGGAGAATATCAGAATGTCATCTAAGTAGACGAAAACAAACTTTTCCAACATCTCCCTGAGCACGTCATTGATTAACGCCTGAAAAACTGAAGGGGCATTAGTAAGACCAAATGGCATCACCAGGTATTCGTAGTGACCATTATGAGTGTTGAACGCGGTCTTCCACTCATCCCCTTGGCGTATGCGCACCAGATTGTAGGCATTGCGGAGATCAAGTTTGGTAAAAATGGATGCCCCCTGGAGGCGTTTAAACGCCGAGTTCATCAGGGGAAGGGGATACCGTTTTTTTACTGTAATGCTGTTCAGACCTCTGTAGTCGATGCAGGGTCTCAGTCCTCCATCCTTTTTTCCCACAAAAAATAATCCAGCACCCGCAGGTGAAGTGGAAGGTCTAATGAAACCGGTAGCCACAGCCTCCTTGATGTAGGTGTTCATAGCTGCGCTTTCGGGGACCGACAACGAGTACAAGGAACCACGAGGGGGAATAGAGCCCGGCTGTAATTCGATGGCGCAATCATAAGGTCGGTGCGGTGGCAGGATGGTGACCCTTTGTTTGCTAAACACCTCACTGAGGTCAACATAGACAGTGGGAACTCCCTCTGGTAACGGGTGTGACTCCACGCTCATGATGTTGGTGCTCTCCATGAGGGGGTCAGCTGTACAAGTAAGCGAGGAGAAGTCCTCACACAGAGCCTCTAAACTGTCTAAACTGTCCTCCGCCAGAACCTCCTCACCGAGGGAGTCCCAATCAAACTGTGGATCTCATTCCAAACTCCCATCCTGATCAACAGATGGCTGGGAGTGCAATGGTTGAGAGAGTGGGCTCTGGAAACCAAGACCGCCCACTGCTTCAACAGGATCACAACCGCTCTCACTAAACTGATCATAACTCGTGGGTGACGGAGGAATTTGGAAACAACGGTGATGGCATTGGGAGCCCCACTGCATGACAGTGTCCCTCTCCTCACCCCAATTTATCTGTGGCTTGTGTTTACTAAGCCAAGAATGACCCAGTACAATGGGATACGTGGGGGAATCCACCAAAAAGAATAGAATGCGCTCAGAATGGTTCCCATAAGCAACCCGCATAGATAAATAATTGGTTCTTTTGGTGACACTGCCTGTACCCAATGGCCGTCCATCAAGCGCCGTGACACTACAGGGCTTATGGAGGGAATGTACAGGTATTTTAGAGTCCTCAGCCCATCTGGAATTGATGAAACTGTCCACTGCCCCTGAGTCTAAAAAGGCGTCAACCTTAACAGACTGCCTATTCTAGCCTAAAACCACAGGCAAAAAGGTTCGAAAGGGGGTGATGTCTCACTAGTGTCTCTCGGCCTACTAGCGAGATTGACCGTTTCCCTTCATTTTCGGACACTCCACCCTCGTGTGACCTTTTCTCCTGCAGTACCGGCACCAGTCCACATGAGAACCAGTCTGCCTGGAGTCATGCACAGAAGTGCTGTCCACCTGCATAGGTCCAGACGAGCTGGCCACTGAAGGTTGTGGAGGAAAGGACAAAACGTCCTCCAGCGGGACAAGAAAACGTTGGCCCCGCCTCTCACGCTCACGGTCTCTGATCCGGTTATCAACGCGTATGGCGGTAGTGATCAGTGTGTCAAAATTGTCTGGAGATCCCACAACCACCAAAGCATCTTTAACCTGATTAGATAACGCGTTGGTGAACAAAGGGATGAGTGGTCCCTCAGGCCAGCCTGTAGCCCCAGCCAGCCAGTGTCCTGAAAGCGATGGAAAACTCAGCCACACTACTGGCGCCCTGGCGCATGCGCATCAGCTTCATGGCGACCTCTTTATCATAGAGTTCATGATCAAAAACGATTTCTAGTCGTGAGTCGTTTAAAACTGGAGCGTGAGCCCGTATGAGTGAAACAGCCCAATCGATGGCAGGTCCCTCCAACAGGGATAGAATTAGGGCAACACGTGAATCCTCAGACTGAAAACGAGAAGGCTGGGCTCTGTACACTATTTGGCATTGTGCCAGAAAACCACAGCATTTACCTGACTCCCCATTAAAGCGTGAGGGGAGCTGGACTTTAGCCTCACAAGGTAATGACCGGGGGCCTGTGAGTAGTGCTTGAGAGATATTAGGTGGGCTCTGGTGAGGGGGAGGTAATTGTGCATTGGCTATGCGGTCAGCCAAATCACGCATGGAACTATCCATCTTGCGCAATCCTTCATACATCTCCCCATGCTGTTGCACCATGAGAGCTTGTTGATGTTGTAATTGTACGATAGCTTCCTCATGTGAAAGCAATCCTTGACGCTGCGCAGCTAGTGCTTGTTCGAGACCTGTGTTATCTGCTGACCCAGTCATGGCTTTTTCATTCTGTGAGGGCTGTGTGTGTGTGTGTGGATCATGAGCAGATAACAGGGACTCTTAAAGTTATCCGTGAAACAGACAACCACTAGACTGCTTATGCAGATATTTTAGGAGAGGGGAAAAATTAAACAACAGAAAACAACCTTTACAGGTGGAAATCCCAAAGTGAGTAATTAAGAAAATAAGTCAAGTCCCAAAAAACAGGACTACTCTCAATAAAGAGGTATAGTATAAAAGTAAATAAGCCACAAGGACACCTCCTAATAAAGGAGTTTATATTGGAAAAAGTAAAACAATAAACCTTCACTAAGGGAGTTTGTGTAGAATCACATGAGTAGCCTAAAATAAGAATGACTACCATAAAGCTCAATTCTGAATCAGAGATCAGACTACACTTCAATATAATGAGCGTGACCAAAATGACAGCCAACACTAGGAAATTGACACTGCAATCTCCAAACTTAAATAGACTCCACATGGCCATAGGCACAGCTGCACTGCACCAGGTGCAATCAAGCCGCCACACCTGCCGACCCATGAGGCAATTAACCACAGGGAACAGGGATTGACAGCTATCCCTCACAGAGAGGTGAAATAAAGCAAAAATAGACAGCTGTCCCTCACAGAAAGGTGAAGTAAGGCAAAAACCATGACACATAGCATGTCTGTTTCATGTACCTAGCTTTCTTCTCTATTTCTGTCAGCAGTTCTTTGTTTATCTTTCCTCTAACGTCCTTTACCTCTCTACGTGTCTTTTGGTTCTTTGAGTTTTGGTGTTCTTTCTCTAATCCTTTCAGTTTCTTTATCAAGTTCTGGTATGTCTCTATTCTGGCCTTCTTGAGTAATGCCATCTTTGCTATCAATTTTCACGTATTACTAACTTTAGTGCGTCCCATAAAATGTTTGGGTCTACCTCTCCATTATCATTTTCTTCTCTGTATCTAATTATGTCTCATTTTACTTCGTCAACCAAACCTTTGTTATTTAATAGTCCTACGTTCAGTCTCCAAACTGTATTTCTCCGCCTACTTTTAAGATTCACTGTCAGATATATTGCGCTATGGCCTGATATGTCTGTTACCCCTATCCTGCAGTCTTCTACCCTGTATCTGTCCCCTGTTGTCATGAGAAAATAGTCTATCCTTGAATATGTTGTGTGTGGATACGAATAATGTGTGTATTCTATATCTAGTGTGTGCATTTCTCTCCATATATCCATGATTCCTAATTCTGCCATTTGTATATTCATATATTTGCTAATGTTTGTTCTCCATTTCTTTGTGCTTGTCATGTCTATGTCATAGTTCAGTACTACATTAAAATCACCTGTACATATCAGGACCCCTTCCCCTTCCATCGCTATGATATCAAAGATTGTTTCAAATAGATATTTCTCACTTTCTGGTGGAGCATACACATTCACTAGAGTTACCATTTGACCTTCCATTTTCCCCTTGACCATTACATACCTCCCCTCTTTATCCCTTATTTCCCTGATCATTTCAAACTTCACTGTGTTCTTAATTAGTATAGCTACTCCTCTTCTAAGGTTCTGTTTAAAAGAACTATTAATGTAAGATCGACCAGAGCTTTCTGATCATATATCTACTCTATTGCGTTGTGTTTCTATAGCTCTAAGTCATATTACCAAAAACTGTTGTTGCACGGCGGAGGAAAATGAATCAATGAGAGTGTGGTTATTTCTCAAGTGGTCGGTTTATTCAAATCCACAGAGTATACAAGAATGATCTGTTTCAATAAATGAAGTTGTCTGAACACAAGTTATGAAGTACTATGCCACAACCACTTGTGTCCAGTCTAATAAAAGTAGTTAAAGAATAATAATCTTCAATGGAGCTTTGGTTGTTGCGTCTCGTTGGTTGTTGATTCTCGTTTCCAAGGAGACAAAGGAATCCTTGTTCCCGTCCTCAGCGTCTTCAAGCAGTCCTCTCTCCGTTCGGTTTGTGCATACAAGATTTCCAAGAGCTTCCTTCTGTCTGCCCCTGTGCAGCCGGTTTTTAAAGGCTAAATCCCGCCCCTGAGCGAACGTCAACCTGATTCGTCAGGGGGCGGGTCTCTAAATTCTGATTGGCTAAAGCTCACAGCGGCCATTTTGGATTAGAGTCGGCGGCCATCTTGATTCTTAAAGGGGCAAGGCACTCTATTTTTAAGGACAAAGTACTGTTCTGGAGTTTTAGCATTTAAAGTATACAGTATTTGATTTTACTAACTGAAGGATTAGAGATTAGTTATGACTACATTTAAACAGTGAATTTAAGTCTTTTCCTGATTTCTATAGGTTTCTAGATACCGAATTAGCCCTATTTGTTGGTTTTATAACAGACTGTTGTATCATAAATATTCTATAACCTTATCTTTAAAGTTAGTATAGTTTTCTAAGTATGTTACACCTATTTTGTCACCTTAATCTTCTATTTTACCTATATTACTGGCTTAATTATACTTTGCAATGGTGGATAAGGGTCTGGTTTAGTCTTATCTTAAGCAATACACTATTTTATAACTATTGAGACTAGTTTTCCTACTGAATTAATATTAGTTTTGGGGATGGTTACACACTTACAAACCAAATGGTAGCCCTCTGTGTCAGGCAAACTGGGTTTTCCACACAGTTTGCATCCTGCCTCCTAATCAGGTCAGACCAGGTGCTAGGGCTCCCAAAATAGCTTGAGGGGGGTTTCTACTCAACAGTTGAGTAGCATCTCACAACCTATTGTTCTACTTTTGCTGGGTAAACAACCCTATCTATTCAGAGGCTATTTCTAGCTTTTAGTAGGAGTCTGGGAACTTATTCAAATGCTAAATTACTTTGTTTCAAAGCCTAAACTATGTTTACCGTTGCAGGGGGCAAGGGACGTGAGAGTGATTAAATCACTCTTCTCAGACCTGCTCCCTTCCGGGGGAGATGAGACATCACCTGACCCCCAGAGCCTCTGCTCTGACCCCCAAAGTAACTTCTATAAGAAATGTGTCTAAATGTGCACTGGAGTCTTACAGTTCAGTTCTCCCCGTAGCGGTCGACCTTAAATCAAAACTCATAACAATATTCCATAACCCATAACAGTTTGAGACTGAGATTATACCACACTATAAAACAAATTCTCATACCCGAATCTCTTCAGTTTTTCATGTTGTTGTGATATTAGATGTGTTTATTGTAAGAAGATAACCTGCGCCTCTTCTTTCTTAAGTTTCGTCATCACCTTACTCCTTTTGATCGGACTATTCATACCATTAACATTCAACAAGATCATTTTGATACCCTTAACTTGTGTCATATTTATTTTCCAAATGTTCTCCCGTTCTACCGATGTCACATAAAATTATATTTGTGGTTGTAGCCACTGCTATCCCTGTCTGATTTACATACATATAACCATAATAAACATTAACATCAACATTGACATTTGGTACTTCCATGGTAGTAGAGGGTCTCAGTCGTATCCCTCTTTCCCCCGCTGGCGGGTGGGGAGTAGTGGCTCTCCTATAGTGAGCGGGTTCCCCCTAGTGGCTAAAAGATGAGCACTATACATGTCCATCTTGTTCTGTGTGCGACCTCCGAGTTCCCGGTCAAAATCTCTGCATTAGTCACTTTCATGTTCCCGTCTATTTGTATTATGTGCTACGTGTAATCCTGTGGTTCTTTCATGTCCGTCCCAATATATCTCTTGAATCTCCATGTCCTTTTTTATAACGTTTGGTATAATTATCTCGTATGTACTTTACCATCTTCTCATTGCATAAGTAATTTTCATGTTTACATTTACTTGTATTGTGTGTGTCACATGTATACCAGTCCAATGTGTATTGTACTTATCCTTCCTTGGATCACCGTGTCCCCTCTCGTCTCCTCTCTGCTCCCCTTCCCCGTGTCTTTTCGTCGTTCTTCTCAGTTGATCCGCTTTGAATCGGTTCAGATCTCCTTCACCTTCCCGTCCTCCTCTCCTCGTCCTCGTTCCTCGACCCTGGTCCATCTGCTCGCCTTCTCCAACCTCTGCATCAGCGTCGGTCTCTCTCCTTCTCCTCCCGGCACCCTCCATCCTCTCCGGTTCATGTCCCTTGTCGCTTCCTACACGTCGTTGTACACCTTGATGCCTTCTTTCCAATGGACCTTCAGCGTGGTCATTGGTGATTGAAATCTGATTCCTTTGTCTTTCAAAGTATTTTTTATCTCAACATAACTCCGACGTTTTACAGCCACCTCTGTTCAATAGTCATGGTCGAAGGTTATCCTCTGCCCCTCCACCTCCATCTTCGTCTGCCAGGCTGCTCTGAGATTGTTTTCTTTGACTTCGAGTTTCAAGAAATTAACTATAACTGCTCTCGGTGGTCTATTTATCTGTGGCTTCGGCGCTGGGGCCCTGTGCGCCCTTTGAATCTCTATCTTGTCGAGGTCTGACATTTCAAATTTTTTTCGAATTAGGTTGTCTACATATTTGGTCATCGAGTCTCCTTCTATTCCTTCTCTCAGTCCCCATATTCGTATATTATTTCTCCTTGACCTCCCCTCCAAGTCCGTTAGCTTTTCTCTCAACATGTTTTGTTTTTCAAGCGTCGCCATTAGAATTCCTTGTATTTCTGTATTCCATTCCTCCGTTTCAGCTATCCTTTCTTCTAACATCCTTATGTCTTTCTCTTGTTCCTGTAGTTTTCCATAAATTGTCTAGAGTCTCTTATTTATTTCTTCTCTGAGCTCGTCCTGACCCTTCTTTAATTCTTCCCTGAGTCTGTCGATATTGTTCTGGATGTTCTGCGTGTTAGCTTGGATGCTAGTCTGTATGCTAGCTTGTAGCTCCTCTACCCAAGTGGGCACCTCTGCTCTGTCGCCTTGCGCCATGCTAGCCTGATTTTCCTGCGTCACCTCCTCGTGTCGATAACTTTCCTCCGGTGTTTGTATCTCTTCTGGGGTCGCTTTTCTTTAGCTTTTTCTCGTGTTCATCCTTCCTTTTCTCTTATATCATTGAATTGTCACTTTCTATTTTGTTTTAGATATTTTAACTTCCTTTTTCGTTGTTCTTTGACCGGGAGTTCTTTACAATGGCCGTCTACCCGAACATCTCAAACCGGAAGTCCCAAGAATGTGTTCTTAATTGATTTGCCTGCTTAGATAAAGGTAAAAAAAAATAATGGTATTGGCCTACTTTGGTTTGCATTGTAAATTAACTGACCTGCCTTTAGAAAAGCCTGCCTGCTATCAGGAATGCAAGCCGAGACCACAATGAGACATACAAAGGCATTCCAGTTTGTTAATTATACTAGTACATTAAGGACAGATTCTCATGATCACGGTTAAATGAACAGATCAATGTTCCCTGCAGACTCTTTTACCATACTTCCTACTTCCTGCTTCTGCTATGCAAGCTGCTTTTCAATGTCGCTCCGTGTTTTTCTACCTATTGCTACCTTAATGATTTATTATAGCCCTTTCAACTCTAAATACTCTGTACGTTAACTCCCAGTTCCTATGGTACTTCTCCAGAACTGTGAATTTATTTATTTAGATTTATGACCGCAGTACTTCGCCGAAAGGACGAGTAGCGAGATCTCTCCGTGGGAGGACCAGCGAGATGAAGAAGTCTCCGTCTTATCAGCTACACACAAAGGACTATGTCGGGCACTGCTGAAGGCGAGGATATTTATGAAAGGCGAGAATACTTCATAAAGACCCCGGCTGAAAGAAAACAAGACCCACCATCACCAGCTAAGTACCTAGCTTAGCTTCAGTTTAGCCTAACCTGAAAAGACAATAAATAAGGGAAGATGCCGGGACTCGGCTCTCCCACAGAATGTACTAGCTGCCTGAGGATGAGTAAGAGGATTGTAGAGCTGGAGGCTCGAGTTTCTATCCTGCACCAAATCCAACAGGATGAGCGACTCATTGACTCTATTTTTGAAGCTACTACAAATATAGCCAACGATACCATGATTGAGACCTGGCCTAGGCTAGCTACAGAACAGCACCACCCAAAAGACAGTCCCTGGCACAAGCAAGGAGCTAGACCAAAGCAGTGGACCACCGTCAAGGATAAAAGGAGAAATAAACGAACCAGGAACACGACTATTACCTCACCCCCGGTACCGCCAGGAAATAGTTTCAACCTACTCTCGGAAACACGCATATCAACACCCAAAGCAAAGAGACTTAGAAGCGTGGCTAACAACGCTAATGAAGCAAACAGCGAGCGGAACGGAGCTCACGCTAACTACGCTAATAGCAGGAATACCGGAGCTCACGCTAACACTAGCAAAGCACACGCTAACGACGAGACGACGAGGAAAACAGAGCCACGAGAGACGCGGCTAGCAAACACGACCCAGACTGAGCTAACGGCTAACAGCGAAGAGACTACCATGCGCCGAGGAGAACGTCGCGGTAGCCGACACCGAAGGTACGAGACCAGCGTTAACATGCCGGCTATTGAGAAGGCTAGTGGTACAGCTAGCGAGGCTTCACCAAGGCCACAGGACTGTGGTAAGAACCGGCAGACTAGGCCTAATCCAAAAACAAACGGCCCCAAAACTGTTGGAAAGAAAAATGCCAACCTCACACAGAAAACAGACTGCATACTGATTGGAGATTCCACAACAAGGTATGTGGAGATGGCAAACACAGAAAATATATGTCTAGACAACACATCTGTGAAAGAGCTGGCCGAAATACTTCCAACACTCATCAGACCGGACATAACAAAAATTGTCATTCACTCTGGATCGTTTGACATCCTGCGAAAGAAGACGGGCACAGAGACTTTGAAAGAGGATTTCACATGTTTAATGAACACACTAGACAAACAACAGTCTGTGTACATAGACACTGATGTGTCCATCAGTAGACCAATTGCATGCTTTCGCAGAGGACAAGAAGCCTTTAGTCGACTCCTACATTTTAATTCATGGTTAGGGTCTGCCTGTCTTATACACAGACTGAAATTCATTGACAATTTCAATGTTTTCTGGAATAACCCAGAACGCTTTCAAAGAAATGGCTTCTTCCCAAATCGCTTAGGTTCGAGGCTTCTAGCAGCAAACATGCGTCATATCTTAATGGCCTCCAATATCAAACTCATACCAGCACGAGAGATAATCACGAAGGACATAATCTCGCCACGAGGTGCAGCAGCCACAAAAGGCGTCCCCCCCCCCCCCCCATATCACACAAGGCCATCTCGTTTGATCAAATGTCCCCGAAGGCACTAGAGTACAGTGCAGTATAGTACAACTGCCATGCCATCTCTCAAAACATACCGGTAATCATAACCAGCCAATGGCATGGTCAAAACTATATGCCATCAATGCGTTTACCTGCTATTAACCTCAGGGCCATCAAGGTCAAGCCAAAGCAGACCTCCTCTAAAGAAGTCCAACAAATAAAATTAGCCCTCCTAAATGTCAGATCACTGAATAATAAAACATTTTTAGTAAATGATCTGATTAAAGAAAATAACTTAGATTGCATCTGCCTAGTAGAGACATGGCTAAATAATGACACAGCTACATCAATAATGATAGAAGCTTGTCCACCAGACTATAATTTTCTTCACATACCCAGAAAAAATAGAAGGGGGGGAGGAGTTGCAGCAATTTTCTCCTCAAAACTCTTGTTTAGAATCACACAACTAGGCGAGTTCATGTTGATGGAATATCTTGCCATTGAGCTCAAAACAGAATCAATGATTATCGTCACAATATACCGCCCGCCTAGACACTCACCATTATTTATACAGGAGCTCTCTGAACCGATCTCACTATGTGTTACCGGATATGATGAGGTGAACCTAAATGGAGACTTGAACATCCATTTGAATAAGAAAACAGACTCCAAAACTATAGAACTAAAAAATCTACTCGATAGCTTTGACCTAACACAGCATATAACAAATGCAACTCACAGGCTTGGGAATACATTAAACTTAGTTATAACAACAACTGGGCTAAGCATAAAAAAGATCTCAATAACTGAATTACCTCTCTCCAACCATCACTGTATTTTTTTGATACTCAAATAACCCTTACTAATACAAAAAAATAAATCATAGTTCAAAAGAGGCTCCTAAACGACAAGGCTGAATCAAAGTTCATTGATCTTATCAGACTACATGAACCACACAATCATGACAGCTCTCTAAATGAAATGGTAGAAAATCTCAATGATGCACTGTCATCTATATTAAATTATGTCGCCCCACTAAAAACAAAAAAGAAGAAAACCAGAGCCTCGCCCTGGTTGAACTATAATACGGTCAACAAAGAAAAAAGGAAATGTCGTGCAGCGGAGCAAAAATGGAGAAAAACAAAAACCACCATATGCTGTGATTGTCAGAATGGAGGTAGGTGAATTCCAATGGGTGAAGGCAATCACAGAGACGGAGAGTGTTTACTCTTGAACAGGTTCGACTTTAATAGTAAGAACACAGAGTAAATTCTAAGAGAGACAAGTGCTAAATAGCACAGGTAGGAATAAGGTAAAATAGGAGCTTATTGGAGGTCCAGAGTAGAACCGTCCGCGTTATCCCCGAACGCAATTAGTGAAGACCTGACAATGAACAAGCAGAAGACAGGTAGGTTACATAGACACCAAATACCAACATTCCACACACACCCCCGTGACAGCCAATCAGGAACCACCCCTAAGTGACAGCACTAATTGACAGGGAATGACAGGTGACAAGCCCAGTGACATATGCCAGGAATGTGGGTGGTCACCGACCACAGTCGGTGTCCAGAACGTAACAGTACCCTCCCCCGACGAACGGCACCAGACGTTCACCTAGGAGCCTCGGGATTCAGCCGCCGGAAATCAACGATCAGGCTGGGATCTAAAATATCCCTTTGAGGCACCCAAGAACGCTCTTCTATCCCGTACCCCTCCCAATCCACCAAGAACTGAAACCCCCTACCCCTCCGCCTACAACCCAGTATCCTCCGCACCGTGTAAATGGGTTGACCGCCAATAAACCGGGGCGGAGGAACCACAGGCAGTGGCGGGGCCAAGGGCGATGAGAGGAATGGCTTCAACAGGGA
This sequence comes from Notolepis coatsorum, assembly GCF_963971535.1. Lineage (NCBI taxonomy): Eukaryota > Metazoa > Chordata > Actinopteri > Aulopiformes > Paralepididae > Notolepis > Notolepis coatsorum. The sequence continues at coordinate 62,113,816 of NC_140168.1, read as the reverse complement.
CACATGAAACGTCGGATGAACCCTCATAGAGCTCGGAAGTCGTAGCTTGTAAGCCACTGGATTAACCCGATGAATCACTTTAAATGGTCCTATAAAGCGAGGAGCCAGCTTCTTGGATTCCACCCGGAGAGGGAGATCCCGGGTGGAAAGCCAAACCCGCTGCCCTGGATGGTAAACTGGAGCCGGACGACGCTTACGGTTAGCCTGCCGTTGGGTACTAACCGAAACCTTCTGTAGCGCCTTCCGAACCTGTTTCCACGTCCTGCGACAGCGAGCCACATGTGCCTGGGCCGAGGGCACCTCCGCCTCCTGCTCCTGCTCGGGAAACAGAGGAGGTTGAAAACCATACTGGCACTGAAAGGGAGACATACCGGTAGAAGAGGAGAGAAGGGTATTATGCGCGTACTCAGCCCAAGCCAACCTCCTACTCCACGTTGCCGGACTACCGGCAACGTAACATCTCAAGACCCCCTCCAAATCCTGGTTGACCCGCTCCGTCTGCCCGTTCGACTGCGGATGGAACCCAGACGACAGACTGACAGAGGCGCCGAGGCCGGCGGCAAACGCCTTCCAGAACCTGGAGGCGAACTGAGGACCCCGGTCCGACACGATATCCACTGGCAGCCCGTGGACCCGAAAGACATGCTGTATAACTAAATCAGCAGTCTCCCGGGCCGATGGAAGCTTGGGGAGAGGGACAAATGGTGGTGAACCCGTCCGAAAGGGGAAGACCAGAAATAAAGTCCAGAGATATGTGTGACCAGGGTCGTTTAGGAATAGGAAGTGGTCGGAGGAGACCCACCGGTGCCCGTCGAGAGGTCTTACTACGTGCGCACACCGGACAGGCCGCCACAAAGGAACGCGTATCCCCCTCCACTGTCAGCCACCAGAACCTCCTACGGATAAATTCCAGGGTCCTGGTTGCCCCTGGGTGGCTGGTGAGGGATGACGCATGTGCCCACTGTAGCAAGCGTGAGCGCGCCACCTTGGGAACATACGACCGTCCCGGAGGACCCCCACCTGGATCGGGCTCCCGCGTTAGCGCCGACCTTACCACCCTCTCTATGCCCCAAGACACATGTGCCAAAATCAAGGCCGGTGGAATAATGGGATGGGGCTGCTCCTCAAAAAATTTTCTGTAAAAATTTGCAAAGCCCAAAAACCGTTGTAACCCCTTGAGCGACGAAGGTCGTGGCCAGTCCAAAACTGCACTCACCTTGGCTGGATCCATGCGCAGATCGCCCTTTGTCAACACAAAGCCCAGGAAGGACACGGTGTCCGTGTGAAACACACACTTCTCAGCCTTAACGAATAGTTGATGCTTGAGGAGACGGTCTAGCACCTCCCGAACGTGCATTTGGTGTTGCACCATATTGCGAGAAAAAATCAGGATATCATCTAAGTAGACAAACACCGACACCCCAATCAAGTCTCGCAGCACGTCGTTAACCAGGGCTTGGAAGACTGCCGGAGCATTAGCCAAACCAAAGGGCATGACCAAATACTCATAGTGCCCATTGGGTGTGTTAAATGCAGTCTTCCACTCGTCTCCCTCTCTAATCCTGACCAGATTGTATGCATTACGTAAGTCAAGTTTAGAAAAGACCTGTGCCCCCTGTAAGCACTCAAAGGCCGTGTCCATGAGAGGTAAAGGATATCGGTTCTTGATGGAAACGTCATTCAATCCCCTATAATCAATGCATGGGCGCTGATCCCCATCTTTTTTATCAACAAAGAAGAAGCCAGCGCCGGCAGGGGAAGTGGACGGGCGTATGTGCCCCGCAAGCAATGCCTCCTCTATGTAGGTGTTCATGGCCAAGGTTTCGGGCGTGAGAGAGAGAACATTCGCCCGCGAGGCGGGGAGGTACCGGGTAGAAGATTAATGGGACAGTCGTATGATCTATGAGGCGGAAGTGCTTTAGCACGCGTCTTGCTAAAAACGTCCGCCAGGTCCCAATAGATCTCAGGCACCCCTATCAAATCGGGATTAGAGGGTAGATCAGAATCTGCCACGCTCCCCACTATCCTGGAGAAAGAGGGAGGAGACAAAAGAGAAGAGGGGGGGGAGACAAGGGTTTGGGCAAACTCCCGCTGACGATCGACTTGACGTCGGCCGCCGTTGAGAGTTCGCCCGTGCTCCAATTAATGATATGAACACATGACGACAACCAGGGATGACCCAACACCATGACAGAATAGGGGGAAAATATGACAAAAAATGTAACCCATTCCCACTCCCCACCCGCCACCCGGATGTGTAAAGGAACCGTGCGCTGGGTGACGCTCCCACTGCCCAGAGGCCGACCGTCCAGGGTATAAACTGGTAAGGGAACCCCTAAATCCTCCACTGGGGTCCCCCACTCCTTCACCAATCCCACGTGAATAAAATTGCCCGCCGCCCCTGAGTCAATGAGAGCCTTAGTTCCCCTAATGTCACCCCCACAGTTGATCGCCACCTCAAAAAATTTACGAGAATCAGTGGTTTTGGCAGTAATGAGCCCACCTGCTGGCGCTTTCTCGAAGCCTGACGGCGCACCTTCTATTCCCGACTGGCGCCGAGCCGATACAGCCTGGACCCGACAGCTGCCGAAGCGGTGACCGGTGCGACCGCACCGGGAGCAGCGTCGCTCTTTGATGAAGCGCTGCCTCTCGTCGTCCGAGAGCGACAGCGCTCCAAGCTGCATGGATTCATCACCCAGTGGCCCACTCGTGTAATGCATGGAAGTATCAACACCAGGAGAAGAAGGAAAACATACCTGGGTGTTGTTGACACGCTCCTTCTCCCTCTCCTGGTGCCGATTGTCCATCTTGATGGTGGTGTTGATCAGCACTTCCAAGTGCTCGGGGATCTCACGCGCGGAGAGCGCATCTCGCATCCGCGCTGAGAGTCCCCTGACGAACAGAACCACGCAGACGTTCTCTGCCCAAGCTGTCTCCCGAGCCAAGATCCGAAAATTGATAGCGTAAGCTGCGACCGTGCGGAGGCCCTGCCGGCAGTCGAGAAGACGACCACCAGCCTCGAAGATCGAGAGTACCCGGGAAGTATCGAATACTCTTCTCAACTCCCGGGTAAAGGCGTCCAGACTGTCGCAGATTATCGCCCCCGCCTCTAATTCCGCCGTAGCCCAGGAGAGAGCTTGACAGGTGAGCAGTGTGATAATATACGCTACCTGTGCTGTCTCCGATGGAAATGATCGTGGTTGCAGCCGGAAAACGAGTAGACACTGGGTGATGAATTCCCAACAACCATCCGGTGATCCGTCATAGCGAGCGGGCGCCTGCAGTCGTGGCTCGTAGGACCGTTCCTGGACCCCGAACACCCCCCGACTCTCCTCTGCGTGGATCGTTGCTTCTCCCGTCGCCGACTGAACACCAGCCACTCCTTCTTGGGCTTGTCGGGCTGTGGCCAACGCCGACTGCGCCACCGCTTGTGATGAGCCGACGATCCCGTTGAGTCGGACTAACTCGGCGCCGACCAGCTGTTGATGTTCCTCCATCCGTGTCTGGGCTGCTCCCTGCGCCTGGAGCATCTCCATGATGGCCTCCATGGAATTCTGATGGTCAGGTCTTCTGTCAGAATGGAGGTAGGTGAATTCCAATGGGTGAAGGCAATCACAGAGACGGAGAGTGTTTACTCTTGAACAGGTTCGACTTTAATAGTAAGAACACAGAGTAAATTCTAAGAGAGACAAGTGCTAAATAGCACAGGTAGGAATAAGGTAAAATAGGAGCTTATTGGAGGTCCAGAGTAGAACCGTCCGCGTTATCCCCGAACGCAATTAGTGAAGACCTGACAATGAACAAGCAGAAGACAGGTAGGTTACATAGACACCAAATACCAACATTCCACACACACCCCCGTGACAGCCAATCAGGAACCACCCCTAAGTGACAGCACTAATTGACAGGGAATGACAGGTGACAAGCCCAGTGACATATGCCAGGAATGTGGGTGGTCATCGACCACAGTCGGTGTCCAGAACGTAACAGTGATATATACAAAGATGCTTTAACTGCTTATAATAAAACCATCCGCTTAGCAAGGAAAGACTACTTCTCTAAAATCATTACAGAAAATGCTGGAAACTCCAGAATCCTTTTTTCCACTATTAATGTACTACTCAACACTGCCCCTACACCTCCTCAGTCATCAACGGTTAAGTGTGAAGAACTTGCACTATTCTTTAACAACAAAATAACCTTGATCAGGGCCAGCATTACTCATGATGGAAATAAAGCTGATTGCAGCAAACCGCGCAATGTAACCATGAGAAGATTCACATGCATCACATTAGATGTACTCTGCAAAACGACAGGTTATGTATATAACCTAGTTATATGAGTACTGGCTAAGCGTCCCGCTCTTAAGCCATTCCGAGATATACCTCATCTCATGTACCTATTGTACACCATCAACGAAAAAACAAATACGCCCATCACCTGCCGGGCCCCGCCCCTATAGAGGCATACTCTATAACAGGGGTGGGCAATTATTTTTCCCGGGGGGCCGAATGAGCAACTGAAAATATGTTGGAGGGCCGGGCCAAAATTCCAAACTCAATTATGCATAATATACATTTTATTTCTATATAAAAAGCAGTAAATGGCATTGTTTTGACCCCTGGTAAGAGTGTATGTTATTATTTGGCAATTACAAGGTGAGGTTAGCTTTCAAAAATATAATTTATTCAAATATAATTTATTTCCAAAATGATAAACAAAATGTGAAACATTAATAACAAAGGGCATGTATGAAAAAGTGCTATACAAATAAAGTTATTATTTTGAGTTTCATATACTATTGAAACAAGGATTTTCTTAGCTTTCTAAAGACATCACATCATCTTATAGCCAAAATAAACAAGACATGAAAAGTGTCCCAGTAGCCTTTTTTACTCTACATGCCTATATTAAACATTTAATGTTTTCAGAACTGTGCAAACAAAAGAAAAAAAATATCAATTGTCCCATTTCACTTGTTATATTTCCACATTTTAGTGTTCTTCAGCTCTTTTTTTTTTTTCATTCAGTGTGATAAATCCAGTCTCTGTTGAGCTTTAACAAGTCCATCAAAGTCAGGTTGCATGTCTGAGGTGGAGATGCGAAGCACAGCTGCCAGATGTTCATCAGTGAGAGAGGATCTGTACCTGGACTTGGTAAACGTCATGACTGAGAATGTCTGTTCACATATAGGTGGATCCAAAGAGAACCAACATCTTCTGAGCATGTCTCCTCATGTTTGGAAAGTTCTCCTCCTTGAGAGCAGAGTAGAACTCTAGCAGTGATGCTGACTTAAAGTGCTCTTTCAGTAGTGAATCAGACTGCAGGTCAATGAGTTCAAGCTGAACATCAGTGGGTGCACTATCAACACTGCAGGTAAAGGGAGAGGAAACCAGCTGCATTTCATCCTCAACCTTTTTGAAATCTTAAACGCCTTGAAAATTCATCATGCAGTGCTCCCAACATGGATGAGTACCTGTGCCGGTGATCAGCTGATGGTTTGACTTCTTTCAGGGTTTTCATGTGTTTGAGATTGTTGCTGCCTAGTTGCCTTGAAATTAATTGCAACTTTGTCATGAAGGCTTTCACATGGCTATGCATTTCATGAGCAAAAATGCCCTTGCCCTGCAGTTGTGTGTTCAGTAGGGATGGGTACCGTTCACATTTGAACCGATACGGTACCGGTACCTGTGAATCGATACCGGTACCCAACGGTACCTTTTTTCTGTACTTTAGTCTCTAAAAATGTTATCTACCTACATCAGTTGTGAAAAAAGAAATCCAAACTTCAAATAACCACACTTTCGACCGTTTTCGGCTTGCCCCGACTGCTTTGTTGTTGAATCAAGTCAAATCCTAGGTAAGCGTATATTGTGCGTGTGAACGTTGACATGAAAAGAAAAAAGTAAAAAAATAAAAAAATAATAATAATAATTTATTTATCATGTAATCTTTCGCGGGCCGGTCAGAATCATCCCGCGGGCCGGATACGATGCCCAGGTCTGCTCTATAAGATACTAGGCATGGTCACCAAACACTCTTCCTTGCCAAAAAACCCATTTCCAGGAAAATATTCCTCAAGGGAACTCGGGGCCGCTTAAGAGCGGGACGCTTAGCCAGTACTCATATAACTAGGTTATATACATAACCTGTCGTTATATTATCGTACTTGGCCATCGCGTCCCGCTCTTAAGCCATTCCGAGATATGGGGTAGAGCGGATGCGAGGCCCGACAGATGTACCCCCTGAGGACCCGTAAGCCCACATCAAGGGGTTGGGGAGTCCCGTCACCCCATCCTTCCTAATGAAGGGGGGGCGCAGTCAACTCCACCCGAGTGCGAGCAAGAGGGAACTAGAACCCCTTGAACACACAGCACAGGCGGAACCACGTGTGACCTAACACACTGTGGCCCATACCCACACACTCCTGCTACCCTACCAAAGGACGGGAAGCAGGAAAGGCCACAGACCCCAGAACCGCCTGGGAGACAGAACCCCCGGTCATGTCCATGAGGTAAAACCTTACAAAGGGGCCCGGGGAGGACCGTGAAGCTGCAGCACAGATGTCCTCCACTGAGGCCCCACCCAGCAGAGCGGCAGAGGCTGCCACCCCACGAATGGAGTGCGCCCTGACGCCCCCAGGGGGATCCAGCCCGGCCAACGTGTAGCAGAGGGCAATACCCTTGCACAACCAATGGGACAGGCGCTGTTTCGATAGTGCCTTACCGGCACGAGAACCACCGTGACAGACAAAAAGCTGATCGGTAACCCTGAGGTCCTGAGTACGGCTGAGGTAAATTCCCAAAGCACGGACCGGACATGACAGGTGAAGGCCCGCATCTAACTCACTAGCGTAAGGAGGCGGATGAAACGCCTGAACCACAATATCCCTGGAGCGGAAGGAACTCCGGATATTTTTAGGCACGAAAGCAGGATTAGGCCGCAGAGTGACACCGCAATCGGAACGAAAGAGCACAGAGCTCACCCACGCGTTTAGCGTAGGTGACAGCCAGCAAGAACGCGGTCTTGAAAGACAGCCGTCCCAACGGCGCTTGCTCAAGCGGCTCAAACGGGGCCAAGGACAACCGACCGAGGACCAATTGAAGATCCCAACTCGGAGCCAAAGAGCGTTGCACCGGCTTAACGCGTCGAGCGCCAAGCAGGAAACGCTTCACAAGAGGGTGGCTGAACAAGACATCCCCGTCAAATCCCTCATGATAGGAGGATATAGCTGCTGCATATACCCTCACCGTCGAAGCCGACAGTCTACCAAGGAGAGACTGGAGGTAACCAAGGACAGCATCCAGGGGGCAGGAGACTGGGTCCCGGCCCCCCGCCTTACACCACTCTTGGAACATACGCCCCCCCGCGTAAAGCGCGACAGTGGAGGGAGCATGCGCATTCCGGATGGTATCAACCACAGAAGGGTCCATCCTCTCCAGACTTACCCTCCCACCAGCCACACCAACAGGCGTTGGCCCGACACCGGGTACTGAAACAGCGACCCGTGTTGCTGAGAGAGGGCCGTCGCCGACCAAGGAATAACCCAAGGCGGAGCGATCAGCAGCTGGATCAAGACCGGGAACCACACTGCCATGCCCCGGTCCGGCGCGACCAGGATCACCGTCCGGTGCTCCCTCCGTATCCGCTCCAACAGCTGACCCAACAGCTGTACAGGACGAAAGGCATACAGAAGACCGGGTGGCCATGGAAAGATCGAGAAGGCATCCACCCCCAAGGGGGGATGATCTGCTCGACTGACCGAGAACCACAAGGGGCACTTGTGAGAACGTCGGCTCGCAAACAGATCCACCGAGGCCTCCCTGAAGCGATCCCAGATCTGCCTGACTATATCAGGGCGGAGTTCCCACTCGTCGTAACGAGGACCGCCCGAGACATCACATCCGCGCCCACATTCTCCGCCCCAGGGATGTGGAGCGCACTTAGACTGCGCAGCCTGCGAGATGCCCATAGCCAAAGTTCGACCGCCACCCGGTGCAGGCGGATGGAACGAGTCCCACCCTGCCTGTTGATATACGCTGCTGCCGTCATACTGTCTGTCCTGACCAAAACGTGCTCGCCTACCACCAGGTGGTCGAACCGTTCGAGGACCAGGAGGACCGCCTTCAATTCCAACACATTGATGTGCGGGGTAGACGGGCCAGCATGGACCTTCGTCCAGCTGCCCCCCACTGCGTGGGTCCGACACGTCCCTCCCCAACCCGTGAGAGAGGCGTCGGTGAAGACCGTGACGTGTGAGCGCCTGCTGCCCATGGGGACCCCAATGGTGAGGATACCCAGCCTCCTCCAATGGGCGAGATCTCCCCATATCGACAAAGGAACCGTCAACCGTTTCCACTTGTCCCTCACCGGATCTATTCCCATAGAGAAAAACCACCTCTGTATCCTCCTCATGAAGAGGAGGCCAAGAGGAACCACCGTGTGAGCAGATGCCATCATACCGAGCAGGCGCATCACTTGCAGCGCCGTGACCGTCCCTCCCAGACGGAAACCACCGAGCGCGTGAAGGATAGACACCCTCCGCTGCTCCGAGAGGGTTACAATCATGGGCCTTGACCTCAGCGAGGCCGGGGTAACCCTTGCTGTGCATTCAACAGAAGAGGCCTCGAGTCCCCCTGCTGACCACTGTAGCTAGTGGCAGCCGTAACACCAGGCTCACCCATCACACAGCGTGTGGTGCAGGAGCCACGCGACAGCACAACATTCTCACGGACAGACCCAGGCTCAGCCATCAACTGGGTGTCAGCCCCTGTACCCATGAGAAGTGAAAAGTGGGGCCGCATGCGCTTCAAAGAAGGTTCGCGGCCCGCAGCCAAAGGAAAACGATCAGAGCCCCGCTTCCGTGGGTAACAGAGAGAGGATTGAACGGAACATGGCCGCCTGTCGAGGGCCTCGCCACAGTCGTTGACAAGGCCGTGCTCCAACCTCTGGCTGCACAGCGTGAGGCGGTGTGGGACCAAAAAGTCCTTCCGTGGAAAAAGGAGTCGTGAGGAGAGAAAACCTATCCTCTTCCCCAAGAGGAGAGTGCTCCAACCAGACATGCCTAACAACAAACGTTGATAGCATCCTAATCCTCCCCGCAGTTATAGCTTGCGACTGAGTCAAGATCTCTATAACACCACAAACATGCAACATGTTTACAATGTCGGCTGGACCCATAGCCCCACTACCCGACGCCAATGTGGATAGGAAAATAGACAGCTGAGCCATAACACTGGCCGCCGCTACAAACCATCCTGCAGCAGTATACCACTCATCCGTCCATACTGCCATCCTCCGAGCCGATTCGCTCTCAAGCATCGGCCGGGTGGGACATCGTTCATCCCCGCCGGGGCACAGGAACAAAGCTACCTGGCTACATAGCCACGGTACACCCGGCCTGCACCCTGTTGTTAGCCCTTTTACCCGTAAAAAAGGTAAATAAGACTCAGCGAAACCCCCCACATTAGCAACCAACTGACCTTCATCAATGAACCGGGCAAGAGGAGGGAAAAGCGGCAACGTCCCGCGGCGGGGAATATTAGAACAACGACCCATTTCAGCACCAACATTAGCATTAGCAGTAGCATTAGTAGCATTAGTGTAAGCAGCATGCTCCAGGATAGCCAGGAAATCGTCCACTGCTGTGGAACGTTCACCAAGCCACCCCGCCCCTGGCGCCGAAACACACTCCACAGCATTACTAACACCAACATCAATGCCTGATGACACAGGGCCTACCTGTGTACAAGCCGGCTCGATAGCCAAACCTTGCACGCTGCTCCTTGATCTGCTGCCACCAGACGAGGAAACATCAGAATAGGCCCGACGTGTCGCTGAAACATGCCCCGAAGATTCCAAGGGTAAGCAAACCTCCGGTAAACTTTCAACATTACGCAATTTCTCTAATCGTTTCATAACAACTAGTTACATAAGGCGTCTTGCGACCATTATGATGGAAACGAAAATAGAGGAAGAGTGTTTGGTGACCATGCCTAGTATCTTATAGAGTACGCCTCTATAGGGGCAGGGCCCGGCAGGTGATGGGCGTATTTGTTTTTTCGTTGATGGTGTACAATAGGTACATGAGATGAGGTATATCTCGGAATGGCTTAAGAGCGGGACGCGATGGCCAAGTACGATAATATAACTGTCTCAGAATGTAACTCCTCCACCTCAGACATTGACCCTATACCTACAGATTTCTTCAAATGGGTGTTTAATAGTGTTTCAAGCCTATGTGCTAGATATCATAAACACTTCCCTTAGAACTGGTATTTTCCCAGATGCCTTTAAAACAGCAGTTGTAAAGCCATTACTAAAAAAACCTAACTTGGATAGTAATGAAATGGCAAATTAGCGTCCAATATCTAACCTGCCATTCATTAGTAAAGTACTTGAAAAAATAGTTTCAGTTCAAATAAATTCCTTTCTTAGAAGAATTTCAGTCGGGATTCAGAAAATATCATAGCACTGAAACTGCCCTCACCAAAATAATCAGTGACCTCAGAGGCTAAACTCTGACGAGAATAAGATCTCCATCCTTATCCTGCTAGATCTCAGTGCAGCATTTGATACAATCGATCACGATATTCTAATCGATCGTCTTGAAAACCATGTCGGTTTCTCAGAACATGTGCTAGGCTGGTTTAAAACATACATCAGAGGGAGGAAATTCTATGTTAAACTAGGAGATCACATGTCTGATATATACGACAACAACTATGGAGTTGCACAAGGGAGTTGCTTAGGTCCTTTACTCTTCTCCCTTTACATGTTACCGCTGGGTGATATCATCAGAGAACATAATGTAGATTTCCATAGCTATGCGGATGATACACAACTGTACATATCTGCTGAACCAAATGATACAGTGATTAGCTCCATTACAGACTGCTTACTGGCAATAAATAAATGGATGAGTAAGAACTTCCTGAAACTAAACGAGAACAAAACTGAAATTCTAATTATCGGCCCCAAAACTAAAAAAGAAACATTAATAAAGAACCTGGGAGGACTAACCCCTCGGATCAAATCTGAGGTCACTAGTCTCTGGGTTATCATAGATTCAGAACTGAACTTCAATTCTCATATTAGCAAAGTGACGAAAACATCGTTCTTCCATCTCAGAAATATAGCAAAAGTACGACCATTTATTAATCAGAACGATGCTGAGAAGCTAATTCATGCATTCATATCTAGCCGGTTAGACTACTGTAATGCACTTTTCACAGGTCTCCCTAAGAAAACCACAGAGAGGCTTCAGCTAATCCAAAACTCTGCAGCCCGACTGCTAACTAGAACCAAAAGGAGAGAGCACATTAGTCCAGTCTTAGCTGCTTTACACTGGCTTCCTGTAACATTTAGAATTGACTTTAAGGTCCTTCTCCTTACATACAAAGCTCTAAATGGACAGGGACCTAGCTACATCGCCAACACTCTAATAAATTACACACCAGCAAGAACACTGCGATCATCAGCTGCTGGACTACTAGAGGCTCCCAGAAACAGTCAAAAGAGGATCGGTAATGCAGCCTTTATCAACTATGCCCCAAAACTGTGGAACAAACTACCCCAAAACATCAGAGAAGCCAACTCGCTAGACATCTTTAAAAGACAGCTTAAAACCTATCTCTTTGCTCAGGCATTTCACTGTGGGGTAATGCAGGCAATATTTGAAGATAGATATCTGCTACCACCTCATGGCAAGGGGAAATATTATTATAGAAACATCAGCGATATCCTGACACAAATTGTACTTACCTGCACTATTCTTACCCTGCCTACTTTTATACACTGCCTATCAAATTCATGTGTCGGTTATCACACTTTTTACTTCTTACTGATGACTATTTTTTAAACTGAATCATTTTAAACAATTTTTATTATTTGTATTACTGAATCAAACTGTAAATAGAGAGCCTATTGGGATGCTAGATCCTAATGTGAAACACTGTGCTGGTGTATGTCAAATACCCTGTTGTATGTGTGGGATATTTGTGGATATCCTGATGAAGAATGTCTCAGTCAACCGAGGCTTGGATAATAACAAGGTTTATTAACCAAACAGATAGAATACATAGAGAGAATGGCTGAGGCTCTCGCCCCAGGTGATCAGCTGAAATTACCCAGGTAAGAAGCCTTGATTGTGGTCGGGAGGAGCCCTTTATAGTTCAACAAAGGGGGTGTGTGGTCCCATTTGATAGGTCAGATGGGGGGGAGGGGGTACAGGTTTGGGGACACAGGGGAGGGGGGTGTCTTATTCCACAGAGAGGGGGGGGGGGCACAGGTAAAGGGAACACAGGGGAGGGGGATATATTTACATGAGGACATATTATACCACAATACTCACTTTTCTTTCTTATAATGTGGGTGAGATTAATGTATAATATACCAGGATTGTTTGGAACAGGTAAAAGTGGGGATAATAGTTTAAAAATAGAATTATTTACATACATGATTAATAGAATTATTTACATACATGATTCATGACATGATCGACTGGACTGCGGTCTGTGTTATTTTGATATCAGAGATGTGGGAATAGATATCACCCTTTTCTTTTATTAATCGCTCAAAATACCTATATCAATGAGTGGTCCTCATCTCTGATATCAAACAACAATTAACATAATCATTAGAAGCTATCGCTGTGCAAATATCTTGGCATACCTTCAGTCGTTCATGTCGTGACTCTGGGGAGCTAATGTGATCGTTGTGCATACAGGCATCGTAATAAACCAATTAAATACATGCACTGTCTGTGTGGTCAGAGTGCACAGGGTGAAAAAACAAAATTGTGTTCATAATTATTAGGAATCGGATTTACACATAAGGCTAATGTGTACAAAAACATTTTAACAACCGTTAACCTGGTGGTTAATAAAACTAACATGATTGATTATGGGAAACTGTTCACAAATATATATATATATTTTTGCACATTTTGTGATGATTCTTGATGAAATTACTTAGGATCCAGTTGTATTTAATCTGAGTTTGAGTGTCACTTTCATCTGTGATTGCCTCAGCTTTGTTGGTCTTTACTTAGAATCAGGCAATTTTCTCCATTTCTTCTCTATAAATGAGGAGATAAAACGTCTTATGCATCGCTTCTGTATGTAATTCTAGTGCATATACTATCAATGGTTCACCATACAGGTGCAAAACAACGTTGCATGTCCTCTTCTATGAGAGAATAAAACAACTGATTCTTTCTTGTCTGACAATACAATTTTGTAACCTAAGTAATTCTAATGTGATGTAATGTGATCATGTGGTCACTTCTTCCTTCAGCAATACATTTTAGCTCATTATTACTAACCATTGTTAATGTTTTCTCATTGATTTCTTTTCATCACATCCCTAGTTCATCGTTTTGCAGATACATACAATTGTGTGAAAAGTTTCCTGCTTGTGAAGGTATTAATCTGAATGATGTTGCGTCGTTGTTGACAAGGTGTTCTCTGTCGGTCGTGTGGCAGGGCCAAACAGTAACACATAAAAATTTAATAAATACATACAATAGACATTACCTTAGTGGCTAATGTGTCAAAATAAAATTGAAACCCGTTAACCTAGTGGTTAATATAAAAGGTGATTATGATAATCGTTATGCATTGTTCTGTGGTGCATACTATCAATGGTCAAAACAAACTTGGTGTCTTGGAACAATCCAACTGGTTCTGCCCTGTTTAACAATACCATTTTGCAATGTGACTCTGTGATCATTTCTCATTGTCATTATAAAATTGGTTAATGCAATCTTACTGATTGTATTTCATCATATTCCTAGTCAATAATTTTCCAGATACATATGAACTCTGTGAAACAGTTCTTGTTTGTGAATCTGACAGTTGCTGTGAAGTGTTGATCATCTGTTCTCGGTCTGTCGTGTGGCAGGGCCAATACATACATAACAATGTGGACAATGTGTGTTCAGAAGTATCTTGTTCCACAGGTCTCTGATGCTATGTGTCTCTTCTTGACGATGCAGTCGGGAATATTCACTGGTCGCCGTCCATTCCCTGTCAAGGGTCACTTGTCTGCGCTGCTCTCCATCACCACCACATGTCTGCCACTGTGCTCACGCTTGGCCCCCATCAGGCCCAGAGACATGGTGGTCAGGGCGTTTTTGAATGTGTTGTGCTGGTTTCGCTGTCCTCTCCTCGTCATTGCGGTACCACTTGATGGAGGGCGAGGGCCCGCCGGTGTAGTGGCTAGTCAGTAGGACGCTCTCTCTCACACGGATGACAATCTTGTGATGGGAATCCACCTTGATGGTCGGGGCTTTGGTTCCCATCTGCAGGTGATGGGTTTGGTCTGCAGTGCCGGGGTGGAGGCCGTCAAAGGTTGATCTCCTCTTCGTCAGTGTCTCCTTGGTCAGTCTCCTTCGTGGTCCTCTGCTCCACTTTCTTGGGGATGTCTGTGGGCTGGGTTGGATGGTTCTCCCACGGTTGTTGTCGTCGCCTCTGGTTGTGTCCGCAGCTCCTTGGTTCAGGTCACGCGTCGTCTCACTCGTCCTGTCCTCTCACCAATTCGTGATCTGAGGGTGATAAACACTGCCTTAGAAAACTCCTCACATAAATGATTCAACGCCTTTCTGCTAAAGTGGAAAATCATTTTGGGATTAATTCAATTCATTGTAAATAAAATCACTTAATTGACAATAGGAAATGCAAGCCAATTGCATTAGCAGTGATTCTTTACGTCAAGAAGGTCACATTCACTACAATTTTATCAGATTTTGTATCTAACTAGATCTTACAGCATTAGGCTTTAAATAAAATTTGTAAATGAATGGCCAAAGTTTTGAATCAGATAAAAAAATAGCTCCTTGTCTTCATATTCTGATGGTCTTAAATTGAAGTTGATCTTACCTCAGGCCGCGTACGATGGTGTGCTTCTTCAAGATACTTACCTCGCCATGACTTCTCGGTTGTTCTTCACATCTCAGTGTGGCTCATCATAGCATAGCATGGGGAAAAAACATAAAATCTAGGTAGCCAGTTAATTTTGCATGAAAAACAATCATTTCTTATCATCTAACCCTAACTAACCTTACTGTCATGCATTTGTCCTAATAAACTAATCTACACTGTAGCACTCAACACTAATAAAACTAACCTACACTGTGGCACTCAACACTTTGATGAACATTGTTACTCAGCTGATAGAGTTGTGCCCTTTTTGATGTCCTGTCATACAGTGTCAGCTAAATGATCAATGTACGTGTATACCTTGTACATTTAGATAATTGTGTTTCAATTTTGTGGTTGATATTTTTGCAGTCATGGAAATTTATTAGTTGTTAAAAGAATAGTCTAAGGAATAGTCATGCATGTTATTGGTTATAAACAGAGAATAGAAGGAGGGGATTGTAAGTAGTTGTTTTCATCATTAATCTTTCATCTCGGGCACTTCTCTAATTCATGTGCCTCTTGAAAAGAGATGATGAAAACGACTGGTTAGTTATTGTTAGTATGGGAGTTAGGTAGATTTTCATAACTGCAAATTCATCACCGGTGTCTAATTCATGTTAATTAAGTGGTTCTCTGTTGCCATCCACCGCCAGGTGAGTTCATCAAGTCTGTGGTCACGAGTGTAGGCATTTGCATTGCTTTGTCTCCCAAGTGCCCACTCTGAAGAATTTACATGTGGGTATTTGGATGTAGATTTGTTCCAAATGGTCAATCGATTGTCTCTCAGCTCTGCACTGTCTCTCGGTTGACATGCAAATTGTTGGATTTTCTGTCTTTTGTGATACAATTTGGGTGTAGTCATTCACTGTTTTGCATCTCGCCTCAGAGCCAGATCTGTAAATACAAACACATGTTAATTTTCCACTCTTTTCTAAGACCTGGGTGAATCCTCTTTGACTGTCTGTGTGCTCAACAAACATTAGCTAGATCTCATCCATCCCGTTCTTGGATGTAATGATAGTGTTATCATTTATCAATCATATCGCATATGTACACAAGCATCATATGAATGTGGAACCACACATTTTGAATCATGTTTAAAAATGTCTTACAATGGAAAGGGCTAGTTATCTTTCATTGGTTCTTTAGATAAACACATTAACTCAAGTGAATATAACCTAAACATCTTACTTTTAAACATGATCTATGTTGTTTGTGCCCAAGTTTTTTAACATTAAAAGCTTATAAAGTCTAATCTAACGCTGTTTATGTGTACGCCCACAGATGTATTATAATTCTGAAACAGACATTGTAATTAGCTTTATGTGACTTATAATGTGTAAATTAAAGCAACATAAACACTCAAGTGATCTGAGATAGTTGTAATTTGCTGTAACTGAGATGCAGTTTCTACGTCAAATGACTCCCTTTTCTTGACTCCTTTTGTATCACAAACAGTACTGAATTTGCAAATCTGGTATGTCATAAATGTACAGATGTAGCAGTACTGACTATCTGTATGTCATGTATGTCATAATATGTCCTGATAAATTGAAAATGGGGGACCCTGATGTAAACAAATCTGGTATTGAAAATGGGGGACCCTGATGTAAACAAATCTGGTATTGAAAATGGGGGACCCTGATGTAAACAAGACTAAAGTCTCTCTCTGGTCTGCATCCCCTTAACAATTGTGTGTTGAGCTGTGCTGTATTGTACCTATTCTGCAATCTGTTAATAAAGTTTTCAATCAATCAATCAAAGCATCTATATTTATGATTTTCATACTCACCGGGGAAAGCTGTTTGTGTTGACGTCGGTTCCTGAGGCTGTAGCACGTTACGTGTCGTTAATGCAATGTTCGGTTCGTTTCTCCGGTGGTCTGGGATAATGTAATCCTGGAAACACTCTTCTGCATCTCGCCACCGCAACTCAACACTTTCCAATAGCAGCGCGCACATACATATACAAATAAAACATATACTACACGTGGATTTCATATACCTTCGGCCTTGGGCATATTAAACTTTACGTTTGCCTATGGATAGTTTAATATAAAATCATAACTTAACGGCGCGCATAGCGTCACGTCATTGCTCCATGCGACGTTCGTGTGTTCTCATTCGCCTCGGAAATAACGCTTTGCAATTCATACAGTATTTTTCCCACGAGCTCTCAATAGCCTGGAATTCCTATACCAGCGTTTTGTTACCGAATGAACGCGCCTGTGCATATGTGAAATGTTCCCGAATGAACGCGCCTGTGCATATGTGAAACGTAAACAAACTGAAACGATAAAACTATACTTCCCCAAATGGCCGTTCCCGTGGGCCGGTGTTCTGCGGAATCCGGAAATTACTATCCTAGTTTGTTCCCGTGAACTGCACTTCAATGTTATTCTTTGTATAACGGTAACTCGTCTCTCAATGCTCGTCGCGCTATCCGCAGCCGGTTCTTGACTCAATAAAGCAACGCGACGGGTCCTATAATACTTGTGCACATACGAACGAGACTTAAACAGACAAACAAACAATAATACATATAAGTTAACGTGTGTGTATATCTGATTGTATTGGATCGCTGTACGTTTAGTCGGCCAACATCTGTTGCGACAAGGCATTCATACCCTTGATATATAACTACACATCGTTATTAAAATCATAACGACCGAACCTGACTTCGAAATTTACCAGCGATATATTAGATTATATATACCTTTTAATCATACTCTCGGCCTCTTAACCCGCGACTAACGTCCTGTTTAATGTACTTTCCGCGACTGATGTCCCGTTTAATGTACATTTACGTACTCCCGGGACATCGCGTAATCATGTACTAACTAGGACATCGCGTGATCATCTTCCCGCTATCTGTATTGATCAATTGGTTAATTTAATCCAAAATACATCGTTTTCAGGAAATGGAAGAGATTGTGAGCTTAGTTTGAGGTTGAAACAATGAATATTATGACGCTACTCTGGTAATTTCTAATTATGATTCCATCAGCTTCTCGGTCCTACTTCCCGCCTCTTTGCAAAGGAATCACAGAACGTTTTTAACAGAGTAGCGTTTTCAAGGATATCACATCTAATAAGCCCACGTTTCTTGCCTTGTTGCCTATATTTCAGTCTGAATTAGACTTGGGTTAGCAATCCAACACCCTGTATTGTGTGCCTTAGCTTTTGGTCGGCTCCGACTCGACCTGGAATAGCACTTCAACCTTTGTGCCTAAACTTTTGGGAATAGCACTATAACCCATCCTCTCAGAACCGCCTGATAAAGGACCCAGGTGCACGCGCGCCCTGGTAACGATTCTCAATACAGATCAGATATATTAATGCACATTATTCTTACTCAGCCATGATCTCAATATTTGACAACATTCTGTAATATTCACCTGGCACAGAGAAAAGCGGGAAGATTTTAATTCCTTTCCATACATTTTTGGTCGACCAGTCTATATACTCACTTTTCTCTGTATAGATGAAACGATACAGCATGCCGGGAGGACGCAAAAAGTCCGTCACAAGTTCGTAGACGCCAATTGTGGGATATTTGTGGATATCCTGATGAAGAATGTCTCAGTCAACCGAGGCTTGGATAATAACAAGGTTTATTAACCAAACAGATAGAATACATAGAGAGAATGGCTGAGGCTCTCGCCCCAGGTGATCAGCTGAAATTACCCAGGTAAGAAGCCTTGATTGTGGTCGGGAGGAGCCCTTTATAGTTCAACAAAGGGGGTGTGTGGTCCCATTTGATAGGTCAGATGGGGGGGAGGGGGTACAGGTTT
Organism: Notolepis coatsorum; assembly: GCF_963971535.1. Lineage (NCBI taxonomy): Eukaryota > Metazoa > Chordata > Actinopteri > Aulopiformes > Paralepididae > Notolepis > Notolepis coatsorum. The sequence goes on along the minus strand of NC_140168.1, from coordinate 62,095,102 downwards.
GGGGACACAGGGGAGGGGGGTGTCTTATTCCACAGAGAGGGGGGGGGGGGGCACAGGTAAAGGGAACACAGGGGAGGGGGATATATTTACATGAGGACATATTATACCACATATGTCTGGTCTATTTTACTGTAACCTTGCTATTTACATTTTTTATTTTTATGCTAGCTTATGCCTGTATTTTTTACTGTTGTTGTATGTCCGTTCTATTTTATAATTTTTTGACTATTTTCAAACTTAATCATTTTAAACTATTTTATTATTTGTATTACTGAATGAAACTGTAAACAGCCTATTGGGATGCTAGATCCTAATGTGAAACACTGTGATTTACCATACCTTGCTATGCTCGCTCATGCCTGTATTTTTTACTGTTGTGAAGCACTTTGAACTGCAACCTCTGTATGAAAAATGCTATACAAATAAAGTTATTATTATTATTATTATTATTATTATTATTATTATTATTATTATTATTATTATTATTATTATTATTATTATTATTATTATTATTATTATTATTATTATTATCATTATTATTATTATATGTTGGTCCTTGCATTGAACAGGAACGTGCAACAATGCAATGGCAACTCACACAAGTCCAGATGACTGGTGCAGATACTATCAATGTGAATGTGCTCTGAAATACGCTATGGAACATTAATGGGAGACATGACAACGGACCACAGCAGGAGGATTAAAAGAGGGGTGAACCACTCGCTTGGACACTGGGGGCTGGCCGAGCGCACTGCCCCATACTGTAAACACCGGCGAGGGTTGCACTGAGGTTTGCGAGCTAAGCTAAAGCTAACTCCTTACCGCCTATCACTAGCCGGCATCTTCCTCACCAATGTGCGGGCGAACAGAATGTGGCATGTGGCAGGGCATCCAGGCCATCACAGATTATAAACCCACCAACAACTCTCCCCCAACCACTGACCCCGCCCTCCCCGATAACCCAAATAACTTTTATTCCCGCTTTGACAGGGACAACTGACGTGTCCACACTGAGCAGGACTAATGCATGTAAGGCAGCTGGCTCTAATGGCACCCCATGCCGTGTGCTCAGAAACTGCACTGAGCAGCTGACCGAGGTCTTAACTGACATCTTCAACCTGTCACTATTCGAGGCAGTTATCCCAGTGTGCTTTTTAAAACCACCTCCATTGTGCCATTGCCAAAACACTCCTCTGCCACAAGCCTTAATGACTTCCTCCCTCCCTGTTGCTCTCACCCCCATTATTATGAAGTGCTTCAAGAGGCTGGTCCTGGCTCACCTCAAATCTGGCCTCTCACTCTCACTGGACAAACACCAATTCGGTGTTCCCACCGGGATGAGAGCAATGCCCATGTGAGAATGCTGTTAATCGATTTCAGCTCATCATTTAACACCATCATCCCCTCCAAACTTATCTCCAAACGTCGTGACCCAATGGAAACCAAGGACCTTGACATTACAACCCCTCTGTCTGCAACTGGATACTAACCAACAGACCCCAGTTTGTTAGGATAGATAGATAGATAGATAGATAGATAGATAGATAGATAGATAGATAGATAGATAGATAGATAGATAGATAGATAGATAGATAGATAGATAGATAGATAGATAGATAGATAGATAGATAGATAGATAGATAGATAGATAGATAGATAGATAGATAGATAGATTTATTGTCACAGCTTTTAGAATGTACATACATTCAGAAAACATGAGATGCTTGTTTTCCTTGGCTCCTCAACCGTAGGCAGGGCTGTACACTGCGACGAGATGATTGCAAATTGACCCTTAATTTGGCCCGTGCGAGTGGAAAATAATATTTGGGGGCAACCTTGCGAGTAGTGATTTCAACCCTTCATTCGCATTTCACTCCTAAATTAATCCATACAAATTGGATACAAAAAATTGTAAAACATTAGCCTACAACCAGGGCTGTACAGTGCGACATAATACGTCGCGGTGCTATGAAAGAATCTGTCGGCAATGAATGAACTTACTGCGATAGCCTGAGTGAAAACAATATGTGTGAAGTGAATCTGGGCCACGCAACTTGGTAGTTGTAGTCTATCGTGCGATTAAATACCATGTTCCCGTCTGCGTAGAGTCCATACATCCAACACCAAATCCCATAATTCCTAGCGAACCATCGAATCTAAATGAAACTGAATGTGGGCTATGCATCGCCAAATAAGAACTTCCTTTCAATAAGTTTAAGCCGCTAACCACGTCCGATGTGGAGAGATGATAAGAGACCATAGCCGGTGAAATTAAGTCGGATCTGAGAGTGATGATTGACAGGGACACGGACACTTCTTCAGTTCAGCCATGCATTAGGTGAGTCGCCCACAGGACGTTTTTCAATACTTAAATACTGTCTATTTAAATTTCCCTCCGGGGATCAATAAAGTATCAACCTATCTATCTATCTAATAATGAGACAATATGCAAATAAGATAATACTAATAATTGTCACGGTTCCCCGTATATGAAATGAAAGTGGATTGCAACTTACTGCTGTTAAAATCACTGTTTATTTCTCGTTTTGCATAGTATTACATTCCATTTCTATAAACAATCAAGGTCCTACCGTAAGAGCCTCATACGGGTCAATTAAAGCTTTTTGATTAGTCTTTCCTTCAAGCTAAGTTGAACTGAACATTTCACTGTCAAAAGCGCAAACGTAAACAAGGTTGCGTTGCAACACGGTTTTCAAAATAAAGGTCACATATACACATACCGTAGTAGGCCTCTCAATTCGTATAAAAAAAAGTCCCGGATATACATAAACATGGCATAGTCAGATCTCTATAAACGGCCCAACACATTGATCACTTTAGGCACACCCTGAAACCAGTAACATCACAAATATGAAGCGGGTAATTACCCATAAAAATAATAAACCTTTCATGGGGTTATTTACAATAATAATAATTCATTTTATTTATAAAGCACTTTTCATTGTGAAACAAAGGTATGCAGAGTTTCTTGTCCTCCTGATTAATGCAATGGTGTGTGTGTGTGTTGTGGTGATCTTATTCAAGGAGCACTACACAAGCGCGTGCACACACACACACACACACACACACACAGTTTGTTGTTTTTGTTCTAGTAGTGATTTACACACTTTCTCAGTTGGTTCATTATAAAAGATACAAACCTGAAAACAAACGCACTTAAATGTTAAATAAAAGGACCACAGTAATGAGGCAGGAGGAACATATTTTTGCACTATAATGGTAAAATTGTTATTAAAAAATGTGCCCCTATAATAACACCCTGTTATAATACATTTATAAGGTATTTGTAGATAATTAACTAATCATGAACAAACCATTTATATGCATTCATAAATTATTATTAAATCATTTATAAGTTTATTTGTATACCATTTACAAAGTATTTATAACGCATGAGTGGATAATGAACTAATCATGAACAAACCATTTATATACATTCATAAATGATTATTAAATCATTTATAACTATATTTGTATACCATTTACAAAGTATTTATAATTAGTGGATAATGAACTAATCATGAACAAAACCATTTACAACTGATTAATGTAAATGTACTCGTTTAAAATTCGATCTGTTGGTCACTTTTTTCCACATGATCAACCTTATTTGTTCATTATTAGTGCAACATTTAATAATGATATCGAATGTGTAGTAACACATTTGTAGATGCTTTGAAAAATGGATATGAAAAAATGACTATACCTCCATTTATTTGTTCATGTTCAACAAATGATTTGTTAGACATTCATAAAATATCTATAAATCATTTGCAGATGCTATTGTGTGCCCTAATCTAAAGTGAACACTATTCATCATTAACAAATGTGTAATACAGTTTGTTCATTATTTGTTGACTTTTTCATCACATGTTATAAATGTTCTAGACAGCTTTCGGATCCACCCTTCTTTGTGACATCAAACAGTGACAGAATTAGGACTATAGATAAATGCAATTGTATTAACACAAACAAAGCAAAGCAAAATACCAATACACATTGTTTATTTATTTAAAAGAAAATGTGTATCTTTTGACACTCCTCACATCTTTTGACACTTTCTCTACTGTGTGGATTATTTTATGACTAACTAAAAGACTAAATGCTTTGTAACAGTCCTCATATTGACATGGTTTCTCTCCTGTGTAGACTCTTCTCTTCTGACTATCTGTATTGTACTTTTCTGATGTCATGAAGTATTCGGCCTAGGGGACCATGACGATGTTTTCTAGCAAGCCACTCAATGATGCCAGGTGGTCTTCAAGTGACTGCTCTGTGTGGTTCCCCCTGAGTTTCCACACCTCTGAGTCTACACACCTCTCCTCATATGTTCTCCAGGCCCCAGCCATCCTGTGTTTCGGGGGAAATGGCAAAACAAGAAAGAAGAGATTGACATTGATTCAGAAACATTATGATGTGAGAAGAAATTGGAGGTAATTCATTTTCATTAATCATGGTTGAATATACTGCATCCATATTTTTCCAAAATGGTGACATGGGTTGAATGAATGAATGAAAACTTTATTTAACAGATTGCAGAATGGGTACAATACAGTACGGCTCAATACATACAATTGTTAAGGGGATGCAGACCAGAGAAAGACGTTTGTCTTGTTTACATCAGGGTCCCCCATTTTCAATTCATAGTGACATTTATGACATACACAACATACATGACATCAGACATTTATGGCATAGGGACATATACATGACATACAGGTATATAGTACTGTTACATTTGTGACATACATAATATGCAAATATACAGTACTGTTTATGGTTATGATGACCAGCTTAATAATTTGCAATGGCATTGGTTAATAGAAAGGTACAGGCTACTTGCCTTTCTTTTATGTCTGAAGTGACTCTCATCGATCACAACAAAGTGTCTTCTCCCCCCATGCACTGTCCTTTTATTCTTCTCAATTTCTCCATTGCCTTCACGCAGGCCTGTCTCGAGGCCATGTTTAGACGGAGAGTCTCAACAGAAACCGCGGAAGTCGTCTTGCGGTCTCACTTTTAATTTTGCGTTTAGACTAGTGTTTTGGGAGGGAATTATTCGTGCAGACGAGGCTGTAAAAATCTAGTCGACTCGAGACGACGGAGCCCCGCTAACCCATACGCTACACTGCCTCAGGTAGTTGAGACAACCAAGCGTGCTGTGAATACCCACCCTACTCTCTCTGATTCGCAGACTGTGGGTGGGGGAATGTGATTGGATCAAAGCAGAGTCACTCACAGACAGTGGCTCCAATCACTAGATGTGATAGCCGCTGGACTGATTCTTGTGTATTTAAAAGTACTGCCAATGTGGTGATCTCCGTGGATAGAATCAGACATGCTTGTTCGCTTTGTTTACGCTTCTAGGCTACTGGCGCATGCCTGTGACTTTTACAGCCTCGTCTGCACGAAGAATTCCCTCCCAAAACACAGTCAGAAGAGAAGAGTCTACACAGGAGAGAAACCATGTCAATATGAGGACTGTTACAAAGCATTTAGTCTTTTAGTTAGTCATAAAATAATCCACACAGTAGAGAAAGTGTCAAAAGATGTGAGGAGTGTCAAAAGATACACATTTTCTTTTAAATAAATAATAAATAAACAATGTGTATTGGTATTTTGCTTTGCTTTGTTTGTGTTAATACAATTGCATTTATCTATAGTCCTAATTCTGTCACTTTTTGATGTCACAAAGAAGGGTGGATCCGAAAGCTGTCTAGAACATTTATAACATGTGATGAAAAAGTCAACAAATAATGAACAAACTGTATTACACATTTGTTAATGATGAATAGTGTTCACTTTAGATTAGGCCACACAATAGCATCTGCAAATGATTTATAGATGTTTCATGAATGTCTAACAAATCATTTGTTAAACATGAAAAGACAGTCTGGTCTTTGCCTTGTGTCTGTATTCATAAAAGCCAGATCGTTCATAACAGGTGAGTTGAAAGTCAACAAATAATGAACAAACTGTATTACACATTTGTTAATGCTGAATAGTGTTCACTTTAGATTAGGGCACACAATAGCATCTGCAAATGATTTATAGATCGTTTATGAATGTCTAACAAATCATTTGTTGAACATGAACAAATAAATGGAGGTATAGTAGTTTTTTCATATCCATTTTTCAAAGCATCTACAAATGTGTTACTACACATTAGATATCATTATTAAATGTTGCACTAATAATGAACAAATAAGGTTGATCATGTGGAAAAAAGTGACCAACAGATCAAATTTTAAACAAGTACATTTACAAATGATGTATAATCAGTTGTAAATGGTTTTGTTCATGATTAGTTCATTATCCACTAATGCGTTATAAATACTTTGTAAATGGTATACAAATATAGTTATAAATGATTTAATAATCATTTATGAATGTATATAAATGGTTTGTTCATGATTAGTTCATTATCCACTAATGCGTTATAAATACTTTGTAAATGGTATACAAATATAGTTATAAATGATTTAATAATTTATGAATGTATATAAATGGTTTGTTCATGATTAGTTATAATCATCTACAAATACCTTATAAATGTATTATAACAGGGTGTTTTTATAAAGTGCTACCAAATATTCTTTGCCCCTAAATTTCTCATTTAGGGGCAAGTGTGCCCCTAGTGAAAAAGCTTAGCGTACAGCCCTGCGTAGTAGTGTGCAATACATTGCAATACTTGTTTGATAAATACATTATATACATAAAATACATGATATACATACAAATACAATACATTGCAAGTAGGGGTGGAACGGTTCACAAAATTCATGGTTCGGTTTGTATCACGTTTTTTATTTTATTTATTTTATGTAACACTCCAAAAATACCATACATCAGCATAAGATATATAGCCTAAAAATAATCCAACTTTTCAGTTATTCTCAAGGATTTAGTCATGCAAAAACTGAAAGAATGAGGCAGTTTGACATCAGGCACATTATTTTGACAGTGACCGGTTAGAGCTAGGAGAGATTTTGGTACAGCAAGAGGGGCATTGCTGATTTAATCATGTTTCTCATTTATTTGGTAAAAAATAAGGTTTACAGCAGTTTGCCTTAAATACAAAGAACAAACTGGCACACAAAGACCGAACTGACTGAAAAATATAGGCAACATTTGTCAAAGTATTAACTTAGTGCAAACAAACAAAATAATTAAATTTTTTGTGGCCACATTATAGACAAAGGCCATCAACATAAAGTATTGATTGATTGAAAATGTTATTAACAATTGCAGAATGGGTACAATACAGTACAGCTCAATACACACAATTGTTAACACTTTGGATGCCACGCCCGAGATTTCTCGGGTTTACCCCCTGCGGGTTGAATGCCCATCACGAGAATACTACTTTTTTTTTAAAATATTATTAGCGATCTGAAATCATATTGCATCAAGCGAGCCTACCGTTGGAGATCCAGTCACCCCAAGCGCTCAGATGTGAAAAAAGCGCCCCCTATCGTCTCCCAGATGGTAAACCACCCTTTTGGATTGGACTCAATGAAAGTGAATGGGAGAAAGGGATTTCTGACTCCACATTTTACTTCTCACTGATGTAACCGGGGTCTACCAGAGTTCATTCTGGAGCCTTGGTGCCGCGGCGAATATGTGTTTTACTGTATACACGATGGATCAATCAAATGAGCGATTTTTTTGAATGACGATCGGAAATTGGAATAAACCATTTGGATACCATCTGATCTCAGGTAAGGAATCTATGTTATCAGTCTTAAGATAATAAGACATATACTATCGATTATCTAGCGTTTATTTGAAAACGATTCATAAATAGGCAGACAAATGACAACGTTCTAGAATATTCCAGTAAAAGACGATTATCATAGAATGTGTTGTTTTTTCCGCGAAAACGAGTGATTTTCAAAATGCTATCAAACTGAAATGAAGCGATAAAAAAACAATCTGCTTTGACAATGTTGACTGGAAAATGAGTCTTTGATAATCGACGGGCAGATTAGACATAATTTAAAACATAGATTAGGCGATATTAACGTTAACATTGGAGTGTATTTGGGCATTCAAGGGCACCACTTTTCCAGGTTTACAACCTCACTCCTGTAGGCTGTCTCATTGCCGTTGGTGATCAAGCCAACGACCGCCGTGTCGTCTGCGAATTTGATCACCAGGTTGGAGCTGTATGTGGCTACACAGTCGTGGGTGTACAGGGAGTAGAGGAGGGGGCTCAGGACTGTGTTGAGGGTCAGGGGGTCAGAGATGTTGGAGCCCATCCTCACCACCTGGCGCCGATCGACAGGAAGTCCAGGATCCAGCTGCACAGGTTGGGGTTGAGGCCCAGATCTCTGAGCTTGGTGTCTAGTATGGAGGGGACTATGGTGTTGAAAGCCGAACTGAAGTCTATGAACAGCTTTCTCACATAGGTCACGGTGTTGGGTTTGTCCAGGTGCATGAGGGCGTGGTGGAGGGCAGTGTTTATTGCGTCGTCTGTGGAACAGATTTGCCGGTAGGCAAATTGGTGGGGGTCTAGGGTGGGTGGGATCTCTTTGAGGATGGACTTCTTCACAATCCTCTCCAGGCTTTTGCTCACTATGGGAGTGAGAGCAACGGGGCGCCAGTCGTTCAAACAAGTGACCTTGCTTTTCTTGGGCACTGGGATGATGGTGGCAGATTTGAAGCAGGCTGGAACTTTGCATGTGGTGAGGGAGAGGTTGAATATCCTGGTGAACACCCCTGCTAGCTCTGTCGCGCATGCCCGGAGCACTCTGCATGAAATTCCATCCGGGCCGGCTGCTTTTATGATATTAATGCGCTGGAAATCCTTGCGCACTTCCACCTCAGTGATGACTGTGGTGGGGACAGGCATGATGGGGGCGAGGCGGGCGGGGGAGGGGTTGTTGACCTCGAACCTGGTGTAGAACATGTTAAGTTCATCCGGTAGGGAGGCAGCGATGGTGGCTGTGTGGTTGTTCCTCCCTTTTTTTGCCGCACATCAACACTGCCGCACATCAACACTAATGTCGGTAACCACTACACTCCCTCACTACACTCCCTTTCTTTTCATTTTGTCCTTATGCATTGTTAACATCCATAATACCCATACACAAATCAAATAATGACACCACACATTATTATTGTTTCATATACCATACTTCCATCTTTATTTGCATTATGATATATTACAAGGTCCTAAGTTAGTGCACACTTAGTTTACATTGTTTATCATAATTGTTCATTTATCATTAGTTTGTATTTGCTCATGCTGTTTCTTTGTCTTACATGTTTGTTTGGTGTTCCGGGCGGTGCTCTGCTCTTCCTGGTGGCAACTGGCAAAGGACCAGTAATTGGAAGAGGCTGGATTTAAATACCAGGAGAGGCTTGCCGGGAGATACCAATTCCCTGAGAAGAGGGGGGGGGGGGGGGGATTTAATTAGACAATGATGTTCTACTATGATTTATGTATGTTTTAGCTTGACTCAGTTATTGTCCCTACATAAATACATAGTATTCTTCAAACTAACTGTTAATTATAAATTATAGATGATTAAGATTCATGTAATTTATTATTGATGATTTGTCTTCCCCATGTGTCTGTATTGGTTTGGTCAACCAGTATAAATACCTCCCTCTTGTCTCAGTCTGTAGGTCAGTTTTGTTTGGTTCAGTTGATATTTGTGTTAGGTATTTTTAGTTTGTTCTGTTTAAGTTGACCTGAGTTCTGCTGGGCCCAAGAACAGCTTTTTATAGTTTGGTAATGGTTATTTGTTATTGTTGCACTTTTTGTGTTTTTGTGTTCCCTGTATTTATATTTTTGGGAAAAATAAACCTCCTTTTGACTACCTATGACTCCTCATGTCTAAGCTGTTTGGTCCCTCACACTCCCCTTTAAGTCTGTGATATTCTGTAGGCCTCTCCAGACACTCCTCGTGTTGTTGATGTTCAGCTGCTCTTCTATCTTCTCATTGTATTGCTTTTTTGCAGTTTTTATTTCTCTCCTGAGGTTGGGATAAAACCCGGATTGTCTTTTTAGGTACAATGTCCTCCTTGCATTTTTGGATGAATCCACAGACCGCTTCTGTGTATCCATCAATGTTCTCTGGCTCCTCAAACACACTCCAGACTGTGCATGCAAAGCAGGCTGAATGCCTGGCCTCTGATTCGTCATCCCACCGAAGTACTTCCTTCTCGTGGGCGGGGCCAGCTTCAGCTTCTGCTTGTAGGTGGGCAGCAGCAAGACAGAGGAGTGGTCTGATTTACCGAACGGTGGGTGGAGGAGGGCCTTGTACCCATTGCGGAAACAGGTGTAGGCATGATCCAAGATGGCGGACCCGCGGGTTTGTTTATCAATGTGTTGATACAATTTCGGCAGGACATTCTCTCAATCAGCGAGGCGTGATTGAAATTGTCTGCTGCTACGATGAGGGCCGCATCCAGGTGCTTCATCTCTTTGTTGCTGATGGTCTCGTGCAGATCTTGAAGTGCCGAGACCGCGTTGGCAGACGGAGGAATATACACCACATACACAATCACCGCTGTTAGCTCCCTCGGTAGCCAGAATGGTCGACACATGGGTGGATGTGTATTCCAAGTCTGGCGAGCATGACGAGTCGTGGAGATGCGTATTCTCCGGTCCACACCAGCTGTTGTTGACCAGAAGACAAACACCCCCACCCTTGCCTTTCCCTGAGAGATCCTTTGTTCTGTCCCTCCGGTGAATGGAGTAACCGGCCTGGGCGATGGCGTGGTCTGGAACCTCTTCTTTCAGCCAAGTCTCCGTGAGGCAGATGATGTTACAGTCCCTAGTTTCCCGTTGGAAGGCGATTCTTGCTCTCAATTTGTCCAACTTGTTCTCTAAGGACTGGACGTTCTTCAGTAGGATGCTAGGCAGTGTGGGTCTTGTGGCTCGGCGTCTCAGCTTCACCAGGGTTCCAGTTCGGCATCCTTGTCGTTTCCTCGACCAGCGTCTCCATTTTTTGTTGTTGTGCGTTGTCGTGACGACCATGAACAACAACTTGGTTTCTTCGTCAAGACACTCTGGATTCAGGTCCTAATACTCAGCAGTGTGTCTCTGTTGTATCTAAAAACGTTTTGTTGAAATAATTATAAAAGTGCGCATAAAAAACAGTACAATAGCAAAACTACTAGGTCTCGTGAAGAGCTCATGGAATGTGCGACCTTCTCTACCGGCACACGCTCACAAATAGGATAGACAATCTCACCTCCTCCACCCTCACCCTGAACACCGGCATCCAGCAAGCCTCCTTCTGTATTCCCTCTTCACCCATGACTGCACTCCTACATGGCACCAACACCATTATCAAGTTTGCAGATGACACAATGGTGGTGGGCCTCATCAAAAACAATGACGAGTCAGCCTACAGGGAAGTGGTTCAGCACCTGGCAGTGTGGTGCGCCGACAACAACCTCGCCCTCAACACCAGGAAAACCAAGGAGCTCATCGTGGACTTCAGGAAGACTAGAGCTAGCAGGACTGGACGGAGGTTGAGTGTGTCTCCAGCTTTAAATTCCTGTGAGTCCACATCTTCGAGGACCTCTCTTGGACACTCAACACCTCATCACTGGTCAAGAAGGCTCACCAGCGTCTCTTCCTCCGGAGGAAGAAGCCCACCTGTCTCCTTAGATTCTGGTGAACTTTTACTGGAGTGCCATAGAACGCATACTCACCAACTGCATCACAGTCTGGTACGGCAATTGCACTGCCTCAGACCGGAAAGCACTACAGTCCAAAAAAACTATACTGTACCTGTGCTGTATAATGACAATACATTTTAATCTAATCATATAAAGTTTGTTTAACAAATAACACAGGACATTTTGTAATAATTTATTCAATAGAAATAAACAGAAATGCTATTTACCTATGAGGGAAAAGTAAGTATATCCCTCCCTGTATCATCCAACCAAATGGCTGAAATTATAATCAGCTGCACCAGACGGGTGCAAATTGTCTAACCACTGCTCCCCAGACCTGGAGTTTATCGCGATCAAATGTCGACCCTTCTTTCTTCCGAGAGAGCTGACGTCCATCATACTCATCGGAGTGTATATCCCACCGGTTGAGAGAGTGAACAGTTTCAAGTACCTCGGAGCCCACATATCCGAGGATTTGACATGGACCACACACATTGACAGTGTTGTGAAGAAGGCACGACAACGCCTCTACTTCCTCAGGCGCCTAAGGAAGTTCCAAGTCAGTCAGAAGATCCTTAGGAACTTCTACTCATGTACAATAGAGAGCATCCTGACTGGCAACATCACCTCCTGGTTTGGGAATAGCACTGCACAAGACCGTAGCAGACTACAAAGAGTGACACGTTCAGCCGAACGCACAATTGGAGGGGGGCTTCCCACCCTCCAGAACATTTACAACAAGCGGTGCAAGGGGAAGGCTAAGAGAATTATTAAGGACTCGAGCCACCCGAACAACTGCCTCTTTGAACTGCTGCGGTCAGGCAAGCGATACCGGAGTCTTAAGGCGAGCACAGAAAGACTCAGAAGAAGCTTCTATTCCCAGGCCATCAGGCTGCTAAACGAACAATAAACACTATGCAACAACCATCAAATGCACACAGCACACACACCCACACGCACACACTCACTTAAACAAACAACACACTGCAGCACCCACTCTCCACACTTTAGATCACACAAACACACTTTATATTTATTGATAAAGGATTTGCACTACAACTCGTACACCTACTGTAAATTGTACCTAAATTGCACCTCATCCCATTTCTGCCTTGCACTATATAGTATTGTATATTAGTACACTGCACAGTATTGTATATTATATGGTAACTCAGTTACGTCTATTCTGCATCGAACATTGTACATATGTCTATACTGAACACTGACCTAATTTTTTTTTTTTTTTTTTTTACTTCTAATTTACATGCTATACTATGTTATTTTATTTCATACTTATCTTGTCTTGCACAGTCTCTGGAGCGTAACTGTAAGAAGCATTTTGTATAAAAGTATTCTGTACTTCTGTATGACAACTATTAAAGAAACTTGAAACTTGAAATAATCAGGAAGTTGGAGGGCCTTATATAACTCAGAACCTTGGTCTGGTTTGGTCATACTGGTCTTACATCAGGTTCAAAGCCATTTTCCAAGCAATTTTGAAGTAAATCATTCCACAGTTGCACGGATAATCTACAAATGGGAAACAATTCCACACCACTGGCAATCTATCCAGCCAAACTGAGCCCAAGAGCTGACCGAAAGATGCTAAGAAAAGTATCCAAGAACCCCAGGGGTCTCTTGCCAAAATGAATGTCAAAGTGGATGCGTCTACTATCAGAAAGAGACCGCACCGACTTGGTCTACATGGGCGGTTAGGAAGGAAGAAGCCACTGCTCTCAAAATAATTATATTAATGCACAACTTAAGTTTGCCAGACGACACCTAGATGAAGAACAACACAACTGGGACAATGCCAGATGATTTGGTGAAAACGAAAACACTGCCTTTAAACAAAATAACCTCGTCTCAGCGGTAAAAAATTAAATGGTGGAGGCGGTGTCCTGGTTTGGGGATGTTTTGCTGCCATCAACGAATCGTATTATGAATTCTACTTCATACCAGAGAATCCTTGAGGAGAATGTGAGGCCCTCTTTGTCAGAAAGCTGAAGCTCAACCCAAAGATGGATCTTGCAACAAATCAAATCAAAATCAAATCAAATTTATTTATAGGGCCCGACAACACACGTTAATGTCCCCATGGGCCGTACAGATCTTCTTTAAACAAGTCAAGAAGAAAACATAACAATAAGTCAAGAACAGAACAAGAACACCATAAGGTGCAAAATTTTTTAGATGAATGCAAATAAATGAAAGAATGCAAGCACTCCCAGACATACCCCACGCGAAGGTAAGGAAAAACTCACTAAAACCTAACAATAGGGAAAAAAGCTCCACAGGCAGTGTGGAGGAGAGAAACCTTAGAAGGGCCATTCAAGGGGGGATCTCCCTTCTTAGATGTTGGTGATAGTAGTGTTGCAGACGGACAATTGGTAAGCATGTACTCATGTGTGTAGTGGAACACAGATGAGTGCATGCAAAAGCAACTGTACATTTTGAAAAATTAAAGATAGAGCTAATAGCGATAGCAACTGAACATTTTGAAAGATTAAAGATAGAGCTGATAGCGAATCTATTTGAGGCACAGGGGCGGCGCAAAGAGGGTCACGTCCTCCCCGTCTTAGTCAAGGGACATTTAACACTCCGGTCGTTGCTCAGGGACAGCCGGAGACAGGGAGATAGGGGGCGGCGCAGAGAGGGTCGCAAACTCCCCGACATCATCGCGGGACATCCGGCACTCCGGTCACCACTACGAGACCTCCGGAGACAGGGGGGCACGCAGAGGGGGTCGCAACCTCCCGGCCTTCGTCACGGGACGTCCAACACTCCGGTCAACACTCCAGGACAGCAAGATAATGATCCTAAACACTCAAACAAATCCACCACATTATCTCAAGAGGAAGAAATGGAGGGTTATGGAATGGCCGAGTCAAAGCCCAGACCCTAATCCAATAAAGATGCTGTGGACTTGACGAGGGCTTTACATGCAAGAAAGCCCCCAAACATCCCACAGCTGATGCAGTTCTGTAAGGAAGAATGGACAAAAAATTATTCCACACATTGTTGAAAATTATTATTTCTTTCTGTTATTTGTTATACTAGGTTAACTTTATATTGTTGATATGCCAAAAGATACAAAACTTCTCAGGGGGTGAACCAAATTTTCCCCTTCACTATATATATATATATATATATATATATATATATATATATATATATATATATATATATATATATATATATATATATATATTAGGTCCCCGACTAAGGATTTGGATAGTCGCCTTTGATTGGCTGAAATTTCCAGAATAAAAAATATATATAATATATATTTTTTGATCATTTCATTTGGGCTGTGGGGGGTGCCTAATGTCTGAAGGCTTCTTGTCCTCTGCAAAAGCATGCAATTGGTCCACTGATGGATACATCTTGATATTTTATCTATAGTCTAGTAGTGAGTCACGTGTGTTCATTAGATGGGTGAAATTCTCTTTCAGTGCCTCTGTGCCCATTTTCTTAGGCAGTTAGCCTTGCTGGTATGAGCGCCATTAGCGTTAGCCACGCTTCTAGGCCTCTTTGCTTTTGGAAAGAATGATACAAAAAAAATATTATAATATAAAAAAAGAGTTGGCAGTCGACTACGGCTCCTTTCGATCGATTAGTCGACTATTCGACTAATCGGGGTCAGCCCTAATATATCTATGTCTGAGTTTCATATACAGACAGTAAAGTACATGTCCATCTAGGTATTTGGCTCATCATTTGCGAATTGCAGCCATGTTCTATCAGCAGCAGAACACTGTTGGATTTAAAGGATCTATTTGCTTTTCTTGGCCGTCCAGGAGTCAGCGGGCGCTCCACTCTATGCACGCATAATAATTCCTTCACGAGGCGATTCTGCACATATCAAGGTTCAACAGGTTGTTCTTATCTTTCAGCTGTTTGCCCCAAGTAGGGGTTGTTGGAACACCGGAGAGAGCAACACGTGCCTATTTTCTCAAGGAATTCCAATCCAAGTGCTCTGCAGTTTTTTCCAGATGAGAAGAGCATCAGGCGTATGTGCTGTATATGTGTAAATGGATACACATGGTTAAGGCCAGGTCACATTCAGGTAGAAATGGCCTGTAATTGAATTCCCGATTGTTGGCAGGAATCGGTAAGGCGAACGCATACTTGAATACCTGCCGAGTAGTTGGGCTCTCATTTGTTTAGTTTTTATTTGGGGGGGGGGGGGGGGGGGGGGGTTTAGTGCTGCCTTGCTTTTAAAATACATTCGCTCTGCCTTCCCATAGCCTGCTGTGCTCCTGCAGTGAGGGAACACACCGAAGGAGCAACTCTGACCCCCCCGCTGTGCGGTTGCTGACGCTTTTGTTAGTCAGAGCGAGGGAAATGCAACATGATTGTTGCAGCACTTTATTTTTTGCTACAAATTAATTCCCTTTGGGGTGTTTCTCTCGTATCAAGATGCTGCATGCTGTGTATCTCACTGGATGTTCATTTGAGGCCACTCTGCATTCTGGGTAAAAACTCTCTCCGCCCCCCCAGCCTCCACCTGCATCGATCTACACTCTACACTCACACATTCATTATACAGTAGTACAGTAGGGGAGAGTGGGGTAATTTGTGCCAAGGGGCAAGTATAGTGCCACCCCTGTTATCTAGAAAACCATAGAAGAAGTTAGTCATGTGACAACATATTTTTGAAGAGGCATCCATTTCACCCAACCTGCAAAGAAGGGAGACACATTTAAGCACATTTAAGTAAAAAAAAACATGGTTTTGCCCTCCAAAGTAAAATTTGTATGATCAAGGTTTTTTGATTGCTGTGTTTGAACAATTATAGACAACTTTGAAAACAGTTCACACGTTTTAGTGCTTTAGTAAGCTACACCATGAGTCTATACAGTTAGCATGATGCTAGCTTCCCCTCAACAGGGGAAGACTATACGTCAGGTTGGAAAGGAGATGAAGATCTGCAGGATGCTTTTACCGCTCTTGAGATTAAAATTATCTGTTTTACTTTAAATTATCAATGGCACAATTTACCCCAGTGTATTCTCTCTAATGTCACAATTTACCCCGCACCGGGGGCAAGTTGTGCCACAAAACCACTTTTTTTTCTAAAGCTATATTTCTGAAACAGTTTATTTAAGATCCAATGTGATTGTCCCCAGCGATACACAACATCCTAAACTATATGTACATATTTTAGTTGGGGGCATTACTGTAATCCCCTTGCTTTAAAGGCACTTTAAGTAAAAATGGGCACTTCTTACCCCACTCTCCCCTATAGTGCTTAATAAAGTGGCCACGCTCAACACATTCAAATGAGTGTGGCCACTTTATTAGGTGTACAGGTGCACCTAATAAAGTGGCCACAGAGTGTATTTCATCGTCTAGATATAATCTCTCTACATGCCATGGCATGTCTCGATTGTCAGTAACGCATCGTCTGAGGATGTGATCGTTAAGGCTCTGCCCAGGATGTCTCCAGGCTTGAGGCAAGGATGCAGGCTTGCATGAATTTGCACTCAGACTATGTTTAGAGACCAACAGACAACTCAATATGATCACAAAACAGCTAAATTTTCACAGTATTTTTTTTGCGTTCCGCACATCTCGTGTGACAGAATAGGCTCAACACTGAATGATAAACTGCAGGGCTGCTCTGCTCACACGGGCCCTCGTGGCTGTTGTGAACTGTTAACATGGCCGCCAGGATGAAAAACAAGACGCTCTGTGGTGCATGCACTGCTGAGGTTGGTGATGTATGGTAATGACACCACTGCTGTGTTTGATGATGCGTTCCGTTTCGAAGGTTCCTGTAGAGGGCTCACTTTAAAGGAGGTCAGGTGGAGAAGCAGACGGGGATGAAGCAGACGGGGATGGGAAAGAAAGAAGCAAACGGAACACACCCCAGTTCTCCTCTGCCTGCTTGCAAACTGATAGGCGGCAATTACACAGGGATGTGCAGGATTTACATAACTCAGAAACTTGGTCTGGTTTGGCCATACAGGTCTTACACCAGGTTCAAAGCCATTTCCAAGTCATTTTGAAGTCAATCCAAACCATTCTGTTTCTGTTTGTACCTGTCTCAGGGCCGCCGAGAGAGAAAGTGTCTCTCTCCGTTGTATCTCTCCATCGCTCTGTTTCTCCACTCACTCTCCCACAACCCCTCCCCTCTGTGTGTGTCTCTCTGCTTTCCCTCCTCCTCTCCTCACCGCAAATAATAATAATATAATGATAATAATAATAATAATAATAAATAACAATTTATAAAAACAACTTCAAATCTGTGCTGAACCATAATATATATTTGACAAACCAGACAGACTTCGTACAACTGGCATATTAAAACCTTAATAGCGTTTATCCAGTTTTGATCCAGTTTTTTATCTGGTATATCTCCGATTCGCTCGCAAAGAAAATAGACCAGACGCCGAAACCATGGCTGCAGATGGCGAGCCGCCCCGTGGAGCTGCTCTGAACGATCTGTTAACATGGGAGCAGGAAACTGGCTGCTGTTCCCAGCACTTTGCCATGCGTCGGGGTGCTGTGCTTCTCCCACTGTTACACAAATCAACATTTGAGCACATTAGAAAGGGTCTTTATTTATAAAAAATCTTCCGGCATTGGGCAATTTGAATGTAATCCCTCCCTCTCATGCAGGCCTTGGTGAAACCATGCAATGGTAGTCCCTGGGTGCAAACTCACCTCTAAGTTAAACACCTGAAATGGGATCAGGTGGCTGAATCGATAAGGTGACATACGTGGTCACATAGCGCTGTCGGGAGGGTTCACGGTTCAAGGCTGTCGGAGGACAGGTGCGCCGTGAGAAGTGGTCTGCTGGTAACAAGTGACCACCATTACACATGGGTTGATCAGCCATTGTCAAAAATCCTATTTGCTCTTTTAAATACCAACTCTTCTTTGATGTTTGACTTGGCATCGGTCCAAGCATGCTGTGGTGCAGTCGGTAATGCAGTCCAACTACACAATGAATGTGTGCACCAAACTATACAGAGGTAGTTGAGAGTTGACTCGACATCAAGAAAACTTTACGATCTAAAGACGACAAAGCCCCATTGTTAATACTGCATATCACCTCCAATATGTACTAATATCCCCAAGAGTTCAAACAAAGATGTACCTATATCGGTATGGCTCACCTGAGCTCTTTGTATAGGACTTCAGAATCACTCCTGTGTCATGTGTCATTGCCTCGGCTCATCACACATCCATGTACTTTAACAGCCTCCAGTGTGTGTCTGCAGAAGGCTGGTTTAATTGAGGTATATACACAGGTATGCTGTTGTGGGAGTTTAGAGCATACTCACTTTTTGGCCTAATTACCTCCCCCAAGGAGGTTATGTTTTTGCCTGTGTGTGTGTGTGTGTGTGTGTGTGTGTGTGTGTGTGTGTGTGTGTGTGTGTGTGTGTGTGTGTGTGTGTGTGTGTGTGTGTGTGCGCGCGCACGCACAAACATATTTCCACAAATAACTGCTGGACTGCCATCAAATTTGCTGTGCACATTAATGACCTCAAGAGGAAACACTCTCTTGATCAGTGACCCCATGAGCCATTATATAGATTAATATTCTGGGTCTGTTGAGACTGGCAATATCTGCAACTCTTGTTTCTGTCATCTACCCAGTAAAGTGGGAACATTGTTAGGCCATGGCAGAGTTCTGAACTCTACTGAGTGCATTCTTCTAGTTACTATTGAAATACATCGGAAGGAAACTTAAGAGCCCATTAATCCCTCTCCCAATTATATCGGTCCCTTTCAGCAGGATTGCGATGGACCTGGTGGGACCCCTGCCGAAGAGCGGTCGGGGCCATCAATACATCCATGTTATCCTTGACTACGCCACCAGGTACCCCGAAGCGATTCCCCTGCGGACGATGGCCACTAAAGGAATTGCCCGGGAGCTGATGATGCTGTTCTAACCGGGTGGGCCTGCCAGATGAGATCCTGACAGACCAAGGCACCCGTTCATGTCCCGGATCATGAAGGACCTCTGTCGGCTGATGAAGGTAACACAGTTAAGAACGTCAGTGTATCATCCCTAGACCGACGGCTTGGTGGAGAGGTTCAACCAAACCCTCAAGCAGATGCTTAAGAAGGCAATGGAGGCCGATGGAAGGAACTGGGACCAGCTTCTACAGTTTTCTTTAAATGTTCTATTAGGGAGGTCCCGCAAGCGTCTATGGTCTTCTCGCCCTTTGAGCTGCTGTATGGCCGAAAGCCTAGAAGGATGCTGGACCTCGCCAAGGAGGCCTGGGAACACCAGCCGTCACCCCATCGAACCATAGTGGAACGAGGAGGTGAGAGAAAGAATGGTGACCATTTGGCCAATGGTAAGAGAGCACATGGCGGCAGCCCAGAGGGCACAGGCCCGAGAGAGTTCGCCCCCGGTGATGGTCCTCGTCCCCATGTCAGAATGCGTTTCGGGCGAAATGGAACAGACCGTATGAGATCATGGAGAAAATGGTCAACTACAGAGTACGACAGCTGGGACGAAGACACCCCACCAAGGTATACCACATTAACTTGCTTAAAAAATTGGTGGCCCATGATGTGCTCTCCTCTCTCCCCTCCTCCTGTCATAACCAAACCGGAACCGGATGCAGTGCCGATGGGCGAGCAGCTGACGCCGGACTAGAAATGAGAGCTGAAGGAGTTGGTCCAGATATACCGGGATGTGTTCTCCTCTGAACCAGGACACACCATGATGGCCCAACACCATATAATAACTGATCCAGGGAAAGAGGTGAAGCTGGTAAAGGCCATGCTAAGCGCACAGTGAGTGGTCAAGTCCAATCCTGCTGTTCCCAAAACCAGACAGACTGATAAGGTTCTGCAATGATTTCAGGAAACTAAACGAGATTTTATGCATATCCTATGCCCAGGGTCGACGTAAAGATCGAGCGTCTGGGCCGCTTCATCACAACGCTGGACCTCACAAAGGGGTACTGGCAGGTCCCCCTAGCCCCGGCAGCCCGTGAAAAGACAGCGTTCGCCACGCCGGAGGGACTCTTCCAATATGTCCGGCTGCCGTTCGGGCTCCACAGGGCCCCACCCACGTTCAAGAGGCTCATGGACAGAGTCCTTTGACCCGACCAGAAATATGCGGTGGCCTATCTGGATGACATAGTCATCCATGGGGAGGAGTGGGGGATGCATCTCCAACAGGTGGAGGCGGTGCTGCGAGCCCTGAGGGGGGCGGGGCTAACGGTGAACTCCAAAAAGTGTCGCCTTGGCCTCCGACATGCCGAATACCTGGGGTACATCATCGGCCGTGATCATGTCAGACCCCAGGTAAGAAAGGTTGAGGCGATTCAGAGTTGGCCCCGTCCCCAGACCAAGAAACAGGTAAGAACATTTATAGGGCTCGCCAGCTACTACCACGCCCCTAACGGACCTGACCCGGAGCCGGCTGCCAGACCGGATCCTGTGGACGACCGAGAAGGAGAAGGCATTTGTGGAGCTGAAGGCGGCCCTCTGTTCCGACCCCTTGTTGGTGGCGCCCGACTTCACCAAGCCACTAGTGGTGCAGACCGACATTTCAGAAACCGGGGTGGGTGCTGTCCTATCACCTATAACTACAAGAAGCTTATCCCAAATGGGAAAAGCAGGGCATACATAAATTGGGAGATATCTTCAACGAACGGGGTTTCTGTAGCTATCAAGATATTCATAACAAATTTAACCTCACCAGCTCCACTTATTATTTCTATATACAGTTATTAGCAACTTTGAAGGCTCATGGAGTCCCATTAAAGATACCACTTGAGCACCACAGATATCACAAATTCTTTTATGAAAGGGAGACATCAAGAGCCTTCGTATCTGACTTTTATCATCACTTACTTACGTTTTCGTATGGAATCCTTCCCCTAGACTCAGTTTGGAGGAAGGATATACCAGACTTGGAAGTAGATTTTGATTGGCATGAAGTCTGGGCAAACGTTCAACTAGCGTCACGCAACCCGGATCATCAACAGATTAATTTTATTCATAGGACTTACCTGACTCCTATAAGATTGAACCGAATGGGGCTTAAACAAGACTCTCTATGCTCCTTGTGTCTAAGGGGGGATATCGGTACATTTATGCATATGTATTGGGAATGCCCCCCTGTTAAGATATTCTGGGAAGAAGTAACCACGCAATTATCAGAATTTTTTTTTCTGACCATACCTGTACTGCCTTCTGTATTGTTGTTGAATGATGTTCCTCAGTTAGCAGCCTCTATACAGCTAAAGAGACTAATTTTGTCCGGTCTTACGGCTGCTAAAAAGCTGATAGCATCACGCTGGATTCAACCGGATAAAATGTGCCGGAAGGTATGGGTTCTTACCTATCTCGATGTGATTTATCTAGAGATATCTACTGCAAGAATTTTAGGTGTCAATGAAGCCAGCATTGCAATCTGGTTAGAGGTGGTGGAGAGAATAAAGGTTAGCATATGAATTGTAATCCTTGGTTAGAAACGAAATAATGGATGGATTATCCAAGGGGGGTCCTGAGGGGGGGGGGAGAAGAACGAGCAAGAGCATAATTATGTATGTATTGTATTGTAAGTATTATGTATATATCTTGTAACCTACATTTATATTGATCCAAATAATGGCCTGTATAGTCCTGTGATTTATTGTGGATATTTACTGTTAATGTTTGTGTGTCTAGTTTTATGTCGTGTCAAAAAAATTATAAAAAGATTTGTTAAAAAAAAAAAAAAGTGAGGAACATCCCATTACCTATATCAGCCGGAAGCTGCTGCCCACAGACCAGAAATATTCCACGGTCGAGAAGGAATGCCTGGCGATCAAGTGGGCCTTGGGAGAGCTGAAATATAATTTGTTGGGACGGCACTTCACCCTGGTAACGGACCATGCACCACTAGTATGGATGTCATGCAACAAGGAGAACAATGCGAGGATCACCCAACCTTATGCCTTTAATGTCGTCCACAGGTCAGGAGCCGCGCATGGAAACGTGGATGCGCTCTCCCGGAGAGATGCGCTGGCATCCTGGGTCGCCCCTCTCTCCCGCTCGGAGCTGATATGTGGCAGACCGGCTGATATGTGGCAGATCGGCTGGCGTGGTACTGGAAGGCCGCTATGTCTCGGCCAAGGTACTGGGGCATATGCCCATATTAGGAAGTCCGAGGAGACTCCCGGCAGAGCAGAGCGCGTTAGCCCCAATGCAGTGCACCTGTCTCAGACGTGCACGGGACAGGTGAGCGCAATCAAAGTACAATCAAGCAGCATAGAAAATGGAGAAAGAAAGAAATAATCATTGGAGTAGCAGAGGCGAAACCTGTGTGGAACAAGAGAAATTAGTACGAGAAGAGATAGAGAGAAGAGGAGGAGATTTTTGTCTGTGTGACCCAATGCTGTGTTTGACTATTTTTGGAAGGAGAACCCCGCTGTGTGCCAGAACCTTCGACAGTCTGAGAACCTGCATGTGTATCGACCCCTGCTTGCCCGACGTCTCTTCTCCTAGATCAGCCCCCGCACGTATGAGAACCATTCCCTGTGTACCTACCTCCGCTATTGGACAACGACGATTCTCTTGGATAACGGACTGGCTGACGCTTACACTAACCTCTTCTTTTCCCCTAAACAGCAATAAAACCACTGTTAAACTTGCTTCTACCTTGTGCCGTGTGTATTTTATTAATTCCAATCTGGTGACAGCTCAACACACCCCAGAGTCTGCCACAAGTCCTTGAGACATTGACCTCTGAATGTTGTTTTATGGTCTGGGTAGTGGTGGCTCTGATTGTGTTCTCTTTGAATCCACATGAGGAATGATACAGATTACATTTGAATAACTACAGTAAGAAATCTTGACTGGATATTCCTCTGCCAATATTTACAGACATATGCACATACACACATGCACTCACATACACACACACACACACACACACACACACACACACACACACACACACACACACACACACACACACACACACACACACACACACACACACACACACACACACACACACACACTGAATATGGTGGACAGTGACATAGTATAGTATATCATTTTTATATTCAGGTAAATGTTACAAGTACAATATGTCTAGCCTCTTAACAGGCGGGCAGAAAAAAAGGCTATTCTTTTACTTGAACTTGAGGACTGCCTTTTTTGCAAGGCTTATCTTTATACTTTATGCTTATAGCACATGCATGAGCCTGGTCTCTTTTGAAAGATAACATTCTGGAGTTACTAATACAAAAAAGGAAAATCACTTGAACTTGTGTACTCACATTTTTCTGTAGTGGTTGCAATTTCCCCCCATAAAAAAAAATAGGTATAAGCTGGAAAACACAGCGGATCCATAGCCTGAAGCAGGGCCGCCTGGGAGAAATGCGAGGCCCTGTGCGAGATTTAAACACGAGCCCCCCCCCCCCCCCTAAAGGTAAAATAAATAAAAAATAAAAAATTATATAATATATATATATTTTTTTATACGGTCAACATATTCTTAAATAATAGCGCTGCCCGAGGCTGGGCATACAGTCAACATATTCTTAAATAATAGCGCTGCCCGAGGCTGGGCATGATACAGTCAACTGTCAATTATAGAGAGAGAGAGAGAGAGAGAGAGAGAGAGAGAGAGAGAGAGAGAGAGAGAGAGAGAGAGAGAGAGAGAGAGAGAGAGAGAGAGAGAGAGAGAGAGAGAGACTTACAAAGAGCCCCTTTTGTCAACTCATAATGAAACTGGCTGACATCTCACACTCTGACATCACAAACCCTAGCCAGCCTCAGAAGATTAGACCTAACCAAATTATAACCAAAGAAAAAGATAAATACATTACGTATTGGAATCAACTCACACAATCACAACACAAATTAGAAACATATTTGGCCCTAAACAGACAGTATACTGTGGCAGACTACCTCAGCACAGTAACTGATAAGAATCTAAGAAAGAATCTGACAAGGTACAGACTGAGTGACCATGGTTTGGCGATAGAGAAGGGCAGACACAGACAGACCTGGCTGCCCAGAGAGGAGAGGTTATGCTGTCTTTGTGATGAGGGAGCCGTAGAGACATAACTACACTTCCTAACACAATGTGAAAATTACAGAAATATTAGGGAGAAATTCTTTCCAAAAATTGAAATAATTTCCCCAGAATTCCAAAGTATGACAGAAGTGCAGAAATTGCCATTCCTCCTGGGGGAACAGAAAGAATGTGCAGTTTTAGCTGCAAAATATGTCAATTCATGTCACAAGAACCATGTTTTACTCACCGCACCATCTCCTTTATTTCTTTTGATCTTATATTGTTTGCTGTTTATGTCATAATTGTGCTTTGGCAACATTTGTGAAATTTCATGCCAATAAAGCTTTTTGAATTGAATTGAGAGAGAAATGCTTCTAGAGAGAGAGAGAGAGAGAGAGAGAGAGAGAGAGAGAGAGAGAGAGAGAGAGAGAGAGAGAGAGAGAGAGACTGTGGGTGTAGCGAGAGAGAGAGGCGGGTGGGTGTAGCGAGAGAGACCACGGCGGGTGGGTGTAGCGAGAGAGAGACCACGGCGGGTGGGTGTAGCGAGAGAGAGAGAGAGAGGCGGGTGGGTGGGTGTAGCGAGAGAGAGAGACCACGGCGGGTGGGTGTAGCTGTAGCGAGAGAGAGAGAGAGAGAGAGAGAGAGAGGCGGGTGGGTGTAGCGAGAGAGAGACCACGGCGGGTGGGTGTAGCGAGAGAGAGAGACCACGGCGGGTGGGTGTAGCGAGAGAGAGAGAGAGACCACGGCGGGTGGGTGTAGCGAGAGAGAGAGAGAGACCACGGCGGGTGGGTGTAGCGAGAGAGAGAGACCACAGCGGGAACAGAATAGATTGCTTGAAAAACTCACCCTAACGCAGATTCAATGGCAAAGTTGGAAGGAGACGACGTCGACGCATTTTCATACCGTGGAGATGAAAAGTACCAGTCCCATCCATGATATTGTCCCCCCGGAACAGCACTCGATAACGTAGCTAGCTAACGCTAGTTACCTGTCTTTGCCTTTAGCTAATTGCTACTAGCCGACATAGCTATAGCCTGACTGAAGGTTCTAACACGCAACAACTTTCATCTTCAGTCCATCTGCCGAACGTCCTCTTCGTCTTGGCATAACCTAATCATACTTGGTATTGATATCTTCAACTCGTGCAAAATGCGGCTGCACAGATATTAACTAGAACTAGAAAATTTGATCACATCACACCAGTTTTGTCCGCCCTACACTGGCTTCCTATCCAAGCCCGTTCTGACTTTAAAGTGCTACTCCTCACCTACAAAATTTTAAATGGGCTTGCACCGCTCTATCTATCCGATCTCATCTCCCGATACTCGCCCGCTCGTGCTCTGCGCTCACAAAATGCGGGGCTTCTATCGACCCCTAGGGTTAAAAAGAAATCCGCCGGCCACAGAGCCTTTGTCTACCGCGCTCCCTACCTGTGGAACAAATGACCTGCCGTCATCAGGGGCGCCTGCTCTGTCGAAGCTTTTAAATCCCTGCTTAAGACTCATCTTTTCTCTCTCTCCTTCAACCTACCCTGATCTCACCTGGTTGGGGACTGACCTTTAGATTAATCTGTGTAGTTTAGTTATGGTACAGGGTACTACATGGTACCACTGGGTAGTTTACTACAGGGTAGTTTAGTTAGGGTACAGGGTACTACATGGTACCACAGAGTACTACATGGTACTACATGGCACTACAGGGTACTACATGGCTCTACATGGCTCTACATGGCACTACATGGCACTACATGGCACTACAGGGTAATACATGGTACCACAGGGCACTACAGGGTACTACATGGCACTACAGGGTACTACAGGGTACTACAGGGTACTACATGGCACTACAGGGTACTATAGGGTACTACATGGCATTACAGGGTACTACATGGTACTACATGGCACTACAGGGTACTACATGTCTGCTCCTTTGCAGCACCACAAACATGGGAACTCTCTAACAGATTAACAGTCAACGCGGTTTCATTGCTGGGTTAAGTACTTCTATTCTATTCACATAATACGCTTACTTCATATATCTACTCCATTCACATATATGCCTACCACTTGTATCTATTGCTATGTCCGCCCACTACAATCTCATGAGCTGTCTAACGCCTGTCCCGTCTCCCTGTCCCCCTATGACTTGCTGTCCTGGAGTGTTGACCGGAGTGTTGGACGTCCCGTGACGAAGGCCGGGAGGTTGCGACCCCCTCTGCGTGCCCCCCTGTCTCCGGAGGTCTCGTAGTGGTGACCGGAGTGCCGGATGTCCCGCGATGATGTCGGGGAGTTCGCGACCCTCTCTGCGCCGCCCCCTATCTCCCTGTCTCCGGCTGTCCCTGAGCAATGACCGGAGTGTTGAATGTCCCGTGACTAAGACGGGGAGGACGTGACCCTCGTTGCGCCGCCCCTGTGCCTCAAATAGATCCGCTATCAGCTCTATCTTTAATCTTTCAAAATGTTCAGTTGCTATCGCTATTAGCTCTATCTTTAATCCTTCAAAATGTTCAGTTGCTATTGCATGCACTCATCTGTGTTTCACTACACACATGAGTGCATGCTTACCAACTGTCCGTCTGCAACACTACTATCACCAACATCTAAGAAGGGAGATCCCCCCTTGAATGGCCCTTCTAAGGTTTCTCTCCTCCACACTGCCTGTGGAGCTTTTTTCCCTATTTGTTAGGTTTTAGTGAGTTTTTCCTTACCTTCGCGTGGGGTATGTCTGGGAGTGCTTGCATTCTTTCATTCTTTCATTTATTTGCATTCATCTAAAAATGTTTGGACCTTATGGTGTTCTTGTTCTGTTCTTGACTTTTTGTTATGTTTTCTTCTTGACTTGTTTAAAGAAGACCTGTACGGCCCATGGGGACATTAACGTGTGTTGTCGGGCCCTATAAATAAATTTGATTTGATTTGATTTGAAAAACTCACCCTAACGCAGATTCAATGGCAAAGTTGGAAGGAGACGACGTCGACGCATTTTCATACCGTGGAGATGAAAAGTACCAGTCCCATCCATGATATTGTCCCCCCGGAACAGCACTCGATAACGTAGCTAGCTAACGCTAGTTACCTGTCTTTGCCTTTAGCTAATTGCTACTAGCCGACATAGCTATAGCCTGACTGAAGGTTCTAACACGCAACAACTTTCATCTTCAGTCCATCTGCCGAACGTCCTCTTCGTCTTGGCATAACCTAATCATACTTGGTATTGATAACAAGCTTATGGCACACAGTGTTATTTCTTCTGCTCCATGCTGCTTTTCAAAAGACATCCACTCGCTCCTCTGGATAGCGCTGAATAGATCCTGTACCTGGCTGTAGCCCCTTCCCTCGTGGATCCGGTCTTCTTCACATCTCTCTACCGACTATCAGACCGACGCCAACCAGCTCGGCTCCTCCTAGTGTTAGTCCTCCAATGATGCTTTGCACAAAAGAAAAACAGGAACACTATTCTACAAACGTGTCTATCTGCAGAGCAGCAGAGCCCGGAACACTATTCTACAAACGTCTAATGTGAAATATATAAGCATGTAAGCAAAACTAGATTTTAGGTCTGTGATGAAAAAGGGCCTTGCGGGAAGGGGGGCCTCGCAAAAAAAAAAAAAAAAAAATAATAATAACAATAATATATATATATATTTTTTTTTGCGAGGCCCCCCTTCCCGCGAGGCCCTGTGCGACCGCACTGCTCGCACACCCCCTGAGGCGGCCCTGGCCTGAAGTATTTTTTTTTTTTTAAACTTTGGCCATTCCCCTGGCTCTTTTATGTGTTTATCACATTTATTCTGGTCAAGGATGACCGACAGAAACAGGCTGAAAGGGTTCAGATGGGGGGGAAGACACTCTGGGAAAGGCACGGCTGCAGTCCGGGATTCGAACTCGCTAAACCCCAGATCCGTGACGAGCACGGCTGTCCACGGCGCCGAAATAGCGCTTGCGGTACGTGGTGAGCTACTGGAGCTCCCCCCTGGCCTGAAGTCTTATGTAGTACAGGTCCAAATTTGATAAAAGTCCATTTTATAATGCTCTCCAGCATTCCATTTCCTCGTCCACGGCCATTCATTCGAAATTATTTTCACTTCTGGTTTTTGCTTGTCACCTTTCACCTAGATCCCTTATTTGCACCCCCCAAGTGGGGTATCATTGGAAAGCTACAGTCATTGGCTACAACGCTGACCAATCATTTTTGCAATCTGCGGATGATTGGCAGTTCTGGAGCCTCGGGAGTCCGGGGTGGTAATCTGATGCGTGCACGTAAAAAGTTGCACGCCTGACATATCGTCATGTCACTCGAGAACTGAGGCACGTATTTGGTCGAGTGAGGTGGTGTTTGAACGGCAACAAATATAGCTTTAATTCGGTAATTTATATGTTTGGCGAAAAATGCAGCCCCCAACCGCTAGATGCTTGCAAAGTGCCATGACCTTTGTCTGTTCCGCCGGCGGGCACGCCGGGTCGTATACGACCCAGTGCACAGTGAGAGGCCAGCCTACAGTGTAGGATTAAATGCACTGGCTAAACATGACTGAGCCGATGTCATTTAAATGACCAGTTTAACTAAATGAAAATGGTACTATAAACTAATCATGATTAAAGATTAATTATCGAAGGATAAACATTTAGTGTGAACACTTTAAGCATGAATACGTGATTGATCATTTTGCATTCAGTTCAGTTGGATATAGAGACGTTGTAAAAGTATTCTTTAGGCAATGAGATTTGGTTAGGTTAGTGAGGAACAGGGACATTTTGGAACATTTCATTCGGCTTCCATATAAATCAACTGAAGTGAGGCGGTGGGAAAATGCCATGAATCATATTTGGCCTGAAAGCGACAGGGAATATCCAGATCTCCCAGTACATCTGTCCTCCGTAGGACAGAGGAAAGGCAGAATGTCCCTAAAGGGGAGATATCTGTCTACCTCTGCTGGCCGAGATAGGGCTGGATATCTCCTAATAAGAGGGGGACATAAGTATCTAGCTGCTGCTGCTGGGACGAAGAGGGGACATATATCGCCAACTGGGGGATGTCCACCTTCGATTGTTCGACTGAAGTCGTGCGAGACATGCCCTGTAGCGTATTCGAGGTAAATGAAGCGAACTGAGGAAAGTTGAGTTGGTTATATACTGACTAGACCGAGGCCTGATTGGGCCTCTTTCCACCTCACACACACACACACACAGGCACGTGCACACATAGAGCCCAAAGCGTGCTAGAGCACCTGCCCTTTTGTGCCTCATAAAAAAGTGCCCTTTTTATGCCAAGTCTTTTAAAAAAATAAATGTTATGGAGATGTATGGGCCTTTTAAGTCAGTGATAAAAGGGTCTTTCAAGGATAAGTGAGCTCCTGCACTGATTATTATAGTTCAATATTCAATATTTGATCACCAAAACCCCCCAAAAAGCATAAAAAGGGCCCCCCGCCCAAAAAGTGCCACATTGAGTCACAATATAATACACAATACAAACACCCACACACACACGATGAAATTACCTACCTGGGTTCCATCCTAGAGGCTAATCTCTCCTGTGACAAAATGGCATCCAATGTAATAAAAAAAGTCAACCAACAAACTCGATTCTTGTACCGGATCTCCTCTCTGGTAAACAAGAATACCCTGAAGACTCTGGCAGGAGCACTCATTCAGGGGTACTACGACTATGCTTGCACCTCATGGTACCAAAGCACCTCAAAGGCGCTAAAAACAAAATTACAAACATCTCAAAACAAACTGGTCAGACTACTGCTTGACCTTACTCCTAGAACCCACCTCACCCCTGCCCACTTTGACAACCTAGGATGGCTTAGAGTAGACGACAGAGTACAGCAACTTGCAATGGGCCTGGTCTACAAGATACACTACACGACCAAGGTACCCATGTACATGTCAAAATACTTCCCAAAGGTCAGTGAATACCACGATCACAACACCAGAGGGAGCTCCACAAATCATGTTAAACCCAGATTCGGCTCAAATAAGGGACTAAACACGTTTCGCAATTATGCCACATCAATGTGGAACGCCCTACCCAAAGCTGTAAAGGAATGTGGATCACTACCCACTTTCAAAACCTCTCTCAAGGGACACCTACGGGAGACTGCAATTCAACACTGGCCCCTGTAAATATCCTAACCCAACCCCCTCCAATGTACAGTCATTTACCTAGTATGGTTTTGTCAATAGTCCAATGTACAATTTTGTTTGTTTATACAGTGTCTCCTCCCCCCCCCCTCAATGTACAGTTTTGCTTGTTTATACAGTGTGCCCCCCCCCCAACCACCTCCAATGTAAATTACCCAGTATGGTTGTCAATATCCCAATGTACCCAACCCCCCCCCACCCAACCTCCTCCAATGTACAGTTTCTACATCAAATGTATATACTCCCTTTTCTTGACTCCTTCTGTATCACAAACAGTACTGTATTTGCAAATCTGGTATGTCATAAATGTATAGATGTAGCAGTACTGACTATCTGTATGTCATGTATGTCATATATGTCCTGATGAATTGAAAATGGGGGACCCTGATGTAAACAAGACGAAAGTCTTTCTCTGGTCTGCATCCCCTTAACAATTGTGTGTATTGAGCTGTACTGTATTGTACCCATTCTGCAATCTGTTAATAAAGTTTTCAATCAATCAATCAATCAATCAATCAATCAATCAATCAATCAATCAATCAATCAATCAATCAATCAATCAATCAAACACACACACTCACAAAAAAATGTTTTTTTTTTTTTGCTTTTTTCTCGATCCTTTTTTGAGGGCACTCCATCCGCCCCCCCCTCTTCGGGGGACAACTTTATTATTTATTATACGTTTTAACTATTTACAGTACAAAATTAAATAAAAAGTGTAGTAAAATAAGAAAAATATTAAAAAATATATATTTCATTGCCCTCTCGGAGGGGGGGAACTCAGACTAGACATTGACAAACAAATTACAACTAAGGACAATGAAGGACAACAATGAATACACATGACAAGGGAAAGGGGGGGGGGGGCAGAGAGGGGAGTAAGTAAAGTAGCGGGTGAGGAGGGGGATTGAGAGAAGGGTGGGTTATGGAGTGGATGGCTCACAGGTCAATCTCCTATGATTAGGAGCCTAGATTATCCACAAGCAATTCCCAGATGTTATTAAATTGTGAGACTTCGATGTGATCCACGGTTGAGATTGTTTCCTGTGATATGTAATTTGAGAGAAGGCCCAACCATTGCCCAGTATTCACATTTTTTCTTGTCTTCCAGTTTAAGAGGATAGTTTTCTTGGCAACAGCTAGAGAAACGAGTAGGGGTTTGGTGTTCTGGACTAATAAATTGATAGCAGTAGTATCCCAAAGTAGACAGAGGGAGGGGGAGAGAGGAATGCTGCAGCTCATGACCCGGGATAGTGTATTGATGATGGAATTCCAGAAGTCTTGAACAGGTGGGCAGAGCCAGGTGTCATGGAAATAGTTGTCTGGGGTGTTGAAGAGTGCAATGGGAGCATACATCTGTGTTTGCAAATCCCATTTGAAACATCCTGTGCTGTGTGATATGTACTCTGTGTAACACCTTATATTGGATTAATTGAAGGTTAGTGTTGTTAGTCATTGTGAATGTGTTGGTGCAAATTTGTTCCCAGGATACGGCATTGGGAGAGAAAGCCAAGTCCTATTCCCATTTTGTGAAGCGGAGATGGAATGTAGCTTGCCAGTATTTTGTATATTTTTGAAAATATTTTCTTCTGTGATGTTATTTTATTCATTGCTAATATAATTGGAGGTGTTTCAAGATCATTCTGTGTAGTGTTAATTTTTTTTTTCAAAATTGATTTCAGCTGTAGAAATTGGAAGTGTTGGTCTGTCCCAATGCCGTATCCTTCAGTCAAATCTAGTGATTAGGCTGTTGTCTGTGAAGATGTGGTGAAGATGAGCAATGCCTTTTTGTTTCCAAGCTGGGAAGTATATGGGTGATTTGCCGAGTTGAAAGTCAGGGTTGTGCCAGATTGGGGTGTATTTTCAGGGGGTTAGTGTGTTACCAGTGATTTTGTTGGCTTTCCACCAGGCTGTCAGAGTTGTGGAAATGACTGTATTCCTAAAACAAGAGTGATGTATTATGCTTGTGCTAAAGAATGGCAGATCTTGTGGTGAGATTTCCATGCACACGTCCTTCTCAATGTCTTCCCAGGGGTTGTATCGTTGGGTAGGGTGAATCCATTTGTAGATGTATATTAATTGGTTGGCCAGATAATAGTTGAGAAAGTTAGGTGCTTTAAGTCCTCCTTGGTTTTTGTTTTTTTGATGGGTGGTTAAATTAATTCTTGCTTTTTTATTCTTCCAGTAAAACTTAGTAATGGTGGAGTCCAGGGAGTTGAACCAATTGGTGGTAGGCTGGATTGGGATCATAGTGAATAGATAATAATTTTTTTGGAGAATTGACATTTTGACAGTTGATATTCTAGTGAGAGTGGTAAGTTTAGCCATCTTTGTGTGTCGTCTACTATTGTTTTTAACAGTGGGATGAAATTTAGTTGAAATAACTCTCTGGGTGAAATGTTGATTCCTAGTTATCTGATATTCCCTGAGGGGAAGGGGAAGGATGGGCTCTGAGCTGCAGGACTCCTATCACCCCCCCACAATGGCAAGATGATTGACTTCGACCAATTTATAGCGTAGTCTGATATTTTAGAGAAGGAGTCTATGAGTTTGGTAGTTGCTTGTAGTGAATTGGTTGGTTCCTGTAGGTATAACAACACATCGTCTGCATAGAGGCTGATCTTATGGTGAGTATTGTGTATAATGATTCCTTTGATATCATAATTTTGTCTGATTGCTGCTGCGAGAGGTTCAATAAAAAGGGCAAAAAGAGAGGGGGAGAGTGGACATCCCTGCCTGGTTCCCCTGTGAAGTGTGAAGCTTTGTGATGTTAGTCCGTTAGTAGTAACAGTGGCCCTGGGTGACATGTATAGTGTTTTAATCCAGTGAATAAACGACTCTCCGAAACCAAATTTTTGTAATGTCCGGAATAAAAATGACCAGTTTACTCTATCAAAAGCTTTTTCTGCATCTAGTGAGGTGATTATTACATTGAGGTTTTGTTGTTTGGTTATATTCATTAGATGGAATAATCTGCGCATGTTATTTGACGCAAAGCGTCCTTTAATAAATCCTGTTTGGTCGGGGTGAATTAAGGTGGATATGTCTGTTTCCAGTCTGGTGGTTAGCGCTTTAGTTATTATTTTAATATCTGTGTTGATCAGTGAGAGGGGGCGGTAGCTAGAGGGTAGGGTTGGGTCTTTGTCCGGCTTGAGCAGTAGTGAGATGAGTGATATGTTCATGTGTGGGGGGATTCTGGAGGTATGTTTTATTTCATTAGCCATCCTTATGAATAGTGGAGATATTGTTGACCAGAAATGTTTGAAGAATTCAGCAGGGAAGCCGTCGGGTCCTGGGGATTTATTGTTGGGCATCTGAAGTAATGCTTTGTGGAATTCAGTTAAGGTTAATGGATTGTCCAGTGATTGTGCATGCTCTTTGGATATTTGGGGAAGATTTATAGCATCGAGGAAGGCATCCATACCAGCAGTGCTTGGATTAATGTCAGGTGTGTATAATTTACTATACATTTTTTTAAATGTGTCGTTGATCTCTTGAGGTGCTCTCAGCGTCTTCCCTGCTGAGTTCTTTACTTTGTTTTTTTTATCACCATGTTTTTTCATCACCATCATCACAGTGGCGTCATTTCAGTAAAAGCCAAGGTATGGCGAGGAGGGAGGGTGGGGGGGGGGAAGGTTTTTTTGTCAAATCAGTTGAGCAATAGTTACTTTTGGTGAGTTGTTTCTATACAATTCACTTGTATGACATTTAGGTATGACACAGGACTACACAAGCATTTTTAATATAGAAATGTGTCAACAACAATATTTTCCATACAAATTATGCAGAATGTAATATCATAACTGTCAATTATTTTTCTTGCAATTGAGCCAATTTTCCTTAGGTACGGTTTTGAGGTGTGTGTTCAACAGAATATAGTATCAAAAACACATTCACAAAAAGTATGGGTTACTGAATGCTGAACTGCACTGTTATAATCACTAAGCCATTGTAAGACCTTACCCGTGTCCCTGTATCACTTGTCTCTGCTGCCCTCTGATTAAAAAACAGCTGTATGTCCATTTTCCCTTTTTTTGGCATATTTCAGTTAGTCACAGTAAAAGTCACCTAGTAAAAGTGAGATAATTGACAATATCAAAACATGCTAGGGCTGTACCGAATAGTTCGAAGCCTCGTTCATAATGTTGACATTCGAATTCTAAATCAACATACAAATTTGTAATAATAAGTTTTTTTTTTTTTTTTTCAAGTTATGGCGAGTACCATACCTTGCCATACCAAAATGACGCCCCTGCATCATCATCTCTGTAATTCTCATCATCGCCATAATCATCACCACCATCATTACCACCATCACCATCATCACATTCATCATCATCACCATCATATCCCCATCACCATTGTTATCATAATCATCATCATCATCATCATCATCATCATCATCATCATCATCATCATCATCATCGCAATCATCATCATCATCATCATCATCACCACCATCACCACAACCATCATCATCATTCCCACCTATGAGAGTATATGAGGGGAAGATGGGCAGTATGGAGGGGGAGAGAGAGAGAGAGAGAGAGAGAGAGAGAGAGAGAGAGAGAGAGAGAGAGAGAGAGAGAGAGAGAGAGAGAGAGAGAGATGGAATAATGTTAGGTTGCGCCATCTATGTGGGCTATCCTAACCATGTGACAACCTTTGGATCTCTGTAGAGCTGATTGTTGATATACAGCTTGTCCAGTACGATTGTTGCTTTCTGGCCCTTCTCTCTTTGCTCTTTTAGTATGGGGTAAAGTTGTCTTCTCCTCCAGAGGATCTCATTGATAGAGAATGGTGCATTCTTGAGCTCCCGTCCATGAGAGAGAATTGTGTCTTTCATCTTGAAGTGGGTCAGCCTGGCCACAATCGGTCTGGGTCTGTCATTTCTTTTTTTAGAGAATCTGTGGGCTCTTTGGAAGTCGATCCTTTGGATTAGGTCTTTGGTCATGTGTATGTAGAAGGGTGGATTATCCCTGCTTATGGGAGTAGTAGTACACAGCCACCTGGTAGCAGGATACTATAGAATTGGATCTATATGTACCCCCGTCTTTGGCCCGGAACGTCGTTCTGGAGGGCGTGCAGCAGGAGTGGGTGGGGCCCAGGATTTACTAACCTGGGGGATGGTACTCTGGTCTCCCTCGCCTTCCAAGGCGGTCAGCAGTAGCTCCCCACACACTCTCACTTCCCCCAGTACCTCCGACAGCCCTCCCACACCCGGTGACTGTCAGTTCAATAGTGTTATTGGGCTTCCCTTTAAGCAGTACCCTTCCTTGACCACCTGTATAGACCCTTTAATTAATGTGCTGCGAATGGGGTGGAAGGGTTAAATAGTTATACCAGTCACAAGTATTTACCCAGGGGTTAGGTTAGCATATATGGAAGAAACAGACACACACACAGTGCTCCCAATTCTGTCTACTTTATATGAAGCCTGGTCAGTTTATCAGTTACAAGTTGTACTTCAGATTATTCAGATAGCACATATTCATAAACGGCACCGGGTGCTCTCACTGGTAATGTAGGGGAACACTATTCCCATCATAGGCACTGCGTGCTCAATACATTAATAATAACCCTGCTTAGATTAGGGGAGACCCAGGCACAAAGTAGATGATTCATTGGAATTCAAATAACAATAATAATAATACAAAAATACAAAAGAAACCAAGTAAATGTGGGCCTCTGTCTTGAGGAGAAAACACTTCCTGGGCTTGAGTTTGAGCCCATGCTCCCGGAGGCGCCCGAACACCAGGTCCAGTTTCTCGCAGTGACTCTCAAAGTCGGAGGCGAACACCAGCACATCGTCCAGGTATACCAGCAGGACATCGAAGGCCAGGTCCCCTAGTACTGCGGTCATCAACCGCTGAAACGTCGCCGGGGCGTTGCACAGCCCAAAGGGCATATGGGTCCACTGATAGAGGCCGAAGGGCGTCGTGACGGCCGTCTTCTCCTGGTCTTCCTCCTTCACGCCACTTGAAAGTAACCTGCCGTGAGGTCGAGGGAAGAGAAGATCCGGGGGACTCCTCTATCCGGGGTAGAGGATACGCGTCCCGGTGAGTCACATTGTTCAAGCGGCGGTAGTTGCAACAGAACCGCACGGAGCCGTACTTCTTGATGACGATCACGGCCGGGGACGCCCATGGACTACAGCTCTCCACGAGTACGCCTTGGTTTACCAGGTCCTGCACATGCCGTTTCACCTCCTGGAAGACGTGGGGCGGTATCAGGCGGTTCCGTTGCTTGACGGGGTGTGCGTCTCCGGTGGGGACGTAATGGGTGACCGTGGTTGGGTATCCATAATCTCCGTCGTCGACAGAGAACACCGTCTTATGTTTCTCCAGCACCTCATTCAGTCGGCGTACTTGGGCCGGGGTGAGGTCTTGAAGATTCGCCTGAACGGGCACGACGAGCTCCCGGGTCCTCTCATCGGCCGCCGCCGGTGTCGGTTGGTCTCGGGTGTCAATCGCCGTCACCCTATATCCCCCGGTCACCTCCTCCACAGTCGCGTACTTGTTTGGGGCAGTGGAGTTCCGCCAGTCGGGACCGGGGCTGGAGTACGATCTCGGCGTCGGTCGGGTTCATTAGACGCACGGGTACTCTTCCATTCCGGGCGTACGCCACTACGTTTGCTACCAGGAAGCCGGGAGGCAGGTTGGCGCTCGGAGTGTTCTCGACCATCACGGGACGCAGCATCCCCGCCGACGTCTCGCAGCGGCCCCGAGACGATCATCTCGCTGTGCGGGGGGACGACCACCGGGTCTCGGCCGGCCACCTTCACATAGCCCATTTTTCCCGGGACCGTACACTCCCGTTCTCCCTGCCTTAGGGCAGCCACAACTCGGCGTAGTGCGACACTTCCGGCGTCGGGCCGGCGACTACTGGCGGGACGCATCCCCTTAATCCCCTTGAAGAGGCCGTCCACTCCGCCGAGTACGTTCATCCCCAGGAGTCCCTGAATGGCATCTCTCTCGGGTCCTCGGAAGTGGTCGTCCTTCACAACGAATATGCACTTCCCGGGGAACGTCAGGTCCAAGCACTTCACCTCTGCATACAGGCACCCCACCACAGGGATCTCCAAACCGTTGGCGGCTGTGAGGGTGATCCAGTTGGCGGCGGTCAGCTTCTGTTTTGGGAAGTTCCGCTTGAAGTGGCTCTCCGTCATCGTCGTCACCTCGGCTCCAGTGTCAAATAGGCAGCGGGTGTCCACGCCATCTATTTGCACGTCCAGGGTGAAGCATCCCCCGTATACCTGCTGCTCCTCTGGGTTCTCGGCGACCGGGTTGGCGGCTCCGGTCGTGACAGCGTCAATTGCCCGTTTCGGTCTGGGTCAAGGCCTCAACGGGCCCGGCGCTTCGGGAGCGGGAGAAGGGGCGGGGCGTGTCCCGCCTGCGGGGCAGGGGCAATCTCTGGCGATATGGCCCGGTTGTTGACAGGCGTAGCATATCCACCTCCCATCCTCATCTCGCCTGGGCATTCCCCGCGAGGTTGCGGGCACGTCTCGCCTAGGTCGCCGTCCAGCGGCGCCTCTCTGGGGCGCGTCTCGCTCCTGGTGCAAGGCCTGGAATAACTGTTCCTGGCGTGCGCTCAACCGCTCTTGGCCAGCAAACAGCTGTCGGATCGACTCCTGGAGGGTGACGGTGAGAGGAGGGGTTTTGCGTCCCTCTGTGGCGGCGGCGTGAATCATGCCCCGGGCGGGACCCTTCGTGCCCCGGGCGGGACCCTTCCTCGGACCAGTCTATCGCCTCCATCATCAGGTCGATAAACGTCTGTTCCCCGTCCTCTCTCCCGTGCCTCCTCATCTCCCGTCTCAGCATCTCGTCCCTCAGGCCGAGCACGAACTGCTCCCGCAGCCGGGCTGCAGGGTCGGGGACCTGTCTGGGGTCTCTGTCCTGAATGCGCCGCATCCGCTCCTGTAGGTCATATGCAAACTCCCGTACGCTCTCCCCGTCGGATTGTCGGCGGTCGAGGAACTCTCTCAGGCGAACACTAACCGGGGTCTTGTCTCCGTACGTCCCCTGCAGCAGGTGGAACAGGGCGTCTGGCTCTGGGGCGGTTCCTTCCATGGCAAAGCGTACCGTCCGCTTAGCCTCGCCCCTTTAAGTGCTGCTGTATGAACTCCGCCTGGTTGTCGCCGGGCACTTTGCGGCTTCGGAAATGGGCCTTCATTTCTCGGATCCAGTCCTCCACCGGCGACTCCCCTCTCTCCTTTCCCCTGCCGGACTCGCTGCAGTCTCGGTCTCTCGCTGGACATACACGGTCTGCGAGGGGGCCGGGCAGGGTTCACGGCCTTGGTTCTGTTCCAGTTTCTTCACGGCGTCGGCTAGTTGCTCGACTCTCTCCTCCGCTTGCTCGACTCTCGCCGCCATCTCCTGCGCAGCGCGGGTCCCTTAGTCGGAAGTCATGGTCTCTCTACTGGTCTGTGTCAAGGAAGTGGAGTAGGATGTTGATCCTGTTTGTGACGCCAAATGTAGAAGGGTGGATTATCCCTGCTTATGGGAGTAGTAGTACACAGCCACCTGGTAGCAGGATACTATAGAATTGGATCTATATTTACCCCCGTCTTTGGCCCGGAACGTCGTTCTGGAGGGCGTGCAGCAGGAGTGGGTGGGGCCCAGGATTTACTAACCTGGGGGATGGTACTCTGGTCTCCCTCGCCTTCCAAGGCGGTCAGCAGTAGCTCCCCACACACTCTCACTTCCCCCAGTACCTCCGACAGCCCTCCCACACCCGGTGACTGTCAGTTCAATAGTGTTATTGGGCTTCCCTTTAAGCAGTACCCTTCCTTGACCACCTGTATAGACCCTTTAATTAATGTGCTGCGAATGGGGTGGAAGGGTTAAATAGTTATACCAGTCACAAGTATTTACCCAGGGGTTAGGTTAGCATATATGGAAGAAACAGACACACACACAGTGCTCCCAATTCTGTCTACTTTATATGAAGCCTGGTCAGTTTATCAGTTACAAGTTGTACTTCAGATTATTCAGATAGCACATATTCATAAACGGCACCGGGTGCTCTCACTGGTAATGTAGGGGAACACTATTCCCATCATAGGCACCGCATGCTCAATACATTAATAATAACCCTGCTTAGATTAGGGGAGACCCAGGCACAAAGTAGATGATTCATTGGAATTCAAATAACAATAATAATAATACAAAAATACAAAAGAAACCAAGTAAATGTGGGCCCACGTTACCAAATAAAATCTACACTAAAGCCGGCTTATATTGTTTGGGGTACCCCTTAGACACTGGTCGTTAGCGTTCGCTTGAATGGACATTGCTGTGGGCACACGAGGTACCGTTCGTACTTAGCCAAGATGGCGGACCCACTCCTATCACCTCTCGTCCAGGTGACAAGATGGCGTCGGGCGATCCCGCGAGCACAGCCAGCGGGCTGGGGTGAACAGCATGGGCAGTGGTGAACTGGAGGAGCGTGCTGTGGTGGCGACCTCTGCTGGTGGGAAGAGGCGTCCTCTGCGGCGTCGGGGAGACGTCCACTGCGGCTGTTGTTTGATGCTGGCGCGCGAGCTAATACCGTTTGGCTACCCTAAACACAGCTAAACTGCGGGTCTGAGTGCAC
This sequence comes from Notolepis coatsorum, assembly GCF_963971535.1. Lineage (NCBI taxonomy): Eukaryota > Metazoa > Chordata > Actinopteri > Aulopiformes > Paralepididae > Notolepis > Notolepis coatsorum. The sequence continues at coordinate 62,054,707 of NC_140168.1, read as the reverse complement.
CCTCCTGCTATCGGTTGTACTACTAACGCAACGTGGCTGACTGTACCACCGGTCTTCAGCGCTGCACCGCACGCCCGGTAGTCTACTGGAGTCAGATGGAGCCGTTAGCAGCATGCTAATACACCGCACACTTACTACTATAACCCGTTAACTATGGACGTTAGTCCTTCGTTCTGTATCGCTTACTCACACACTATCGCTGGTACTTCTAGGGTAACACGTCAACTAACAAGTACCAACGAGAATAGCTGCAGTGAGATGTTTGTTTTGGGATTCTAGGGTTGCTGTGGTAGTATAGGCTGTCTACCTGTTTGCGGAGCTCACTGTTGTCCTTCTGTACGTCCATGATGAGTTTGTTGTTGAATTCCATTGCTATTTTCACTGCCTCTATTTCGGAAAAAAGTGCAGATATCTTGTCCAGATTATCGAGTTTGCTGAGTTTTCTTTCGATGCTGGCCAGCCTCTCACTATCCGTGATAGCTATAGTTTGGTGGTTTGAGAAGATGCCAGGGTATTGCTGATTTTAGAGGGTTGAGCATCTCCCTCACTCTCTGTGGAAAATGCATCCCCTCTTACTCTCTTGTTGTCATCTGACATTGTCAGAAAGGCGTTGTCAATAAACCTCTCTATTCTTACTATTTTATCCAGTTTTCCTCTCTTTTGTTCTCTCAGTAGATTATAGTTTGGAGCAGCAGGCTAGCTAGCAAGCATCTCACTCCATTTTGTGTGTCACTTCCTGGTTCTCTGTGTCACTTCCTGGTTCTAATTTACATTACATTTACATTCAGTAATTTAGCTGAAGCTTTTATCCAAAGCGACTTACAAGTTCTGTACGACAAGTCAGCAGGAAGGGTACAACTCTTTCAGCTGAGTAACAATGTTCATCAAACAGTGTTGAAACTTTAAAAATTTAAAAAAAGTCACACACACACACAAACACACACACACACACACACACACACACACACACACACACACACACACACACACACACACACACACACACACACATGCACAGCCTGAGCGCTGACATCCAGTATGGAGTATTTGGAGAACACCACACACAGTCTGGGTGGGGAAGAGTGGACATATCTGGAACAGCAGGCCAAACCACAGGAGTTAAAACCACATTAATAATAACAATAATAATAAACTTTATTTGTATAGCACTTTTCATACAGAAGTTGCAGTTCAAAGTACTTCACAACAGTAAAAAATACAGGCATAAGCGAGCATAAAAAAGAGAGAGGTAGCAAGGTAAGGTAAATCACAATGTTTCACATTAGGATCTAGCATCCCAATAGACCTCTCTGTTTACAGTTTCATTCAGTAATACAAATAATTTAAAAGAATTGAATAGACAGAGTAAAAAAGTGCGTTTTGATTCAGTTAAAAAATAGGCAAACAATTATCAAATAGAATGGACATAAAATAGTTAAATAAAAATATAACAACAGAGCAGTGAAAAGTTCTAACATACAACAGAGTATCGCATAGGATAGTGAGATAAAATTAGCATAGAACCGACACATGAATTTGAAAGGAAGTGTATACAAGTAGGCAGGGTAAGAAAACTGCAGGTATAGTACAATTTGTGTCAGGATGTCCCTGATGTTTCATTTAAATGCCTGAGCAAAGAGATAGGTTTTAAGCTGTCTTTTGAAGATGTCTAGCGAGTTGGCTTCCCTGATGTTTTGGGCAGTTTGTTCCATAGTTTTGGGGCATAGTTGATAAAGGCTGCATCACCGATCCTCCTTTGACTGTTTCTGGGAGCCTCTAGTAGTCCAGCAGCTGATGATCGCAGTGTTCTTGCTGGCCTGTAATTTATTAGAGTGTTGGCGATGTAGCTAGGTCCATGTCCATTTAGAGCTTTGTATGTAAGGAGGAGGACCTTGAAGTCAAATCTAAATGTTACACGAAGCCAGTGTAGAGCAGCTAAGACTGGACTAATGTGCTCTCTCCTTTTGGTTCTAGTTAGCAGTCGGGCTGCAGAGTTTTGGATTAGCTGAAGCCTCTCTGTGGTTTTCTTAGGGAGACCTGTGAAAAGTGCATTACAGTAGTCTAACCGGCTAGATATGAATGCATTAATTAGCTTCTCAGCATTGTTTTGATTAATAAATGGTCGTACTTTTGCTATATTTCTGAGATGGAAGAACAATGTTTTGGTCACTTTGTTAATATGAGAATTAAAGTTCAGTTCTGAATCTATGATAACCCAGAGACTTGTGACATCAGATTTGATCCAAGGGGTTAGTCCTCCCAGGTTCTTTATTAAAGTTTCTTTTTTAGTTTTGGGGCCGATAATTAGAATTTCAGTTTTGTTCTTGTTTAGTTTCAGGAAGTTCTTACTCATCCATTTATTTATTGCCAATAAGCAGTCTGTAATGGAGTTACTAGCTGTATCATTTGGTTCAGCAGATATGTACAGTTGTGTATCATCCGCATAGCTATGGAAACCTACATTATGTTCTCTGATGATATCACCCATGTAAAGGGAAAAGAGTAAAGGACCTAAGCAACTCCCTTGTGCAACTCCATAGTTGTTGTCATATATCTCAGACATGGGGCCCCGGCCTCCTAGTTTAACATATAATTTCTTCCCTCTGATGTATGTTTTAAAGGTCCCATATTTTGCTTTATTTTTCACTATTTGGGCAATTCCTGTGAGTCTACGGAACACATCTGTAAGGTTTTTTCAATAAAATTCATTGTTATGTATTTTTAATCAAGTACTTTTGGTGCACCACTTTCTGCCCTTCCAGACTCCAAGCTGTTTTTGGCTGGGCTCCGCCCATACTCGCAATGTGCTTTGATTGACAGTCACCCACCTGCACTAGCAGATACGAGAGAGAGAGAGAGAGAGAGAGAGAGAGAGAGAGAGAGAGAGAGAGAGAGAGAGAGAGAGAGAGAGAGAGAGAGCCCCCCCGAATCCCTCCCACCCATTCTAACCAGCTAAGCTGCTGTCTTCTCTGTGTGTATAGCTAGCGGCTAACGTTACATTGCAAAGCTTATTTAAAAGCATTGACGTTTTCACTGCACATAGAAACAGCACAGGGGGAAAGCTGGGATTTATATAGCACATAGAGCTATGCTGTCGAACACTTTTGAGGAAGTGCTGAACATCTGAAGGTCTCTGCTGTCTGCTGTCGAAACTGCTTCCGCATTATTTCCTCTCGCTCCGTTTTCAACGTATCACAGTTGATTGTGGGCGGGCGGTCACGTCAGCGAGCGAGTCAATTCAGAATGGCTTGGTTCACTGGGGGAGATTCTTGTCTGAGCTGAACTGAAGAAACGGGACTGGGTAGATATTTCACATCTAGTCAGTGTTGGTACAACCCCACATTGCTAGAAAACAATGCAAACCACTGGAAAAGGCCAACGTTGTGTGTATGGGCTAGCCCATTCTACAGTGTGTTGGTGGTGTTTTAGTTCATTTATTCATTAACCCCTTCATGGGTGCACACCACAGTGGAGGTTGCTGGTTGCAACCACCACTGGTGCTCCGTGTTTATGAAGCAGGTGGCATCAGTCCTTTGCCTCTGGCATGTTGAAACAGTGCCCCGCCCGGCCGACGCCATGAGGTGAGTCGGCCCGGCGGGTGGCTGGTGGGCTGTTAAAGCCTATACCGCCACGGTATAGAATTAGCAGCGATTAGTAACTTTGTTCGAATTGCTGTTTTCTCTGTCAAAAATGGTGTCTGGTGGCGGGGCCATGAGGGCCAGCCAACGTCGAAACATCGCGCAAGGTTTTTGACGTTATTAGCTTTGACCTAGCCGCAAGCTATAACCGCAGGGAGGGCTAGGATGCTGTCAACGCTTGTTTACAGACATCTTGGTTGGATTAGTCTCCCTTTGAGGGGGTGAGAAGTTAAAAATAATTTTTCCATCCTCAGGGCTCCCCTCTCCGCAGAGGATCTTTGGTCTTCCACTGGAGCGCAGGTGGTATTTGACCTAGGCCCCACACCGCCTCACGCCGCGCAGCCAGAGGTGAGAGCACGGCCTCGCCAGCGGCTGTGGCGAGGCCCTCGACCAGCGGCCATGTTTCCCCCGCCTGAGGTACCCTGGGCTCAATGTCAACAGGTGTCCACAAGGCCGACAGCCTTGGCGGCCGAGGGATCGGCTACATTGGATGAGCACGCCCTAAAAAAACGTCGCCGTCCGGCTGTGTGCAGCCCGCTCTCCGGTCACTCCCTTCCCCAACACCAGCAGAAAAGGGGCTCTGATTTGTTTCCTTTGGCTGCGGGCCGCGTGTCTTCAATGAAGCGCAGGCGGCCCCACGTTCGCTTCTCATGGGGACAGGGGCTGACACCCAGTTGATGGCTGAGACTGGGTCTGTCCGTGAGAATGTTGTGCTGTCAAGCGGCTCCCACACCATAAGCTGTGTTTGGTTGAGCCTGGTGTTACGTCTGTCAACTACAAGAGTTGTCAGCAGGGGGGCTCGAGACCTTTTGAGGCAAACAGTGCAGGCTTCCCCGACCTCGCCTTCGCCAGGTCAGGTGTCACGTTGGTGCCTCCCACTCCCGCAAGATCGGCAGTGGTCTGGCAGGCGCGCGTGATTTGGGTGGTAGTAATATCACTGCAGGGCTACGGTGTGTAGGAACCCATGGGGGCCTCACACCTTGCATGTCCAGCTGCAGAACAACTCCTCAGCATGTTCTGGAGGGGTGTTCAGTGGGGGAGCTTTTGTCACCTAGTATGATGTCAGCTTCCCCCGTATCAAACCGGCCCTTTCTGTCGGGGTCCCCCCTTGGGTGCGATTGCCTCGTGGGTAGTGTCAGGGTCCGATGTCCCGACTCCGCGGAACGTTCTGCTCGCACGGTTAGCGGATCCAGGGTTGGCTACGCACAGCGGGTGGGACCGGGCCGCCTATCTACAGTTCCTAGCGGACCAGCGCCAAATGGCGGCGGGTGCTCTTGGGAGTATCATCACATATGGCTACAGCAGTACCATATGTCGAGGTGGATGGAGAGAACTCTGAGGCGAGGACTTGTATTTACACAACCCCACCCGTTTTCAGGTTTGGTACAGACCCTATTGTCAGGGTCACCAGCAGTGACAGCTTTGGTCAACGAGATCCAATCTCTGTGGGCGAAGCAAGCCATCGTCGTGGCGTTTTCCTCCCAGTATTCTCTCGAGAAATCTGGAGGGGGGGGTGTCAGACCCATGGGAAGGTTCAGCATTTTGGACCGTCTCCTACCTGTTGAACACTGTCAGGTGGGGGTCTGGTTCTCCTCCATAAACCTGTAGGATGCGTATTCGCATCCCCGATCTTCCATCCTAGGGCTTACCTACGCTTCCTTTGCAGGGTTTAGCGTATGAGTACCAGAGGCTGCCGTTCGGCTTTTCTCTGGCTCCCCGCATCTTCACCAAGTGCGTGGAGGCCGCACTGGGGCCTCTGCGTCGTCAGGGGTTACCAAGTGTATTCTGCCCTGCCGACGTTCTGGTCCTTGGCGGTCAAGGTGGATCGTCAGGTCTCATGCCAGACAGGGTTCCTACCAGCCTGGGGTTGCTGTAGACTGGAAGTGGAGTACTCCTCTTCCCAGTCAACGGGTGGAGTGCTATGGGCATCCCTCTCAGAGCGTGTTGCGACACGCTCGATACGACGTCAGCGTCGTATATCGACAGACAGGGAGGAGTACGCTCCCCCCGTCTGCACCGGGTGGCGGTCGGCTGGCTATGGGCGTTCTCCATCTGCGCAGCCTGAGGGCTCTCCACATCCCCGGCAGTGTGAATGTGGGTACAGGTGTGATGTCGCGGGGCGGTTCTCACCCTGACGAGTGGGGATTACGTCCGGACATAGTCGGGCAGGTCTGGGACCGATGGCGTGGCCGCCTGGGATTCTTTTCCCCCCATACATCTGATAGGTCAGTTGTTGGTGCGGATACGTCGGGAGCACGGGACCTTGGTCCTGTTCGCGTCGGACTGGGGCACAGCTGTGTGGTTCCCGGTCCTGATCCAGCTCTTGTTAGCCCCGCCGTGGCCTGTTCCTTGGTCGTTGCGGGCCCTCTCTCAGGCGCACAGGTCTCTGTGTTAGTTCCCTGTGCTGGGCCAGCCTCTGATGGTTTGGCTGGTGAGAGGGTGTGTCTGGAGAGGATGGAGCCTTCTGTGGTCGACACCATCCGGAACGTGCATGCTCCCTCCACTATTGCGGGTTACGCGGGTAGGTGGCGTATTTTCCAAGAGTGGTGTAAGGTGGGGGGCTGGGAACCGGTGTCCTGCCCCCTGGACGCTGTCCTTTTCCTTCCATCAGTCTATTTTGGATAGACTGTCGGCTTCGACGATGAGGGAAAATGCTGCGGCCATATCCTCTTGTCATGAGGGGTTTTGAGGGCATTATGTTGTTCAGCCACCCTCTTGTGAAGCGTTTCCTGCTTGGCGCTCGGCGCCTTAAAGGATAACTCCACTATTTTGGGAAATTAGCTTATTTAACATCTTCCCTGGAGTTAGACAAGAAGATACATACCTTTTTTGTCTCTGTGCGTGCATTTTAGCTTTGGGAATAGACGCTCCGTTAGCATAGCTTAGCTTCATCACTGGAAGTGAGGCAGGACAGTAGCCTTACAGTGCCTTACAGTGTATTGCAAGGTCTGACATTGACCAAACTTGATATGCATGACCTTGGTGGGCTCTAGGTCAACTCCTGCAAAGGGGGTCAATGTCAGACTTTGCAATCAAAAGTTAGGGGGCTAATAACCCTTGCCATAATTTCAGTGCGCCCCCTAACTTTTGATTGCAAGGTCTGACATTGACCCCCTTTTCAGGAGTTGACCTAGAGCCCACCAAGGTCATGCATATCAAATTTGGTCAATGTCAGACCTTGCAATACACTGTAAGGCCTCTGCCGCCTTGTTAGGGGGGGCCTCGGTGGAGGACATCTGTGCTGCGGCCTCCTGGTCCTCCCCGGGTCCCTTCGTTAGGTTTTACCTCATGGACATGACTGGGGGTTCTGTCTCCCAGGCGGTTCTGAGGTCTGGGACCTCCCCTGCGTCCCGCCCTTCGGTGGGTTAGCAGGGATGTGTGGGTGTGTGCCACGAGGTGATGTGTCCCGCCTGTGCTGTGCGTTTTAGGGGTTCTAGTTCCCTCTTTTTCACACTTGGGTGGAGTTGACTGCCGCCCCCTCTTCACTAGGAAGGGGGGGGGTGACGGGATTCCCCTCCCCCTGGTGGTAGGGCTTGCGGGTCCTCAGGGGGTACATTTGTCGGGCCTCGAGTCTGCTCTGCCCCATATCTCAATATGGCGAAGAGCGAGACGCGATTGCCAGTACGAGTATATAACGATAGGTTATGTATATAACCTAGTTATATGAGTACTGGCTGAGCGTCTCGCTCTTAGCGCAACCCTGAGGTCCCTTGAGGGGTTTTTTTCCTGATGGAAAACTTTTCCAGAGTTGACCACGCCTGGTGACTTATAGGAGGTCACTGGGGCGGGGCCTGGTCAAGTGCAAGGGTGCTTTGTTTTCGTTCATGTAGTACAGTAGGTACTGGAGATGAGGTATATCTCAATATGGCGAAGAGCGAGACGCTCAGCCAGTACTCATATAACTATCGTTTTGCAGAGTTCATCTAATGTGATGCATGTGAATCTTCTCATGGTTACATTGCACGGTTTGCTGTAATCAGCTTTAATTCCATGATGAGTAATGCTGGCCCTGATCAAGGTTATTTTGTTGTTAAAGAATAGTGCAAGTTCTTCACACTTAACCGTTGATGACTGAGGAGGTGTGGGCAGTGTTGAGTAGTAGATTAATAGTGGAAAAAAGGATTCTGGAGTTTCCAGCGTTTTCTGTAATGATTTTAGAGAAGTAGTCTTTCCTTGCTAAGCGGACGGTTTTATTATAGGGAGTTAAAGCATCTTTGTATATATCACAGCAGATAGTGTTTTTTGTTTTCCTCCATTTTCACTCAGCTGCACGACATTTCCTTTTTTCTTTGTTGACTGCATTATAGTTCAACCAGGGGGAGGCTCTGGTTTTCTTCTTTTTAGTTTTTAGTGGGGCGACAGAATTTAATACAGATGATAGTGCATCATTGAGATTTTCTACCATTTTATTTAGAGAGCTGTCATGATTGTGTGGTTCATGTAGTCTGATAAGATTAATGAACTTTGATTTAGCCTTGTCGTTTAGGAGCCTCTTTTGAACTATGATTTCTTTTTTCGTTTTAGTAAGGGTTATTTGAGCATCAAATAATATACAGTGATGGTCGGAGAGAGGTAATTCAGACCAGTTGAGACATGCTTAGCCCAGTTGTTGTTATGACTAAGTCTAATGTATTTCTATGCCGGTGAACATTGACCTCTTGCTGTACGGTGGTTGGTGTTTTAATTAAGAGAAGATACAAATAAAACAGAACAGAAAAACACAGGGGCCTGTAAAGCATAAAGTATGCATGCTCCCCAGAACAGCAGCAGACTACTGATCTAGGTTGTGTCACAAGGCCACTTTCTGAAATCCCACTGTTCCATAAGCACTTCACTCCCTCTTCACTGCCTATTCCTCTACCTCGCTCCTCTAAATGGCACTTGATCTAATTTATTCTATTTTGCTCTAAAATCAAAGAAAAAGGAGACATTTTGGTTGTTGCCCCTTGCTTGCTTCTTCTTTGTCCTTGCTTATTCGTTGCAGGGTACTTTTATTTTGTGCTTCTTATTTTCTGGCAATTGATTTGCCCTCAATGCTCTCCGTTTTGTCTACTTGATGTTGGTGATACATAACATTTGCTCATAAAAGCATCTGCCAGAAATGTAAGTGTAGTGACCGCATGAGCTCATAGCGACAATGTGTAATTTTTCTATTATTCATCAAGATCTGGAGTGTGTACAGAACAGATTGAGATTGAGAAATGCAGAGACATTACCGCTCACGGCCAGCAGGTGCCACAATTACACATTATTGCTTTAATCCTGAAACAAGCTAACAGCGTTTTAAATGGATTTATAAACTGTAAAAGACGTGTTAACATTTGTATTGTCTGTAGACAATGGAACCAAATTGACCTTTAATTTGAGTTACCTGCATGGATCTGAAAGTTGATAATTTTCCATCTCCACACCTTGCCATTTAGGAATATAGTATGTAACATTCAGAAACTGCTAGAACTAGCAACAGCAGATGCACCATCACTACCTGCTTTTTTGCGGCACAAAGATGTTTCAAATGTAGATGGTAAGACAAGACATACAGGTAGCAACTAGTTTGCTAGTAATGAGAAAATCAGACCATATTCATCAAGTTATTTTAAACTTAAATGAACACACCCACATTATGGGAAATGCGCTTACCATCTCCTCCAGAGTCAGACAAGAAGATAGATAGCAATTTCCTCTCTGTACGTTCAGTAGAAGGCTATCCTAGCTTAGCGCAAATGCATTGAAGTGGATACAGACCACTAGCGTAGCTTGTGTTTTTGGCCAACAGCTAGGCTTCCATTAATTTGTGCTAAGCTATGCTAGCTCGCAGCCGGATAGCTTTCTACTGAACGCACAGACGAAATTGGTATCTATCTTCTTGTCTGACTCTGGAGAAAACCATAATCTTGGCTTTCTCTCTTCTGGTCGGTTACAACCAGTGCTACATAACCCTTAAAATGCTACGGTTTCATTTCTAGAGCATAAAATGTGAACGACACAAACGTAAACCGGTGCCAAAGTTACCTTGCTTCAAGCCATTAAGCAGTTTTCTCTATCAGCCATATTTAAACATGATGCAGCAGCAGTTACATCTCACGGCCAATCTTCGATACTATCTATAGTGTAGCTATAAGCATTTACCTACATTTATATTCCAAAAGTTTATAGACGTGTGCTCGCATCTCTTCCTCTGATCTTATCCTCGATTGCTCAGTGACACATCACAGGAAAGAAATGGAACTTTCTTGTTCACTCACGCAATTTTTTGTAGTGATATTTGTGGCAAGGTTACTATATGTAGACACTTGAATGTGTCTGATGAAGACTCAGATATTTAATATAGACATTGGAATGTGTTCGATAAGACTTTCAGATATGTTCCCTTAGGAGGACGAAAACTAGGGGGAGCTGCGGGACAGTCAGGCTGGTGGTCAGAAGAACAGCGACAGGTGTGCTGCAGAACACACGAAGAAGACAGATGCACAGCCCTTCCTGCTAAGACAACTATGGGGGAAGATGCATGCGAGATGGCTCTACCTGAACTATGAGCCCCAGGCTAATAACGTGACCTAGTAATTAGATATAACGCAACGCGCCATAAGTGTTATAAGAACAAGTATAGTATCGAGTCGACGTGCTAATGAAGAAGATGTCAACCGACGAACGTGGGAAGACGACAGAGAATTTGCGTGTTAGCAGTTAGCCCGGGAGCTAGTATAGCCCCACCGGCTATTAGGTAAATCAAGTGTTTTGAGTTAGCCACTTAGCTTAGCGCGTCGCACCAAGTATGCTACAAGCGGAAGAAAGACTCATCACCAAGGACCTCTGCTGGACATCTCGTGTATTCAGCCAGACCATACTGACTGCCTGCACTGTGTATCAGGTGAAGGTCTATCGAGACTACTTTATCGTTGAATAAGCACAGACATTATGGAATATGCGTGCTAAAGCCAGCCACGGCTGAAGATATAGACTGTTTAACGTGACTCAGAAGAGATAGACTGCTGATGTGACTCACACATTTGTGTATGCAAGCCTAGTGCCGTGGCTGTAGACTTTGATATGCGAGCGTTAACCCTTAATACATTTATTTATGTCTATCATTCTCATGTATTGTATGAAAATCTTAAGCCTCTGTTCTGTGGCAATTGTCAACAACTATTCCTGACCGGAAGGCCAGGCAGCTGTTGTTAAGAATCACAGACAGAGGGCTGCAGAGACGGCAGGTTTTTGGCTGACTAGAAGAAACTAGTTACAGTACTCACAAATGTATGCTATGTAAGAATCAATCTATTGTTCCATTTATCTATTGTAAGAATGTATAGACAAACATCTACAAATATGTGTACTATTACAAAATGAAAACATGCTGTTTACTGTATTAAAACAGGCCATTGCTCATGTGTAGAAATGTACTGATAACCCAAGTCTGTCCTTCACAACTGAACCACAGATGACAAGACTGTAACTCTAGATCCTTGCTATTTTAGCCTGTTTTCCTTGTTTGGTCGTATTGCATGCTGAGGCCAGGCCCCAAAGAGTATAAAATGCCATATGTTAGAGAGGTTCTGGACACTCTCTCTGCAAGGCTCTGGCTAAGTACTGATGTGTCCACTCCACAGCTGTGATGTGTATTCTCTGTAATATTGTTTTATTCACTCTGTAATAAATCTCTGAACCTAAAACCCTCTTCTTACCGTCTCTTCAAGGTCAAATTAACTGAACCCGACAGCGTGTTCGCTAAAGGTACACCCGTGCTTTCGATGCCGTTGGATTAAGAGGAAGAGGTAGAGAACCTGTCACAGTGGTGTCAGGAGAACTGCCTCTCCCTGAACGTCAGCAAAACAAAAGAGATGATTGTGGACTTCAGGAGGTCGGGGGTCAAGGACTACAGCCCCCTCAGCATCGACGGGGCACCGGTTGAGAGAGTGAACAGTTTCAGTACCTCGGAGCCCACATATCCGAGGACTTGACATGGACCACACACATTGACAGTGTTGTGAAGAAGGCACGACAACGCCTCTACTTCCTCAGGCGCCTAAGGAAGTTCCAAGTCAGTCAGAAGATCCTTAGGAACTTCTACTCATGTACAATAGAGAGCATCCTGACCGGCAACATCACCTCCTGGTTTGGGAATAGCACTGCACAAGACCGTAGCAGACTACAAAGAGTGACACGTTCAGCCGAACGCACAATTGGAGGGGGGCTTCCCACCCTCCAGAACATTTACAACAAGCGGTGCAAGGGGAAGGCTAAGAGAATTATTAAGGACTCGAGCCACCCGAACAACTGCCTCTTTGAACTGCTGCGGTCAGGCAAGCGATACCGGAGTCTTAAGGCGAGCACAGAAAGACTCAGAAGAAGCTTCTATCCCCAGGCCATCAGGCTGCTAAACGAACAATAAACACTATGCAACAACCATCAAATGCACACAGCACACACACCCACACGCACACACTCACTCAAACAAACAACACACTGCAGCACCCACTCTCCACCAGTGATGCCGGTAACGCGTTACTAAGTAACGCGTTATTGTAATCTGATTACTTTTCCCCGAAAATAGTAATCTAACGCGTTAATCTTTAAAAGCCAGTAATCTGTTTGCAGTTACTTGTCCAAGTGGCTGTGCGTTACTATTTCGTTACTATCTCATCATAAATTCATAATGCAGGCGGAATGCAGTATTTTATTTCGTTTTCGACAGTCAAAAATACATTTTTGAGCTGTTTTTCTTATTTGGGAGTGACGTGGTGTGGCAGTGAAAGGGTTACACAAGAATGTGGCCCGCGGCGTGACTGGACTCTCTGTCTGTGAGTGACTCTGCTTTGGCCCAATCACATTCCCCATCCACAGTCTGCGAATCAGAGGCAGAGGGGCGGGTCTTCACAGCACGTCATGTGACATATGCGCCAATCGTGTGACAGCAGGGCTCCGTTGCATTCGTCTGAGAATTCCACCCCAAAACGCTTACAGGAAGAAAAAACGCGGCTTATTATTATTACCGAGGCACGCGGCTTATTATATTATTAAAACAGCTACTTGTGGGCACTCATAAAAACACTGTGGTCTACAAGTTGTTTAGCGAGAGGATGGTGGTAATGTGCTTCAATAGAACAATGGATCAATGCCATGTCAAAACTCGGCTCCGCTGATCTGAAGGGCTCCGCAGTACACACACAGACACACACACACGCGCGCACACACGGGATCGCAGCAGCCACACACACATTTCCACTGTCCAATAGACAAGCGCCCTTTTCGACCGCGTGACATTGTTCAGATGTTTCAACTTCACCCCCAGAACCGCACCGAGTCCACCAAAACTATATGTGAAAGCGACCTAAACGTAAATACTGTCTACCGCTAAAAACAGCACATCCAATTGCATTGAAAGCATCTGGAATCACAACACTACGACGCTTCGACTAGGTACAGGAGGACTCGGAGGCCAGCCAAACAGCAAAAGAGAGAGATTGTTTCTTTCCCTATTGATTAATGTATATTTGATGGTGGCAGAGCAAAAGCTCTTATTTGCCAGATTTACAGTTAATTTACATGTTAAAGAGAGACTGATTGTATGTTTATAGAGAGACATTTATAAAAACAATTTAATAGTTACAGTTGATATAATTGAATAGTTCAGCCTGCATTTGTTAGATGTGAATGGATACACTGGTTTTGTAAAACCACTGGCTGGCTGCTCTAATGCTGTGAGCATCATAGACTGTTGCTTTACCATACTTGATGGTACAGAAGCTGAAGCACTAGTTTAACAATTTACGTTATGTGCAGAGAAACAAGTTAAAAACAATTTATGCACTTTCAATAAAGCGTTTTAAAAAAACTGTTGGGGGAACGACGACGACTTCGTAACCTAGTTACTTTCAAAGTAACTAAGTTACTCTGATAATCAAGTAATCAGTAAAGTAACTTGGATTACTTTTTAAAGGAGTAATCAGTAATCAGTAATCGGATTACTTTTACAAGTAATCTGTGGCATCACTGCTCTCCACACTTTAGATCACACAAACACACTTTACACTTTATATTTATTGATAAAGGATTTGCACTACAACTCGTACACCTACTGTGAATTGTACCTAAATTGCACCTCGTCCCATTTCTGCCTTGCACTATATAGTATTGTATATTAGTACACTGCACAGTATTGTATATTGTATGGTAACTACGTCTATTCTGCATCGAACATTGTACATATGTCTAAACTGAACACTGTGACCTAATTTTTTTTACTTCTAATTTGACTATGTTATTTTATTTCATACTTATCTTGTCTTGCACAGTCTCTGGAGCGTAACAGTAAGAAGCATTTTGTATAAAAGTATTCTGTACTTCTGTATGACAAATATTAAAGAAACTTGAAACTTGAAACTTAAGCTCTCTTTTATTTGTTCATGCTCTCCAGGAGAGTGAAAGGGCCATAGTGGAGACTTCCGGTTTGGCGAGGAGCAGGTGAGCAGCTGCAGAACAGAGCTCCCGGTCCAAAATTCAAGAAAGGTAATAAAAAGTTATAAAACACGATAAAAGGTAACAACTCGAAGATAAAAGAATGATGACAAGACCCAGTGCACAAAACTCGAGGAGAAGTGAGAGAAGAATGACCCCGACAAAGAAAATACAACGAAGGGAAAGGTACTGAAGTGTCTTTCATTCATTTATCTAGTCTCTGTGATCGTATAGTCTTTACCCTTCTCTCTGCATTGTTTGCATTTCAGGTGTTCGGTTCTATGAAGGAAGCGCAGACGAGGTGGTCTGAATCAAACAACTGGGGTGTTTATTCCATTCTTAATAAAACACATCTATGAATCAAACAAGTACAGGGTCTTCATTGTATATCTAATCGTCTCTTTGGTGGAGCATTCGGTCCATGATCGGATCAGCTGCGGCCGATCAGAGCGTTCCCCGGTGTGGTTCTGGTTGTCTCGGCAACCCGAGGCCTCTCTTGGTTTGGTGCTGGTTGCCAAGGCAACCTTGGTTGTCCCGTTCTCAGCGCTCAGGGCAGGGAGCGCTTGATTTCGTCTCGGCGGAGTCTGGATCCCCTGCTGTAAGGCGATCTTCTATCATCGTCTGTGTCCGTGGCTCTGTGCGTGTCCGGCTCGGCTCTCGAGTCTCCGGTTCTCAGCGCTTGAGTCTTCAGCGCTCCAGTCTCCTTCTGTCAGCTTCCCTGCAGTTTAAATGAGAGAGAGAAACCCTTTTCCCTGCCTGTCAGGTGACGTCACCCCAGAGATCGGGCTTTCCCATTGGCCAAATTCCTTCTAGCAGGAATTCCTTTTGTGAGTGACACGTCATCTGGGTCTTGCGACACGGAGGTTACAGTCTATAATGGGGAGAATCCTACTGTCTACAGCCTATTCTAGTGGTCCTATTACCTTATTTGGGAAATCCTTACAGTTCTTCTCTCCGTGCACAGATAATAGCATACGTCCTTCAACAGAAATAGTATACTGGTTTCTTGATTAACCAATAAGGAGTCCTGTGTCATGGTTCTTTTATCCTTATTATTTAAGAGTTATTCTTTATTGTGACTACCGTTTCCTAATAGTTTTAAGTTATGCCCACATTGTAACTCATGTAATTGCCTTATTAAATGTTTCCATCCTACTGATGGTTTGTCTATTCTCTTAGTAATAACCTTTTCTTTAACCTTATTTTAGCTTAAACCTTAATTTACTACCTATGTCTTATTATTTGGTTCACTTGTTGTCAACTTTTCATGCTTGCTAAACCTATTATCTAATGTGATTTTGTATGACAGTTTACTTTTAACATAATGGTCCTTGCTTTACTTTTAGTACATATGTGTTGCAATGTTTTCTAAGGCCATCTAACTAATCTATCTGACAAAGCCATCAGTTTTACCTATTTCCTCAAGGTCTAAAAACCCTCCAGTCTATCTGTTCTATAGTTAATGTGTGACTGGTGGCATTCTGCTTAAATTCAAATAGCCTTGAGCCTGTTAATGTATGTCCTAAAGTCAGTCAAATCGGATGTGTAAGGGGAGATTTAAAATGGTCTGGTGTTCGATTTATTATTTTACAAGGCCATTTGGTTCACTGACCAAGCGTTACTGCAGCCCAAACCTGCTGTGCTCCCTGACCTAGGTGGCCTTTCCTTGGAGCTATTTTTACAGGGGATGGTACGGTTAACAGCTGTTTGCTTGAATCTGGCTCCTTTGCTGAGGAGACCGCCTAATGACTTTGATTCCTTCTGTAATCCAACCTACCAAGTATTTTCGTCCTGCACCTGTACATTTTCATTGATATTTTACATGTTTTATCTAGATAATATACGACAGTACAACACGAGGGGATGACGCAGCATGTAAAACAAGCTAACATAATGTTAGACCACAGCGAGGCCTGGCTGGAGATGGAGCTACAAGCTAACATGGAAGCTAACACGATGAATATGCAAGCAAACATTCGGATCAGGCTAGAAGCAATGCAGAACGCTAACAATGCTAACATGCAAACCAACACGCAGACTGGACTTGATGCAATACAGAATATTCAGAGGAGCATGGAGGCTAATTCAAAAGAAATAAAAGCGTTAGACAACAGCGAGGCTGGAGACGAAGCTACAAGCTAACATGGAAGCTAACACGATGAATATGCAAGCTAGCATTCGGATCAGGCTAGAAGCAATACAGAACGCTAACGATGCTAACACGCAAACCAACACGCAGACTGGACTCGATGCAATACAGAATATTCAGAGGAGCATGGAGGCTAATTCAAAAGAAATAAAACAAATTACCCCCAAAAGAAGGACAAAGAGACGTTGGATACAACCGGACCAACCAGGACTCGGGCACCGAGGTCAACCGGACCATCCGAGATGCAAGCACGGAGATCGCCCAGACCGGCCAAGATACGAGCATTGAGGCCACACACACCAACCGGGATTCGAGCAACGAGATCAACCAGACCAGCCAGGATTCAAATAACGAGATCTCACACACCAAACAAGACTCGAGCACTGAGGTCACACACACCAATCAAGATTCAATACCACGTATGCATATTATTTGATAGTGAATGGATGTTATGACTCGAGACACACTGCAGATAACACACAGACCACTAGGAATACAGACAAGTGTGACGACCCCCACTCTACCTGCAAATGGGTGACTCACCAGGGAGCATGGTGGAGTGGGTGGTTCGTTAAGCCAATGAGACTCACCTGGGCAGTGAGAGCTGCCTGCATGTGTATTTATTAGAGCTGGGCCGTTAACGGCGTTAACGTGCTGCGTTAACGCGAGACTAGTATCGCGCGATAATATAATTGACGCCGTTAATCTTTTTCTCAACGTTGGGTCTGTATTGTCCTTAAACAATCATTTGCTTTGCTGTATTACAGCAAGACTGTGCTAACAAAGCAGTTTTAGTCAAGCATTTATAAAGTCTTCCCATTCACGTATAGCTCCCAGCCCCAGTACACAGTGACTGTATAATGACAACCATGTTCACAACAAAAGAACCATGAACATTCAATATATTAATAAAACAATTATTTTGTTCAAGGGATACAACTGCAAGATTGTGCTAGCAAAGCAGTTTTGTGTGTAAAGAGTTATGAAGTCTGCCCACATACTTTCAGCTCTCAACCCTAGACAATAACCCCCCCAACACCGTGTACTGTGGTAGCATGTGTGCTCAAGTGCTTGAAATTCCATTTGCTTGTATGCATAAGATTAATATATCTGATTACAGTATACGGCGACAGTGGCTCAGGAGGTAGAGCAGTCGTCTGGTAATCGGAAGGTTCCCGGTTAGATTCCGGCTCCTCCCAGCAGCGTGTCGAAGTGCCAAGCAAGACACTTAACACCTGGTGAGCAGGTGGGCTCCTTGCATGGTTGCTCATGGTTTGAGTCTCGCTTCTCTGTTTCTGGTTTTGAGTGAGAGTGGCTCACGCTTGCAGATGTTGATTGGGCTCTCCCCTTCAAATATTTGTTTGTCACTCTCTTATCGAGGGTTGAACAGCGCTTCACTGACAACACATGTACTTCAGTAGCAGAAGGCTACGGTTCGTTCATGTGAAAAGGTTATGTCTGATGGCTGCAGGTCCCTCACAGAGCCTGCCACAAGCCAGGCTATATGTCTGATGGCAACGACCAGCCAATCCCAAGTGTGGTCATCTCTTTCATCCCCAAAGTCACAATTCTCTTCCCAATTAACGTTTTCCCAAAAGTCCTGATATCCATTTCTGCCTTTTCACCCATCTGTTGGCTCTGATAAAAGCCTGCTGGCTCATCTGTGACATTGTGTTGAGGAATCGTACACACACACACACACACACACACACACACACACACACACACACACACACACACACACACACACACACACACACACACACACACACACACACACACACACACACACACACACACACACACACACACACACACACACACACACACACACACACACACATTTAGAATCTTTATTTATGTCCACATAAAGACAATAAGCCTTAAGGTCCCCCTATAGGACCCCCTGCTTTTCTTTATCATAAATCGATCATAAATCGATCAATAGAGACCGTCACCACCTGGACAAGAGGCAGGGGAACTATGTGAGAATGCTATTCATCGACTACAGCTCGGCATTCAATACCATAGTCCCCTCCATACTCATAGCCAAGCTCAGGGACCTGGGCTTGAACTATGACCTCTGCCAGTGGGTCTTGGACTTCCTGACGGGCAGACCCCAGGTGGTGAGAGCAGGCAACTGCACCTCCTCATCCATCACCCTCAACATAGGGGCCCCCCAGGGCTGTGTTCTGAGTCCCCTCCTCTACTCCCTGTACACACACGACTGTGTGGCTCAGCGGAGTAGCAATACAATCATCAAATTTGCTGACGACACAGTGGTGGTGGGCCTGATCTCTGCCAACGACGAGAGGGCCTACCTGGAAGAGGTCAAGGTCCTGGCGGGATGGTGCCAGGAAAACAGCCTCTCCCTGAACGTCAGCAAAACAAAGGAGATGATTGTGGACTTCAGGAGGTCGGGGGTCAAGGACTACAGCCCCCTCAGCATCGACGGGGCACCGGTTGAGAGAGTCAACAGCTTTAAGTACCTCGGAGCCTACATATCCGAGGACTTGACATGGACCACACACATTGACAGTGTTGTGAAGAAGGCACGACAACGCCTCTACTTCCTCAGGCGCCTAAGGAAGTTCCAAGTCAGTCAGAAGATCCTTAAGAACTTCTACTCATGTACAATAGAGAGCATCCTGACTGGCAACATCACCTCCTGGTTTGGGAATAGCACTGCACAAGACCGAAGCAGACTACAAAGAGTGACACGTTCAGCCGAACGCACAATTGGAGGGGGGCTCCCCACCCTCCAGAACATTTACAACAAGCGTTGCAGGGGCAAGGCTAAGAGAATCATTAAAGACTCCAGTCACCCGAACAAATGCCTCTTTGAACTGCTGCGGTCAGGCAAGCGATACCGGAGTCTCAAGGCGAGCACAGAAAGACTCAGAAGAAGCTTCTATCCCCAGGCCATCAGGCTGCTAAACGAACAATGAACACTACACAACAACAACCATCAAACGCACATAGCACACACATCCACACGCACACACTCACTTTAAACAAACACACTGTAGCACCCACTCCACACACTTTATAGCACACACCCACTTTAAACAAACACACTGTAGCACCCACTCCCCACACTTTATATTTATTGATGAAGGATTGCACTACAACTCGTACACCTTACTGTAAATTGTACCTAAATTGTACCTCATCCCATTTCTGCTTTGCACTATATAGTACTGTACATTAGTACACTGCATAGTATTGTATATTATATGGTAACTCAGTTACGTCTATTCTGCATCGAACATTGTACATATGTCTATACTGAACACTGTGACCTCTTTTTCTACTTCTAAATTACATGCTATACTATGTTATTTGATACTATCTTGTCTAGCACAGTCTCTGGAGCGTAACAGTAAGAAGCATTTTGTATGAAAGTATTCTGTACTTCTGTATGACAACTATTAAAGAAACTTGAAACTTGAAAACTATTAGATCCCCAATTATTATATCATGGGATATCATTGGATTGGCATGTAACTCAAGAACCGCTGAACGGATTTTGTCACCTGAAAGGGCATTCGACAGGCAACAAATAGGGCTTTAATTCTATCTATATATTGTATTAAAAGAAATGCACACCCGAGCCACTAGAGGTCGGCAAAGAATCGTCCATATGTGGGCCCTTGGATGTTAAGAGGTTAATGTTTTTAAATATTTTTTTTTGTAGCAAAGAGTAAAGACCACAACCATATCAAAACAGTAGTCAAAGTGTATATTTTAATTTTACCGAAGTTTTATACGATTTATCGGAAATACGAATTTATCGGAAAATGCTAATTATCGTAAAAACTGCAAGGAAATGACTAAATCCAGATTCAACCCTGCCATTGGAAAGAGGAGCATTTTCCCTATCCATAGATCTCAATAAGGTGGTGAATGAGCTCAGTGAGCATTTTCTCCTACCTGTATCAATTTTTTATCAAAGATGCAAAAATCATAAATCATAATTTATATTCTCCTTTTCTTCATTACAATTTACTCAGCCTAGTAACAGACACAATATTTCTGACACTGGAAATACATACCCCCAGGTCCCTAGATGTTCCTAGATACCAAGAACATGCAAATTGACCTTGCAGAAGTGGAGCAATCTTCCATTTACTTAGACATGTACCTTTAGGTGAAAACGGTCTACAGATAGCAGCGTCTTCTCCAAATTGCACGGCTGCCAATAATTGCTGACACTGAACAATATCTTGCTAATTGTTTGGCACACACACACACGCACGCACGCACGCACGCACGCACGCACGCACGCACGCACGCACGCACGCACGCACGCACGCACGCACACACACACACACACACACACACACACACACACACACACACACACACACACACACACACACACACACACACACACACACACACACACACACACACATTAGAGCATCATTAATGCTCTAACTTCAAAAAGTATCCTTTGTACATTAATCAGTACAGTATCTCACAATGCTTGTGGAGAATTCTGAAAAGAATTCCCAATTGTTCAAAGTTTGCACTTTGTGGTCCAGTTTATTATATATTCTTGTCAGTGCATCTTTATGGGCTTCCAGCTCTGGCCACATTTCGTTTAATGGTACTTTTGTAGGGCGTGGACTACATTTTGTTTGTGCTTCGTGGTCTGAACAGTTCATACTCCTTTCAGTGAATCTTTATGGGCTTCCAGCTCTGGCCACAATCCGTTTAACAGTGCTTTTGTAGGGCGCAGAGTAGACTACATTCATAGCTTGATGAATGATTGATTTCCAAATCTTTTTTTTGTATCCACTTTTTCTCCTCCTGTTTTTCTGTATTTTCCTCCCATCCCAATTTAGTCGTCATGCCAATTCCCCCCTATCCTTCCTGGTCGTTGCGCGCATGTGCCCCCCACTGGTCGGTCTAGGGAGCCCTGAAGTCTATCACATGCTTCCTCCGATACATAGGAGACAGCCAGCAGCCTCTTTTCACCTGACAGCGTGGACTCTCATTGGTGAAGTGTAACACGTGGGAGGTCACACTACCTTCACCATTTCCCTCCCTCGCTGTGCAGGCGCCCTGACCGACCTGTAGGAGTCGCTGTTTACAACGACCAGATTACCACCCACCGGCTTCCCTCCCGCTGACACCGCCAATTGTGTCAGTATGACGGCCGGCCAAGCCGGAGGCACCGCTGACAGCCGGATTCGATACCAGTGTCTCTGCGGTGGTAGACAGACGCTTAGTCCGCTGTGCTACCCGGCCGCCAATGATTTCCAAGTCTTTAGCGAGTCCAGCAGCTTTACATTGCATATACTGTAGGTTGTTAAAGGTGACTGAGGTGAGGTGACTGACCAGCCAGTCCATGAAGTTGAACTGTCATTGCAGTGTGTCGGCCCAGGACATAGAGACCACAGATGCGCTTTCAAACATGTATTGCACTTCAGATGCAGGGCAGGTAGGTGTATATGTCTATATGCCTATCTCTTCAGAGACTCATGCAGCAACGGGAACTAATGTGGTGCCACCTGAACACACATTTCACCTTATTCACTGCCATCTTTGTGTTCGTAGATCACTATAAACGCATTTCGATCAGCTGATAACTAATTCACTTCCATGTATTTCAAAACATGAAAAACTACGGCTGGTGGTGAAAAACAAGCGGAGTCAGGTATAACCATGAGCTTGTAATGTACCTGACAGTGAGGAGTTTCACTGGGGGAACGTAACGTGTGCAGAGGTTCACGTTATTTACCCCAGATCCCCTCCCTGCTGAACAGGAGCCCTGACCGACCAGTAGGAGTCGCAGTTTACAACGACCAGGACACATACCCCACCGGCTTCCCACCCGCTAACACTGCCAATTGTGTTAGTAGGGACGACTGACCAAGGCGGAGGTACCGCTGACAGCTGGATTCGATCCCAGAGTCTCTGCGGTGGTGGGCGAGTGCTTAGTCTACTGTGCTACCCAGCCGCCCAGAGAAGTCCTTTCTTGTGAGGAATAAGGGGAACAGATAACTATGTGACATCTCCGTGGTCGTGATATGGAATGATTTGACCAGATTATTCACAGTGGCAATGGAGTCTTTGATTAACTCATTCTGCGCCATACCCGAGTATAGTCGGGTTTCGCCGCCAACCGTTGAGTGCCAAAACCATCAGGTTTTGATCCTTTGATATTTTTCCTTTGATCCCCATTCTATACACTCGGCCGGAGCTCCCTGGGCTTCCCTGGCTCATCTGCCTACGTTACAATTGCAATAACGATCGAATCCTGCCAGGTGGCAGTATCGCCAAACTTTTGGACTGGAATAGTTTGGTGTGGAGACACTTTTATAATTTTTTTTTGCAAGGACCCCCCCCCCCTCAGGGGACAGAGCGATCGCTCTGAGATTTTATCACCTGAAACCTATTTCCCGTATACACGAGTATAGACATATACACGAGTAATCGCGATGGCAATGGGATCACTGGGGATTATTCTTTTTGGAGTACCTTCTGGCTAAGGTAAGGTATATTCTATGTTTATTTTACCGAACCTGAAACATGTTTTTGTAACGATCACAGTGTCGTATTTTACCGGACCTAAAACTTGCTTTTGGTAACGATCACAGTTTGGAGTTAAAACGACCCCCCCCTCCCCCTTTATGATTTTGTAAAGACACATATGTACATGGTATATACCTTTGATTTGGAAGTATTTGGGGTTTCAGGCGAGCAACCAGAACGATTTGGGCTTATTGCATATAACGCGCCATATCTTGCGATCTATGAAAAAAGAATGGATTATTTTGGAAAAGGGCGATGTTTAGCATGTAATAGTGCACAAACTACAGTATGTAGAAATTAACTCGTTAGTCAGTGATGGACTATGAACAATGCCTGTCAAATGAGCCATACTATTGTCTCCATAGCTATAATACAGAACACACGATGGGTCTGCAAACATCGCTAAAATTGTCAATAACGCTGGCGCTATTGAGTAAAGATGGGAAAAGGGCGTGGCGCTCAATGAGGTAAGGATAGAGTTCACTGACATAATGACATGTTGCAACATGGAGAGGCCCAGGCTACAGCAGGGGGCCCTAGCCTCAAAGAGGATGGCAGGCTAACAACGCAATTATACAAGAAAGTAGAAAAAACTAAGTGGTACCTTGACGTACAGACTATGAGTTATAGTTATGATATGCAGACTATGAGAAGGCTACGTGGATGTTTGTGAGTTTGTTGTGTGCGAATATAGAAAGAGAGAGAGAGGGCGGGGGTATGAGTGAAGGCTATGTATCATGTGTGTGTTAGATAGAGAGAGAGAGAATGTTGGTAAACGTCCCTGTCAGACAGTCAATCCGAACATTTTACTGGCCTCATTACAGTAACCTCATAATCTCTATGGCTGTGGTGCGGCTCACCAGCTTATTAGACATCCCCTCCCTGAATCATGTAATATGGAGAAGACTCTTACAGCCTGTCCACACCTCCAGCATGATGGCTGCCTCGCTGAACTGCAGTGGCTCTCGCGCCTGATGGTGTCCACAGACTCCACACAAGACGGCGTCATCAACGCAGCATTTTTGCCGTATATACCTTGTGTCTCATACTAGAAAATAGGCACCAGATGCCGTGCTGCTGCTGCTCACTGCTCATGCTGGCTGTGTGGCTGCTCTGACCTGTTAACACGGTCTGTGTGGCTGCTCTAACCTGTTAACACGGTCACTGTGGCTGCTCTAACCTGTTAACACGGTCTGTGTGGCTGCTCTAACCTGTTAACACGGTCACTGTGTGGCTGCTCTAACCTGTTAACACGGTCACTGTGTGGCTGCTCTAACCTGTTAACACGGTCACTGTGTGGCTGCTCTAACCTGTTAACACGGTCACTGTGTGGCTGCTCTAACCTGTTAACACGGTCTGTGTGGCTGCTCTAACCTGTTAACACGGTCTGTGTGGCTGCTCTAACCTGTTAACACAGTCTGTGTGGCTGCTCTAACCTGTTAACACGGTCTGTGTGGCTGCTCTAACCTGTTAACACGGTCTGTGTGGCTGCTCTAACCTGTTAACACTGGCTGTGTGGCTGCTCTAACCTGTTAACACAGTCTGTGTGGCTGCTCTAACCTGTTAACACGGTCACTGTGTGGCTGCTCTAACCTGTTAACACGGTCTGTGTGGCTGCTCTAACCTGTTAACACGGTCTGTGTGGCTGCTCTAACCTGTTAACACGGTCACTGTGTGGCTGCTCTAACCTGTTAACACGGTCTGTGTGGCTGCTCTAACCTGTTAACACGGTCTGTGTGGCTGCTCTAACCTGTTAACACGGTCTGTGTGGCTGCTCTAACCTGTTAACACTGGCTGTGTGGCTGCTCTAACCTGTTAACACTGGCTGTGTGGCTGCTCTAACCTGTTAACACGGGCTGTGTGGCTGCTCTAACCTGTTAACACGGTCTGTGTGGCTGCTCTAGCTGACAATGTTTACGAACACCGGCCCCAGACTAGGGTCTTTTGTTCAGCCTCTTAGGCAACAGCAGAAGACCTTGGTCTGAAGCCCATTAGTTAACTAGTGGGCCACGACCATTAACACTGGTGATCCCTGTGTTTTCTGGACGAGTGGATTTTTCTCTGTCACCGTGTAGGCCCCGTCTTTCATATCCAAATGAGAGTATTCCTCACGAGGAAATATGGGCATAGATGTTCATTAGCGGAAGATCTGTGTTCAAGCCAGCTACAGACCAGAATGATGGAAATTGTGCTGGCCCCGCCGGGGTGTTTGTAAAATCACCGTTGTAAAACTGTGTTAACATCTTGTTTCTCTTTTCTCTTAAAAAGTGAGGAGGGTTTCAGAACGGCGGCCTGTCTAAGTGTAACTTGTTGTATCGTTGTGTACGAGTTCAGGTGGTGGCTGCTTAGCTTGCGTGCTAGTTGTGGCCTACTGTGTTAGCCAGTGAGCTGTTAGCTGCGGCGCTAGCTCGCTGTGTTTACCAGGCCTGTTGTGTCACTAGGCTGGGTAAACGTTAGCTTGCTGCTTTCGGCCGAGAGCGGCCGTTAGCTTAATGCTACACTGTTGAACGTACTGTGACGATAACATGTTTTTAACACTCTTGACTACGACGTCATCTTTGACAGAGGATGTTCGTCGAACCTGCCCTGAGCCAGGCCGGCAAGGACTGCGTCAACAAGGGGGACCGTAGCGGCGGGATCGAGCGGCGACGCTGCCCAGGTCGACAACACAGTACGGCTGTGTTTACTACGGTGCCTTGTTAAGAGACTACAGTTTCGCTTGATCTGCGCTCAAGGTAGGCAAGGCCTGACCAGACCTTGTACACTTCTTCTGGCTTTCCCTTCTAAATGTTTTGTAAATAACGATGTTTTCCAAAACGAGTGTTGCTGCACTACATTTAGGATACGACGTGAGTTATATGTGAATTGTCTTGTCACTGGTATTTAGCTTCTCCATGCAAATCGGGTTGTTGTTACAGATGTGAAAATGATCTGGTTTGTTGTGTTGAGAAACATCATGTGTGTTTATATGTACCGTGTACTCACAACTAAGGGGGTTAACTAACCTATAAAGCTATGCTTAGTGACAAATGAGTAAAGAATGATTATTTTCTCAGCCTGTAATGACAATGAACAGTGTGTTCACATATTAACAGGTTTTCCTGTTTTAACTGGCCGTATTAAGGGTAAAGTAGGAGGATTGTGTTTCCCCCCGGTTCCCTGGGGACTTCTTCATCCTCCTCTCAGACATGTTGTTGCACTACATTGTGTCACTGTGTGGTAGGGATACGATGTAACCCTTAGCTTGATTGCTGAGGTTGTGCTAAAACAGCTGGAGAAACTTTATTTTCCTAGAAGAAAAGATTGTTTGGTCGCTTTCGTGTGTGCTTAGCAAGGCCTGTGGCCGATACTAATCGAGAATTATGTATTCTCTCATTATGAAAAACGGCGTTCCTCTGTAGAGTGTTTTTGCCATTTTCTGTAGGTGATGATGGGTTGTGTGTGTCATGTGACCTACAACTGGGTTGGACTGGCCACAGAAGCACATGTGTAAGTTTGGTACCGGGGCTCTTGTAGAGCCCTCTCTA
The DNA here is from genome assembly GCF_963971535.1 of Notolepis coatsorum. Lineage (NCBI taxonomy): Eukaryota > Metazoa > Chordata > Actinopteri > Aulopiformes > Paralepididae > Notolepis > Notolepis coatsorum. The sequence goes on along the minus strand of NC_140168.1, from coordinate 62,028,392 downwards.
TTCTGTGTTTTTTCCTTAGTAAAAATCAGATAGCAGGTTAGCTCATGCGCTGTGTGAAGCTGTCAGACGCTTCATGGAGCTGACTATGACTGTGTCATACTCTCTTTTTGTCATTACATCGTATCATGGGTGTGGGGTCGTAAAGGGGTGAACTGGTAACCTTTCCTCCCCCTTTTTTCTGTTGGTCAGGGGTAAACCCACCTGTCCTTCAAGGTTCCTGTCACGTTGCGGTTCGGCACGTTACAGGGTGAGGGGGGGGGGGGGGGGGAGGGAGTTTCCTGGTCCCACGCCCTGGAATATTGGGCGTGTGCACCGCAGAAATTCCCCCGCCATAGAGTACGTCACTGTGCGCGTCTCTGTTGGTAAGACTTCCGTGTGCTGTTCAGGTCCATGTGATGGATCTGTTTCGGGGGGTGGTCAGGGCTCCTCCTCACCAAGCTCCTATTCGGGCCTTCTGTGAGTTGGGACTCTCCTTCCATGTGAGGGAGCCTCCTTCAGAGTACAGAGCCTCCTCCTCAGATTGTCAAGGTGAGTGGACCCTCAAGAAGGAGTCCTACTCTATTGTGTATGTATTCGATTCAATTTGATTATTGAGTGTGTATGGGTTCAGTGCCTCCTCCCCGGAGAGCCCTAAAACCAATTTTTTACATGGCTCAAGGTGCAATATATTCTTTTCAATCTGTACAGCTCGCGTGGGAAGTCTCTCTGGGGATTCCCGTCTCCTTCCTATGGGAGGGTGGTGGGATGTAAAAATGTGAATTTTTTTTACCCCCGGCTGTGTAGACTGGGATACATACTGTTGGTGCTTCCTTCTTTTCTACTAAAAAGAGTTGGAGTTAGGAAGTATCACACCCCTCTTGTCGTTCCCCTGGGCGCCTTGGGGATTCAATGACAGGTCTAAATAGCCTGTTCATTGATGTGGGTGTGTCCCGACGCACGCATAGTGCTAGCTCGGGGTGTTCTGTAAACAGGCGACTGACTGGCACGCCTTGGTTGCTTGAGGTTAAAACGGCGTTTTTATAAAGCAACTGGGATGGAGGTTTTTCCTCTTCCGACGACCAAATCCGACGACCTGGTTTGGTTATCGACGGATTCTCGTTCATATCTGGGGGATGATGACGGAATGGATCTGAACATATGTAGAGGGGTCTCACGCCCTGGGGGTGGGCCACCGGGCGCGTTTCGCCCCAAACGTCTGGGTGGCGCCTTCTTTTCATGTTTAAGATCAACACGCATATCTGCCCCTTCTCCTGGAGTAGGCATGTCGGCGTGGTTAGGGCACGGGACTGGTTCTGGTCACGCTGGTCCGGATCAGTTGAACCCGTTGTCCGCCGGGGATGCAGATCTGCTGTTCTGGTACCCTGAGGGATTTGGGCTTTTTTCAGGGGGAAAAATGCCACGTCGGTCCGGGTGTCACAGGGTTAAGCGCTATGGAGACCCTGGTTGGGTAAATTTTTTACTCAGCACTGTCGTAATGGCTTACGGCCATGCCAACCTGTACACGCTCGATCTCGTCAGATCTCGGCGGCTACACAGGTTGGTCCTGGTTAGTACTTGGTTGGGAGACCGCCTGGGAATACCAAGTACGGTGTGCTTGGGGCTGGTTCTCCATTATTTTTCGCTCCTCTCTCACGCATGGCGAAGAGGGGCCTGTTGGGGTGGTCTTTGACCTCCTCTGGTGACCCTGTGCTTCCCGTATCGCCGGGCCCGGTCCGAAGTCATGTTTCGTCGACCCGTAGGCCTGGGTTAACCCTTTTTTGAAAACTGAAACACTTGTACTGCGGTATAGCCGGTGTATACCCGCAGGTGTGTTTTGGAGTTTTTTTCTTGAGGGGTTATAGGAACAACCACCGCATTGGGTAACACCAAGGTGGTTGATTCCCTGGTGTGTTGGAGCAGTGTCAACTCCCGGGTTCACCGGTTGAGGATGCCCCTGCACGTTCATGACGTCTGTCAATCGTGTCAGCCTTCTCTGCCTCAACCCCTCTGGGTGGGTTTTTTTTAAATGGAGGCTTGGTCATGCAATAACGCCAGCTTACGCCCCTTCCGCCGGGGCGGCTGTGTTCAGCTGTCCCCTCTGGCGCCTGTCTCGTCCGCAGTCTCCAGGCTAGGGTTAACAGCCTGTTGCCTGGTTTTTCCCCAGTGCGCTGCCTGCTTCCGTTGGTTAACCTTTTTTGTGTGCTTACGGCCATGCTGACTGCCTGTTCTGCAGGGTCAGTGTGCCAGGCGGTGTACTATTGGGGGGACAGGGCCCGCTCGGCTGAGGGGCCTTTGTCCGAATACGCTGGCGATGTGGGGGGCGGGGTCACTAAGTGCCCACCTGGTGGGGTTGGGTTTGCCCTTGACCCCGTGATTCTGGGGGCAGTAACGAGGTTGTTCCCTCCGTTCGTTCCCGGGTGGCATGTGGGTTGTGCGTGTGTGTAGTCGTGGGGTCAAGCCACGGTCTGCTCACCCTGTGCGTTGAGTTGCTTGAGTGCCTCTTCGCACGGTCGGGTCCATCGCCCTCCTGTGAAGCCCCCAATAGGGGGGGTTCCCTCCATTAGGGGGGGTCGGGGGGGCTCGGTCCTCCCTGATCTGATGGTTGTGGGGGGCCTCAGTGGGGTACATTTGTCGAGCTTCTAGCTCCCGCTCAGCTCCTATTATGCAATGAGACGCTGAGCGGGAGCTAGTGTGATACAGAACGTTAGGTTATGACTATAACCAAGTTCTGTTAACACTAGTGGACGCTCAGCGTCTAGACGCCGCTGCAGCCCTTGATTTTTCATTGTGGTGAAATTTGTTGGGAAGGAGATGGGTGTGTGGCACCACCCCTGCTTATGTAGGTAAGCGGATGGGGGTGTGGCCAGATGAATGCTGGCATTTAAAGGTACATTTTGAAATGTATTCAGTATATATATGCTGAAGCGAGATATATGCAATGAGACGCTGAGCGTCCACTAGTGTTAACAGAACTTGGTTATAGTCATAACCTAACGTTAACACGGTCTGTGTGGCTGCTCTAACCTGTTAACACGGTCTGTGTGGCTGCTCTAACCTGTTAACATGGTCTGTGTGGCTGCTCTAACCTGTTAACACGGTCTGTGTGGCTGCCCTAACCTGTTAACACGGTCTGTGTGGCTGCTCTAACCTGTTAACACGGTCTGTGTGGCTGCTCTAACCTGTTAACACGGTCTGTGTGGCTGCTCTAACCTGTTAACGTTAGGTTATGACTATAACCAAGTTCTGTTAGTTAGGGGCGATGCTTGGCATCGCTACTGCACTATCTCGCGTACGTGCACGCGTACTGAATAAACCACAAATGTACCTCTAATACCAGTATTAGTCTGACCACACCCCTCATCAGCTTACCTTCATAAGCAGGTGTGTGGTCACCTGCTCTCCTCCTTCCCAAGCTTTCACCACAAGGTGAGGACAAGGGCTGCAGCGGCCGTCCGATGCCAAGCATCGCCCCTAACTAACAGAACTTGGTTATAGTCATAACCTAACGTTCTGTATCGTTAGTGGCTTAGCTTGGCATCGCTACTGCACAAGGGAGGCCAAGCGGAGCCACTTGGCTGACAAATACACCCCGCTGACAGCCCCCCAAAACCATCAGAACAGGGAGGGCCGAGCCCCCCCGACCCCCCCTAATGGAGGGTAGCCCCCCTATTAGGGACGTCACAGGAGGGCGACGGACCCGACCGTGCGAAGAGGCACTCAAGCAACTCAACGCACAGGGTGAGCAGACCGTGGCTTGACCCCACGACTACACACACGCACAACCCGCATGCCACCCGGGAACGAACAGAGGAACAACCTCGTTACTGCCCCCAGAATCACGGGGTCAAGGGCAAACCCAACCCCGTGGCAAGGCCGTAGCAGCGGAGCACGAAGGAAGACCCAGACCCACCAAAAGGACTGGACTCCCTAGAATGGGGGCCCGGAGAAGTCCATGATGCCAGCATCAAGACCCCACCAGGTGGGCACGTAGTGCCCCGCCCCCCACATCGCCAGCGTATTCGGACAAAGGCCCCTCAGTTACTGCACCTGGTATTCCCAGGCGGAACCAACCAGGCCAGAACCTGCCCAGCTTCCGAGATCGGACGAGATCGGGCGTGTTCAGGTCGGTATGGCCGTAAGCCGAGCGGGCCCCGTCCCCCCAATAGTACACCGCCTGGCACACTGACCCTGCAGAATAGGCAGTCAGCATGGCCGTAAGCACACAAAAAAGGTTAACCAACGGAAGCAGGCAGCGCACCGGGGAAAAACCAGGCAACAGGCTGTTAACCCTAGCCTGGAGACTGCGGACGAGACAGGCGCCAGAGGGGACAGCTGAACACAGCCGCCCCGGCGGAAGGAGCGTAAGCTGGCGGTGTTGCATGACCAAGCCTCCATTTAACAACCCCCACCCAGAGGGGTCGAGGCAGAGAAGGCTGACACGATTGGCAGACGTCATGAAAGTGCAGGGGCACCCTCAAACGGTGAACCCGGGAGTTGACACTGCTCCAACACACCAGGGAATCAACCACCTCGGTGTTACCCAATGCGGTGGTTGTTCCTATAACCCCTCAAGAAAAAACTCCAAAACACACCTGCGGGTATACACCGGCTATACCGCAGTACAAGTGTTTCAGTTTCCAAAAAGGGTTAACCCAGGCCTACGGGTCGCAAACATCACTTCGGACCGGGCCTGGCGGTACGGGAAGCACAGGGTCACCAGAGGAGGTCAAAAAACCACCCCCACAGGCCCCTCTTCGCCATGCGTGAGAGAGGAGCGAAAAATAATGGAGAACCAGCCCCTAAGCACACCGTACCTGGTATCCCCCGGCGGTCTCCCAACCAAGTACTAACCAGGACCAACCTGTGTAGCGGCCGAGATCCGACGAGATCGAGCGCGTACAGAATGGCATGGCTGTAAGCCATGACGACAGTGCTGAGTAAAAACATACCCAACCAGGGTCTCCATAGCGCTTAACCCTGTGACACCCAGACCGACCTGGCATTTTTCCCCCTGAAAAAAGCCCAAGTCCCTCAGGGTACCAGAACAGCAGATCTGCATCCCCGGCGGACAACGGGTTCAACTGATCTGGACCAGCGTGACCAGAACCAGTCCCGTGCCCTAACCACGCCGACATGCCTACTCCAGGAGAAGGGCAGATATGCGTGTTGATCTTAACATGAAAAGAAGGCGCCACCCAGACGTTCGGACGAACCGCGCCTGGTGGCCCACCCCAAGGGCGTGAGACCCCACTACATATGTTCAGATCCATCCCGTCATCATCCCCCAGACATGAACGAGAATCCGTCGACAACCCACCCAGGTCATGGGATGTGGTCGCCGGAAGAGGAAAAACCCCCATCTCAGTTGCTTTATAAAAACGCTGTTTCAACCACAAGCAACCAAGGCGTGCCAGTCAATCGCCTGTTTACAGCGAGCTAGCACTATACGTGCATCGGGACACACCCCCATCAATGAACAGGCTATTTAGACCTGTCATTGAATCCCCAAGGCGCCCAGGGGAACGACAAGAGGGGTGTGACACTCCCTAACTCCAACACTTCTGGAATAGAAAGAAGGAAGCATCAACAGTATGTATCCCAGTCTACACAGCCGGGGTAAAAAATGTTCACATTTTTACATCCCACCACCCTCCCATAGGAAAGAGACGGGGATCCCCAGAGAGACTTCCCACGCGAGCTGTACAGATTGAAAAGAATATATTGCACCTTGAGCCATGTAAAAAACTGGTTTTAGGGCCTCCGGGGAAGAGGCACCGAACCCATACACACTCAATAAACGAATTGAATCGAATATACATACAATAGAAAAGGACCCTTCTAGAGGGTCCACTCACTTTGACAATCTGAGGAGGAAGGCTCTGTACTCTGATGGAGGCTTCCTCACATGGAAGAAGGAGTCCGAACTCACAGAAGGCCTGAGTAGGCGCTTGGTGAGGAGGAGCCCTGACCACCCCCCCTGAAAACAGATCCATCACATGGACCTGAACAGCACACGGAAGTCCTACCAACAGAGACGCGCACGGTGACGTACTCTATGGCGGGGGAATTCCTGCGGTGCACGCATGGCGAAGAGGGGCCTGTTGGGGTGGTCTTTGACCTCCTCTGGTGACCCTGTGCTTCCCGTATCGCCGGGCCCGGTCCGAAGTCATGTTTCGTCGACCCGTAGGCCTGGGTTAACCCTTTTTTGAAAACTGAAACACTTGTACTGCGGTATAGCCGGTGTATACCCGCAGGTGTGTTTTGGAGTTTTTTTCTTGAGGGGTTATAGGAACAACCACCGCATTGGGTAACACCAAGGTGGTTGATTCCCTGGTGTGTTGGAGCAGTGTCAACTCCCGGGTTCACCGGTTGAGGATGCCCCTGCACGTTCATGACGTCTGTCAATCGTGTCAGCCTTCTCTGCCTCAACCCCTCTGGGTGGGTTTTTTTTAAATGGAGGCTTGGTCATGCAATAACGCCAGCTTACGCCCCTTCCGCCGGGGCGGCTGTGTTCAGCTGTCCCCTCTGGCGCCTGTCTCGTCCGCAGTCTCCAGGCTAGGGTTAACAGCCTGTCGCGCCCAGGGGAACGACAAGAGGGGTGTGACACTCCCTAACTCCAACACTTCTGGAATAGAAAGAAGGAAGCATCAACAGTATGTATCCCAGTCTACACAGCCGGGGTAAAAAATGTTCACATTTTTACATCCCACCACCCTCCCATAGGAAAGAGACGGGGATCCCCAGAGAGACTTCCCACGCGAGCTGTACAGATTGAAAAGAATATATTGCACCTTGAGCCATGTAAAAAACTGGTTTTAGGGCCTCCGGGGAAGAGGCACCGAACCCATACACACTCAATAAACGAATTGAATCGAATATACATACAATAGAAAAGGACCCTTCTAGAGGGTCCACTCACTTTGACAATCTGAGGAGGAAGGCTCTGTACTCTGATGGAGGCTTCCTCACATGGAAGAAGGAGTCCGAACTCACAGAAGGCCTGAGTAGGCGCTTGGTGAGGAGGAGCCCTGACCACCCCCCCTGAAAACAGATCCATCACATGGACCTGAACAGCACACGGAAGTCCTACCAACAGAGACGCGCACGGTGACGTACTCTATGGCGGGGGAATTCCTGCGGTGCACACGCCCAATATACCAGGCCGTGGGACCAGGAACTCCCTCCCCCCCCCCCCCCCCCCCCCCCCGTAACGTGCCGAACCGCCACGTGACGGGAACCTTGAAGGACAGGGGGTGTACCCCTGACCGACAGAACAATGGGGAGAGGAAAGGTTACCAGTTCACCCCTTTACGACCCCACACCCATGATACGACGTAACGACAAAAGAGAATATGACACAGTCATAGTCAGCTCTATGAAGCGTTTCACAGCTCCACACAGCGCATGAGCTAACCTGCTATCTGATCTTTACTAAGGAAAAACACAGAATAGAGAAGGCTCTAAGAACCCCGGTCCAACATACACATGTGCTTCTGTGGCCAGTACAACCCAGTTGTAGGTCACATGACACACACAACCCATCATCACCTACAAAAAATGGCAAAAACACTCAACAGAGGGACGCCGTTTTTTTCACAATGAGAGAATACATCATTCTTGATTAGTATCGACCACAGGCCTTGCTAAGCACACATGACAGCAACCAAACCAATTTCCCTTTAGGAAATAAGTTTCTCCAGCAGATTTAGCACAACCTCAGCAATCAAGCTAAGAGTTACATCGTATCCCTACCACACAAAAGACACAATTAATGCACAACATGTCTGATAGGAGGTGATAAAGTCCCCAGGGAACCGGGGGGGAAAAACACAATCCTCCTATTTTACCCTCAATACGGCCAGTTAAAACAGGAAAACCTGTTAATGTGTGAACTCACTGTTCATTGTCATCACAGTCTGAGAAAGAACATTCTTTTACTCACTTGTCACCAAGCATAGCTTCATAGGTTAGTTGCCTTAGTAGTGAGTACACGGTACACATAAACACCATGATGTTTCTCACACAACAACCAGATCAATACATCACGATCTGCACGGAGAAGCTAACTGCCAGTGACAAAAACAGCTCACACACAACCCGCAACGTATCCCAAATGCATTGCAACAACACACGTTTTGGGAAAAAACACCGTTATTCACAATACATTTAGCAAAGTAAAACCAGAAGACGTGTTATGAGGTCTGGCCAACCCCGTACCTACCCGGAACGCAGATCAGCGAAGTGCAGTCACAAGACACCGTAGAACACAGCCGTCCTGTGTTGTTCGACCCGGGCAGCGTCGCCGCTCCACCAGTCGCTACAGTCCTCTTTGTTGACGCAATCCCCGTCTAGGCTCAGGCAGGGTCGACGAACATCCCCTGTCAAGGATGACGTCGTGGTCAAGAGTGTAAAACATGTTAAAATCAAAGCACGTTCAACAGAATAGCATCAAGCTAACGGCTGCTCCAACCGTTCGGGTGCTATCGCTTCCGCTCGCGAGACGCCGATCTAACGACGCACGCGATCAGAAGCGAGCTCCCGGCGGCGCGCGAGAAGCTAAGCTACCCCGCGCCAGGCCACTGACCGGCTAACCGTAAGCTATGAACATGTAAACAATGACATAACACTCACCCAGACAGGCCGCCGTTCTGAACCCTCCTCACTTTTTAAGAGAAAAGAGAAAACAAGACGTCAACACCGCTTCACAACGGTGACATTACCACGTCCGGCGGAATCAGCACAGTACCAACTGGCCTGTATAGCTGACTTTGAACATGAATCTGCCGCTATCGCACATTACATGCACATATCCCCTCGTGAAGGAATACTCTCATTTGGATATGAAAGATGGGGTCTTAACACGGTGACAGAGAGAATCCACTCGTCCAGAACACACAGGGATCACCAGTGTCAATGGTCGCGGCCCACTAGTTAAAACTATAATGGTCGCCAGACCAAGGCCTTCTGTCGCCTAGGCGGCTAAACAAAGGACCCTAGCCTGGGGCCGGTTTCCATAAACTTCGTCAAGTAGCCCCCATAGCACTAACAGACAAGTGGAGCCCGCCAGCAAACACTACTCACCCAACCTGGAACGCACCGCTCCTCACAACAGCGGCATGTCCGACAGTTCAGCTGTGGCCTGACAGGTTTCACCCCAACAAACACAGCAAGGAACTGCAGTTGAGAAGCATGCAGCGGCGTGCTCCCAATACGAAAACCGGTGGAGGGTTTTTAGAATGATCATCATCTTCTAGACACTCCAGTACGAAGACAATATCGCCGTATTTTCTCGAAAATAGTGAGAGAGAAAATAAAGATATGATGTCAACGTATCCTTGTTTCCCAAGCTGTTCCTAATCCAATTTCTTCCATCATGGTGTCAAGTGTGGGGATCTACCGAGGCACTTCTTCCTTGTGGTGAAAGCGAGAAGGAGGAGAGCAGGTGACCACACACCTGCTTATGAAGGTAAGCTGATGAGGGGTGTGGTCAGACTAATACTGGTATTAGAGGTACATTTGTGGTTTATTCAGTACGCGTGCACGTACGCGAGATAGTGCAGTAGCGATGCCAAGCTAAGCCACTAACGATACAGAACACGGTCTGTGTGGCTGCCCTAACCTGTTAACACGGTCTGTGTGGCTGCTCTAACCTGTTAACACGGTCTGTGTGGCTGCTCTAACCTGTTAACACGGTCTGTGTGGCTGCTCTAACCTGTTAACACGGTCTGTGTGGCTGCTCTAACCTGTTAACACGGTCTGTGTGGCTGCTCTGCTGGTCTCTGACAAGAACAAGTTACAGGTTGAAAAAACCCTCAGCTAGGCAAAATCTGCATATGGCTCGCTGATAACAAACGATAGGTTATGTATATAACCTAGTTATATTAGTATTGGCTGAGCGTCCCGCTCTAGCCTTATGAGATACCCCTTATTTCCTAGTACCTACTGTACTCCAATACGAACAACTTAATGCACCCATACCTGATCGGGCCCGCCCCTATGGAGGCGTAGCCTATATAACCATGACTATGGTCACCAAACACTCTTCCTCGCCAAATCTCGTTCCAGCAAAAGATCCCTCAAAAGGGAACTCAGGGCCGCGTAGAGCGGGACGCTCAGCCAATACTAATATAACTAGGTTATATACATAACCTATCGTTATATGTCGTATATGGCTATCGCGTCCCGCTCTAGCCTTATGAGATATGGGTTAGAGCGGACGCGAGACCCGACAGATGTACCCCCTGAGGACCCGTAAGCCCACATCAAGGGGTGCGGGGAGCCCTGTCACCCCATCCTTCCTAATGAAGGGGGGGCGCAGTCAACTCCACCTGAATGCGAACAAGAGGGAACTAGAACCGCTTGAACACACCGCACAGGCGGAACCACGTGTGACTCAACACACTGTGGCCCATACCCACACACTCCTGCTACCCTACCAAAGGACGGGAAGCAGGAAAGGCCACAGACCCCAGAACCGCCTGGGAGACAGAACCCCCGGTCATGTCCATGAGGTAAAACCTTACAAAGGGGCCCGGGGAGGACCATGAAGCTGCAGCACAGATGTCCTCCACCGAGGCCCCACCCAGGAGAGCGGCAGAGGCAGCTACCCCACGAGTGGAGTGCGCCCTGACGCCCCCAGGGGGATCCTGCCCAGCCAACGTGTAGCAGAGGGCAATGCCCTCGCACAACCAATGGGACAGGCGTTGTTCGATAGTGCCTTACCGGCATGAGAACCACCGTGACAGACAAAAAGCCAAACGGTGACCCCGAGGTCCTGAGTACGGCTGAGGCAATTCCCAAAGCACGGACCGGACATGACAGGTGAAGGCCCGCATCTAACTCACCACCGTGAGGAGGCGGATGAAACGCCTGAACCACAATATCCCTGGAGCGGAAGAACTCCGGATATTTACAGGCACGAAGGCAGGATTAGGCCGCAGAGTGGCACCGCAATCGGAACGAAAGACAGGCACTCTGGTCGTACCGAGAGAGCACAAAGCACACCCACGCATCAGCGGAGGCGATGGCCAGCAAGAACGCGGTCTTGAACGACAGCTGTTCCAACGGCGCCTGCTCGAGCGGCTCAAACGGGGCCAAGGACAACCGACCGAGGACCAGTTGAAGATCCCAAGTCGGAGCCCAGGAGCGTTGCACCGGCTTAACGCGTCGAGCGCCAAGCAGGAAACGCTTCACAAGAGGGTGGCTGAACAAGACATCCCCTCAAACCCCTCATAATAGGAGGATATAGCTGCTGCATATACCCTCACCGTCGAAGCCGACAGTCTATCAAGGAGAGACTGGAGGTAACTAAGGACAGCATCCAGGGGGCAGGAGACTGAGTCCCGGCCCCCCGCCTTACACCACACTTGGAACATACGTCATCTGCCCGCGTAAGCGCGACAGTGGAGGGAGCATGCGCATTCCGGATGGTAACACCATCAGGATCAAGAACCTGCGCCCCTCAACGTACCCGTCCCAACAACTGACCTAACAGATGTATGGGGAAGAATCCCAGGCGGCACGGCATCGGTCCCAGACCTGCCTGGCTATGTCCGGATGTAATCCCCACCCGTCAGGATGAGGACCGCCCCGCGACAGTACACCTGTACCCACATTCTCCCTGCCGGGGATGTGGGGAGCCCTCAGGCCGCGCAGATGGAGGACGCCCATAGCCAGCCGCCCGCCGCCTGGTGCAGACGGGGGGAGCGTACTCCTCCCTGTCTGACGATACACGACACTGACGTCGTATCGTCCGTCCTGATCAACACCATTTGTGGACCAGAAGGACCGCTTTCAACACCAACACATTGAACGTAGCGCAGACCGGGCAGCATGGTTTGCCAGCTGCCCCCTACTGCGTTGGCCCGACGCGTCACCAGCAAGGGAGGCGTCCGTGAAAACGCGACGTGAGACAGCGCCGTAACCGTCCTAGGACGGAACCTCCCGAGCGTGTTGACAACACGCTCTGAGAGGGATGCCCATAGCCCTCCAACTGTTGACTGGGAAGAGGAGTACTCTACTTCCAGTCTACAGCAACCCCAGGCTGGTAGAGACCTGCCTGGTACGAGACCTGACGATCCACCTTGACCGCGAAGGACCAGAACATCGTCAGGGCAGAACACTCCATAACCCCTGACGACGCAGAGGCCCCAGTGCGGCCTCCACGCACTTGGTGAAGATGCGGGGAGCCAGAGAAAACCGAACGGCAGCCTCTGGTACTCATACGCTAACCCTGCAAAGGAAGCGTAGGTAAGCCCTAGGATGGAAGATCGGAGATGCGCATACGCATCCTACAGGTCTATGGAGGAGAACCAGACCCCCACCTGACAGTGTTCAACAGGTAGGAGACGATCCAAAAAATGCTGAACTTTCCCATGGGACAGGTCCAGCCTGGGTCTGACACCCCCCCCCTCCCGATTTCCCGAGGCACCAACATGATACCTGGCCTGGCGAAGGCGAGTCCGGGGAAGCCCGCACTGTGTGCCTCAAAAGGTTTCGAGCCCCCCTGCTGACAACACTTAAGTTGACAGACGTAACACCAGGCTCAACCAACACAGCTTATGGTGTGGGAGCCGCTTGACAGCACAACATTCTCACGGACAGACCCAGGCTCAGCCATCAACTGGGTGTCAGCCCCTGTCCCCATGAGAAGCGAAAAGTGGGGCCGCCCGCGCTTCAACGAAGGCACGCGGCCCGCAGCCAAAGGAAACAATCAGAGCCCACTTTTTCCGCTGGTGTTGGGGAAGGGAGTGATCGGAGAGCGGGCTGCTCGTGGCAGGACGGTGACGGCTTGTTTGTTCAAGCCGAACCCATCCAACATGGCCGATCCCTCGGCCGCCAAGGCTGTCGGCCTTGTGGACACCTGTCGAATCAACGCCCAGGATACCTCCGGCGGGGGAAAACATGGCCGCCTGTCGAGGGCCTCGTCATCGCCGCTGACGAGGCCGTGCTCTCTCTTCTTCTGGCTGCGCGGTGTGAGGCCGGTGTGGGGCCTAGGACAATACCGCCCGCGCTCCAGCAGAAGACCAAAATCCCCTGCAGAGAGGGGAACCCTGAGCGGTTATAGCTTGCGGCTGGGTCAAAGCTAATAACGTCAACAACCTCACGCGATGTGTCGACGTCCGCTGGCCCTCAAGGCCCCGCCACCAGACACAATTTTTTTTTAATAGAAAAAAACAGCAATTCGAACACAGTTCTAATCGCTGCCAATTCCATACCGTGGCGGTACAGGCTTTAGCAGCCCACCAGCCACTCGCCAGGCCGACCCACCCATGGCGTCGGCCGGGCGGGGCACTGTTTCAATATGTCAAAAACAAAGGACTGATGTTAACACGGAGCACCAGTGGTGGTTGCAAACAGCAACCTCCACTGTGGTGTGCACCATGAAAGGGTTAAATGAATAAAAGAACTAAACCACAAAATACTGTAGAATGAGCAAACCCATATACACAACGTTAAGGGGAGGCGGACCAGAGCGAACTAGTCCCGCCTTCATTCAAAATATTCACAACAGCACACCAGCCCTAGCTTAGCCCATTTACCAAAAAAGGTAAACAAAGCCCCCCCCCGCACTACTCCCCCAGTATACCGATTGACCGTCAGTATGAAATGGTTGAGAGGAGAGAAAGCTGTAGCAAAGACAGACCTTCTCATAGCAGAGTGACAGAACGAAACAGTAGCCCACTACACTACTACAGCCTAGCGTGAGGCGATGTGGGACCCAGATCAACAACCGCCTGCGCACAGACACGCAACATGTTTACCATGTCGGCTGGACCCATAGCCCCACTACCCGACGCCAATGTGCAGGCCCGGACTGGCCATCGGGAGCACCGGGAGTTTTCCCGGTGGCCTGGCCTGCACATATAAAAAAAAAATATATATATTTTTTTTATTATAATTTTTTATTTTTTTTGCCATGCCATTGTTTCTAGTTGTGGCGGCGGTGCGGCGCGATAGTTTTTAGATAACCTAGATGGGTGGGGAACAACCAGGAGTTCACTGTCTGCGACAGAGTTGGAGAACTATCTGACTCTCTCTTCCTCACGCGGACACACACACACAATGGAGCCGTGCTGCCGCTTGTGATTGGTGGAGGCGGGACCAGGCGATACAACTGATTGACAGCGGAGGCGGCGAATGGAATGGCAGATGCACACTCCCACTTTTCTGGAAGGAGTTGTTAAATCTGACATTACAAAAAACAATATGTGGTGGTTATGATTGGGGCTGAAGTTGAATAAACAATTTATGAAAGAGAGAGATAATTCACACCTTTGCCACACCTTTGCAATTACACACCTTTGCCACATTGGCTACAAACATAATCACTGCAACGTTATCGAAAAAATAAGAATCTGATCAGAGACAAGGGTTAAGTTGTTGTTCCCTTTCTAATTTCCTCAAAAACATCTAGTCTAGTTAACGTGATCAATATTATTTGACAATTGATGCTTTTTGTTGGAAATTTCAGTCAGTGAGCTCATACTTTGAGCTCATTTAATAGTTAAAATGATTGAGACAACGCAATCTTCTGTCTTTGTTATGCATGCATGCGTGTGCTCACCACACGCGATACATGTGTCACTATTCTGGCAGTGGCTACTGTTATTATAGTATTGTAATGAAAGGTCTGTTATTTAATGTTTGTGTAAAGGGCTATTTTAACTGTTGATGGGTAGTGCATCAGTAAAGTGAATATGTTATTGTGCTCTTGCTCTGTTTGAATAGGTGGAGAGAGTGGTTAACTGTATTATAATAGTAAATAGAAAAATATGTTGTGCTCTTGCTTTTTTCTTTTTGAAGGTGGAGAGAGTACCATTGCTAGTGCCACAACCGTTTTATTTGAGGTTCATAACAGTACATTGTACTAAGCAATTGTTGGCTCATTAGTTAGTGATTCACATGCACTAAAATTCACCAGAATGCAGGAAATTAAGTCTTTGTAACAAAAGATTTCCGTGTGGGGGACCCCCAGACCCCCCGCTTAAAAAGTGGCCTGATTGGGGCTATATTTCGCGCTATATCTCCCGGTATGAATTATTTCCCCAGTCCGGCCCTGCCAATGTGGATAGGAACTAGCCAGCTGAGCCATAACCCGCCGTTAAGTCCCATCCTGCAGTAATATAGCTCTACTGCTACACCGCCGAGCTCACGCATCGGCCCCAGATGGGGACACCGTTCCACAGACCCCGCCGGAACACAAAGGTAACGTAACTGGCTAGGCTACCTAGCCACGGCCTACCCTGTTGTCAACCCATTTACCCGTAAAAAAGGTAAATAGGACTCAGCCAAACCCCCACAACAGCTACCGACTGACCTTCATTGATGAACCGGGCAAGAGGAGGGAGAAGTGACAACATCTCACGGCGGAGACATTAGAACAGCGTAGCAGTTAGCATGTAGCAGTAGTGTTAGCATGTAGCATCAGCGTTAGCATGTAGCATAGCATTAGATGTTTAACAGCACGCCCAAGACCGTTTGGAAACCGTTCACTGCAGTGAAACGTTCACCAAACCATCCTGCCCCCGGCGCCAACACACAACATGGTTGTGGAACAAAACAAACCAGCATTACTAACACTAATACCCATGCCTGAAGACACAGGGCCTACCTGGGTACAAGCTGGCCCGACAGCCAATCTTGCACAGCTGAACCTTGGTCTGCTGCCATCAGACGAGGAAACATCAACATTGGCCCGTCGTGTCGCTGAAAACATGCTTCGAAGATGCCAGGGGCCAGCAACCCCCGGTAAGCTTTCAACATTATGAATCTTCTCTGATCTTTTCATCCTACTAGTTACATACGGTGCACGCAGCCGATATGATGGAACGAAAATAGAGGAAGAGTGTTTGGTGACCATAGTCATGGTTATATAGGCTACGCCTCCATAGGGGCGGGGCCCGATCAGGTATGGGTGCATTAAGTTGTTCGTATTGGAGTACAGTAGGTACTAGGAGATAAGGGGTATCTCATAAGGCTAGAGCGGAACGCGATAGCCATATACGAGATATAACTATCATTACACATGGGCAAAACAGAGTCCATTCTCTTCGGTTCAAATAACAAACTCAGCAAGACCGACGGCTTCTCAGTTATATAGCGTACTTGCATCGCGTCCCGCTCTTAAGCCATACCGAGATATACCTCATCTCATGTACCTATTGTACTCCATCAACGAATAAACTCAAAATATACCCCTCACCTGCCAGGCCCCGCCCCTTAGTGGTGTGCTACATAGGACTGGGCATGGCCACCACTCACTCTTCCTCTAATTTCGTTTCCATCATAGCGGACGCAAGACGCCCTATGCAACTAGTTGATTTGAAAAAGTTTAGATAATATTGGGTACTTACGCAGATTTGCTTACCCCTGGCATCTTCGGGGTATGTTCCAACGACACGTCGGGTCTATTCTGATGTTCCCTCGTCTTGTGGCAGCAGATCGAGGAACAGCGTGCGAGGTTGGCTATCGAGCCGGCTCGCACACAGGTGAGCCCTGTGTCATCAGGCATTGATGCTAGTGTTAGTAATGCTGGTTTGTTTTGTTACACAACCATGTTGTGTGTCTGCGCCAGGGGCGGGATGGTTTGGTGAACGTTCCACTGAAGTGGACGGGTTCCAAGCGATCCTGGAGCGTGCTGCTGAAACACTAATGCTAACGCTAAATGCTAATGCTAATGCTAAATGCTAACACTACTGCTGAAATGCTGGGCACTGTTTTAATGTTCCCCGCCATGGGATGTTGCCGCTTTTCCCTCCTCTTACACCGGTTCATTGATGAAGGTCAGTCGGTAGCTAATGTGGGGGGTTTTGCTGAGTCCTATTTTTCCCTTTACGGGTAAATGGGTTGACAACAGGGTGCAGGGCGGGTGTGCCGTGGCTAGGTAGCCTAGCCAGGTAGCATCGATCCTGTGCCTCGGCGGGGCTGGACGGTGCCCCACCCGGGAGCCGATGCTTGAGAGCGAGTCGGCCCAGCGGGTGGCAGTAGAGCTATACTGCTGCAGGATGGAATTTAGCGGCGGCCAGTGTTGTGGCTCAGCTGACTGTTTTCTGTCCACATTAGCGTCGAACGCTATGCTATAGTGGGGCTACTGTTTTTGTTCTGTCTCTCTGCTACGGAAATGTCTGTCTATGCTACAATCTTCCCTCCTCTCAACCATTCATGCTGACGGTCAATCGGTGTCTACTGGGGGAGTAGTGCGGGGGGGGCTTTGTTTACCTTCATGGGTAAATGGGCTGAGGTCTAGGGCTGGTGGGCTGTTGTGAATATTATGAATGAATGCGGAGCTGGTTCTCTCTGGTCCGCCTCCCCTTAACGGTGTGTACATGGGCTTGCCCATTCTACAGTATGTTCGTGGTGTTAGTTCATTTATTCATTAACCCCTTCATGGTGCACACCACAGTGGAGGTTGCTGTTTACACCCACCACTGGTGCTTCGTGTTAGCATCAGTCCCTTGCTTTTGACATGTTGAAACAGTGCCCCGCCCGGCCGACGCCATGAGGTGGGTCGGCTCGGCGAGTGGCTGGTGGGCTGCTGAAGCCTGTACCGCCACGGTATGGAATTGGCAGCGATTAGAACTGTGTTCGAATTGCTGTTTTTTCTATCGACAAATGGTGTCTGGTGGCGGGGCCTTGAGGGCCAGCCAACGTCGACACATCGCGCGAGGTTGTTGACGTTATTAGCTTTGACCCAGCCGCAAGCTATAACCGCTTAGGGCTCCCCTCTCCGCAGAGGATTTTGGTCTTCCGCTGGAGCGTGGGCGGTATTTGTCCTAGGCCCCACACCGCCTCACACCGTGCAGCCAGAAGAAGAGAGAGCACGGCCTCGTCAGCGGCGATGACGAGGCCCTCGACAGGCGGCCATGTTTTTCCCCCGCCAGAGGTATCCTGGGCGTTGAATCGGCTCGGCTTGGAATATACAAGCTGTCGCCGTCCTGCCGCGAGCAGCCCGCTCTCCGATCACTCCCTCCCCCAACACCAGCGGAAAAAGGAGGCTCTGATTGTTTCCTTTGGCTGCGGGCCGCGTGCCTTCGTTGAAGCGCGGGCGGCCCCACTTTTCGCTTCTCATGGGGACAGGGGCTGACACCCAGTTGATGGCTGAGCCTGGGTCTGTCTGTGAGAATGTTGTGCTGTCAAGCGGCTCCCACACCATAAGCTGTGTTGGTTGAGCCTGGTGTTACGTCTGTCAACTATAGGTGTTGTCAGCAGGGGTGGGCGGCTACGTGGCGTAGTGGGCAAGGCGCTCGCCACGAAATGCTGGAGACGCTGGGCTCGTCGGTTCGAGCCCAGCGCTCTACATTTGCTTTCAGTTTAGCTGGTCGTCCGTACTAATACACATTGGCCGTATTAGGGGGTGGGAAACTGATGGGTGGGGATCGGGCGTTGTGGACAGCGACTCCTACAGGTCGGTTGGTGCGCCTGCGCAGTAGAATCAGGAAGTGTCGGGGGCAGCGTGAGCCTCCCACGCGTTACACCTCGCCACTGAGAGATCGAGCTGCGCAGGTGAAAAGATGCGACTGCTGTTACCTCAAGTACCGGAGGGGACTTGTGCTATGTATGACTTAGTCCACATTGCAGCCGGCTTGTGGGAGGCAAGAAACAGCGTCCGTGACAGGGGAGGGTTGAATTGGATGATACGAAATTGGGATGGGATAAAATATAGAAAATGGGAGAAAAAGTGGATAAAAAAAAAGGTGTTGTCAGCAGGGGGGCTCGAAACCTTTTGAGGCACACAGTGCGGGCTTCCCCGGCCTCGCCTTCGCCAGGCCAGGTATCATGTTGGTGCCTCCCACTCCCGCGAGATCGGCAGTGGTCTGAAAAGAAGAGGTGCGCGTGATTTAGGTGGTAGTAATATCACTGCAGGGCTACGGTGTGTAGGAACCCATGGGCTCCTCACGCCTTGCATGTCCGGCTGCAGAACAACTCCTCAGCATGTTCTGGAGGGGTGTTCAGTGGGGGGGCTTTTGTCACCTAGATTGATGTCAGCTTCCCCCGTATCAAACCGGCCCTTTCTGTCGGGGTCCCCCCTTGGGTGCGATTGCCTCGTGGGTAGTGTCAGGTTCCGACCCGACTCCACGGAACGCTCTGCTCGCACGGGTTCAGGGTTGGCTACGCACAGCGGGTGGGACCGGGCCGCCTATCTACAGTTCCTTGCGGACCTGCGCCACATGGCGGCGGGTGCGTTGGGAGTGTCATCACATATGGCTACGGCAGTACCATATGTCGAGGTGGATGGAGAGAATGCTGAGGCGGGGACTTGTGTTTAAAAACACAACCCCACCCGTTTTCGGGTTTGGTACAGACCCTATTGTCAGGGTCACCAGCAGTGACAGCTCTGGTCGACGAGATCTGATCTCTGTGGACGAAGCAAGCCATCGTCGTGGCGTTTTCCTCCCGGTGTTCTCTGGTGCCTGAGAAATCGGGAGGGGGGGGGGGTCAGACCCATGTTGGACCATGGGAAGGTTCGGTATTTTTTGGATCGTCTCCTACCTGTTGAACACTGTCAGGTGGGGGTCTGGTTCTCCTCCATAGACCTGGAGGATGCGTGTTCGCATTCCCGATCTTCCGTCCTAGGGCTTACCTATGCTGCCTTACAGGGTTGGCGTATGGGTACCAGGGGCTGCCGTTCGGCTTTTCTCTGGCTCCCCGCATCTTCACCAAGTGTGTGGAGGCCGCACTGGGGCCTCTGCGTCGTCAGGGGTTACCAAGTGTATTCTGCCCTGCCGACGTTCTGGTCCTTGGCGGTCAAGGTGGATTGTCAGGTCTCATGCCAGGCAGGGTTCCTACCAGCCTGGGGTTGCTGTAGACTGGAAGTGGAGTACTCCTCTTCCCAGTCAACGGGTGGAGTGCTATGGGCATCCCTCTCAGAGCGTGTTGCGACACGCTCGATACGACGTCAGTGTCGTATGTCGACAGACAGGGAGGAGTACGCTCCCCCCGTCTGCACCGGGCGGCGGGCGGCTGGCTATGGGCGTCCTCCATTTGCGCAGCCTGAGGGCTCCCCACATCCCGGCAGGGTGAATATGGGTACAGGTGTAATGTCGCGGGGCGGTCCTCATCCTGACGGGTGGGGATTACGTCCGGACAGAGCCAGGCAGGTCTGGGACCGATGCTGTACCGCCTAGGATTCTTTCCCCATACATCTGTTAGGTCAGTTGTTGGGGCGGGTACGTTGAGGAGCGCAGGTCCTTGATCCTGATTGCGCCGGACCGGGGCGCAGCTGTGTGGTTCCCGGTCCTGATCCAGCTACTGGTAGCTCCGCCATGGCCTATTCCTTGGTCGGCAAAGGCCCTCACTCAAGCACACGGGTCGCTGTTCAGCACCCGGTGTTGTGCCAACATCTGATGGTTTGGTTGGTGAGAGGGTAAGTCTGGAGAGGATGGACCCTTCTGTGGTTGATACCATCCGGAATGCGCATGCTCCCTCCACTGTCGCGCTTACGCGGGCAGATGGCGTATGTTCCAAGAGTGGTGTAAGGCGGGGGGCAGGGACCGGTGTCCTGCCCCCTGGATACTGTCCTTGTTTACCTCCAGTCTCACCTTGATAGACTGTCGGCTTCGACGGTGAGGGTATATGCAGCAGCTATATCCTCTTATCATGAGGGATTTGAGGGTGATGTTTTGTTCAGCCACCCTCTTGTGAAGCGTTTCCTGCTTGGCGCCCGATGCGTTAAGCCGGTAAAACGCTCTTTGGCTCCGAGTTGGGATCTTCAATTGGTCCTCGGTCGGTTGTCCTTGGCCCCGTTTGAGCCTCTTGAGCAAGCGCCGTTGGAACAGCTGTCGTTCAAGACCGCGTTCTTGCTGGCCGTCACCTCCGCTAAACGCGTGGGTGAGCTTTGTGCTCTCTCGGTATGACCAGAGTGCCTGTCTTTCATTCCGATTGCGGTGCCACTCTGCGGCCTAATCCTGCCTTCGTGCCTATAAATATCCGGAGTTCCTTCCGCTCCAGGGATATTGTGGTTCAGGCGTTTCATCCGCCTCCTCACGCTAGTGAGTTGGAGGCGGGCCTTCACCTGTCATGTCCGGTCCGGGCTTTGGGGATTTACCTCAGCCGTATTCAGGGCCTCGGGGCTACCGATCAGTTGTCTGTTACGGTGGTTCTCGTGCTGGTAAGGCACTATCGAAACAGCGCCTGTCCCATTGGTTGTGCAAGGGCATTGCCCTTTGCTACACGCTGGCCGGGCTGGCTCCCCCTGGGGGCGTCAGGGCGCACTCCACTCGTGGGGTGGCAGCCTCTGCCGCTCTGCTGGGTGGGGCCTCGGTGGAGGACATCTGTGCTGCAGCTTCATGGTCCTCCCCGGGTCCCTTCGTAAGGTTTTACCTCATGGACATGACCAGGGGTTCTGTCTCCCAGGCGGTTCTGAGGTCTGTGGCCTCTCCTGCTTCCCGTCCTTTGGTGGGGTAGCAGGGGTGTGTGGGTATGGGCCACAGTGTGTTGTGTCACACATGGTTCCGCCTGTGCTGTGTGTTCAAGGGGTTCTAGTTCCCTCTTGTTCGCACTCGGGTGGAGTTGACTGCACCCCCTCTTCATTAGGAAGGATGGGGTGACGGGACTCCCCTTCCCCCTTGATGTGGGCTTACGGGTCCTCAGGGGGTGCATCTGTCGGGCCTCGCGTCCGCTCTACCCCATATATCGGTATGGCTTAAATTAATGCAAGTGCATTTTCACATCACCCATTTTTACATTAATTACATGTGCAGACCTGCCTCAGAACAACGTGCTAATGTTAGTTCTACACAGAGAAGACAGGAACAACAAAAGAAGAATAGCACACACAGGGGAGATATCAGTGCCAAAATAATTAATCACAGAATGGACAACTGCAGACAATGAAAGAAAACGCCCTGCCTTGAAAAGCACACGCAACAGGTGTATAAAGAATGTACATTGAGAGTGAGTGTGCAGAATCAATATGGTGAGAGAAGTCACAGAGGACATCATACAGTTCTGTTTTCTAGGGGAAAGAGAGCATGTTAAAGCGGCCACACAGCCGTGTTAACAGGTTAGAGCTGCCACACAGCCCGTGTTAACAGGTTAGAGCAGCCACACAGCCCGTGTTAACAGGTTAGAGCAGCCACACAGCCCGTGTTAACAGGTTAGAGCAGCCACACAGTAACCATAGTAACAGGTTAGAGCAGCCACACAGACCGTGTTAACAGGTTAGAGCAGCCACACATGTCATGTCAAAATGCTTCCCAAAGGTCAGTGAATACCACGACCACAACACCAGAGGAAGCTCCACAAATCATGTTAAACCCAGATTCGGCTCAAACAAGGGACTAAACACGTTTCGCAATTATGCCACATCAATGTGGAACGCCCTACCCAAAGCTGTAAAGGGATGTGAATCCCTACCCACATTCAAAACCGCTCTAAAAGAGCACCTACGGGAGGCTGCAATTCGAAACGTAAGGTTATGGATATAACCAAGTTCTGTGAGTTATGGTGCGCTCAGCACCAGTTGCACTGTACCTCACTTCGTGCACGAGCACTGAATAAAAAATTCCACCATGTACCTTTACATCCCCATATTCATCTGACCACACCCCCTTCCACTTACCTTCATAAGCAGGTGTGTGGTCACCTACTCGCCTTATTCCCAAACTTTCACCACAAGGCGAGATCAAGGGCAGCAGCGGCGTCCTGGTGCTGAGCGCACCATAACTCACAGAACTTGGTTATATCCATAACCTTAGACGGATCCGACCAGGCGAAGAGGAACTCAAGCAACTCAACGCACAGGGTGAGCAGACCGTGGCTTGACCCCACGACTACACACACGCACAACCCGCATGCCACCAGGGAACGAACGGAAGGAACAACCTCGTTACTGCCCCCAAAAATCACGGGGTCAAGAGCAACCCTAACCCCGTGGCAAGGCCGTAGCAGCGGAGCGCGAAGGAAGACCCAGTCCCACTGAAGGGACTGGATCCCCTGGAAAAAGGGGGCCTGGAGAGGTCAATGACGCCAGGCATCAAGACCCCACCAGGTGGTCACTTAGTGACACCGCCCCCCCACATCGCCAGCGTATTCGGATAGGGCCCCTCCAAGAGCGGGCCCTTTCCCCCCAATAGCACACCGCCTGGCACACTGACTCTGAAACACAGGCAGTCAGCATGGCCGTAAGCACTCAAAGGTTAACCAACGGAAGCAGGCAGCGCACAGGGGAAACCAGGCAGCAGGCTGTAACCTGAGTCTGGAGCACTGCGGACGAGACAGGCGCCAAAGGAGTCAGCTGAAAACAGCCCCCCCGGCGGAAGGGGCGTATGCTGGCGTTGTTGATCACCATGACAAAGCCTCCATTAAAAAAAAACCACCCAGAGGGGTTGAGGCAGAGAAGGCTGACATGATTGGCAGACGTCATGAACGTGCAGGGGCACACTCAACCGGGTAACCCGGGAGTTGACTCTGCTCCAACACACCAGGGAATCAACCACCCTCGTGGCACAGACGGTGGTTGTTCCTATAACCCCTCAAGAAAAAAGGGTTATCCCAGGCCTACGGTATCAACGAAACTTTACTTCGGACCGGGCGCGGCGGCACGGGAAGCACAGGGTTACCAGAGGAGGTCCAAGACCACCCCAACAGCCCCCTCTTCGCCACGCGTGAGAGAGGAGCGAAACGAATGGAGAACCAGCCCTAAGCACACCGCACTTGGTATTCCCAGGCGGTCTCCCAACCAAGTACTAACCAGGACCAAACCTGCTTAGCTTCCGAGATCGGACGAGATCGGGCGTGTACAGGTTGGTATGGCCGTAAGCCATTATGATAGTGCAGAGTACAACATGTACCCAACAAAGGGTCTCCATAACGCCTAACCCTGTGACACCCGGACCGACCCGGCATTTTTCCCCCCGAAAAAAGCACAAGTCCCTCAGGGTACCAGAACAGCAGATCTGCATCCCCGGCGGACAACGGGTTAACTGACCTGGACCAGCGTGACCAGACCAGTCCCTTGTCCTAACCACGCCGACATGCCCACTCCAGGAGAGGGGGTAGGTATGCGTATCGATCTAAAACATGAAAAGAGGGCTCCACCCAGACGGTCCCATTTGGACCGTGCTCAGTGGCCCACCCCAAGGGCGTGAGACCCCTCTACCTATGTTCAGATCTATTCCGTTAACATCCCCCAGATATGAACGAGAATTCATCGAGACAACCTAGTAAACTGGCGCGCGGAAGAGACAAAACTCCATCCCAGTTGCCCTATAAAAACGCTGTTTTAACAAGCAACCAAGGCGCACTTAGCCCCTGCGTGATTCTTTAACAGAAACACACCGAGCCAGCACTATGTATGCGTCGAGACCCAAACACATCAATGGATAGTCTTGCAAGACACCAAACATTGTTCCTCCAAGTCACCTGGGAGAACGACACAGAGCCGTCATGCTTCATGTACCTTCCTCTTTTTATTCAAAAAAGAAAGAAACACAGACTGACATGAATCCCACGTGACGCAGCTGAGGGTAATTTTTTTTAACATTTTTACATCCAACCACCCTCGCCATAGGGAGGAGACGGAAATCCCCAGAGAGACTTCCCACGCGAGCTGTATAGATTGAAAAGAATATTATTGCAACATTGAGCTATGTAATATTTGGGTTAGGGCTCTCCGAGGAGGAGGCACTGAACCAATACACACTCAATAATCGAATTGAATCGAATACACACACAATAGAGCAGAACTCCTTTTTTTTTTCTTTTTACTTTGACCAGACAGCTGGTTCTTTTAGCGTTTATCGCTTTTTTCTGGTCAAGCATGACCGACAGAAACAGGTTGAATGGGGTATAGATCGAGGGAAGACACTCTGAGAAAATACGGCGAGTCCGGGAGTCAAACTCGTGTACCCCAGATCCGTGACGCGCACGGTTGTCCCCGACGCTGAAATAGCGCCGAGATACGCGGTGAGCTACTGGAGCTCCCCTCAGAACTCCTTTTTGAAGTTCCACTGCTCTGAACTCTGACGAGGCTCCCCCACAGGGAAGGAGAGTCCGAACTCACAGAAGGCCCGAGGAGGAGCTTTGTGAGGAGGAGCTCTGACAACTCCCTGAAACAGATCCGTAACATGGACCTGAACAACTCACGGAAGTCTTACCAACAGAGACGCGCACAGTGACGTACTCTACGGCGGGGGAATTTCTGCGGTGCACACGCCCAATCTTCCAGGGCGTGGGACCAGGAAACTCCCCCCCCCCCCCCCTCTTACCCTGTAACGTGCCGACAGCAACGTGACAGGAACCTTGAAGGACAGGAGGTTTTAACCCCTGACCATTCAGAAAAGGGGAGGAAAGGATTACCAGTTCACCCCTTTACGACCCCACACCCATGATACGATGTAATGACAAATAGAGCATGACACAGTCATATTCTACTACATGAAGTATCTAACAGCTTCACATAGCTCATGCGCTAACCTGCTATCTGATTCTTACTAAGGAAAAAACACAGAATAGAGAGGGCCCCTCCCTCTGAAAGCCCATCCACGCTGTGTATCATAGAGACATAGAGCACTGGGTTTTATCACTGGAGATATATTTCTCACTCACCATTGTATTTTGCGCCATCTGACAATATCATAATGATGTGTTTTCTATATTATATCCACAATCATTCATCTAAAAAATTGTATGGGCTTTGATTAAACATGTAACCTACACCTACTGTAACTTACTGTACCTCTGCTTCCTACAGCACAGCAGGTAATGGCGTTAATCAATGGAACGCGAAACATAATAACGTTACGCTTTCTAGTTCAGCGCATTTCATAACTGTATGGGCTTTGTTTATACACGAGTGAATCTGGTAGTTGGTTGTTAAAAACGCGAAACATAATAACTAGGGATGTCCGATATTATCGGCCGACCGATATTATCGGCCGATATCGGCAGTAAAATGTGATATCGGAAAATATCGGTATCGGTTTAAAAACAAAAAAAAACAATAACAATATTTGTTATATATATATCCAGTGAAATTATTAGTTACCTGAAATTATTCTGTTTTTTGGACGGGGAAACCCTGCATATATCGGTATCGGTTGATATCGGTTGATATCGGTATCGGAAATTAAGAGTTGGACAATATCGGAATATCGGTATCGGTAAAAAAGCCAATATCGAGCATCCCTAATAATAACGTTCCGCTTTCTAGTTCAGCGCATTTCATAGCGCTCCACTGCTACCGCAGCTGAACACAAGTGCGTTGGAACAGCAGCCACAAGTTGGTTGCCCGCGCTGCCGCTCGCTTGCGCTCCTTGGATTTCATTTGGGACGTGGGACGACTGCGCTTGCCTGCGCGTGGGGGCGGGGGGGCGCGGCCAATCAGAGAAAAGCCGAACACAAGTTGGTTGCCTTTAATATTCACGCGGCCTGCACGGGACAGAGAAGCATCCGCTCGAGAATCCTGGGATCACCAGGTCCTGGTCGGGGCCCACTAGATTGACCATCATGGGCGTCAGACCAAGATTCTCCAACCGCCGTTTAAGCCGAGCAGAGGACCCCAGCCTGAAGTCTGCGTTTTGTAAATTGTCAGCTAACCCCCACAGCATCACCAAAAACCAGAGCTCGCAAGCAAAACAGTACGTACCCAACCTGGAAACAACCGCTTCTCACAACAGTCGGTGCTTCCCACAGTCCAGCTGTGTGGCTGGAGGGCAACCCCATCCAGCCGCAGCAAGGAGGACTGTAGCTGGGGAGCATGTCAGCGGCGTGAGCTCCTAATACGAAAAAGCCGCTGAAGGTCGGAATGACCTCCAGTAACGAAGACAATATCGCCGTATTTTCTCGAAAATAGTGAGAGAGAAAATAAAGATATGATGTCAACGTATCTTCTTTTGTTTTCCAACTTTCTTCTACTAACAACCTCGTCAAGTGGGGATCTACCGAAGGCACTTCCTTGTGGTGAAAGTGAAGAAGGAAGCGAGTAGGTGACCACACACCTGCTTATGAAGGTAAGCGGAAGGGGGTGTGGTCAGACGAATATCGGTATGTAAAGGTACATGGTGGAATTTTTTATTCAGTGCTCGTGCACGAAGTGAGGTACAGTGCAACTGGTGCTGAGCGAAGCCTTAACGAAACAGAACTGGCCACCGTAAATGTCCAAACCCCCCCATCCCCTCCTAATAGACAGTCTCCTCCCCTCCGTATGTATATATTCTCTCCCCACCGTATGTATATTTCTCTCCCACCCACCCACCCCCTCCTAATGTACAGTCTCCTCCCCACCGTATGTATATATTCTCTCCCCACCGTATGTATATTTCTCTCCCACTCACCCACCCCCTCCTAATGTACAGTCTCCTCCCCATCATATGTATATACTCTGTCAGGATCTATGGGTAACAGTACTGTATATTTGCATATCATATATGTCACAAATGTAAGAGTACTATATACCTGTATTTCATGTATGTCCCTATGCCATAAATGTCATGTATGTTGTGTATGTCATAAATGTCACTATGAATTGAAAATGGGGGACCCTGATGTAAACAAGACAAGCGTCTTTCTCTGGTCTGCATCCCCTTAACAAGTGTATGTATTGAGCCGTACTGTATTGTACCCATTCTGCAATCTGTTAAATAAAGTTTTCATTCATTCATTCATTCATTCATTCATTCATTCATTCATTCATTCATTCATTCATTCATTCACACAGACCGTGTTAACAGGTTAGAGCAGCCACACAGCCAGTGTTCATTTTATTTATCCTTTATTTATCCAGGAATGTCCCATTGAGATATAAGATCTCTTCTTCCAGGGAGTTAATAGGTTAGGGCAGCCACACAGACCGTGTTAACAGGTTAGAGCAGCCACACAGGCCGTGTTAAAGGGTTTTCACTGCTTGTGCACATACATTTGCACATACATTTGGGTCTCATAATGGGGGCGATAGTGGCTCAGGAGGTAGAGCGGTCGTCTGGTAATCAGAAGGTTCCCGGTTTGATTACGACCCCTCCTGGTGTAACAGAGTTATTAAGGTGATGTATAATTTAATATAATCTGTTATTACTTGTGTATTACCTGACTAGTTCTAGTATAGTCTCCACTGATAACCCATTGTAATGTGTGTACAGTAAGAGCTCCACCTCCTATACCCCCTCCTTCTCCTACCCCCTATAAACCTCCTCTCCCTCTTGACCTCTAACCCTAACCCTCCTTCTCCTACCCCCCTATAAACCTCCTCTCCCTCTTGACCTCTAACCCTAACCCTAACCCTCCTTCTCCTACCCATATAAACCTCCTCTCCTCCTGGCCTTTTAATTATGTTTTTTTCTTTTTTTTTAAATAGTTTTTACTACCGGGCAGTCCGGTAGAGAGAGAGAGAGAGAGAGAGAGAGAGAGAGAGAGAGAGAGAGAGAGAGAGAGAGAGAGAGAGAGAGAGAGAGAGAGAGAGAGAGAGAGAGAGAGAGAGAGAGAGAGAGAGAACGGGAGACAGAGCGGGGGGGGGAAGACATTCGGCAAAGGACGGCGTGTCCGGGAATCGAACCCAGGGCGACGCAGCGCATTACATGGTTCGCCACTTGGGTGCGCGAGAATGTAAATTTTAACACATAAATTAAGCTAGCAAGATCATATTTCCCCCTGTCCCTCTCTATTCATGTCCCCTGTAGGAGCTGGTGTGTTGGCTCTCTGTTCATGTCCCCTTTAGGAGCTGGTGTGTTGGCTCTCTGTTCATGTCCCCTGTAGGAGCTGGTGTGTTGGCTCTCTGTTCATGTCCCCTGTAGGAGCTGGTGTGTTGGCTCTCTGTTCATGTCCCCTGTAGGAGCTGGTGTGTTGGCTCTCTGTTCATGTCCCCTGTAGGAGCTGGTGTGTTGGCTCTCTGTTCATGTCCCCTTTAGGAGCTGGTGTGTTGGCTCTCTGTTCATGTCCCCTGTAGGAGCTGGTGTGTTGGCTCTCTGTTCATGTCCCCTGTAGGAGCTGGTGTGTTGGCTCTCTGTTCATGTCCCCTGTAGGAGCTGGTGTGTTGGCTCTCTGTTCATGTCCCCTGTAGGAGCTGGTGTGTTGGCTCTCTGTTCATGTCCCCTGTATACACAGTAAATTTCGCTGAGTAAATTTTACTCAAATTTTTTTACGCAACACATTTAACCCCTTGCATGGTTGCCTGTGCCGTGAATGTGTGAGGCATAATTTGTAAAGTGCTTTGGATAAAAGTGCTGTACAAATGCAGTCCATTTACCATCTCTAAAGGGCCTACTAACTACCAAACTGAAATAAGACAGCCCAGTCAAAACATGTGATTCAACAAGCCAATAACAAATACATTTTGTTATTTACATTTTATATAGTATAATATCTACATCCTGTTATCTGCACTGCACACCTTTTAGAACTGTATATATAGTCATCTTTATTTTAGTCATATTCTATTCTTATTCTATGCACATTTTATTGTATTTATATTATTGGAAGCTGCTATGGTCGAGGAACCACAACAAATGTAATTGCCTCTCCCTCCTACGTCAAGTGGGGGCTCATAGATAATGGCGGTCCTTGAAAAATGTGCGTGTACCAAATGGCAGCTTGCTCATAAATGTTCTCATTTTCCACCAAATGGTTCTCTAAAATATTCCTGGCTAAATTAAATACAGGAAGTAGGACACGCAATTGCTGGATCTGAATTCATATTCAATCTGCAACACCTAGTTTGACAGTTTACTCGTTACTCGTTTGATTGCAGAGCAGTGCCAGATGCCCGATAATTATCGTATTTGCAAGATCATGGTGGCTCGCTCGTACATAAACTCTCTTTTTCCATCTAAATGGTTCACTATAATATGTTTCTGACAACAGTTTAGGTGAGAAATAGGATATTCAATTGCTGAATCTTAATTCATATTTGATCGGCCAGGCCTAGCAGAGTGTGCCGTTGGGGAGCAGCAGCTCATTTACATTCAAAGCTACAGACACAGAAACTGCCTGTCAAGAACAAACCTGAAATACAGGGGTATATTGGCACGCTAGATGCATAATCTCAGTGGTATATTCAGCAAAAAACTTCAAAGACATGTTTTGGAGACCTCAGAGACCTATTAATTTGTTGAAAATAGTTTTAATAGTCAACTATATGGGTCTAAATGGGTGATTGGCATTGGTCTCACAAAGTCTTCCTGTAGGGGGAGCGCTGCCTGCTTACTACAGTGCTGATTAGATGAATATCTTTTGTGCACAATCATGACTATGAGCAATGACCTCTCATGGTTTTGGTGATTCAAGACCTTTTCACTAACTGTCCTGTAGCCTATAAAGTGCTAACTCCACCCTGCTTGACTGGAGGGGAATTCATTGAATTGGACATTGAAATGGTTGCTATAAATGTTGATTCAGGACAGAGTATGAAGAACCTCAGCCTGATCCAGGCAAGTTGCCCAAGGAAGAAAAACGGAAGGACGTGTATGGATATATCTCAGGAGGTGAGGTTTTGCCTCAGAACAACTTGTAGAAGTGTCAAGCTAGCTGCCAGTACCGGCATGTAGGCCACTACCACAAATAAGCAAAACACACACACAGCTGTTGTCACCTGACCCCCACGGGAAGCATCCAGGTCTAAGGCTAAGGTGTGCACATGCACGGATACTCTTCCCACAGGGGCCAGCCGACCTACCACCATGAATTTCCCCAGGACCACAAACAGACACGGGAGAATGCGCCGAGAAACAGTAAGAAAGCTTTTATTGCATAAAAATAGATAGTTTAATACAAGGTTATATGTTGATATAAATAACTGGTCGGTTAGCCTATTTAAAAGACCCACGCCTCTTAAGCCTAGGGTAGTCTAAAAAGAGGAAGTGCTCCATGCCCCGTAAACCCACCCCCAGACTGTTACTCCCACCCACGTCACCTATCCCCACCCCTGAGACACTACACACGTGAAGGCAAAAAGAGTCTACCCTGCACACGGGTCTATGACTTATCAAACGTCAACTTAGAATCACACTATACCACACGGTTCACTGCAAAACATCCTGAAATAAGCATCGATATCACACTATCCCTCGGGGAGCCACGGCAAATGCTTTAGGGAGAATATAGGTCGATAAATACACACTAAGTGTTCACACGGTAAATTAAGGGGGTTTGGATAGGATAGTGGGTGTTGTTCACCACTAGGGGTTATGACCAGGCCTAGAATATTCCTTCCATATCCTAACCTAGGTCTGGGGCAGTGGAAGCGCTGAGTTACAAACAATACAAAAAGAAAGGTTATTAATAACCGGGGCCCGAAGCTGAGGGCCGGAAGGACGTCACCTCCTTCCGCTCCCGTAGCCCCTCTCGGCTTCGGGCTAAAACTGTTCGGTCTGTACTGGGGTGTTTTAGGCCCTCCAAGCACCAGGCGTGCAATAATGTCCTTCCGCCTGTAATGAAAGGCACAGTCAGTAAGAGCAAGGTTCCCCCCCCGTTCACGGGTTCGTCACAATGCACAATTGATTAGATATCCTCCATATGATTTAGAAAAGAGAGAGAAAAAGGTAGTTCACAGGGGATGGAGAATCCACAATACTAGGTTCCAGTCTTCGACAGTATTACTGGCTTTACTGTATGCCGTTCCGATAATCTTCAGCTTCACGCCACTGATAATATTCCTAATTCAAATGCAGTCACCGTTCGTCTATGTCTTCATTTACCACTCGGGAAAATAGTTCGTTTGTTTAGGCATGTATTCCACTGTCTTGTGTTTCTTTACTCACGGCGCCCGGTGTGGCGATAATGTCCCTCCGGTCTGAAGCTCCACTCGTTTCCACTCTGGAGGAAACACAGCAGTCGCCGCTATGAACTGGTTCCACTGGAGGAAAGGTAAAACACAAAAAGAGCCGTGTATCCTCGCAGCCCTGCGTCCTCTGCTAGCGTCCTCTCGACTCCCCTTTTCGTTCTGCCATTGTTCGTCATTGATTCTCCTTTCAGTAGCGCCAGCACTTCCGGGCACCGCCCCCGTCACGCCAGCCAGCCAATCACCTCGCGCTCCCTCCAACGACGCTCCCCAGCTGCGTAAGAAGAAGAGGGCACACATGTGTAGCCTGTATAATGTTTACATACGCTACCCCCCCCTGGTGGTCCTGCACTCGCCTGCTGTAGCTGTCGTCTGAACAAAATCACCATCCTCCCAAGATGGCTCTCTCCGCTCCCGTCAGGACCTCCTGGACTCCACTCCGTCTAAACAAACAACAGGGACAGCATGGTGCAGTACAGCGACGGTACTTCACATATCATTATCAGCTGATATTTACTTGCCTTTTCCATCAGCCAGGTATGCCTTTAGGTCCTCTTCCAGACCATCCCGGGACACGTCCTCCTCTTTGTCTCCCGCAGGTATAGACACCCCCCATACAGATACCCCTAGACCCCCACCCGCGACATTTCCCCCCCCCTATTTCGATGGCTGTCCCGGCCATCACAGCTGGACCAAGCGGATGGGGGGTTTGCCCAAGTTGCTGCGCCGGGATCGTCGAGGCGGTCTGGCCTCCAGGGGGACCACTGCAGGCCCGGCTTCGGCCCTTCCATTCCCTCGGCTGCTCCCTCCTTCCTCAGGATTGACAGGTACCTCCACCTCTCCAGGACCTCCTTCCTCAGGACCGACAGGTCCCCCACTTGACTCCAGGCGCCGGGATCGTCGAGGTGGTATCACCTCCAGGGGGACTACTGCAGCCTCGGCTGCCTCCAGCTGCACAGGTAACGGGGGTTCCTCTGCAGGTCTCGGTACAGCGGGGCCAAAGTGAAGCTCTGGGACCGGGAGGATGTAACCGCCCTGGCCGGTCGCTGGGAGCGGCAGGAAGGGGAAGTGGAGACCCTGGGTTTCAAGGGGGGGCCTACCTTCTGCCGGTCCCTCCAGCACTTCATCAGGGTATGAGGGCACCCCCACTGGACAGGGCCGGAGATTGTTCCGATGCAGGGTGCGACCAGGCCCTTCCTGACCCTCCGGCCGAACCAGATACATGGGTTGGTCGGGTCGGGGCTGTCCGATAATCACATGGGGTCTGGGTACCCACCGGGGTGCCAACTTCCCCTGGGCCCGCCGACGAAAGTTCCTTATCAAGACCCGTTCTCCCGGCAGCAAGGGTACTGCTCGCGCCCCTCGGTCATAACGAGCCTGGTCCCACCGCTGCCTCTTGGTCACATTCGCCTGTACCCGCTCGTAGGCCTCCGTCAGTGTCTGGTGATGGCCCTGAACCCATCCCTCCAGGGTGGCTCTCCGTTGCGGGGGTGAGACATCGTGTATCAAGTCCACTGGCAACCTGGCATGGCGCCCAAACACTACAAAATGAGGAGTCATACCGGTACTTGCGTGTATGGCATTATTGTAGGCTTGGACGAGGTATGGAAGCTGATGGTGCCAGTTTGGTTGGATGTCGGGGTTGAGGGAGCCCAGTAGAGAGAGCAGCGTTTGGTTAAAGCGCTCACAGGCCCCATTGCCCTGAGGGTGGTACGGAGTCGTGCGGCTCTTCACACACCCATACATGTCACACAACTGCTGCATCAGCCGGGACTCAAACGCAGCCCCCTGATCCGTCAAAAACCGTTCCGGACACCCAAAGGGTTGGATCAGCGTTGTCCATAGCGCCTTGACTGTGCTGGACGCCGTCTGATCTTTGGTGGGAACGGCAAAGGCGTAGCGAGAGAACAGGTCAGTCATCACCAGGATGTAGGGATAGACATCGGCCGGCCGTCCCAAGGATAAATAGTCCAAACCCACCACCTCAAACGGGTAGCTACTCCGGATAGAGCTCAGAGGCGCCCGTTGTTCTGGTCCGGCCTTGCTGACTGCACACGTGGGGCACTCCTTGGTCCAGAGCTGCACTGTCTTGCTCATGCCTGTCCAGAAGAACCGTCGCTGCAGCAAGGAGAGTACCTTCTCGGCACTAGAATGGCCAGCGGCCTGATGATAGTCGTTCCGGAGACCCTTGGCCCGACTGAGAGGTACAACCAGCTGGTCAGTGGTCAGATGGGTATCAGGCTCCACCCCTCTCCTCACAATCAGCCCTCTGTGGAGGTTCAGGCACTCCCACTCGGCCAGCAGACCTCGTAGGCCCGGACACAAGGGATGGCGGCGGTCTGGAGGTGGCGGTGCCCCCTGGGTCAGCCACTGATGGACTTGTCGCAGGTCCGGGTCCCCCTGCTGGCTCTGTTTCCAGTCCCGTGCCTCCGTGGCTGCCGCCTCCGTGTCCACAGTTTCCTCCGCCTCCTTCTCCAGCGGGTCCCATCCTTCCACTGCCTGGACCGCCGTGTTCCCCGTCTCTGGCAACCGAGACAATAGATCGGCATTCTGATTGACAGCCCCTGGCCGGTACTTTATTACGTAGGAGTAGTTCGCGAGCTGGGCCACCCAGCGCTGCTCGTGTGCCCCCAGCCGGGCCGTTTCCAGATGCACCAGCGGATTGTTGTCCGTGAAGATAGTAAACTGGGCCCCCCAGAGGTAATCTTTGAATTTTTCGGTCACTGCCCACTTCAACGCCAGCAGTTCCAATTTGAAGGAGCTGTAATTTTGGTTGTTGCGCTCGGTCTGGGACAGGCCACGGCTGGCGTAGGCGATGACCCGCTCCTGGCCCCCCTGCACCTGGGACAGGACTGCTCCCAGCCCCTCCAAGCTGGCATCCGTATAGAGCCTGAACGGCTGGCCGTAATCAGCGAAGGCCAAGATGGGGGCCTCCAACAGGTTCCTCTTCAGCTCCTCAAATGCCTGCTGACAGGGCAGCGCCCAGGTCACTGGTGCAGATGGTCGTCCAGCAGTGCCTTGGAGCAGTCGGTTAAGAGGGGCGGCGATCCGGGCAAAGCCAGGGACGAACCGCCTGTAGTACCCCACAAATCCCAGGAATGACTTCACCTGTTTGGCCGTGGTGGGCACAGGCCAGCTGCGGACGGCCTGGGTCTTCTCTGGGTCAGTTGCCACCCCCTGGCCGCTGACGATATGTCCCAGGTACCTCACCTCCCGGTGGAACAACCTGCACTTCCCTGGCTGGAGTTTGAGACCATGCTCCTGCAGGCGATGGAACACCATCTCGAGATGATCCAGGTGGCTCTGAAAGTCGGGGGAATAGACGATCACGTCATCCAGGTATATGAGGAGATGATCATTCACCTGACCACCCAGGCAACGCTGCATCAATCGTTGAAAGGTGGCGGGGGCATTGCACAGACCAAAGGGCATCCGGTCGAACTGGTACAACCCCAGTGGTGTGGCGAAGGCTGTCTTCTCCTGGTCCTCCGGCGCCACTTTCACTTGCCAATACCGACTGGCCAGATCCAGGGTGCTGTACCAGGTCGCCTGGGTCAGATTGGTCAACGATTCCTCTATCCGGGGCAGCGGGTATGCATCCTTGTGGGTCACAGCGTTCAGCTTCCGGTAGTCTACGCAGAAGCGCCAGGATCCATCCTTCTTGCGGACCAACACCACTGGGGCCGCCCATGGACTGGAGCTCTCGCATACCACCTTGCTGTCGACCATCCCCTGCAGCAGCGTCCTCAGCTCTGCGTATAGCTTGGGTGGAATCGGACGGTACCTCTCCCGAATCGGTGGTGCGGTTCCAGTGGGGATATTATGTTGAATCACCTTGGTACGTCCGAAGTCCTCCTCATGTGCAGCGAATACATGGGTCCATCGGTGCAGCAGGGCCGCGAGCTTAGCCTCTTGGTCTCCGGTCAGTCCCTCTCCTCTCAGATCTAGGGCCGGATGGTCGGCAAGGGGGGATTCAGCCACTCGACGCACGTCCACTTCTACCACCCCAGGACCGGTGTCCCTCAGAATCAGCTGGTTGGTCCCATGGATATCCTGCAGGGGGACCAAGGACACTGTGGCCAGGGAGCACCGCTGGGGGATCAGCACAGAGGAGAGGTGGGGGTTACAAATAAGCAATGGCACCTTACCCCCCCGTACCCAGCTGATGGATCGAGCCACTCACCAGCCACGCTCTCCTACCACCAGGTCAGTGTGGTCTTCCACTAACACCGGGCAGTCCAGGCGACTCATCCGTGGACTAACCTCTGCCCATACCACGATC
Organism: Notolepis coatsorum; assembly: GCF_963971535.1. Taxonomy (NCBI): domain Eukaryota; kingdom Metazoa; phylum Chordata; class Actinopteri; order Aulopiformes; family Paralepididae; genus Notolepis; species Notolepis coatsorum. The sequence continues at coordinate 61,992,423 of NC_140168.1, read as the reverse complement.
TCCGACTCGGGAGGCACCAGGACAGGGGCCTGCCGCCGCAGTCTAGCTGTGCCGCTGGCCACATCAGCTGGGGGGGTGCTCTGTACCTGCTGACAGAGGTTAAACGCCTTTTCCCACACCCTCCGGGCCGTTGGAGGAACAGTGGAGGTGAAAGCTTCCCGCCCCGGGTGTCCCCCCTGAAATATGCCCTCCCAACATTCTGAGATAACGTTCATGCCCAACAACCCATATTCCGTACTAATACAATCATCGTTTACAATCACCACTCCCCGACCCAGTACCTCAATACCGCCGATGGTAAAGTCCAGAACCACGTAGCCCACAAATGGAATTTGTAGCCCATTAGCCGCTCGCAGGGTCAGCCAGGGTAGTCCTCCAGGCCCTTGGAACCCTTCGCCCCCGAAATGGCGCTGAAAGAATGATTTGCCAAACATAGTCACCTGTGAACCCGTGTCCAGCACACAGGGTATCTTCTTACCCCTAATCAGGACCTCTACCTCGGGACAGCGACCCACCATGGTTGGTCTCTGTAGGGCCTCCGTCGTACCTTCTGAACCGGTCACTTGCCCTGTAGTGACCGGGACTGTTGAAAATCCGGGGGAAGTGTGGTCCTACGCGCGCAGTACCTCTCAATATGTCCCGTCTCCCCGCAGTTCTTGCAGATCGGCCGACCCTGTTCATCCCACTGGTAGTTTCGCGGCTCCCGGTTGTCAGGGCGTCGGCGCGGCCGTGCAGAGGGTCTAGCTGAAGGGCCTGGCTGTTCCCACCTCTGGGCTGACTCGGGTCCAGGTCCAGAACCCCACATCTGGCTCCGTATTTCCTCGGCAAGGGTGCTCCCCAGCAGTGTCACCTGGTCACGTAGTTCCCTCTGTAGCTCCACCCGTAGCGAGTCTTTCAGCTGTTGTAGGCCGCTCTGGGATACTGCTTCGACGCCGGGAGGTGGGATAGCTGGGGCAGCTCGGGTCTGGCAAGCCGCCGCCACCTCAGTGGATGCTCGTTCCTCCCGCTCAATGGAGCTCGCTTCCTGCCGAACCTCCTCAAAAGTTGCCTCTGGGTTCCGTCTCAGGTGGCGCAGGAGTTCGCGCTTGATAGGGCCTTCCCGGAGGCCTTTAGTGAACTGCGCCCTCAGCCTCTTATTTTCCTCCCCTGCCCCATCTGGGTCACTAACCCTCCATAGGTACAGGCACTCTCTAAGGCGCAGGGTGAACTCCTCTATCCCTTCCTTCTCCGCCTGCCTACAACAAAAAAAAACCTTCTTGAAGGGTATCAGAAGACCTATGGTCTCCGTACTTTAGGGTTAACACCCTAATTACTTCCTTAGGGGAAGCTTTAATAGTGGCTGAGAGGAGCATGGCTTCTCTATGTGCAGGGCCATCAAGGGAGCTAAACAGGAAATCTATTCCCTGTGGGGAGGGCAATGTCTGTGCTCGCAAAAAGGCCTCGACCTGGGTTAGCCATTGACTATATTTAATGGTCCCCGGTTCTCCACTAAACTTAGGGACCCAATGCGACCCCAAGTACCAGGCCATCATGACTGCTCGCATCCCCGCTTCTCTAACATCCTACCGACTACGGGCAGCGTGTCGAAGTGTCCTTGAGCACCTTGCATGGTTGCCTCCGCCGTGGGTGTGTGAATGTGTGAGTGAATGTGTAAAAATGTGAGGAACAAATTGTAAAGCGCTTTGGATAAAAGCGCTATATAAATGCAGCCATTTACCCTAGGTAAAAACAACCTTTTTATTTAAGTTACATGACAAAATAGTTGGTCATTATAGTGCCACCATCTGGCTGAATTCAACACTGGATTTTCTTGGGTCCTCCTTCTCCTATCACTGCTATGCCTATGACACTCAACTTCTCCTCTCCTTTCCCCCATCTGATACCCATGTCTCTGAACGCATCTCGGCCTGCCTGTTCAACATCTCCACCTGGATGATGATCAACCACCTCAAACTGAACCTGAGCCAAACGGAGCTACTTCACTTGCAGGCTGAATCCTCCCCGTTGACCGACCTTTCAATCACAGTGGAGAATGTAGCCGTGGCTCCATCCCTGACCGGCAAGAGCCTAGGTGTGGTCCTTGACGACCAGCTGAACTCCTCTGCTCACATCGCCTCAACAACCAAGAACCTGCAGATTCGTCCTGACCAACGTGAGAAGGATCCGCCCCTTCCTGATAAAAGAAGGCACCCAACTCCCCTTGCAATCAAAAGTCATGTTTCGCCACCAATGCGCTTCAACTCATACAGACAGAACGCAGCCCCCCCCCCCCCCCCCCCCCCCCTGATCTCCAACCTATCAAAGTCAGCACATGTCCCATTGCCGCACAAATCCACTTCAAGTTTCTTGACCTGGCATTTAGTGCAATGAGGGGAACGGCTCCCTCCTACCTCCGGTCAATGGTCTCTAACTACACACCCTCAAAATCCCTATCGCTTTGCATCTTCTGGCTGCCTGAGACCCACTCCTCTTCTGGCTCCTGGGGGGTCATAAAAAAACAGGGTATTCTCTATCCTGGCTCCACAGTGGTGGAACAAACTTCCCACCACAGACCCAATTTTCTTACTTACCTTCTTACTGTCTTTTACTATTACGTACTATGCCATTATGTCTATACTACTACCTAAAATTGGCTAAACCCTTGGGAACCCATGGGAACTACAAAAGCAAACGGAAGGAAACAATCAATGAAATGTACAGTATGGAAAGGAAAACTCATAGGATAAGGAATCTAGGCAAGCTTTTTGATTTGATGGGGAAATGGGAAGATGGGCAAGGATCACAAAAACGTATATGATGAATGAATGAATGAATGAATGAAAACTTTATTTAACAGATTGCAGAATGGGTACAATACAGTACGGCTCAATACATACAATTGTTAAGGGGATGCAGACCTGAGAAAGAAGTTAGTCTTGTTTCCATCAGGGTCCCCCATTTTCAATTCATATAGACATTTATGACATACACAACATACATGACATTTATGGCATAGGGACATATAGGTATTTAGTACTGATACATTTGTGACATAAACGGTATTCAAATATACAGTACTGTTACCCCTAGATCCTGACAGAGTATATACATATGATGGGGAGGGGACTGTACATTTGGAGGGGGTGGGTGGGTGGGAGAGAAATATACATACGGCGGGGAGGGGATATATACATGCGGTGGGGAGGAGACTGTCTATTAGGAGGTGGTGGGGGTTTTGGGCATTTACGGTGGCCAGTTTCGAATTGCAGCCTCCCGTAGGTGCTCTTTAAGAGCGGTTTTAAATGTGGGCAGGGATTCACATTCCTTTACAGCTTTGGGTAGGGCGTTCCACATTGTTGTGGCATAATTGCGAAACGTGTTTAGTCCCTTGTTTGAGCTGAATCTGGGTTTAACATGATTTGTTGAGCTTCCTCTGGTGTAGTGGTTGTGGTATTCACTGACCTTTGGGAAGTATTTTGACATGTACATGGGCACCCCGGTCGTATATTGTATCTTGTAGACCAGGCCCATTGCAAGTTGCTGTACTCTGTCGTCTACTCTAAGCCATCCTAGGTTGTCAAAGTGGGCAGGGGTGAGGTGGGTTCTGGGGTTCAGGTCAAGTAGTAGCCTGACCAGTTGATAATTGATAGGTTATGACATATAATATTGCTAAATGCAATATTGAGTGGAAAGGGAGTGTGTGTGTTGTGGTGTAAGCCAATAGCCTAGAGGAGTGGGCGGGACTTGAGTAGAGTTCAGAGTGCAATTGTGTATGCTCACGACATGTTGTATGGATATACACGGAGGTACATTAAAAGCTATAACTACGGTACCTACTGTCTGACTGGCTCATTGAGGTATATAGGAACACATTACACGACATGGTGTCTGAAGTGGACCTACTTTGAGCCAAGTTCGACGGGGGATTTCATAGTGTTTGTTCGAGGAAGCTAACCAGCTAATGCCAAGGAGGAGACGGCGCAGGAGGAGAATAATGGACGAGGAAGCACAAGCAGCGGGAGCTCCGGTACCTGCGCAAAATGCGGTAGTTCTTCTGTCCGCAACTTTCACTATAAACCCTCCAGAACCTTTTGACTTTTCTAAACCACAAGAGTGGGAAAAATGGAGCAGGAGGTTTGAACGCTTCAGACTAGCTAGCAACCTGAACAACTCACCCGAAGCTAACCAGGTAAACACGCTGGTTTACTGCATGGGGGATAAGGCAGATGACGTGCTACGCGGTCTCAGCTTGACTGCCCAACAGCGGGAAGAATACAGCGCAGTGAGGGAAGGATTCGATGGCTTCTTTATTCCCAAAAAGAACGTTATCTATGAGAGAGCCAGGTTCAACAAGAGGATGCAGCAAGCATCAGAAACTGTGGACTCATTCATTACAGCACTGTATGCTTTAGGTGAAAACTGTGAGTACGGGGGGCTGCACAATGAACTGTTACGGGACAGATTGGTAGTTGGTCTCAGAGACACAGGGCTATCAGAGAGGATGCAGTTAGACAAAGATTTAACCCTGACAAAAGCTATTAACATGGCGAGGCAGTCTGAGGAGATTAAGAGACAACAGACTGACCTAAGGAGTGAGATGACTAGTAGTAGCAAGATTGAGGTGGATGCAGTGCATGCTAGCAAGGGGAAACCCTGGGCTGTAAACAAAGGACAGCCACATGCCCAGGCTAAACCAAGGCAATGGCCTCCTAAAGGAGAGGATTATAAATCTTGTTTCAGATGTGGTAAACCTTCTCATCCAATATCACAGTGTGCTGCTAAAAATGTAGTCTGTCACAACTGTGGTAAACTGGGCCATTATGCTAAAGTATGCAAATCAGCCAGTGGTGTGAACGCTGTCACAGAGGACAGTAGTAGCATATTTTAGGTAGTGTGGAGGCAGGAGATGACCCATGGACTGTAGACATCGGCATCAGAGACTCCAAGGTCAGATTTAAGATCGACACAGGGGCAGATGTTACAGTCATGCCAGAGCAGGTGTATGAAAAGCTAGTTCAGTCAGGCTCAGAGCACAAGCTGATCAGTCCATGTAAGCCACTGTTTGGGCCCGGACGGGTGCCACTAGAGGTGAAGGGAGCTGTGAGGGAAGTGTTGTGCTATGGAGACAGGACTGTAACTGAGGATGTTTACATAGTCAAAAACCTCCATACATCCCTGCTGAGTAGACCAGCCAATCTAGTAGCTAGAGTAGATAGCATAAGCTTAGACACAGTGAAGGAGAGCTACCCAAAGCTCTGGGAGGGGTTGGGTCTGTTGCAAAAGGAATACACAATCAAGCTCAAGCCTGATGCCAAACCGTTCGCACTCAGTGTTCCACGACGAGTGGTGCTCCCATTGATGGGAAAGGTCAAGACGGAGCTTAAACGGATGGAGCAGCTGGGGGTCATCACCAGGATCGAGGAACCTACAGACTTTGTGCTGCGGCATGGTCGTAGCCCCGAAGAAGGCGAAGGACGAGGTCCGCATCTGTGTGGACTTAACCCCTCTGAATGAGGCCGTGTGCAGAGAGAAGTTTATTCTCCCCTCAGTTGACCAAACCCTCGGCATGCTAGCAGGAGCACAACTCTTCACCAAACTGGATGCTAATATGGGGTTCTGGCAGATTCCTCTGGCGAAGGAGTCTGCACTCTACACTACATTTATCACCCCATTCGGCCGTTACTACTTCAATCGACTACCATTTGGAATTTCTTCTGCCCCAGAACATTTCCAGAATCGGATGGTGACAGAGGTCACAGAGGGTCTCGAAGGAGTCGCCTGCCATATGGACGACGTCCTCATATGGGGCTCATCTCAAGTGGAGCACGATGCAAGGGTGCATGTTGTCCTGGAGAGGGCGCAAAAGGCTGGAATCACTCTCAACATGGACAAATGTGAGTTTGGCGTGCGAGAGGTGAAGTTCCTTGGACACGTTGTCTCCGCGGAGGGGGTGAGGTCAGACCCGGACAAAACAAGAGCGGTTCAACACATGGACCAGCCAACTGACATGACTAAGCTCAGGAGCTTCCTGGGCATGGTCAACCAGCTCGGGAAGTTCATTCCTAATCTGGCGGAGAAGGACAAGCCGCTGAGAGACTTGCTGTCTAAGAAGAACCTGTGGGTCTGGGGACATGAACAGCAAAAGGCATTCGACAACCTCAAACAAGAGCTCTCATCTACACCTGTTCTCCAGCTGTATGATCCTAATCGTGACCTGAAGATTTCGGCAGATGCCTCGTCATACGGATTGGGAGCGGTCATGCTACAGTGAAACAATGACGTCTGGGCACCTGTAGCGTATGCCTCCAGGTCTCTCACACCCACAGAGCAGCGGTACGCCCAGGTAGAAAAGGAGGCTCTGGCCCTGACCTGGGCGTGTGAGAGGTTCAATGACTTTATCCTGGGTCTGCATTTCGAGTTGGAAACAGACCATAAGCCACTGGTGAGCCTGCTAGGGGGACAGGCGCTCGACGCTCTCCCACCACGGATACAGCGGTTCCGTATGCGTCTCATGAGATACTCTTACGTATACCCTCACGTTGGGGGGAAGAGTCTGACTATAGCCGACACCCTGTCGCGTGCGCCTCTGGGGGATGGCGGCACCGGACGGGACAAAGAGCTGATGGAGGACACCAATATCTACGTCGACTCCATCATGGATAACATACCAGCAAGTAGCAGCTACTTACACGATCTCAGGGAACAGCTGGGCAACGACAGTGTGTGCACACAGGTCATGCAATACTGCGTGCAGGGGTGGCCAGACCGCAGCAGACTGGAAGGGCCGGTGAGGCACTACTGGGCGGAGCGCGCCGTCCTGAGTGTGCATGATGGACTGCTGCTGAGAGGCACGAGATTGGTGATCCCCTCCACAATGAGGAACAGTGTTTTGGAAAAGATACACGAGGGCCACCAGGGGGTGGTCAAGTGCGGAGACCGGGCAAGGCAGGCTGTGTGGTGGCCAGGGTTGAGCGGTCAGATAGAGGAGCTAGTTCTGAACTGTAGAGCGTGCCTCGAAGAGCGGGTGAACACGCGTGAGCCACTCATGCCAACTACACTCCCCGACAGGCCCTGGCAGAAGCTGGGGGCAGACCTGTTCTCCCTGAACGGTAGCAACTATCTGCTCGTGGTTGACTACTACTCCAGGTACGTGGAGATAGCCAAACTAGGCCCAACAAGATCATCAGATGTCATAGTTCACTTCAAATCGATGTTATCTCGGCATGGAATTCCAGAGACTTTGATATCTGATAACGGGCCCCAATTTTCGGGACAGGACATGCAAGCCTTCGCTGCACATTATGGCTTTGTGCACACAACCAGCAGTCCGAGATTTCCCCAATCGAACAGCGAGTCGGAACGAGCTGTCAAAACGATTAAGAACCTGCTGAAGAAATCATCAGATCCATATCTAGCCATGCTCGCATACAGGGCGACGCCTTTGAGTAATGGTTTCAGCCCAGCACAGCTACTCATGGGACGCCGTCTGCGCACAACGGTGCCTACCTTCCCAGCGGTGTTGGAGCCGGCACTTCCCGATCTAAGGAGACTTCAGCAAAGGGAAAGAGAGAAGAGATGGATGGATTCGAAGCACTTCAACCAGAGACACAGGGTGAAGAATCTCACAACGCTGTCACCAGGGGATCCGGTGTTGGTCACCGATATGAAGTCACCAGGCACAGTGACAGCCGCACATCACACACCACGGTCCTACCTTGTCAGCGGGCCACATGGCACAATCAGACGAAACCGTCATCACCTAGTGCCTATGCCCGAACAGAGACATGAAGCCCGACACAGTCATACACCACAGGAGGACATTCCTGTTGTGCCTGGTTCTCCTCAACCAGTACTGTCTAGTATGGACTCACCTCGGGTCTCCCCTGACACGGTCAGAACAAGGTCAGGCAGAGAGGTAGTCAGACCTCATAGACTAGATCTGTGAGCGGAACATTGTTTGATTTTTTTTGAATGTACACGTAAAGAGTGCATTGTTTGATGTTCTAATGTACACGTAAAAAGTGCATTGTCTAACCAGTTTCATAAACACATTTATTCTGTAAGTGAATGTTATGTGAAGATGTTCATGTGAAACGGGAAATGTTAATGTTATTCTAACAGGTCAAAAAGGGAGATGTGGTGTAAGCCAATAGCCTAGAGGAGTGGGCGGGACTTGAGTACAGTTCAGAGTGCAATTGTGTATGCTCACGACATGTTGTATGGATATACACGGAGGTACATTAAAAGCTATAACTACGGTACCTACTGTCTGACTGGCTCATTGAGGTATATAGGAACACATTACACGACATGTGTGTGCGTGTGTGTGTGTGTGTGTGTGTGTGTGTGTGTGTGTGTGTGTGTGTGTGTGTGTGTGTGTGTGTGTGTGTGTGTGTGTGTGTATGTGTATGTGTGTGTGCGGGTGGGTGTGTACTGTGGTAGCATGTGTGCTCAAGTGCTTGAAATTCCATTTGCTTGTATGCATACGATTAATATATCTGATTACAGTATATGGCGACAGTGGCTCAGGAGGTAGAGCAGTCGTCTGGTAATCGGAAGGTTCCCGGTTAGATTCCGGCTCCTCCCAGCAGCGTGTCGAAGTGCCAAGCAAGACACATAACCCCTAACTGCTCCTGGTGAGCAGGTGGGCTCCTTGCATGGTTGCTCATGGTTTGAGTCTCGCTTCTCTGTTTCTGGTTTTGAGTGAGAGTGGCTCACGCTTGCAGATGTTGATTGGGCTCTCCCCTTCAAATATTTGTTTGTCACTCTCTTATCGAGGGTTGAACAGCGCTTCACTGACAACACATGTACTTCAGTAGCAGAAGGCTACGGTTCGTTCATGTGAAAAGGTTATGTCTGATGGCTGCAGGTCCCTCACAGAGCCTGCCACAAGCCAGGCTATATGTCTGATGGCTGCCAACGACCAGCCAATCCCAACTGTGGTCATCTCTTTCATCCCCAAAGTCACAATTCTCTTCCCAATTAACGTTTTCCCAAAAGTCCTGATATCCATTTCTGCCTTTTCACCCATCTGTTGGCTCTGATAAAAGCCTGCCGGCTCATCTGTGACATTGTGTTGACGAATCGTACACACATACACACATTTAGAATCTTTATTTATGTCCACATAAAGACAATGTTTAAAGGACACAAATATTAACAGTGCACTTGTACATTGTGGGTTATTCTGATACATTCATGCCCAAATTGACAATGGCAACTGAAGTTACACACACATGGATGATGAACCTGACAATCAGCACACAGCTCATGGATACAGATAGCAGCGTCTTCTCCAAATTGCGCGGCTGCCAATAATTGCTGACACTGAGCAATATCTTGCTAATTGTTTGGCACACACACACACACACACACACACACACACACACACACACACACACACACACACACACACACACACACACACACACACACACACACACACACACACACACACACACACACACACATTAACAAAAGGAGAGACAAGTAATAGAGAAGCTTGTCTGCTTTGTGAAGTACGGCTGCAGTACGAAATACAAACAAGGATGTGTTGTTGGAAGAACTGACCGCATGAACCCTGCATTTCTGCCTGATCCACTCCACCTACAAATTAAGTATGTGTGTGCGGTGGAGCTGCCCTCTCCCTCTGGCAAGCAGGGTATTTGGTTCTGAGAGTTGTCAAGTAGTGTTAGGATCAACACAGAGGCCCACCCTCCAGACAAGTTCTCTCTCTCTCTCTCTCTCTCTCTCTCTCTCTCTCTCTCTCTCGCACGCACGCACGCACGCACGCACGCACGCACGCACGCACGCACGCACGCACGCACGCACGCACGCACGCACGCACGCACGCACACACACACACACACACACACACACACACACACACACACACACACACACACACACACACACACACACACACACACACACACACACACACACACACACACACACACACACACACACACACACACACACACACACACACACACACCTCAGATGTTTCACAGGTCACTATCCATGTGACAGTAAACCATAGAGAGACAGAATCGGATTCGGATGAGACGTCCTTCGGATGAGATGCTAATCCGAGGTCCCGACTGAATTAGATCGTTAAAGAACCCAGGATGCCTATCGTAAAGAGTAGGGGGTTCCCTGACGTTCCTGGCCAAATTCCCAATCAGGTATCTGGCATCAAGGCAACCTAATCATCCCTTCCCCTTAATTGACTGATATCAATCCCTGTCTCCTGAGCCGTTCAGCCACTGTAGTGTGATGTGTGCCGGGTGCCAGTGTATGGCAGCCATTGAGCCTGCGTAGCCCAAGGTTGGGTGCTACCAGTGGAGATGAAGGAGACAATTTCCACCCTACATTGTAAAGCACTTTGAGTGTCTAGAAAAGCGCTATATAAATGCAATTAATTATTATTATTATTATTAGAATGTATAGAAGGAAAGTAAGTAAGTATATTTTACTCAAGTTACAAACATTTTAGGTACTTTCCCTTTTAATTTGTGTTCAACTTTGTAGTTTTACTCCACTACATTTCAAGAAAACATTTATTTTGTATATAAAACATGGTATTAAATGGCTGCTTTTTTTTAATATATATATGTATTAGTTGATGAAGATAAGATAAGATATTCCTTTATTGATCCCCTTGGGGTAATTCAGGCATCAAAGCATCATGGGGGAGGGGGGAGGGGAGGTACAGGTAGAAGACACGATACAGGTCATAAAATGATAGTACAGTGGAGAAGTAGAAATAAAAATAGAATAAAAATAGGCAGTGTAAACAATATAACAATATAATTAACTCTGGGCATGCGCATATGGGCAAGTAGGAGGTGTAAAAAGGTCAAGGTGCAAGATGAGGGTATGTATGTCCTCTGTTGCCCTAGAATAAATATAGGTTAGGTATAGGTATAGATGCATATAGATATAGATGATGCATTTTCAAATGTTAAGCCTGCCAATTTCAAGAGGACATAATCAGAGCAATATAAGAGAACCACATGTCGCTTTAACATAACCATTAGAGGTCAATTGATCTAGGGTTGAATGCTCCCAACCAAAAGGCAGGGCCGTTTCTTGCCATAATTATGCAGACTATGCGGTTGCATAGGGCCCCCGAAGCCACCAGGGGCCCCCCTAAACTGCCATTTTAGCAATTTTTTAAATGTATTTTTCTAAATTAAAATGACCAGTCTCTCTTGATAGCAAAGTGTCTGAACAGGCAAGCCAGGCAGCTCACTTGGAGCGCCCCGAGGGTAGGGGCCCCCCGAGGGTTGACATAATGTACTCAGCAGCAGCGACGGCAACTCCTACAAAACAATCAATGGATGATATGCCATGAAATGACAGTAGGAAACCCCCTTAGGGGCCCCATATCACTCGTGTTTGAAAAAAAATACCTTCAGGTGAAACCGAAACCTTGAGCCAGCACTGACATGTAAACAAGAAAAATTAAGAGGAATTAGAAAGAAAGACAGTAAGTAGAGCAGAAAAGCTACTGATTAAGCAAATAACCGAATGTTGTTGTTTAGTAATAGTATAGCCTTAATGGGTGAGATACTACTGTACTTTAACTCTCCAGCTAGCTATCTAGCTAGGTGTCACATTATTTTGTTAGGTAACCTAGCTAGCTAACTGCAAAGGACAGGGACACTCAATTATCATGTTTTTCACACAATCTTCTCTTGTCTCATTTTGTGAAAAATATGCACTTTGCAACATATTTGCTTTCCAAAACCTCATAAACACTGTTGTATATATTGCATATTAATTTAGCTAGCTCTTCCTGTCATTTTAAGTTATGAATGCAATGCTTTCTACTATAATTATATAATTTTATTACTATGAATATATGCTGATATTCACAACTGTTTGTCCAGGATTTCTTTTTATATAATCAGAATTCTGGGCCCCCTTGTGCATCCCTTGCGCTGGTGGAGCTCATTAGGCTTAGAGGATGAAAGTATGGATCAAGTTAAAAATCATATAATTTTTAATTGTTAATATTAAAAAAATATATATATTCCCACGATTAACATTAACACTTTGAGCGCCACTCACGGCTAATCTCGGGTTTACGATAGTTACGTTGAAAGCCACGTCACGGCTTTTCTCAGATTTTCTTTATTTTATTTTTTTTTAGTGATCTGAAATCATTTTTTTTTGACCAAATCTTTTTATTTTCATATTTTCAAACAAGAAACAACACAGCACAATAATGACAATATTACATAACAGACATCCAAGAACACAAACTAACACAACAATGACTAGACAATAAATTAGACCTATTATATATCGGATACACAACCAGTCAATACAAGTTGTCACAAAGAAAAAGGATAACAAAATAAAATCTTTACTATAAAAAGTGCTTACCGAGCCCCCTCCACCTCCAGGTCCAGCAACCGCAAGCCACAGTCCCGGAGGACCCACAGCCCGGCCCCCCCGCGAGCCAAAGCACCGCGCCTCTTTAGCGCCTCGACCCGCAGAGACCCCGAACCGCGGCCCACCCCAGCCAGAGCCCACGATCACCAGACCCAGATCAGAAGGGGGTCAGAAAATATACATAGGACCAATATTGAATGAAAAATAATAAACAAAACAAAAATACAAAAACACCATAACCATCAACATACATGAATATTCGCTCTATCCCCCCCCCCCCCCCTCATAAACCTCATAAACACTGTTGTATATATTGCATATTAATTTAGCTAGCTCTTCCTGTCATTTTAAGTTATGAATGCAATGCTTTCTACTATAATTATATAATTTTATTACTATGAATATATGCTGATATTCACAACTGTTTGTCCAGGATTTCTTTTTATATAATCAGAATTCTGGGCCCCCTTGTGCATCCCTTGCGCTGGTGGAGCTCATTAGGCTTAGAGGATGAAAGTATGGATCAAGTTAAAAATCATATAATTTTTAATTGTTAATATTAAAAATATATATATATTCCCACGATTAACATTAACACTTTGAGCGCCACTCACGGCTAATCTCGGGTTTACGATAGTTACGTTGAAAGCCACGTCACGGCTTTTCTCCGATTTTTTTTTTTTTTTTTTTTTTGTGATCTGAAATCATTTTTTTTTGACCAAATCTTTTTATTTTCATATTTTCAAACAAGAAACAACACAGCACAATAATGACAATATTACATAACAGACATCCAAGAACACAAACTAACACAACAATGACTAGACAATAAATTAGACCTATTATATATCGGATACACAACCAGTCAATACAAGTTGTCACAAAGAAAAAGGATAACAAAATAAAATCTTTACTATAAAAAGTGCTTACCGAGCCCCCTCCACCTCCAGGTCCAGCAACCGCAAGCCACAGTCCCGGAGGACCCACAGCCCGGCCCCCCCGCGAGCCAAAGCACCGCGCCTCTTTAGCGCCTCGACCCGCAGAGACCCCGAACCGCGGCCCACCCCAGCCAGAGCCCACGATCACCAGACCCAGATCAGAAGGGGGTCAGAAAATATACATAGGACCAATATTGAATGAAAAATAATAAACAAAACAAAAATACAAAAACACCATAACCATCAACATACATGAATATTCGCTCTACCCCCCCCCCCCCCCCCCCCCCCTCTCGCCCAAGGACCCCAACGTGAGCCATCAATATAATACCTTATTCAGTACTCAATTTCCAGAGTCATATGTGTTCTTTTAGTTTTTCCACCACGGCCCACCAGACCGCAATATTGGCCTAATTTTTGATAATTTTTTTTACTTAACATGAAAACAAGACAACACAATACAATAACCATAATAACAATACACAGAACTTCACAGGGAGATAACAGAGCAATAATAATAAAAGAAATAACAATTTATAAAAACAGAGTACAACATTTTAATTTAAAGGGGTACTATCTTACAATTGGCCTTTCCCAGTATTCAGTACCGTTTCCCGGCCGTGTGGTTCTATATCAATAAGACTTATGTCTCTAATTCTCATATTGGCGCACTCTTCCAATTTCCCTCACATCCCTCACCCTCACCAACTGAGTCATCTCAAAACGTGCATATCAGTGATGTCAGAGATTTCCAGCTGCATAACAATGTGGCAATTGTCACCAGGCCACACAGTGGTTGGAGCCCAGCCTCAAAACGGCTTAAGATCCTGAGGTAGAAAAACGCTGCCCCTGAGTACCCGACCAGAAATACAAAACAATGAACCTTTTCGAAAGACAAAAACCTACAGGAACCGTGCAAAAGTGCCCAAACAGTGAAGAAATAGCAAAATAGCAAAATAGCTCCCCCCCAATAAAATCCCCCAGTTAAAGTTAAGAAGGACAAGACAAAAGACAAGACAGACAAGACATTTCCTCCTCCCCCTCCCACGAGACCGCCGGACTCCCCCGAACAAGCACCTCAACCCCGCTCAGCCGCACACGGCTGTCCTGACCTTCTCAGCTGTTGCAAACCACAGGTCAATACCGGCCTGCCCCACCCCAATCACCCGCGCCGTGGATATCTCAAGATAAATCACATCCAACAGTGTTAGGGACCAGTTAATCACTGTGAGCTTCTCAGGCTCCTTCCATCTCAATGCTATTAGCTTCTTTGCAGCTGTGACGCCCGCTAGGACAACCCTTTTTAGTTGCACGGACGCGGGCAGTGTCGTTATATCGTTCAGGAGTAGCGTAACAGCTGTGAATGGGATAGTTAAGCCACACAAATCTGAAAGTTTGTCCGTTATTGACCTCCAGAAGCGGGCCACTGGTGGGCAATCCCAATACATATGCATATAAGTGCCAGCGGCCCTTTGAGAGCACAAAGTGCACCGAGAGTCGGTTACCAGTCCCATAGCAAATAGCTTCCTAGGTGTAAGATAGGTCCTATGAATATAATTAAAATTAATTTGCTGGTGATTGGGGTTGCGGGAAGACAATGCCACATTTGCCCAAACATCATCCCAGTCAAACTCGGGGTCCAACTCCGGGATATCCACACGCCAGATTGTATCCAATGACAAATTTTTATACGTGGATTGAATTAAGAGCGTATAAAAGTCTGAGACAAACCCTCTGGAGGTCGTCCTGTCCACTATGAGCCTGAGGAAGGGGTGTGGTTGCAAAGCTTGAGCCCACGGCACGCCATGCGCCCTCAGCGCTGACCTTAGTTGAAGGTAAAGAAAGAAGGACTCGCCGGGAAGATCATAAAATTCTCTTAAGTCCTGAAACGCACGAAGGCCGTTCTTATCATAAATATCCTCCAGAGTATGAACTCCCCTCCTTTGCAATTGAGGAATACTAACCGGCTTGTGCCCAACAAGTAGTTGCTGGTTATTAAAAATTGGAGAGTCCAGGTGCCATGGGCATTTAACCCCACACGACTTCTGTACATTACGCCATGTTTGGATCACGTGAGTTATGATCGGTCCATACCTCAGTCGGCATTTCGAAATAGGGACAGTGGAGTACACTACATCCTGCAATCTTAGCGGTGAGACCGCCGCCGCTTCTAAGGAGCGGAGATACAGCCTCTACAGGGTCTAGCCAGCACATCAGAGGTCTCAGTGAAAAGGACCAGAAATAAAGCTTAAAATCAGGGATTGCGAGGCCCCCATCTTGTTTTCTACGTTGAGTAGTAGCTCTTTTGATTCTCGGGCGTTTGTTATTCCAGATAAACTTAGATACCATCGTTTGTACCTTGCGCCAGTGGTCTATTGGAGGGGGCAGGGGGAGCATTGAGCTAACAAAATGTATCCTAGGCAGGACATTCATTTTGATTATGGAAGCCCGGGCTTGTAAGGAGTTAGGAAGGGATGACCATCTGTCTAGATCCTGGCGTATTTGATCATAAGTACCCGTGAAGTTGTACTTAGTAGTTTGACTCAGCGTGGGGAATATCTCTATGCCTAAGTATTTAAAATGTTCCACTATGGGGATATCAGCTGGTAGTCGCACCGCCTTGGCCAGCTCATTAAGAGGTAGGCAGGCTGATTTGTTCCAGTTGATCTTAAAGCCTGACAATTTACCAAAGTCGTCGATTATTCCCAGTAATTTTGTGGCCGACCGGGAGGGGTCGTCCATAAAAATCAGTAGGTCATCCGCATAAAGAGCAATTTTGTGTGGTGTATTATTGACCATTATGGGGACGATGTCCTCCGATTGCCTAATAAATTGGGCCAATGGTTCGAGGGAAAGCGCAAATAGTCCTGGGCTCAGAGGACAACCCTGTCTAGAAGATCTGGAGACTGGAAAAAGTGTGGAACAGTTTTTGCCTGTCAGTATCATTGCCGACGGCGAGGCATACAGGACTTTAATCATATGAATAAAACTCTTTCCAAGACCCATAACCTCAAGTACCTTCCACAGGTATGACCATTCTAGTCTGTCAAACGCTTTCATGGCATCCAAAGACAGAACTGTGGACGGAGCTGTATTATCTTTACTGTTATCGACTACATGCAACAGCCTCCTAAGATTATCTGCAGCCAGGCGCCCCGGGATAAAACCAGTCTGATCGCAGTGTACCAATACCGTCATAAATCTCTGCAGGCGGCGGGCTAGCACCTTGGCAAACACTTTTAGATCGGCCCCGAGAAGACTCAAGGGCCTATAGCTACCACAATCATTGGGATCTTTATCCTTTTTGAGAAGTAAAGAAATCAACGCCATGTTGACATCTCTTGAGAACTCCCCTTGTTCGATAGCGTAATTGATCATATCGAGCATCAATGGACCCAATTGGTCCCAGAAAGCTAAATATACCTCGGGTGGAATACCATCCCAGCCTGGTGCCTTACCCCTCTGCATTTCAGCAATCGTCTCCCTTAGTTCCATAAGAGTGATCGGTTTCCCCAGTTCCTTAGCCTCTTCCTCAGAAATGTGGGGTATCTCAAGCCCGCCAATGAACGATTCAAATTTAGAGTTATCGAAATTAACCTCTGAGCTATATAACTGTGAGTAAAACTCTTTAAAAGTGTCGTTGATCTTTTTCGAATCAGTAGTGACTGTTCCCTGTCGCGTCTTGATCGAAGGGATATCCGAGAAATGATCATTCGAGCGTATTTTCATTGCCAATAGATGGCTAGGCCTGAAAGTAGTAATTTTGCCTTGTCCTATGTATCAAGAACTCAGACTGTTTATTTCTTTCTTGACTATCTTACGTTGTGTGTTTAGTCATTCGCTATAGTTAGTTTGCAAAGATGCGTATAGGTCCGCATATAATGTTTCCAGTCCTTCTAGCTTTTTTGACCGGGATTTACGCAAATTGGAGGCGAAAAGTGTGACATGACCTCTGATAAATCCTTTCAATGTGTTCCACAGGACCCTAGGGTCTTCGACCGTGCCAACGCTGATCTGCAAGAATTCAGCTAGTTTACTCCTGAACTCAGAACAGAAATCATCGTTCTTTAATAAGGTTGAGTTAAAACGCCACCTGGGAGCTCTCGTGGAGAGCCTGCCAAAGGTTGCCTTAAGGAAAATCCCCTTGTGGTCCGAGAGAGCCAGGGGAACCAATGAGACATCGAAACTATCAAACATATTAGGGGACGCGAATGCATAGTCTATTCGAGAGAAGGTTTTGTGTCTGGCTGACAGGTGAGAGTAATCCTTGAGGGTGGGATTAGATATGCGCCATAGGTCTGCGAGCCCCGTGTCCTGGGCCCACATCCTGAGGGCCTTAGAGGACCGTTTTTGGTCGCTTGTTTCAGAGGACCCGGACCTATCCATCTCCGCATCCCAGCACGCATTAAAATCGCCACCCACAATGAGAGCGTATCCAGTAAGTTCCAACATATTCTTTGTGATTGTATTATAGAACGCTGAATCAAATGTGTTAGGGGCATACAATGCTATTATTGCCATCTTCCTATGAGAGAACTCAACCTTTGCTATAGTAATCCTTCCCTCCGTGTCCAACCACACATCCAGGACTTTGATATCAAGGTTACGTCTTGTAACTATGACGACTCCTTTTGTCTTATCATCGGCTGAGGATGAGGAGATAACGTGATATTGTTGATTTGCTAGCCTTGACACATCACCCACCAATAAATGCGTCTCACTAAGGAGAGCAATGTCAATATTCCTTCTCTTCAATAACCAAAGGACACTGGCACGCTTGTGTGGGGCGTTAAGACCCCCTGCGTTCCAAATTAAAATATTCAATTTAGCCATGGTCGAATTTGTCTAAATGCGTGGAGAACATACCAGTGCAGCCAGGCTGAGGACAGAGGCGCTGATCCAGGCGGGCCCAGACGGTCGATCCCAAGAGTTCAGAGGAGGAACAATTACACACATATAGGACAACAGTACAGAAAACACAGAAAAATACCACCCCATTAAGTAGGTTGCTCCAACTCCGATTGAGCATACCATCTAACAAAAACACTAAGTACCCAACTCGCTCCGTATAAGAGCTGTGCACGAAATAGAACAATTAAGGCATAATAACAAATACAACAGTCTTCTAGACTTTTAATTCCTGGTATAACCTCTCAACAGTAGTCATATGTTTGCATTCAGGCTGTGCTTGTTAGGTCTCAAAAAATTAAATAATATAGAGATAATAAATGCACATATACATACATATATATACACACACACCCACACACTCACCCACGCTGGAAATGTAGTACCAAAATAGGGTAGCTCCACACAACGTATGTATCCACCGACAACTATATCCTGAGTGGTAGAACAGGATAAATGAAATAGTGAATGAGCACTTACACATACATACTCCCACCTATACAACCATACATACATATACACACACATACCTATAAGAGTATTAATATGGCAAGTGAAATTATATTGGCCCCTTCAGCCCATATTTGACTAAACAACGTGTGCCCTCTCCCTCCTATTAAAATAATAATATTAATAATAAAGAAAAATAATTGCACGCATATATGCGCAACCACCACCCCCTATAATACATATGAATGTGTGCGTGCACCCGTAAACACACACACATACACACACATACCGCAGCAGTGTAGTAAAGAAAAAAGGTAGATTCACACAATGCATGCATCCCCCAACATTTATCTATGTAAGGCAAGGTTAAATGGAATATTGAGCACACGCACACACACACACACACATCCCCACACAACCAAGCACTCATATATATATATATATATACATATACACACACACACAAATATGTAAGAGGGTATTAATATGGTAGGTGAAATTATATTTGGACATTCAGCGCCCTCTACCTCCTTTTAGCCTCCATCACCACTGAATAGTCGAGATGCCAAGAGCATTGGTCGCACAGATACGCCGTCATCAGTCTGACGTCATCAGTCTGTCCCAGAGATATCATATACACACAGTTCGCTCCGGTCCCGAGTTAGCAGCTAGCAGTGGCTACTGCAAATTAATGTCTATATCAAGTCCATAGCACAATCCCAATATACACAAACACATTCATTGTAACAACCTCTGTTAACTGTTGTCACAATAATAACGTTTAGCTTGACTGGCTTCGGCCGGCAGTGGGGATAGCTGCGAAATTGCTATAGCTGGCTAACGAGGCTAGCCGATACCTTCACCTTGTTGGTTCGAGTCCCTCGTTTTCAGATGTCTGGTTATATAATCCTCTGCCTCGGATGGGTCGTCGAACGATTTCTGCTCCCCTTTAGGAGATGTGATTTTCAACGTCGCTGGGAACAACAGACCAAACCTGATATTCGGGCAGCTGTGTAGCATCTCTCTAGCCACCTTGAAGGCCGCCCGTTGTTTTCTTACTGCCATCGTGTAATCTGGGAAGATGTAGATCTGCTTCTTGTTGTGGTGGATGGGTCGTTGAGTCGATGCCTTCCTCAGGATGTCCACCTTCTCCTGGAAGTAGTGGAACTTGATCACAATCTGTCGCGGGGGATCCCCATCCTTTGGCTTGGGTTGCAGACTCCTGTGTGCCCGGTCAATCGTCGGAGTGTAGTCTAGGTTGAGTGAATCCTGGAGCAGCTTCGCCACCGTTTCTTCCATACGTGCACCTCCAAAACGCTCATCTACTCCAATTATCCGACAATTGTCTCTGCGTTGTCTGGACTCAAGATCATTTGCTTTGGCCGTTAGTTGTTTGATATCAGATTTCATCGATTTCACCTCCGTTTCTAGCTCGACGACTCTATCGGAGTAGTGATTAGCTCCCTCTTCCAACGCTTGTACGGCTATCTTGGTTAGCCTGATCTATAGCCTCATGTTGCTCCGAACGCATGGTAGCTATTTCTCTTCGTAGCTCGTCGGAGAGGTCTCCCAGCTTAGCGTACAGTTCCGTGGTTATTATAGCCACCGTGCTTTCTATCTTTGACATCACCCGTTGTTCCGAGTCTTTGATGGCTTGCATGATGGAGGTGAAATGCATATCTGGCGCAGCCATTTTGGGTGTTCCGGTTCCAACAGTGCCCGAGGCTTTCGGGGTTGATTTAGGCCTGCTCTTGCCAGCCTGCTCTTGCTTGCTAGCCATCTGAGGGTCGATTGTCGTTCAAGTGCAACAGAATATTTGCGAAAATACTGTTTTTCTTATGTTGTTGAGTGGTTATACTCCATTTGAACAAGTTATAGTATTAGTCTAAAGGCTGAAATTTAACGAAATAATTGTTTTTGTGCAGAGCTCAAAACGGACACGTGTTACATGTTGCTGCTCACCACGCCCCTCACTCCCGTGAGCGATCTGAAATCATATTGCATCACCCGAGCCTACCGTTGGAAATCCTGGGGCCGCCGGCGATCAGATGTGAAAAAAGCGCCCCCTATCGTCTCCCAGATGGTAAATCACCCTTTTGGAATGGACTCAATGAAAATGGATGGAGGAAAAAAAATATTCCAGTCCACATTTTCCAGTCCACTGATGCAGCCGGAGTTACCAGAGTTCATTCTGGAGCCTCTGGGCCGCGGCGAGCATGGGTTATACTGTACACACGTTGGATCTATATACTTATCGATTTTTTCGAATGGTGATCGGGAATTGGAATATACCATTTGGATACCATCTCATGTCAGGTAAGAAATCTATGTTATCAGTGTTAGGATAATCAGACTCGTTTTCACAGAGATATAAGGTTTTTTGTGATATGTGCTCTAGCTGTTTCACTGTAAAATCCATGAGGAAATGAAAGCAGATATTATCAGCGCGTGGCTCAAACGTGCGTGCGTGCACATATACTATTGATCATCTAGCGTTTATTTGAAAACGATTCATAAATAGGCAGACAAATATCAATGTTCTGGAATATTCCAGTAAAAGGCAATTATCATAGAATAGGTTGTTTTTCACCTGAAAACGGGTGCTTTTCAAAATGCTCTCAAACGGAAATGAAGCGATAAAAAACCAATCTGCGTTGACAACACTGACTGGAAAATGATTATTTGATAAGCGACGGGCAGATTAGACACATAGCCATAATTTAAAACATAGATTATGCGATATTAACGTTAACATTGACGCCGATGGTGGCATTCAAGGGACTAAATGTGAATTAACCCATGGCACTCAAAGTGTTAAGAGCCTAACCTCAATATATCGATATCGACAGATTACAAATAGTTCCGAATTTTAACCACTTATATTCGTGTTTGTTTGATAGTACGTCCGTTTTTATGGGAAAAAAAAGCAGAAAAGGGCATATACGTTATACGTTATACGTCATATTCCAGCGTGTTAAACCTGCACAAAGTCAATGTGAATAAGAAACTGCCCTTATAAAAAAAGTTGACTAATTCGGTCAGAAATAGCGGAGACGCTAACGTTAGTAAGCACTGATTATTGATTATTATCTCCGCGGGCGAGCACTACTCGATCTCCCGGTAGATTCTGAAGACAGCGCGCTGTCAGCTGACCACCAGCGCTCTTCCGCATTACAGAGACCCAGCGTAGAGCCGGGGGGGGGCTGCACCACCCATCAGAGGGCTCGTGATTCAGCTGTGTGACACGCGAAAGAGAGGAGAGGAGCGGAGGAGGAGTGGAGGAGTGGTTGCTGCGTCTATCACCCCCCCCCCACCGGAGCAGTCTGGTGAGCTCTGCAGCCACATACCAGCATAATATCCACCTCCTGCTGGCTTACTAGCCGGCAAAGTGGGCCATAGAACAATTGCACCACCTTGTGTTGAAATTCGTTAACATCAGAGCACTAAAGCTTGATCCATCACATTGTGAAAAAATTATGCATTTGATAATTCTATCTAGAAAAATGCGTTTTAACATGGAAGTGGATGGGATGAAACTGGACACCAGGACCTCTAGGGGTACCCTATATTAATAACTTTTTTTTAGAGCGTTTCAAATCATAATCTTTTGACACAATGAAAATATATGTAAAATGAAGATATGGTCCCAATTTTATGAAATAATAATCAACACAGACACCGCTGTGCTCACACACACAAAAAAAATCAAGAAAGACAGAATCAGGACCAGGGATGCACAAAAGTCAGATAGGTCTTAACATTGTATTCGATTAGGAAATTACTTCTATGTTGCAATAACTTCTCTGTATTATGTTGAAATGTGTTTGGGGGGGAAATGTCCGGGCTGCAAAGTAAGTAGTATGGTAATAGCTTATCAGGCCAATACATATGGAATTACTTCTTAGTAATTTTCCTTAATAATTCGTTGCTGGTATGGCCATGAAATACAATTCTATTGAAAGTGGTCTTAAAAAGGTCTTAAAAAATCTTAAATGTAACCTGTTGAAACCTGCAGGAATCCTGTCCGTCAATCCACCTTCAGTGAGACCATAACACCTGCCCATCATGAAGATGACATGTCACCCACGTGACCCACCTCTACAAGCAGCAGTATCACCACCACCACTAAAGGTTTGACCACCACCACATAATGGCAATTTCCTGTCACAGGTGGAATTGATGGCACAATTTGATCCAATCATGAGCGAACATTTGAGGAGGATTCAAAACAAAGAAACAAAGGTGGACTACCTCAGCAGTGAAATTCAAAATGAAATCATAGCACTGATTGGAGACAAAATAAGGGATGAGATAGTCAAACAGGTGAAACAATTAACAAGCTAAATACTTTTCCATCATAATGGACTGTACTCCGGACATTAGCCACACAGAACAACTGTATTGTCTTGAGAGTAGTGCACTGCGAGCCATCAGTTGGTGCAGCCATCTCTGAACATTTCATAGGATTTGTTTATGTTCAAGACACCACTGGAAAAGGTCTGTGACACATTTCTGTAGATTTTATTTCCTTTTGTATTACATTTTGATGTGAGTGGCAGCATTTGCAATAGCCTTATCATTTATATATTTATAGTATGTATTGTATAGTGTGTTCTTGTTTTTATTTGAAAGTTGCACATTTGAAATTTGCACATTTGTTCGCGTCAGATTATTTGTAACATAATGGAGATGAAGAACGATTGCCTAGGGCCCCAATAGACCCTAGTAGCGCCACTGTTGGTAGCCAAGCACCCTTGTGCGTTGAGTGAAAGCACCTATATGCTTAAGATGATTATTTATGACCGCAAGTGGGCGTTTCTTTATTACAAATAAATAAAAACATAAGTAGCTTACTGCATTTTCAAACTTTATTTAACTTTAACTTTATCTTAACCCATTTAGACCTAAAACGCCTGCTAAAAACGCCTATTAAAACCTATGCAATTATTCTACACAATCTCTTAAAACCTGAGGGTTTTTTGGAAAGATTTTCAGAATTGTCAATCTTCACGTTCACTAAAACCTTTTATATCTCAGCCTCTGGAGCAGGTTGAAACATCAAATAAAAACCATTTGATAGATTACAACTTGGGCTTTTATTTGAACATCATTAATTTACTATAATGTGCATTGACATTTATAAAAGAAATCTATAAACAACAACAAATATAAAATACTAAATATAAGATACTGCCACCTAGCATGATTCGGCCGACATTGCAATCTCGATGTCTCAGAATAAGTCCCAATGATACACCGAGGTCTGTGAGACTGTATAGAATATTAAAATCAAATAAAAGAAAGAATTATGAAAACGATCGAAAACCTGAGATTTCTCAGGTTCTGGCGCTCAACCGCTGGCGAGATAACAGATAAGATAAGATATTCCTTTATTGATCCCCTTGGGGAAATTCAGGCATCATAGCAGCATGGGGGGGAGGGGGGGGGTACAGGTAGTAAAACAACACAGTATACAGGTAGTAAAAAACAACACAGGCAGTGTAAACAATTTGATCAATATGCATAGGCACACAGGGGCATTTTCATAGGCACAGGGGGCAGCAGTAAAAAAAATATATATACTTTTTTTTCTTTTCTTTTTTTGTGCTTTGAAATATTATAGTGAAATATTTTGCACTGTTGTCGCATTTATCTTGTTGAAATCCTCCCACAAGTTATTTTTACTACCACATATTTAATTGAGACCCTTTATTTGTTTATTATTTCAATTTAGCTGGAAATACATTGATACATCATTCAGTAACATTTGCAGAGCCTTATAACAAAAACATTATTACGGTCACCATTGTGACCAGTGGGATTAATCAACACATTTTCTTATTTATTTTTCTATTTCATTGAACATTGCACATGTTAAAAGCAATTTTTTTTACTCAAAATGTGAGTATTACCAAGTCAACTTGTGTTCTTAAAACAATGACAATAAACATAGTTTTATTAGGTTGAAATAATGTGGTTGTGTACTTATTTTTCTGTTAACTTATTATGGATTGAAAACCGAAAACCTTAATGCACAGTAACTGAACTCAATCTTTTTAAGTTCTGGTAACTTATTATTATTATATTTTTTTCAGTGTAGTCTTGCGATCAATCAATACTTATTTACACAATATACCTCACATTCACCCTCCATTCACATCCTGGTGTTCTCCTGGTGTTCTCCATTAGGCCTGTAGGTGGAGCTATGACAGCACACGTACAGTACACACACCGATGGTGTGTGATGTGTCCAAAAATGAATGGGCAAATGTGAGTGAAATGGTCGCACTGTATGCAGCTGTTTGTCTGCATTGCATCCCCCCCCCCCCCCCCCCCAACTCAGATTTAGGGTTGATATAACCATCATAATAATATTGTTAATAATAACAATAACAATAATGATGTAATAATGTAAAGATTATCATTAAAAATTATGTACAATGCATGGAATATTGTTGAGGCACACTAGTTACAACTATATTTCAAACAGGCACTCCATGTCAAAAAGGTTGCTGACCCCTGCTCTAGGACATGGGTCTTAAACTCAATTTACCTGGGGGCCGCTGGAGGTAGAGTCGGTGAGGCTGGGCCGCATCAAATATTCCACAAAAAAAGGGTTTCAAGTATTCCAAAAAAAAGTACAACTGATCCAATCTTCTCAATATTTTGCAATAACATTTCAGAACATGAACAGTTCTTCAGAACATAGGCTTCTCAGTGGTGTCAGTGGACTCATCCACATGCAGCTATGGAAATGCACTGTGCATTTTTATTCTATCACAAAGCTGTTTAATCAAATCACCAGCCAGTATTTCAGTTATTCTGGTTCCTGTGCGATCTGAGGGGGATTTGTTTTTGTTTGCCTTCAAACATGGTCTCCATCACTTCAGTCATACTGTACATTATTTTATTATGTATGCATCAGAGAGAGAGAATGGCTTCTTGTGTTTAGCAAACACCCATGCCACCCATGGTTGCTTTTTCTCGTTGTGACATAGATTTAACAATAATTCTGCTTGCAGCTTGATATGATGATTTCATTCCATTTATTTGTGTGGTTCTTAGCACTGAATTTTGAGGGAAAGTTGCATCAAAATAACTGTGTTTTGTTTCGTAGTGGCGTTTCATATTGCCACTCTTCACAAGAGCTACCGTTTCTTGGCATATTAGTCACATTGGTTTGGTGCTGGACTCAGGATGAACGCATATTTTTCAGTCCATTCACCTTTGAATTGCAGTCGACTTTTCTTTTACTGGCCATCTTTGAAGATCCCATATTTTTCTGCTGCCTGCCTGCTGGCGAAACTAGCTACATTTATCTCACAGAGATAAAACTGGGAGCAAGGCTACTGTAGATGCGCTGTCAACTCTCTGCTCTGACTCAGACTGAAATAGACGACACGCATTCCGTGAAGACCCGCCCTACTCCCCTACTCTGCCTCTGATTCGCAGACTGTGGGTGGAGGGGGAGAAACTCTGACGGGACGCTGAATGTGATTGGACCAGACCCGTACACAGACACAGACAGACAGTGGCAGTGCAGCCGGACATGCAGAGCACTGCTTGCAGAGGAGATTTAGCGAGGATACATTTGCCTTCCACTTTACTTGGTATCACTCCGGAATCACGTTTCAACCAAGTCACTAACGTAACGTTGCTGTCATGAGCTTGCACTATGGTAGCCTACAAGTGATAAAATAAATAAAACTTCCAACTCGCGCAACGACTCGGCAACAAGTTGCGCGCGGGCCGCACTAACACTAAACTTTGATGTCAAGTAGGGGGCCGCAAAATATCATCCCGCGGGCCGCAATTGGCACGCAGGCCGCGAGTTTGAGACCCCTGCTCTAGGAGCTCAGATGGGAAAAAACCGCCCCCTATCGTCTATCCCTGTGTAACTGCAGGTCAGTCGATTATACTGGAAGATCCCTGTGGGGGGAGTCAACTGGCTCCATTGTGCTGGCGAACCGTCTGATGATAAAGGATCTGATCGCGAGTTGGAAAGCAGCCTGGAATATATATTTACAGCAGCCAATAATCAATCAATAAACGCGATCGATATTTGGAATGGCGATCAGGAATTGGAATAATCTTTTTGGAGAACATCTGATCTAAGGTAAGGAGTCTATGTTACCAGTCTTTTTCTCGTTTTTGCTTTTATTAGCAAATCCATACATTTTTCACCCATCCAGCCTGATGTTATCATTGTGAATGGGTCTGAGCTCGAAAAGGGCAAATACCGCCGCCTATCGTCTCCCGGATGGTAATGCACATCATTGGATTGGATTGGGTGGGCATGTGCATCAGAAAAAATTTCCGGTCCGGGGTATTCCCTTCTCTGGCAAGCAGTATCGTGTTATCACATTCACTGGCGAGGCTCGGAGCAGCGTCGATTATGTGTTTTGCTGCTATAACGTTGGATCAATAAAAGCGATCAATATTTGGAATGGCGATCAGGAATTGGATTAATCTTTTTGCAGAACATCTGATGTGAGGTAAGGACTCTATTTTACCAGTATTGGGTTAATCAGATGTTTTTTTCTCAGCCATTGCAGCGTGTCTGTGTGTGTGTGTGTGTATGACGTTAGCGCTGACCAGGTCATGTGCATAAGTACACATATACTATCGATAATCTAGCGTGTATTTGAAAACGATTAATAAATCAGCTGAAAAATTACAACATGTTTTGTGTATTCCACTAAAGAGCTATTATCGCGGAATTTCTCTGGAATTACTAGAACTCTCCAAAACTATACTCGTATTCAAAACGGTATAAAATGGAAATGTACCAATGAAAAAACAATCCGTTTCGTAGATGCAAGCAAGTCAAGTCATTGATAAGCGAGGGGTGTTTTAGACCCTTAGCCATAATTTAAGATATAGTTTAAGCCTTCGCAAATTTCCCGACCTCTCATTGACTTCAGTGCTGGCACTCTAGCCCATATATGGTCAAAGGGGCGTGGCACTCAATGTGTTAAGAATGGATAACCACAGTGAGAAAGTACATTTTTAAAAGGTAAATTATTATTATTTTTTTAATGTGTTTTAAAGGAGACCTATTGTGAACACAAATTGTCACGGGGGACTAGACGTATTGCAATATGCAGACAACAGGCAGGCAGACAGGTCTTGTAAAAACCCAGTATGGGTATATTTAATAAGAAGGAGTAGTCAGGTATCCAGGCAGGGGTCTGTAATCTAACGGGTATCTCGTACAGTCCGGGGAGCGTGTGCGGGGCAGGGTCGTCAGACAGGCAGGGGTCATACATGGGTTTCAGGGTCCTCATACGTTCCGGGAAAAGGCAAGGGGAGTTGTCAGGCAGGCAGAGGTCAGAACATGTTATCCAGAACCAGAGATCAGGGTGAAGAATCAAGA
Source organism: Notolepis coatsorum (assembly GCF_963971535.1). Lineage (NCBI taxonomy): Eukaryota > Metazoa > Chordata > Actinopteri > Aulopiformes > Paralepididae > Notolepis > Notolepis coatsorum. Next base: position 61,964,367 of record NC_140168.1, on the reverse strand, counting down.
ATCAAGAGGTCATCAAGAGGTCAAGAGGTCATGCCCGCATTGATTGTGCAAAATACAATAATAAAATAGAATAATATAGGCATAGAAAAAATTAAATAGATAAGACACAAGATATGCATGGTAAAAGACATGCTAGGTTCCTGAGAAACTGGTTCTTATATACACTACTATGCAATCTACAATTTACAATGTTAACTCTTAATGTATCTAAACGATACAGTACCTCCTTCTTTTAAAGTGTTTCTAAAGATTCTATTTTTTAAAGTGACATTTTGTTTAAAGTAGGGATGTCCGATATTATCGGCCGACCAATATTATCGGCCGATATCGGCAGTAAAATGTGATATCGGAAAATATCGGTATCGGTTTAAAAAAAGAAAAAAACAATAACAATATTTGTTATATATATATCCAGTGAAATTATTAGTTACCTGAAATTATTCAGTTTTTTGGGGGGGGAAACCCTGCATATATCGGTATCGGTTGATATCGGTTGATATCGGTATCGTAAATTAAGAGTTGGACAATATCGGAATATCGGTATCGGTAAAAAAGCCAATATCGAGCATCCCTAGTTTAAAGTGATTGTTTTAGCGGTTGCCGCATGAGCTGTGTGTGTACAAAGGAGATGATTGTGGACTTTAGGAGGTCGGGGGTCAAGGACTACAGCCCCCTCAGCATCGACGGGGCACCGGTTGAGAGAGTGAACAGTTTTAAGTACCTCGGAGCCCACATATTCGAGGACTTGACATGGACCACACACATTGAAAGTGTTGTGAAGAAGGCACGACAACGCCTCTACTTCCTCAGGCGCCTAAGGAAGTTCCAAGTCAGTCAGAAGATCCTTAAGAACTTCTACTCATGTACAATAAAGAGCATCCTGACTGGCAACATCACCTCCTGGTTTGGGAATAGCACTGCACAAGACCGAAGCAGACTACAAAGAGTGACACGTTCAGCCGAACGCACAATTGGAGGGGGGCTTCCCACCCTTCAGAACATTTACAACAAGCGGTGCAGGGGTAAGGCTAAGAGAATCATCAAGGACTCCAGCCACCCGAACAACTGCCTCTTTGAACTGCTGCGGTCAGCCAAGCGATACCGGAGTCTCAAGGCGAGCACAGAAAGACTCAGAAGAAGCTTCTATCCCCAGGCCATCAGGCTGCTCAACGAACAATAAATACTATGCAACAACCATCAAATGCACACAGCACACACATCCACACGCACACACTCACTTTAAACAAACAACACACTGCAGCACCCACTCTCCACACTTTAGATCACCTAAACACACTTTATATTTATATTTATTGGTAAAGGATTTGCACTACAACTCGTACACCTTACTGTAAATTGTACCTAAATTGTACCTCATCCCATTTCTGCTTTGCACTATATAGTATTGTATATTAGTACATTGCATAGTATATTGTATATTGTATGGTAACTCAGTTACTTCTATTCTGCATCGAGCATTGTACATATGTCTATACTGAACACTGTGACCTCTATTTTTACTTCTATTTTTACTACTATTTTACATGCTATACTTTTTTATTTCATACTTATCTTGTCTAGCACAGTCTCTGGAGCGTAACAGTAAGACGCATTTTGTATAAAAGTATTCTGTACTTCTGTATGACAACTATTAAAGAAACTTGAAACTTGTGTGTGTGTGTGTGTGTGCGTGCGTGCGTGCGTGCGTGCGTGTGTGTGTGTGTGTGTGTGTGTGTGTGTGTGTGTGTGTGTGTGTGTGTGTGTGTGTGTGTGTATGTGTGTGCTCATGTGTATTTGTGAGTGGCGAGTTCAGTGTTCAATGTTCTGATGGCCTGGGGGAAGAAGCTGAGCCGGAGTCTCTCTGTTCTTGCAGTGTATGACCGTAGGCGCTTGCCTGACCGCAGCAGCTTAAACAGGCTGTTGTTGGGGTGGTGAGGGTCTTTCATAATTCTGCAGGCTCTGGATTTGCACCTCCTGTTATATAAGTCCTGCAGGCTGCAGGGGTGGTTAGGGATGCCCACCGAAACCCGGTTCTAAACGGGAACCGGTACTAAATTAGAAAAACACGGAGTATTGATAAGCTCCGACGTTATCGGTACTGCTATCGGTAGTCTAGGAGCGGATTAGCTACAGAGCTAACAGAGTGTAACATCCATCTGCGATGCAATGGTGGCAGCAACACTGGAAACGGAGTAACGTTAACGTTATGTCGAGTTCATACTACACTACACATATGAACTCGACATAACGTTAACGTTACTCCGTTTCCATGAAGTGTTTAATTAGCAGCAATCTGTTAACGTTAAAAATCTCCGTGCATAGTACCGGAAACTGGAAATGCAAGGACAGGAAGCCGCCATGAAATCATTGTAGTCATATTGTAGTCTTTTAGTCTTATTAACTAAAAGATTTTAACAAAATAAAAAGCAGCAGCACTATTGGATAACTGAGTCATGTTTGCTATGTATTTCTTTCTTTAGGGGAGTAGGACATTTGTTTCACAGTTTTAGCATGATGTTTTATAGATGGCTAGGTTAAACACAGGTTTTTGTTTTTAAGAGGGGGGGTTTGATTTGATTTGATTGAAGTTTATTTCAAATATGCAACACAACAAACAAACATCAAGTACAGATATGGCCTTAAGCCGTTCAAATAATAAATGTATAATTTTTTTTTAATAATAATACTAATCTAAAAGAACCGATAAGAGTATCGATAAAGTACCGAACCGTTAAGCAGTATCGATAAGAGTAGTAGTATCGATAAAATCCTAATGATACCCATCCCTAGGGGTGGTAGTGCAATACCCGTAGTACGCTCAGCTGAGCGCACCACTCTCTGGAGTGCCTTCCTGTCCTGTGCCGTGCTGTTTCCAAACCAGGCAGTGATGTTTCCAGTCAGAATGCTCTCTACAGCCCCGGAGTAGAAGGAGTGGAGTATCTTCCCCGATACTCTGAACTTCCTTAGCTGCCTCAGGTGATAGAGGCGCTGTTTCGCCTTTTTCACCACATAATCTATGTGTGTAGACCATGTCCTGTCCTCTGTGATGTGGACTCCCAGGTACTTGAAACTGCTCACCCTGTCCACGATAGCCCTGTTTATGCACAGCGGCGTGTGTGTCCCCTGCTGTATTCTCCTAAAATCCACAATCAGCTCTTTGGTTTTACCAATGTTCAGGGGTAGGCTGTTATCCCGGCACCAGCGTGCCAGTTCATCAACCTCCTCCCGATAGGCCTTCTCGTCATTGTTAGAGATCAGCCCCACCACCACTGTGTCGTCCGCAAACTTCACTATGGAGTTGGAGCTGATGGAGTTGGAGCTGTACACACAGTCATGTGTGTACAGTGAATACAGCAGGGGGCTCAGAACGCAGCCCTGGGGGGGACCAGATACTCAGGGTGATTTTGCTGGAGGTATGACCCCCCACCCTGACCGCCTGGGGCCTGTCACTTAGAAAGTCCAGGATCCAGGCGCTCATGGCGGACTCAGACCCAGATCGGTCAGCTTGTCAACCAGTCTGGTGGGGACTATGGTGTTGAACGCTGAACTGTAGTCAATGAACAGCAATCTCACATAGCCCCCCTTCTGACTGTCAAGGTGAGATAGTGTGTTGTGTAACACTTGGGAGACAGCATCGTCAGTGGACCTGTTTGTCCTGTATGCAAACTGCAGTGGGTCCATGTTACTGGGGAGGGAGGCACAGATGTAATCCTTGACCAGCCTCTCAAAGCATTTCATGACCACAGAGGTGAGTGCCACCGGTCTGTAGTCATTAAGGCCTGCTGGAGAGGAGTTTTTTGGCACAGGGATTATAGTGGACATTTTGAAGCAGGCAGGGACCACAGACTCAGCCAGGGATAGATTGAATATGGATGTGAATACTGGGGCCAGCTGGTTTGCACAGGACTTAAGTATTCGTCCTGTTATCTGAAGAGCCAGGTATCAGATGGGAAACACAAAGTTACAATCTGGCAGCATCACAACATCTGAGGCGGGGTTATAGCTGACGTAATCGGCCCACAGACGTCGTACAGCTGCTCCGCTGGCAGCAGCACACCTGAACTTGAAAAATGCTCTCTATCCGTCCAGATAGTTTCGATGTGATTTGCAATGTTTTGGACATATCTGCCATAGAGCCATCTTCTGTCACTCCAACACAATGGAACTGAATGGCATTAGGTTTGTGGTTCTCAAAGCGGCAAAAAAATACATTTGAAAAACTCAACAACAATGGGGCTCATTCTCCAATATTTCCCAAAGACTTCTCTTAGGGCAACCATCTTGGAACCGACTGAGACAGAATCTACGACAAGTACAGCCTGATTCCCCAATGCGTGGGGAAGCTGTCTTAAGTGGCCCAAACAATCCCAGCTGGGATGCCGGCGATGAGGAATGTCACTATGAATGCGCGTTCCCGTCTAGGTAATTTGCATACAAGACACGCCTCCGAGAGCTCCTTATAAGCCAGGCTCTGTGCCGTGTGCAAATGAAATCGCAAAAAGTCGAGAGTTTAGACACACCTGTCCAGCTCATTAAATGCAACTGATGCGATGCAGCCGTGTAAAAATGGTGGCGGAAGCGCTTTGCAACCGATCAAAATGAGATTAGATTAATGTATTGTCATCATATATACAGGCTACCACAGCTCGTGACCACCTGCCGCAGCGCGCGCACGCACACACACACACACACACACACACACACACACACACGCTCGCAGTACTGTATAGTCTACGTGTGTAATGAATGAATGCAGTAGGCTTATATTATTCTAATGACTTGTTTTATTAGGAAATCACAGATACTGCGCTGCCTATAGTAGTACAGTCCACCAGTCCGCTGCCCGACTCTGGCGGCCTTAATATGTGTACTGTACTTACTGTACGTATAGGGCAGAGCATATATATAGTATCTACTAAATCCTAATTAAACAAGTAATTAGAATAATATAAGTCTACTGTTCATTCATTAGACACGTAGGCTATAGTGATTAATGATATATTTGAAGAAATGCAGGTTATAGCTATATAAAACAAATGTCTGTCCCATTGTACCAATCAATGGGATATATTGCATGTGGGCTACAACCTGCATTATTTCAAATGTATAATTAATCAATAAAACAGATATTTAACAAATAAGGAATACAAATTCCACAGAAGGCATTAAATAATTATTATTTTCAATCATTTCACAATAATTGCATAATTGTGTTTGAATATCTGAGTAATTAAGTATTATACATTTGTCCAAAATAGCTGGTTCAGATATGGTTAATCCAGCTGCCCTGTGATCAGATGAATCCATATTATTTATTTTTCCGACATCAAATGCGTAATCTTTTATCGTACAAATATTGTCATATTTATTTTAATTGTGATTAATTAATTAATTCAAAGGAGGCCTGTAGGGTTGACATGAAGGCATCACTATGATTCCTCCCAAATAAAGCCCACATTTACATTTACATTTAGTCATTTAGCTGACGCTTTTATCCAAAGCGACTTACAAGTTCTGTACAACAAGACAGCAAGAAGGGTACAACTCTATCAGCTGAGTAACAATGTTCATCAAAGTGTTGCGTGTTACAGTGTAGGTTAGTTTATTAGGACAAGTGCATGACAGTAAGGATAGTCAGGGTTAGATTTATTTTTATTTTTTTATATCATTTCAGATAATGGTTGAAGAAGTGAGTCTTTAGTCGACGGCGAAAGATTGGACGGGATTCGGCTGTCCTAACTGGGATGGGTAGTTATCTGAATTAAAAAAAGAAAGAAAAAAAAATTATCTAACCCTAACTAACCATACTGTCATGCACTTGTCCTAATAAACTAACCTACACTGTAGCACTCAACACTTTGATGAACATTGTTACTCAGCTGATAGAGTTGTGCCCTTCCTGATGGCTTGTCGTACAGAACTTGTAAGTCGCTTTGGATAAAAGCGTCAGCTAAATGACTAAATGTAAATGTAAATGTAGTTCATTCCACCATTGTGGGGCAAGGACTGAGAATAGGCGGCTTCTCTTTGATGACCCTCCGGGAGCTTGGATAGGAGTAGGTCTGAGGCTGCCAGAAGATGCAGAGCGTAGGGGTCTTGAGGGTGTGTAGTTAGAGACCATTGACCGGAGGTAGGCGGGAGCGGTTCCCTTTGCCGCACGGTATGCTAGGTCGAGGGCCTTGAAGCGGATACGTGCAGCAATGGGGAGCCAGTGCAGGTCCCTAAGAAGTGGGGTGACATGGGCCGACTTCGGTAGGTTTGAGATCAGGTGGGCCGCTGCGTTTTGAATGAGTTGAAGAGTAGTCGAGGCGGGAGATGGCTGTTGATTGGACGAGGAGTTGGGTGGCTTCTTCTGTCAGGAAGGGGCGTATCCTTCTGACGTTGCTCAGGAGGAATCTGCAGGTTCTGGTTGTCGCTGCGATGTGAGCAGAGAAGTTCAACTGGTCGTCGAGGACAACACCAAGGTTCTTGGCGGTCGGGGACGCGGTCACAGCTGCATTCTCGACTGTGATGGAGAAGTCGGTCAGGGGGGAGGATTTGGCCGGCAGGTGGAGCAATTCTGTTTTGCTTAGGTTCAGTTTGAGGTGGTTGGTCGTCATCCAGGCGGAGATGTCGGACAGACAGGCCGAGATCCGCTCAGAGACGTGGATATCTGAGGGAGGGAAGGAGAGGAAGAGTTGAGTATCATTGGCATAACAATGATATGAGAAGCCATGAGACGTGATAATGTTACCCAGTGATTTAGTGTAGAGGGAGAAGAGAAGGGGTCCTAGGACCGAGCCCTGGGGGACACCCGTCCGGAGGGGGCTGGTGGCCGACAGAGTCCCTCTCCATGACACTTGGTAGGAGCGGTCGTTGAGGTATGATGTCAGCCATGTCAGCGCAGATCCAACCACTCCCATTTCTGCGAGGGCCGCGAGGAGGATCTGATGGTTGACTGTGTCGAAGGCTGCAGATAGATCTAGGAGAATCAGGACAGAGGAGAGGCCTTTCGCTTTTGCTAAGCCCAAACACGGAGCACACCAGTCTGTCAAGTTAAGTGTGCTCCTCTGTTACGTTCTGGTTACTGACTACGGTCACTGTCACCTGACTACTGTCACTTGTTTTCCCTGTCATTTAGTGCTGTCACTTAGGGGTTGGCTTCTGATTGGCTGTCACGGGGGTGTGTGTGGAATGTTGGTATTTGGTGTCTATTTAACATTCCTTCCTTCTGCTTGTTATTCGTCAGGTCTTCACTATAGGCGTTCGGAGATAACGCGGGCGGCTCCAGCTCTGGACCACCACTAAGCTCCATTATCTTATTCCCTCTTACCTTTGCCCCTCGGCATAGTATCCTAGTATTACTCTTTGTGTTCTTTACTATTAAAGTCGAACCTGTTCAAGAGTATACCATCTCCGTCTCTGTGATTGCCTACAACAATTGGAACTCACCTACCTCCACCCTGACAGAAGACCTGACCATCAGACTTCCATGGAGGCGATCATGGAGATGCTCCAGGCACAGAAGAGTGCACAGGAGCGCATGGAGGGACACCAGCAGCTGGTCAGCGCCGAGTTGGTTCGGCTGGGCGGGATCGTCAGTGCGTCGCAGGAGACGACACATTCGGCGCTACTCACAGCCCAGCAGGCACAAGTCGAGGTGGCTGGGGTAAGGACGACGGTGGGAGAGACGGCGGCAGGAGAGGCGGCGTTCAACACCGAGAAAAGTCGGGAGCTTTTGGGCACCAGGAGCGGACCCAGGAGCCACCGCTACCCCCACCAGGCCGCTACGCGGGAGCACCGGAGGGATGCAGAGAGTTCATCACCCAGTGCTCACTCGTTTTTCCAGCTGCAGCCACGTTCATTTCCCTCTTCCAGATCACAGGTTGCATATATTATCACCCTCCTCACCGGTCGAGCACTCTCCTGGGCTACGGCCGAATTGGAGAGCGGGGCATCAATCTGCGACAGTGTGGACGCCTTTACCGGGGAGTTGAGAAGAGTATTCGATACTTCCCGAGTACTCTCGATCTTCGAGGCCGGTGGGCGGCTTCTCGCCTGCCGGCAGGGCCTTCGCACGGTCTCAGATTACGCCATCGAATTTCGGATCGTGGCTCGGGAGGCAGCTTGGCCAGAAATTCCCTGTGTGGTCTTGGTCGTCTAGGGACTCTCCGCACGGATGAGGGACGAGCTCGCCGTGCGTGAGATCCCTGAACAGCTGGAAGTGCTCATCAACACCGCCATACGGATGGACAACTGACATCGGGAGAGAGAGAGGGAGCGTGGAAATACTACCCAGGTACATGTCCCTTCTCCTCCCGCTGTTGATACTTTCCTGCATTACACGAGTGGGCCACTGGGTGATGAATCCATGCAGCTTGGGGCGCTGTCGCTCTCAGACGACGAGCGGCGGCGCTTCATCGAGGAGCAGCGCTGCTTCCGGTGCGGCCGCACCGGTCATCGTTTCGGCAGCTGTCGGGACCAGGCTGGCTCAACTCTGCGCCAGTCAGGAAGAGGAGGTGCTCCGCCAGGCCTCGAGGGGGCGTCAGCAGGTGGGCTCATCCCAGCACTACCATCAGACACACGTACATTTCTGGAGGTGGCGGTTAACTGTGGGGGTGACGTTAGGGGAACTAAGGCTCTCATTGACTCAGGGGCGGCGGGCAATTTCATTCACTTGGGGTTGGTGAGGGAATGGGGAATCCCGGTAGAGGAGTTGGGGGTTCCTACAGTATATATCTACGCCCTGGACGGTCAGCCCTTGGGCAGTGGGAGCGTCACTCAGCGCACTGTTCCTATACACATCCGGGTGGCGGGTGGGGGGTGGGAGTGGGTTCAATTATTTGTCATTGTCTCCCCCTATTTTGTTATGGTGTTGGGTCATCCCTGGTTGTCTTCATGTATACGTCATATTAATTGGAGCACGGGCAAGCTCTCAACGGAGGTCGACGTGAAGTCGGTCGTCGGCGAGAGTTTGTCCTCCCCCCCCTCTTCTCTTTTGTCTCCTTCTTCTCTCTCCAGAATGGTGGGGAGCGTCGCAGATTCTGTTCTACCCTCTAATCCCGATTTGATAGGGGTTCCTGAGATCTATTGGGACCTAGCGGACGTTTTTAGCAAGACGCGTGCTAAAGCACTACCGCCTCATAGATCATACGACTGTCCCATTAATCTCCTACCCGGTAGCTCCCCGCCTCGCGGGCGAATGTTCTCTCTCTCACGCCCCGAGACCTTGGCCATGAACACCTACATTGAGGAGGCATTGCTTGCGGGGCACATATGTCCTTCCACATCCCCTGCCGGCGCTGGCTTCTTCTTTGTTGATAAGAAAGATGGGGATCAGCGTCCGTGCATTGATTATAGGGGATTGAATGACGTTTCCATCAAGAACCGATATCCTTTACCTCTCATGGACACTGCCTTTGAGTGCTTACAGGGGGCGCAGGTCTTTTCTAAACTTGACTTACGTAATGCATACAATCTGGTCAGGATTAGAGAAGGAGACGAGTGGAAGACTGCATTTAATACGCCTAATGGTCACTATGAGTATTTGGTCATGCCCTTTGGTTTGGCTAATGCTCCGGCAGTCTTCCAAGCCCTGGTTAACGACGTGCTGCGAGATTTGATTGGGGTGTCGGTGTTTGTTTACCTAGATGATATCCACACTTTTTTCTCGCGATATGGTGCAACACCAACTGCACGTTCGAGAGGTGCTAGACCGTCTCCTCAAGCATCAACTATTCGTTAAGGCTGAGAAGTGTGTGTTTCACACTGATACCGTTTCCTTCCTGGGCTTTGTGTTGACGAAGGGTGATCTGCGCATGGATTCGGCCAAGGTGAGTGCAGTCTTAGACTGGCCACGGCCTTCGTCGCTCAAGGGGTTACAACGGTTTTTGGGCTTTGCACATTTTTACAGGCGCTTTATTCGCAACTTTAGCGCCTTAGCCAATCCGTTAACAGCTCTCACTAAGTCCTCTCTCCCTGGCTTTGAATGGTCGCCTAGGGCAGAGTCGGCCTTCTGCAACCTCAAACGTCGGTTTACCTCCGCTCCTGTATTGATCCGCCACGATGCGGAGGTTCCGTTCATTGTGGAGGTGGATGCCTGTGACATTGCGGTGGGGGGGGTGCTCTCTCAGAGATGCTTAAAGGATGGGAAAGTGCACCCGTGTGCTTTTTTTTCTCGCCGTCTGTCACCAGCCGAGCGTAACTACGACGTGGGTAATCGGGAGTTATCAAGCTGGCACTGGAGGAATGGAGACATTGGTTGGAGGGTGCGGCACATCCTTTCATTGTTTGGACCGATCATAAGAACTTGGCTTACATCCAAGGGGCTAAACGCCTTAACGCCAGGTGGGCGTTATTCTTCACAAGATTTCGATTTACCATCTCCTATAGGCCCGGTTCCAAGAATATCAAACCCGATGCGTTATCGCGCCAGTTTGATCTTCCTGGTCGGGAGGAGCAGCCCCATCCCATTATTCCACCGGCCTTGATTTTGGCACCCGTGTCTTGGGGCATAGATAAGGTGGTAAGGTCGGCGCTGATGCGGGAGCCCGATCCTGGTGGGGGCCCTCCGGGGCGGTCGTATGTACCCAAGGTGGCACGCTCACGTTTGCTGCAGTGGGCACATGCCTCATCCCTCACCAGCCACCCTGGGGCCACCAGGACCGTGGAATTTATCCGTAGGAGGTTCTGGTGGCCGACAGTGGAGGGGGATACGCATTCCTTTGTGGCGGCCTGCCCGGTGTGCACGCCCAGTAAGACCTCTCGCCGTGCACCAGCAGGTCTCCTCCGGCCACTTCCTATTCCTAAACGGCCATGGTCGCACATATCCCTGGACTTTATTTCTGGCCTCCCCCTTTCGGACGGGTTCACCGCTATTTTGGTGGTGGTGGACCGGTTCTCTAAGGCGGCCCACTTTGTTCCTCTCCCCTAGCTTCCATCGGCCCGAGAGACTGCTGATCTGGTGATACAGCATGTCTTTCGGGTTCACGGGCTTCCGGTGGATATCGTGTCGGACCGGGGTCCTCAGTTCGCCTCCAGGTTCTGGAAGGCGTTTGCCGCCGGTCTCGGCGCCTCCGTCAGCCTTTCGTCTGGGTTTCATCCGCAGTCGAACGGGCAGACAGAGCGCGTCAACCAGGACCTGGAGGGGGTCTTCAGGTGTTACGTTGCCGGTTGCCCGTGGAGTAGGAGGTTGGCCTGTGCTGAGTATGCGCATAATACCCTCCTCTCCTCCTCTACCGGTATGTCTCCCTTTCAGTGTCAGTATGGTTTTCAACCTCCTCTGTTTCCCGAGCAGGAGGTGGAGGTGCCCTCGGCCCAGGCGCATGTGGCTCGCTGCCGCAGGACGTGGAAGCGGGTCCGGGCGGCGCTGCAGAAGGTTTCGGTTAGTACCCAGCGGCAGGCTAACCGCAAGCGTCGTCCGGCTCCGGTTTACCGTCCTGGGCAGCGGGTTTGGCTTTCCACCCGGGATCTCCCTCTCCGGGTGGAATCCAGGAAGCTGGCTCCTCGCTTTATAGGCCCCTTTAAAGTGGTGCGTCGGGTGAATCCTGTGGCTTACAGGTTACGGCTTCCGAGCTCTATGAGGGTTCATCCGACGTTTCATGTGTCCCTGTTGAAGCCATTCCTCTCATCGCCCTTGGCCCCGCCACTGCCTACGGTTCCTCTGCCTCGGTTTATTGGTGGTCAGCCCATTTACACGGTGCGGAGGATACTGGGTTGTAGGCGGAGGGGTAGGGGGTTTCAGTTCTTGGTGGATTGGGAGGGGTACGGGATAGAAGAGCGTTCTTGGGTGCCTCAAAGGGACATTTTAGATCCCAGCCTGATCGTTGATTTCCGGCGGCTGAATCCCGAGGCCCCCAGGTGAACATCTGGTGCCGTTCGTCGGGGGAGGGTACTGTTACGTTCTGGTTACTGACTACGGTCGGAAACCACCCACCATTTCTGTCATCTGTCACCTGACTACTGTCACTTGTTTTCCCTGTCATTTAGTGCTGTCACTTAGGGGTTGGCTTCTGATTGGCTGTCACGGGGTGTGTGTGGCATGTTGGTATTTGGTGTCTATTTAACATTCCTTCCTTCTGCTTGTTATTCGTCAGGTCTTTCTTGTCCGTTGGAGAATGAGACCCAATGTCTCTCTACATCTATCTTGGTATAATTGGTATAACGACTAAATTGTATGGGCGAAACGGCAAAAAGAAACTTTTGGCAATTTGACTTATGTCTTCTAATATAGTGTTTTTCTGTTTATTTGTTCAGATTGAGGCCTAGTTAAGTAGAAAACTTCTGCAATGCTAGCTGTAACTCTATAACAGGCATGTTAGTATCAGTTCATCATTTACTACTACTACTACAAAATCCGGAATCCACATTTTTCTTCTCAGGCAAGTAATCCGAGCACATCAGAAGAGCGTGGAATACATATAGAATAGAATGATCTTTATTGTCATTGTTACAGTGTTACAACGAAATTTTAAATGCAGCCATAGGTGCTAGCCGTCACACAGTCCTAGATCAGTGGTTCCCAAAGTCGGGGTCGCGACCCAAAGGTGGGCCGCGAGCAGCCACGGGTGGGCTGCGAGATGATCTGAAAAAAAAAGAAAAAAAAATATCATTGTTTTATTTATTTTTTATTTTATTCTTTTTAATTTTTTGTCAGGCCACTGAACTTAGAAGCAGGCCAGGACAGTGTTTCTAGTTGTATTCTATTCCATTGTATTCTAAAATGTGACTATATGGTTTTATATTAACTTAATAAATAAACAAAAACAAAAAAAATCTACTTATTTCAACGAACATTTCAAACTAAATAACAGATTATGCACATAAAACGCTGAAAACAACCGAAGCAACAATAGTATTTTAATGAGGCTATTATTATTATCATTATTATTTTGCAACAAGTTAGCCCTCTCATAAATAGCACATATAAATGAATAACTAACTTGAACTAACGTAATAGGATTGAAGTGATATTTGGCTTAAAAAATCGGTCGCATGGCAAAAAAAAAAAAACGCCTGACGATGTGCATTGGGCCGCGGCTCTCTGACGCCTTATTTTCTGGGTCCTGGCCTGAAAAGTTTGGGAACCCCTGTCCTAGATCATAAAAACACAGTCCTAAACACAGTATTAAATATAAAAACAAGAGTAAGGCATAAATAGACATAACATAAACATAAACAGGGGGGTGTAAAAGATAATTGCACTATCCCTTAGTGTTGTGTGTGTGTGCGTGTGCGTGGGGGGGAGGGGGGTGCAGGGGAGATTGTTGTTTAAAATTTTAGCTGAGTTTAGTGCACATATGGCCCTGGGATAAAAACGAAACTTCAGTCTGTTAGTCCGGGTGGGCATGACGCTGAAACGCCTGCCCGAGCGCAGCCGTATGAGGTGTTTGTTGCCCGGGTGGTGTGGGTCTTTCAGTATTTTGACTGCAGACAGCGGGAGTCGTATAGTTCTTCCAGTGAGGGGAGAGGGCAGCAGATGATATTTCCAGCACGCAGCGTTGGATCAATAAACGCAATCGATATTTGGAATGGCGATCAGGAATTGGAATAAACTTTTTGGGGAACATCTGATCTGAGGTAAGGAATCTATTTTACCAGTCTTGGGATAATCAGAGATATCAGCGTTTGCCATGTGTGTGTATGTGTGTGTGTGTGTGTGCAATCAGGAAATGAGAGATTCGATTTTTCAGCTCGCTTCTCTAGCGTGCATAAGTACACATATAGTATCGATAATCTAGCGTTTATTTGAAAACGATTCATAAATAGGCCGAAAAATTACAACGTTTTTTGTGTATTCCAGTAAAGGCTGTTTATTGCGGAATCTTTATATTTTCCTGAAACTTTCAAAAAACTAGCGATTTTCAAAATGCTATAAAACGGAAATGAACCAATTAAAAAACAATCCGTTTCGACAATGTTGACTGCAAACAAGTCATTGATAAGCGACGGCCAGATTAGACACATAGCCATAATTTAAGACATAGATTATACGTTCACAAATATGAGAGCACTATCATTGAAGTGGGTGGCGGCATTCAAGGGGGTAAAAAGGAAAACACGGCCGGCACGGAAAGTGTACTTTGTATTTATGTGGACATAAATAAAGCATTTAAAATGTGTGAGTGTGAAAGAGAGAGGGGGAGTCTGTGTGTGTGTGTGTGTGTGTGTGTGTGTGTGTGTGTTTGATTGATTGATTGAAAAGTTTATTAACAGATTGCAGAATGGGTACAGTACAGTACAGCTCAATACATACAATTGTTAAGGGGATGCAGACCAGAGAAAGACTTTCGACTTGTTTACATCAGGGTCCCCCATTTTCAATTCATCATAACATATATGACATACATGACATACAGATAGACAGTACTGCTACATCTATACATTTATGACATATCAGATTTGCAAATACAGTACTGTTTGTGATACAAAAGTGTCCAGAAAAGGAGTGTATATACATTTGGCATAGAAACTGTACATTGGAGGAGGTTGGTTGGGTGGGGTGGGGTTGGGTGGGTTGGGTGAGGGCTGTACATTGGAGGTGGGGGGGGGGGGGGGGGGGGGTTGGGAAGGGGACACACACACATTTTACACTGTACATTGGAATATTGACAAAGCCTTACTTGGTCATTTACTGTACAACTAGGTTAGGACATTTGTAGGGGCCAGTTTCGAATTGCAGTCTCACGTAGGTGTTTTTTGAGAGTGTTTTTGAAGGTGGGTAGTGATTCACATTCCTTTACAGCTTTAGGCAGGGCGTTCCACATTGATGTGGCATAATTGCGAAACGTGTTTAGTCCCTTGTTTGATCCGAATCTGGGTTTTACATGATTTGTGGAGCTCCCTCTGGTGTTGTGATCGTGGTATTCACTGACCTTTGGGAAGTATTTTGACATGTACATGGGTACCTTGGTCGCGTAGTGTATCTTGTAGACCAGGCCCATTGCAAGTTGCTGTACTCTGTCGTCTACTCTAAGCCATCCTAGGTTGTCAAAGTGGGCAGGGGTGAGGTGGGTTCTAGGAGTCAGGTCAAGTAGTAGTCTGACTAGCTTGTTTTGAGATGTTTGTAATTTGTTTTTTAGTGCCTTTGAGGTGCTTTGGTACCATGAGGTGCAAGCATAGTCGTAGTACCCTTGAATGAGTGCTCCTGCTAGAGTCCTCAGGGTATTCTTGTTTACCAGAGCGGAGATCCGGTACAAGAATCGCGTTCGTTGGTTGACTTTTTTTATTACATTGGATGCCATTTTGTCACAGGAAAGATTAGCCTCTAGGATGGAACCCAGGTAGGTAATTTCATCTTTCCTTGTGATAATATTGTCACCCACTGTAACCGAGAAGCCGTCGGTCTTGCTGAGTTTGTTATTTGAACCGAAGAGAATGGACTCTGTTTTGCCCATGTGTAATGATAGTTTGTTGTCGGCGAGCCATATGCAGATTTTGCCTAGTTCCGAGCTGAGGGCTTTTTCAACCTGTAACTTGTTCTTGTCAGAGACCAGCAGGGCTGAGTCGTCCGCAAACAGGAACAAGTTGCAGTCACAAGCTGATGACATGTCATTTGCATAAATTAGGAATAGTAGCGGTCCTAGTATGCTTCCTTGTGGAACACCACAGCTCACTGTGAGGGGGGGGGGATAGTGTACCGTTTACTTCCACCATCTGTTCCCTCCCCTCCAGGTAGGATTGTATCCAGCTCACTGATAAACTATCAAAACCAATTGCTTTTAGCTTGTCAATCAGAATGGTGTGATTGACAGTGTCGAAGGCCTTCTGTAGGTCCAGCATGACCATGCCGCAGTATTTGCCCGCGTCCACCTCTTGTTTGATGTGGTCGTTCAAGTAGAGAAGGCATGTGTCAGTGGAGTGGGATGTTCTGAAGCCAGATTGGAATTCGTAGATTAGATTTTTTTCCGCAAGGTACTTTTCGATCTGTTCGTATACTTGTGTGTGTGTGTGTGTGTGTGTGTGTGTGTGTGTGTGTGTGTGTGTGTGTGTGTGTGTGTGTGTGTGTGTGTGTGTGTGTGTGTGTGTGTGTGTGTGTGTGTGTGTGTGTGTGTGTGTGAGTGAGTGAGTGAGTGAGTGAGTGAGTGAGTGAGTGAGTGAGTGAGTGAGTGAGTGAGTGAGTGAGTGAGTGAGTGAGTGAGTGAGTGAGTGAGTGAGTGAGTGAGTGAGTGAGTGAGTGAGTGAGTGTGTGTGTGTGTGTGAGTGCGAGATAAAGAGAATGCGTACACATGCATGCGTGTGTCAGCAGCTTCAAATCATCTCTCACCCCACCTTGTATTGTGAAGCTAATTCTTTCCAGAGAGGAATAACTTGTATATTGGCTGCTGAAGCTGTGGAAGACATGGGGAAAATGAGAGTCACTGTTCCACTGTTCGCTGGAACTCAAGAACAGCACGCAGTGCAAAGAAGTCGTCTTTTAAGTGTTGCATGACCGGGGGAAGTTTGCGACCGCCTGGAGATTGCCAGGATGCTTTCCCATGACTTTTGCCTTATTGAAAGAATAATGCTGAGGTCTTGAAGCCACTTGCCACAAAAGCAAGTTCAAAGATGTAAATGATCAGCTAGTCCTTCTCGAAAGTCTTTACACAATGTATAAACATTTGAAAAAGGTTACATGAAAGTCACCCTCCGCAGACAAAGAAGGGAAAGCAGAAGCGAAGCAGACTAACATTAGCTACTGTATGAACTTACCTGTGCCAATGCAATCCTCTACGTAATAATACATTCATGATAATAAGTGCAAAGATAATATAACTTTACTCACTTTAAGATCATATATATCCGATACATGTGGATTCGCCAGCCGCCTGTTTTCACCTGACAGCGTAGGAGTTTCTTGGGGGAACGTAACGCGTGTGGAGGTTCACGCTATTTCCCCCAGATCCCCTGACCGACCAGTAGGAGTCAGACCAGAACACATACCCCACCGGCTTCCCACCCGCTAATACTGCCAATTGTGTTCGTAGGGACGACTGACCAAGCCGGAGTCTCCGTGGTGGTAGGCAAGTGCTTAGTCCACTGCGCTACCCAGCCGCACCCTCTGGGTAAGTATTTTTTTCCCGATTGGCCATCAGGTGTGCGTTGAAACCGTTTAATGCACTTGTAGTTCGGCTCAAGATTATCACCGTTCTAAATTCATCTGCTACCCAACATGTAACCCATAGCTGGCTTACTAGCCAGACATCTCATGGTCCCAAAATCAAGCATTTATTTTCAATTACTTTGAAAAAACTTTAACATATTTTTAAATTAAGTTTAATCAATGGCTAAGCTATGATATAGACTAGTAGTCTACCAAACCTTCACTTTTAAACCAAATTTTACCAGATTTTAGCCTAGGCGTCTAATAAACGATGCCCATCTCAATTTCAAAATGGGAGATTTCTATATCATCAACATTTACCTCAGACATCTCACATTTTGGGCATATAAGCAGCATCTATTCAACATTTCAACCACAGCAAAAATATGATTAAAGACAACTAGGGTTGCAAATTGTAAGAACGTTCCTTACTCGATCATTGATAACGCTAACGATCAATCAATCCATTAACACATTGAGTGCCACGCCCCTTTGACCAGATAACCCCTTGAGTGCCAGCGCTTTAGTCAATGGGAGGTCGGGGATATTTGCGAACGCTTAAACTATATCTTAAATGATGACTATGTGTTACGGTGAGTGGCAAGGTCCCAGTAGTGGAGGAATAAAGGAGGCAGAGAGTGATTGCTCTTCTATAGTGGTTCCTTTTAATATTAGAACAATACACTAGAGCAACAAATAATAAGCAAAGACGCAGAGCGATCAGGCTGGGATCTAAGATATCCCTTTGAGGCACCCAGGAACACTCTTCTACCCCGTACCCCTCCCAATACACCAATAACTGAAACCCCCTACCCCTCCGCCTACAACCTGGGATCCTCCGCACTGTGTAGACAGGCTGACGGGGCGGAGGAACCGCAGGAAGTGGCGGGGCCTAGGGCGATGAGAGGAATGGCTTCAACAGGGACACATGAAATGTCGGATGAACCCTCATAGAGCCCGGAAGCCGCAGCCTGTAAGTAACAGGATTCACCCGACGAACCACTCTAAAGGGCCCTATGAAGCGAGGAGCCAGCTTCCTGGATTCCACCCGGAGAGGGAGATCACGGGTGGAAAGCCAAACCCGCTGCCCAGGACGGAAAACCGGAGCCGGACGGGGCTTGCGGTTAGCCTGCCGCTGAGCCTTAACCGAAGCCTTCTGCAGCGCCATTCGAACCCGGTTCCACGTCCTGCGACAGCAAGCCACATGTGCCTGGGCCGATGGCACCTCAGCCTCCTGCTCCTGCTCGGGGAACAGAGGAGGTTGAAAACCATATTGACACTGAAAGGGAGACATACCGGTAGAGGAGGAGAGGAGGGTATTATGCGCATACTCTGCCCATGCCAACCTCCTACTCCACGTCGCCGGACAACCGGCAACGTAACACCTCAGGACCCCCTCCAGATCCTGGTTGACGCGCTCCGTCTGCCCGTTCGACTGCGGATGGAACCCAGATGACAGGCTGACGGCGGCGCCGAGGCCGGCGGCAAACGCCTTCCAGAACCTGGAGCAGAACTGAGGACCCCGGTCGGACACAATATCCACTGGAAGCCCGTGGACCCGAAAGACGTGCTGTAACACCAGATCAGCCGTCTCTCGGGCCGAGGGAAGCTTGTAGAGGGGAATAAAGTGGGCCGCCTTAGAGAAACGGTCCACTACCACCAAAATGGTAGTGAACCCATCTGACAGGGAAAGGCCAGAAAAAAAATCCAGGGATATGTGCGACCAGGGGCGTTTGGGAATAGGAAGCGGTCGGAGGAGACCCGCTGGTGCACGGCGAGAGGTCTTACTGCGCGCGCACACCGGGCAGGCCGCCACAAAGGAGCATGTATCCCCCTCGTCTGTCGACCACCAGAACCTCCTACGGATAAACTCCAGAGTTCTGGCGGCCCCAGGGTGGCCGGTGAGTGAAGAGGTATGTGCCCACTGCCCACTGCAGCAGGCGCGAGTGTGCAGCCTTGGGCACATACATCCGCCCCCGGAGAACCCCCACCGGGATCGGGCTCCCGTGTCAGAGCCGATCTTACCACCCTATCTATGCCCCAAGACACGGGTGCGAAAATCAAGGCCTGTGGAATAATAGGATGGGGCTTCTCCTCCCGACCCGGAGGATCAAACTGCCGTGACAACGCGTCAGGTTTGACGTTCTTGGAACCGGGCCGATAGGAGATGGAAAATCTAAATAGAGTGAAGAATAACGCCCACCTGGCCTGGCGAGCATTAAGGCATTTAGCCCCTTGGATGTAAGCCAAGTTCTTATGATCAGTCCAAACAATGAAGGGATGTGCCGCTCCCTCCAACCAATGTCTCCATTCCTCCAGTGCCAACTTGATCGCCAACAACTCCCGATTACCCACATCGTAGTTACGCTCGGCCGAAGACAGCCGGCGAGAAAAAAAAGCGCAAGGATGCACTTTACCATCCTTTAAACATCTCTGAGAGATCACCCTAGGTTTAAATGAAACAAGATGGATAGGTTCAGGAGAGAGCAGATTAGCATCCGGAAAACAGATACTGTACTCTGGACATGAAGAAGAAGGCGCCCCACACACACAGGGGGTAGGCATCATGCTCTCAACACAGGCGGAGAAGGCTCTCATTGGATGGGAACCAGTCTCCTCTAGACTCATCACAGCAAAGTTCAGAACGTCTCATCCAAGAATCACACTCAGGATCATTGTGGCATACGCACCAACCAACGATGCCACAGAAGAGTCAAGGAGGAGTTCTATGGAAAACTACAGAACACACTACTCAAAGCAACGGAAAGGGAGGTGGTTATACTGATGGGCGACATGAACGCCAAAGTGGGAAAAGAAAACAACGGATACATACCAGTCATGGGACAGCAAGGAGTGGGCTGCAGAAACGAAAATGGGCAGATGTTTTTGGACTTCTGTGCAGACAACAGCCTGGTAATTGGCGGAACCTTTTTCCCACATAAAGAAACTCACAAGACCACATGGGTGTCCCCTGATCAGAAAACATGCAACCAAATCGATCACTCGATCACATATGCATCAGGAAGCAGTTCAGACGATCTCTGCTTGATGTGCGAACAAAGAGAGGTGCAGATGTGGGATCAGACCACCACTTAGTCATAGCAAAGGTACAACTGAAGCTGAAAAGGGGGACCCCAGGAAACAGAATAACAAAGTATGACACCAAGAAACTGGAAGAAAAACTACACCAGAAGCACTTCCAGATCACACTGAGGAACAAGTTCCAGGCCCTGGCTGAAATGGGCAGTGGGGAAAAAGAAATCGATGAAAGCTGGGAGAAGATCAAAAACGTGTGGCAAACAACCTGCGAGGAAAGTCTGGGAAGAAGAAAAAAAGAAAACAAAATGTGGATCACCCAAAGAACATTGGACAGCATGGAGGAGAGGAAAAAGGCAAAGGACCACCTCAACAATGCCAGGATGAGAGCAGCCAAGGAGAAGCACACAAAGGAATACAACAGGATACATAAAAAAATAAAGAAAAGGGTCAGGGCGGACAAGAGATGCTACTATGAAGAGCTTGCTACACAAGCAGAAGAAGCAGCGGGACAGAGAAACATGAGAGAGGTATACAACATCACCAGGAAGCTCTCGGGGAGAAGGATGAGATCAGAGAAGCCCATAAAAGACAAGGCAGGAAACACACTATCCACAAAGGAAGAACAAACAAGGAGATGGGTAGAACATTTCACAGAGCTGCTCAACAGAGCACCAGCGAGCATCCCAGCAGATATACAAGCAGCAACAGACACACTCCCACTGAAAATGACCCCCCAACAAAAGAAGAAACTAGGAAAGCAATATCACAATTGAGAGATGGGAAAGCAGCAGGACCAGACACCATTCCGAGTGAAGCATTCAAGACCGACATCACTACAAGCATCAAAGCACTCCATCCCCTCATGAGGAAAATTTGGCAAGAAGAAAGGATACCCAAAGATTCGAAAAAGAAGGCTACATAGTGAAGATACCAAAGAAAGGGGACCTTGCACTATGCAAGAACTACCAGGGGATCACGCTACTTTCAACCGCCAGCAAAGTCTTCAACCGGATAATTCTAGATAGGACGAAGACTGCCGTTGACATGCTCCTCAGAGACCATCAAGCAGGATTCCGGAAAGAAAGGTCATGCATAGACCAGATCGCCACACTGAGGATCATCATCGAACAGTCCCTGGAATGGAACAGCTCTTTATACATCAACTTCATCGATTTCGAACAGGCCTTTGACAGTCTAGATAGGAACAGTCTGTGGCACCTGATGGAGCACTATGGAATCCCACCGAAGTACATCAACATCATCAGAGGATCATATGACGGGATGACAAGTAGGGTACTGCACAGAGGGGAGCCCTCAAACCCGTTCGAGATAAAGACCGGAGTGAGACAAGGCTGCCTGCTGTCCCCCTTCTTGTTCCTGCTGGCCATTGATTGGACCATGAAGAAGTCAACAGAAGGAGCCAGAAACGGCATCCAGTGGACACTGATGCACCAGCTTGAAGACCTCGATTTTGCAGATGACCTAGCTCTCTTATCACACAGTCACCAGCAAATGCAACAAAAGACCAACAAACTAAAGGAAACAGCCGCACCTCTAGGAATGGGAATCAATAGGGTAAAAACCAAGATTATGAAGATCAACACAAAGTGCCAGCAAAACATTGAACTAGAGGGAGAGGCCATCGAAGAAACTAACTCCTTTACCTACCTTGGGAGCGTAGTAGATACAGCGGGTGGCACAGAAGAAGACATCAGAGTGCGAATCGGAAAAGCAAGAACGGCATACAACCTACTTGGTAGAGTATGGAGGTCTCGCGAAATAAAAACCAACACAAAGCTGAGGATCTTTAACTCCAATGTTAAATCAGTCCTCCTGTATGGCTCGGAGACCTGGAAGACAACTATAGGGCTGAAGCAGAAAGTACAGTCCTTCATAAATTCCTGCCTCCGCCGCATTCTAAGAGTGAGATGGCCAAATGTCATTACAAATATGGACTTGTGGGAGCGCACAAAACAACTACCCCCGCCAGAAGAAATAAAGAAGAGAAAGTGGATGTGGATAGGCCATACCCTGAGAAAGGAAGACACAAACATCACCCGGCAAGCCCTACGATGGAACCCACCTGGAAAGAGGAAACGCGGCAGGCCTCGAAACACCTGGCACCGTTCTTGGGAAGGGGAAATGAAAGAGGCTGGACTGGGATGGCACAACATCGTTCGGGAGGCCAAAAACCGTGCAACATGGAAAGAAATCGTCAGTGGCCTATGCTCCGCAGGGAGTGCAAAGGCTTAAGTAAGTCAAGAGAGATCACCCCCCGCCACCGCGATGTCAGAGGCATCCACCTCCACTATGAACGGAGTCTCTGCATCGTGGCAGATCAGTACAGGTGCTGAGGTAAATCAACGTTTGAGGTCGCAGAAGGCTGACTCTGCCCTAGGCGACCATTCAAAGCCAGAGAGAGAGGACGTAGTGAGAGCTGTTAACGGATTGGCTAAGGCGCTAAAATTGCGAATTAAACGTTTTTGCAAAGCCCAACATTTTTTTTAACTCCTTGAGCGACGAAGGCCGTGGCCAGTCCAAGACTGCACTCACCTTGGCTGGATCCATGCGAAGATCACCCTTTGTCAACACAAAGCCGAGGAAGGAAACGGTGTCAGTGTGAAACACACACTTCTCTGCATTAACAAATAGCTGATGCTTGAGGAGACGTTTTAGCACCTCACAAACGTGCATTTGGTGTTGCACCATATCGAGAGAAAAAATCAGGATGTCATCTAAGTACACAAAAACCGACACCCCAATTAAATCCCGCAGCACGTCGCTGACCAGGGCTTGGAAAACTGCTGGAGCATTAGCTAAACCAAGTCAAGTCAAGTCAAGTCAAGAGTTTTAATTGTCACGGCATACAGGTATACAATGAAATGCGGCTGGTCTTGCCCGCGACGATGTGCAATACAGTGGTACAACATATAATAGAGTCCAATAAAAATACAGTGGTACAACATATAATAGAATCCAGTAAAAAACAACAGTGCAATAAACAGGTACATGGTGTGCCATCTCGGTATCTGTACATAGTATTTACAGAGCATATAGGACATGCTAGGTAGCTTTAGTAGTGCAATACACTGTTCCTGATGTTATACTAATTTAAGTGGCCTTTCCTCTGGCCATAAGTGTGCGTGTGTGCGGCATGAGTGTTAAAGTGGCTGCTAGTGTGTGAGCGTGCTCAGCGTGCGTGTCGTGTATGTGCTAGTGTGTGCTTGTGTGTGGATAGTTCAGTTCCTGTGTCTCTCAATGTTCATTGTTCAAGGCTCTGATGGCCTGGGGGAAGAAGCTTAGCCAAAGGGCATGACTAAATACTCATAATGCCCGTTGGGCGTGTTAAATGCAGTCTTCCACTCGTCTCCCTCTCTAATGCTGACCAAGTTGTATGCATAACGTAAGTCAAGTTTAGAGAAGACCTGTGCCCCCTGTAAGCACTCAAAGGCGGTGTCCATGAGGGGCAAAGGGTAACGGTTCTTGATGGAAACATCGTTCAACCACCTATAATCAATGCACGGTCGCTGGGTACCATCCTTCTTAGCTACGAAAAAGAACCCAGCGCCGGCAGGAGAGGTGGACGGACGAATATGCCCCGCGAGTAATGCCTCTTGAATGTAAGTGTTCATAGACACTGTCTCTGGGCGATAGAGGGAGAACATACGCCCACGGGGCGGAGAGGTACCGGGTAGAAGATTAATGGCTCTGCGCTGACATGGTTGTCATCATACCTCAATGACCGCTCCTACCAAGTGTCATGGAGAGGGACCCTGTCGGCCACCCGCCCCCCTGCGGACGGGTGTCCCCCAGGGCTCGGTTTTAGGACCCCTTCTCTTCTCCCTCTACACTAAATCACTGGGTAACATTATCATGTCTCATGGCTTCTCCTACCACTGTTATGCCGACGATACTCAACTCTTCCTCTCCTTCCCTCCCTCAGATATCCACGTCTCTGAGCGGATCTCGGCCTGTCTGTCCGACATCTCCGCCTGGATGATGACCAACCACCTCAAACTGAACCTAAGCAAAACAGAATTGCTCCACCTGCCGGCCAAATCCTCCCCCCTGACCGACCTTTCCATCACAGTCGAGAATGCAGCTGTGACCGCGTCCCCGACCGCCAAGAACCTTGGTGTTGTCCTCGACGACCAGTTGAACTTCTCTGCTCACATCGCAGCGACAACCAGAACCTGCCGATTCCTCCTGAGCAACGTCAAAAAAAAAAAAAAATCTAACCCTAACTAACCATACTGTCATGCACTTGTCCTAATAAACTAACCTACACTGTAGCACTCAACACTTTGATGAACATTGTTACTCAGCTGATAGAGTTGTGCCCTTCCTGATGGCTTGTCGTACAGAACTTGTAAGTCGCTTTGGATAAAAGCGTCAGCTAAATGACTAAATGTAAATGTAAATGTAATGGGGCAGTCGTATGATCTATGAGGCAGTAGTGCCTTAGCACGCGTCTTACTAAAAACGTCCGCCAGGTCCAAATAGATCTCAGGTACACCTATTAAATCGGGATTAGTAGGTATGACAGAATCTGCAACACTCCCCACCATCCTGGAGAGAGAAGAGGGAGACAAAAAAGAAGAGGGGGGGGGGAGCGGGTAAACTCTCGCCGGAGACCGACTTAACGCCGTTCTCCATTGAAAGTTCACCCGTGGCCCAATTAATGACAGGGTTGTGAGTACCTAACCACGGATGACCTAAAACAATGACAGAGTAGGGAGGCACAATAACAAAAAATTGTCACCCAGTGGCTCACTCGTGTAGTGCGGGAAGATATCGACACCGGAAGAAGAAGGGAAACGTACCTGAGCCGATGTTCCTCGCTCGCGTTCCCTCGCTCGCGTTCCCTCTCCCGGTGCCGATTGTCCATGCGGATGGCCAGGTTGATAATGCCATCCAACTGCTCCGGCAACTCACAAACAGAGAGCTCGTCCCTCATCCGAACGGAGAGCCCCTGGACGAACAAGACACAACAGGGGACCTCAGGCCAAGCTGCCTCCCGGGCCACGATTCTGAAATCAATGGCGTAATCTGCCATAGTGTGGAGGCCCTGCCGGCAGGCGAGAAGCCGCATCCCGGCCTCGTAAATCGAGATTACCCGGGAAGTATAGAAGATTCTTCTCAACTCCCCGGTAAAGGCGTCCACATTGTAGCAGATCACCGACCCATTTTCCCATTCAGCCGTATCCCAGGAGAGCGCTCGACCAGTGAGGAGGGTGATGATATAAGCCACACGGGAAGTAGCGGAGGGGAATGAGCATGGCTGCAGCTGAAACACGAGTGAACACTTTGTGACGAATTCCCGACACCCCTCCGGTGCTCCCCCGTAGCGGCCCGGCGGTGTTAGCCGTGGCTCCCGAACCTCCTCCTGGGGCCCGAGGAACAACCGACCTCTCTCGCCGCCGACAGCCACTTCCTCCGGCGCAGACTCTGTTGTTGGCAATCCGCCACCAGCCCCAGGGCATTCTTCTGCTCCCGCAGAGCCTCCAATATCGCCTCCATGGTACCTGGATGGTCGGTTCTTTTGTTACGGTGAGTGGCAAGGTCCCAGTAGTGGAGGAATAAAGGAGGCAGAGAGTGATTGCTCTTCTATAGTGGTTCCTTTTAATATTGGAACAATACACTAGAGCAACAAATAATAAGCAAAGACGCAGAGCGTCTACTGAATTAGGACAATAAATAGACAACTAAACAAAACTATCAGGTGCAGGAACGTCCGAGTCCAGGGTACCGGCGTGTACCGATGCTGGAGGTAGTGTGAAGAACCAACGATAAAACACAGGGAAGACAGGGGTTACATAGGTACTGTACACATTCCACACGCACCACAGTGACAACGAATAAGAGAACATCCGTTTTATACCGTTTTGAATACGAGTATAGTTTCGGAGGGTTCTAGTAATTTCAGAGAAATTCCGCGATAATAGCCCTTTAGTGGAATACACAAAACACGTTGTCATTTTTTGGCTGATTTATGAATTGTTTTCAAATAAATGCTAGATTATCGATAGTATATGTGTACTTATGCACGCTAGAGAAGCGGGCGGAAAAATCTATTATCCATGACCTGGTCAGCGCTAACGGCATACACGCACACACACACACAGACGCGTTGTGATCGCTATGAAAAAAACATCTGATTAACCCAAACTGGTAAAATAGAGTCCTTACCTCACATCAGATGTTCTGCAAAAAGATTAATCCAATTCCTGATCGCCATTCCAAATATTGATCGCGTTTATTGATCCAACGTTATAGTCCGAAACACATAATCGACGCTGCTCTGAGGGTCCTCAGTCAATCTGGTAACACGATACTGCATGCCAGAGATGGGAAAACCCTGGACCGGACTTTTTTTCTGATGCACATGGCATTGGCCACCCAATCCAATCCAATGATGTGCATTACCATCCGGGAGACGATAGGCAGCGGTATTTGCCCTTTTCGAGCTCAGACCCATTCACAATGATAACGTCAGGCTGGATGGATGAAAAATGAATGGATATCGCTAATAAAAAAAATAACAATTAAATAACGAAAAAAACTCGTCATTGGCACTCAACGCATGGCGAGTTAGGACGACTAATCTCGTCGTTGGCACTCAAAGTGTTAATTGTAACTAAAAATACCCAATTTACCAAACAATAACAAATGTATTTGTTTCCTCAATCAAACGGTTTATTTCCGCAGCAGCGACATATTGCATTCTCACAAAATTGCATGGCATATAAAACATAGAAATGTAGAGGCCTAGACATATTAAAACACATTTGTCTCGACTCTAAGCTGGCAAAAAAAAGAAAAGTCACTCGCCACTTAAAAAAGTCAAAACATGTATTTAAGAAATTCTAAAATGTTAAAAAAAATAATTATATTAACTTAATAAATAAACAAAAAATCTACTTATGTCCAATAGGCCTAACTAAATAACAGATTATGCGCATAAAACGCGTACAACTGAAAACTGTATTAACGAAGCCAACAGCGGGAAGCCGTCAAACAAGGGCGGGCCGTCTGAACGTTACATGCATGAAATGCTGAAAACAACCGAACGAAGCAACAATAGTATTTTTAATGAGGCTATTATTATTATTATTATTATTATTATTATTATTATTATTATTATTATTATTATTATTATTATTATTATTATTATTATTATTATTATTATTATTATTATTATTATTATTATTATTATTATTATTATTATTATTATAATTTTTGCAACAAGATAGCCTACATAGAACATACATAGCCTGTCTTACTCACATGCATGGTCCCGATTCCAGCCTGGGGAATCTTCCCGAATTGACGTTCCACCAGTCAGTTGGATTTGTATCCAGGGGTGGGGAATCATAGACATATATAAAGGTGGGAATGGCTTTTTTTAACTGTTATGTGAGGTGGTCTGCTATATGTCGACCCGGTAAACTTCTAACGTTAGTTAGCAACACCGCAGTGGTGACTCGCCAGTCCTCTCCTCTGTGTAGCTCTCCTCGATGCGCGACGTGGTTGTGCCTCAGGATGGGATATTGTAACGATCCCAGGCCCAGCCCTCTGTGGGGCTGTGATGAGAAGAGAAACATTGGTCCCCTACCTCCCTTCAGTGGTCTCATGGCGCCCTCTAGTGGGCACCATCAGATGGTGCAGGCATTCATTTAGCCTGTGCTGATAAATGTGATTAATGTAATTAATTCATTGTGTGTGTTGTTGACTTTCCCTTCCCTTGTGTGATGTTGTTCCCCTGTTTGGTTTTGTTATTGTATTAATGCTTTGGTGTCTAGTTTGGTTTATTCTGTGTTTTGGACTGGCGCCAGCTGTTACCAATTAGAATTAGTGTTGTATTTAAGTGTGGTCTGTCCTCACCTCATTGTGGCGTCATACCTCCGGTTACCCCTTGTTCCTGTCCATGTCGTCGTGCGCTGTTGTTATTCGTCCTAAGTAAGTGTTGTTAGTGTTTCGTTTTGTTGACTTTTATTTTCCGTGTTCACAGTTCAGTTCGTTGTTATTAGTGCCAGCTCGGCTGCACCGTTTATGTTCTTTTTTGTATCGTGTAGTTGTCCCAGTAAAGTCTTTATCTACACGTATCCTGCCGTCTCTGCCTCCTTCCATTCCAAATTGGGTTCTACTCTCCTTCCCTCACTACCCTCAATCCTAACAGGATATGAAACGCTGGCTCAAGCAGGTGTATCATATGCCGAAATCCTTCGCCGTCAACCATATCGATCATGCCGTTTTCGATAAATGCGCAGACTGGCTTGGGTTCTTTTTTCAAAATCAATGCTTCTCTTAGCCTGCTTAACTTTGCAAGTTGACGTTGCTCGTGTTTTTCCCCCTCGCTTATTTTCCAGACATGGAGGTACAGATCCAGCACTGAAAAATCAAACCTCTGCTGCTCCTCTGCTGCTGCTCCACCACTCCACGGGCCAAACTGATTTTGTGGCTCCTATTGTTCTGGACCGGGCCAGATTTCACACCTCCACTGCCTCCCACTGGGGAGACTTTTTCATCTTAAATTTGTATTTGTCCCAAACGCCCCAGCTCCATCCGATTCCTTAGCTTTTTTCACTGTTTACTTATCATGCATTGCAACACTAATATATGGGCAGTACCCCAAGTCAGACTGCCCATATACAAATTATCTTGGTGGGCTGAGGGCAGACCCCTCCCTGGGGGAGCACTTAAGTTAAGTACCCTCCCTTTGTTCACTTTGGGAGCCAGCCACCAGCCCCCAAAATATAACACCTGAGTGATAGTTCTCAAGTGGTAGAGGACCAGCAGAACAGCAGCAGAAGTGGTTTGAATTTTCAGTGCTGCATCTGTAGTCTGGTAGTCTGGTAGTTCCTCATCATAGATATATTGTGCCCTCTATCTGTTCATTGAAACATGCTTTGAAAATACACCATTCTACTGACGGCTACAATGTAATAAGAGGCCGACAACATTGTAACATATCATTGTTTGATCGAGTAAATGGCATATGTTCGAGTAAATCCTTAATGATCAAGCAATCGACCTTCGATTAATTGTTAACATCCCTAAAGACAACCCATTTCAATAAAACAATAATTTATTTGGCAGCAGTAAAAAAATATCAGAACACTGGCCCATGTAACATATACTCAATAATACTTAGGATAAGTTATACTAAGTTGTACAATACCAGTATCAGAAGATATCAGGGTTGGCAGGAGCCTGGGGGGTAAGTAACATTAGTGAAATGCAACACTCGCACAACTGTACTCATGTTAATTTCACAGGGTCAGGGCCTAATCAGTGTATGTGTGTGGGGGGTATGGTTCATATAGTGGGGGGGGGGGGGGTATGATCCAGATAGTGGTCCAGTTAGTGTGGGGGGTATGATCCAGGGAGGGGTCCAGATAGTGTGGGGGGTATGATCCAGGGAGGGGTCCAGATAGTGTGGGGGGTATGATCCAGATAGTGTGGGGGGTATGATCCAGGGAGGGGTCCAGATAGTTTGGGGGGTATGATCCAGGGAGGGGTTCAGATAGTGTGGGGGGTATGATCCAGGGAGGGGTTCAGATAGTGTGGGGGGTATGATCCAGGGAGGGGTTCAGATAGTGTGGGGGGTATGATCCAGGGAGGGGTCCAGATAGTGTGGGGGGTATGATCCAGGGAGGGGTTCAGATAGTGTGGGGGGTATGATCCAGGGAGGGGTTCAGATAGTGTGGGGGGTATGATCAAGGGAGGGGTTCAGATAGTGTGGGGGGTATGATCCAGGGAGGGGTCCAGATAGTGTGGGGGGTATGATCCAGGGAGGGGTCCAGGGAGGTGTCCAGATATGTGAAGTCCTGCCACACCACTTATGGCGGATCAGTAATCTTCAGAGTGTGCAAGGCTCTCCTACAGTTGAGGACGGCCCTGCAGTCCTCAGTGGGTTGAATCCTCTGTACAAAAAACCTGACCTATAGACAAGGTTGAGTATTACTCTGTAATTACTAACATAAGAATTAAGAGTGTAATCTACAGTGTATTCTAATATCTCAATTATTTTCTTCAAATTAGTTGTACAACTTTATATTTAAAATCTCAATCCAAAATCTCAGCATAAAGTTTGCTTTCCGGGTCATTGTCACTGTCATCAGTCAAGTGGCAGGTGGTTGTCAAGTGGAGTGAGTGAGTTGGAAAGACAGAGAGAGAGAGTGTGTGTGTGTGTGTGTGTGTGTGCGTGCGTGTGCGCGCGCGTGCATGCGTGTGTGTGTGTGTGTGTGTGTGTGTGTGTGTGTGTGTGTGTGTGTGTGTGTGTGTGTGTGTGTGTGTGTGTGTGTGTGTGTGTGTGTGTGTGTGTGTGTGAGGTGAGGTGAGTGAGAAAGACAAAGATAGTGGGTGTGAGTGAGAGAGCTACTAGACTACTACTTTTTTTGGAAAGTGCAAGTTCATATTTGACTTGGCTCTGCATCCACAGACTGACAGGGAAACCAGTCCATTTACCATTTGTATTATCTCTGCCTGGGGGGGATTATGCATTTGTCTATCTGGAGTTCATCTCACCAGCTACAAGGCTACAGTGGATGAAACTTGCCACATAGGCTCACAGCAGGCCAGTGACATGAATCCGGGAATATCTTTCAAATTATGCCAAATTCAGACTACACCATTGTAGCCCTGATTTGTGCTTGTGCTTAATTGACAGCTTTTCAAGACAGAGTTTCTTACATTTACATTTAGTCATTTAGCTGACGCTTTTATCCAAAGCGACTTACAAGTTCTGTACGACAAGTCATCAGGAAGGGTACAACTCTATCAGCTGAGTAACAATGTTCATAAAAATGTTGCGTGTTACAGTGTAGGTTAGTTTATTAGGAGTGCATGACAGTAAGGTTAGTTAGGGTTAGATTTTTTTTATTTTTATTTTTTTCCATTATTTCAGATAATGGTTGAAGAAGTGTGTCTTTAGTCGACGGCGAAAGATTGGACAGAATTCGACTGTCCTAACTGGGGTGGGTAGTTCATTCCACCATTGTGGGGCAAGGACTCAGAATAGGCGGCTTCTCTTTGATGACCCTCCCGGAGCTTGGATATGAGTAGGTCTGAGGCGGCCAGAAGATGCAGAGCGTAGGGGTCTTGAGGGTGTGTAGTTAGAGACCATTGACCGGAGGTAGGCGGGAGCGGTTCCCTTTGCCGCACGGTATGCTAGGTTGAGGGCCTTGAAGCGGATACGTGCAGCAATGGGGAGCCAGTGCAGGTCCCTAAGAAGTGGGGTGACATGGGCCGACTTCGGTAGGTTTGAGATCAGGCGGGCCGCTGCGTTTTGAATGAGTTGAAGAGGCTTGGTGGCAGTGGCCGGGAGGCCAGCGAGCAGTGCGTTGCAGTAGTCGAGGCGGGAGATGACTGTTGATTGGACGAGGAGTTGGGTGGCTTCTTTTGTCAGGAAGGGGCGGATCCTTCTGACGTTGCTCAGGAGGAATCTGCAGGTTCTGGTTGTCGCTGCGATGGACAACACCAAGGTTCTTGGCGGTCGGGGATGCGGTCACAGCTGCATTCTCGACTGTGATGGAAAGGTGGGTCAGGGGGGAGGATTTGGCAGGCAGGTGGAGCAATTCTGTTTTGCTTAGGTTCAGTTTGAGGTGGTTGGTCGTCATCCAGGCAGAGATGTCGGACAGACAGGCCGCCATCCGCTCAGATCCGCTCTTCATTCTGTTTGCGGTCCCTCACTAGTTCAAACTAGTGCAATAGTGTAATAGTGTGTAATAATGTAATAGTGTAATTGTGTGTAATACTAGTGTAGTGCTAGTGTAATAGTGCAATAGCATGTAACAGTGTACTAATGTGATAGTATAATAGTGCAATAGTGTAATAGTGTGTAATAATGTACTACATTTAAATTTGTAAATTTTTGAAAATTGCTGACGCTTTTATCCAAAGCGACTTACACGTTTTGTACGACAAGTCAGCAAGAAGGGTACAACTCTATCAGCTGAGTAACAATGTTCATCAAAGTGTTGAGTGCTACAGTGTAGGTTAGTATTAGGATGAGTGCATGACAGTAAGAATTATTATAATTTTTTTTTCATTTCAGATATTGATTAAATAAATAAATAATAAATAATATGGATTCATCTGATCACAGGGCAGCTGGATTAACCATATCTGAACCAGCTATTTTGGACAAATGTATAATTACTTTAATTACTCAGATATTCAAACACAATTATGCAATTATTGTGAAATTATTGAAAATAATAATTATTTAATGCCTTCTGTGGAATTTGTATTTCTTATTTGTTACATATCTATTTTAATGATTAATTATACATTTGAAAGAATGCATGTCAACATGCAATATATCCCATTGATTGGTATACAATGGGACAGACCTTTGTTTTGATATAGCTATAAACCTGCATTCCTTCGAATATATCATTAATCAATTAAACTGATATTGAAATACACTATGTAGCCTACTACACCAACACTGAAATGACAGTGGATAAATAAATAAATAAGAACTAAAGCTAATCGTGTGGAAATAGACTGCATTAATATTCCATAAGTCTTGTTGTGTGTGCCACACACATGCACACAGTATAGCCTATGTGTCTAATGAATCAACAGTAGGCTTATATTATTCTAATTACTTGTTTCATTAGGATTTAGTAGATACTATATATTTCATTTCAACCTTTATTTAAAATTGTAAGCATCTGAGGTTTCCCTCATTTACAGAAACGACGATTGTACAGTACATAATAAAAACAATATTCACAGAAATTTAAACACCAGAGTAAAAAAATAAATAAAAAACGTTTCAAAATAATTAAAAAATATCAACTAAAACAGTTACAGGTAGTCACACAATGGTCTGAAATCATACGTTTAAACATTTCAAGGGAAGGGAGAAAGGAAAAGGCTGACTTCCCTAGCTCAGAACAAATTTGAGAACCATCCAGTCATTCGATCGAGTTGAATAGGTTCCAATATTCCAATCTAACAGTGAGGAGATATAAACAGGTTGTTTACCAATAAGGGCTTTAAAAATAAATAAATAAATACCAGTGTTTGTTGCGCCTTTCTGCAAGAGAAGGCCAACCCACCCTATCATACAGGACACAATGGTGAGTATCATATCTGTCACCAGTTATAAATCTGATAGCTGAGTGATATGCAGAATCCAGAGGTTTAGGAGTTGATGGCACCTGGACAAGAGGCAGGGGAACTATGTGAGAATGCTGTTCATCGACTACAGCTCAGCATTCAATACCATAGTCCCCTTCAAACTCATAGCCAAGCTCAGGGACCTGGGCTTGAACTATGACCTCTGCCAGTGGGTCTTGGACTTCCTGACGGGCAGACCCCAGGTGGTAAGAGCAGGCAACTGCACCTCCTCATCCATCACGCTCAACATAGGGGCCCCCCAGGGCTGTGTTCTGAGCCCCCTCCTCTACTCCCTGTACACACATGACTGCGTAGCACAGCGGAACAACAACACCATCATCAAATTTGCTGATGACACAGTAGTGGTGGGCCTGATCTCTGCCAACGACGAAAGGGCCTACCTGGAAGAGGTAGAGAACCTGTCACAGTGGTGTCAGGAGAACTGCCTCTCCCTGAACGTCAGCAAAACAAAAGAGATGATTGTGGACTTCAGGAGGTCGGGGGTCAAGGACTACAGCCCCCTCAGCATCGACGGGGCACCGGTTGAGAGAGTGAACAGTTTCAAGTACCTCGGAGCCCACATATCCGAGGATTTGACATGGACCACACACATTGACAGTGTTGTGAAGAAGGCACGACAACGCCTCTACTTCCTCAGGCGCCTAAGGAAGTTCCAAGTCAGTCAGAAGATCCTTAGGAACTTCTACTCATGTACAATAGAGAGCATCCTGACCGGCAACATCACCTCCTGGTTTGGGAATAGCACTGCACAAGACCGTAGCAGACTACAAAGAGTGACACGTTCAGCCGAACGCACAATTGGAGGGGGGCTTCCCACCCTCCAGAACATTTTCAACAAGCGGTGCAAGGGGAAGGCTAAGAGAATTATTAAGGACTCGAGCCACCCGAACAACTGCCTCTTTGAACTGCTGCGGTCAGGCAAGCGATACCGGAGTCTTAAGGCGAGCACAGAAAGACTCAGAAGAAGCTTCTATCCCCAGGCCATCAGGCTGCTAAACGAACAATAAACACTATGCAGCAACAACCATCAAATGCACACAGCACACACACCCACACGCACACACTCACTTAAACAAACAACACACTGCAGCACCCACTCTCCACACTTTAGATCACACAAACACACTTTATATTTATTGATAAAGGATTTGCACTACAACTCGTACACCTACTGTAAATTGTACCTAAATTGCACCTCATCCCATTTCTGCCTTGCACTATATAGTATTGTATATTAGTACACTGCACAGTATTGTATATTATATGGTAACTCAGTTACGTCTATTCTGCATCGAACATTGTACATATGTCTAAACTGAACACTGTGACCTAATTTTTTTTTTTACTTCTAATTTACATGCTATACTATGTTATTTTATTTCATACTTATCTTGTCTTGCACAGTCTCTGGAGCGTAACAGTAAGAAGCATTTTGTATAAAAGTATTCTGTACTTCTGTATGACAACTATTAAAGAAGAAACTTGAAACTTGATGCCACAGCATGCTTATAAATTACATCACAGTCCAAAACTGATAAGAAGACAATAAGATTCAACAATTATTTTTCTACTAAATAGAGGAAAATTGGATCTGTTTCTGTACAGGAAACCAATTTTCTGTCGCAGTTTAGAGGCAAGATTGTCCACATGGAACTTAAATGTTAATTTCTCATCAAGCCACAGGCCAAGATATTTATACTCAGTGACTCTCTCTATACAAGAGCCACTGACAGTAGATATCCTCACATCATCAAAGTTAATATTCCTTGCTCTTGAAAACAACATAAACTTTGTCTTACTAGCATTAAGAACCAATTTAAGACTAGTAAGGGCATCCTGTAGAGCTGATGGAGGTCAGTTAGCACTGGAATCAGTTCTGTGATGTCAGAAACCTTACTGCCTGGGAGGCAGAAAGTGATAGCACCTGGAAGTTCAACAGATCTAACAATGGAGTCGCCAATGATCAGAATTTCAGGTTGACCATTCCTGCAGCCCCCTTTGTAAACATAGAGTTTGGGATGAAGAGGAATCTGACTGTTAGCCACACCAGCTAGGGCAGCGTCTGGAGCAGCAGTTGAATGCAATTCACCTGGGCAGGAAGACGGCAGCGAATCATCACAGGTGATGTCATCATCGTTGGCCACAGCAGTGTCCAGAGGTGCATTGTGCAGATGGGAGGAAAGTTGGAGGCCAGCAGGAGAGATCCCGGAGTTGGAGACAGCAGGAGGAGAGCAGTGCCGACGGCGTTTCCTGCTGGATACCGAGGACGTCGGGGAAAATGGTCTCTTTCTCACCGAGTTGGAAAAGTTCGCTCCAGAGTAACCAGCTGCAGGCTGCTCCAAAATAGCCGGACAGACAGTCGACGCGTCTGTAGAAGCTAACTCTGTTACCCTTTCAAGTGGAGTAAACTGGTTGAATAGCAGAAACGGGTCATTATCCACATCTGGGGAGAACACAGGGAGCGATACCCTTCTTCCTTTACCCTGTTTTACTACGACCAAGGAAGAGGAAGCGCAGTAGAAGTGGGGTTTCCAGGAGATCCAGCCGGGAGATGAGCAGAGCCTTTTGCTGGATGATGTCGTCCAGGAGGCACTCGATAGTACGGAGACCACACCTGAGACTGGATAACTCGGTTTCCACTGTGGTGAGTGTAGACAGCTTGGAAAAATTGCTTTCATTCTCACCGTATAAAACAGTGTGCTCTGCCCTACGTACAGTAAGTACAGTACACATATTAAGGCCGCCAGAGTCGGGCGTACCATGAGCGGACTGCATGGTGGACTGTACTATGGTCTACAGGGCGGGCAGCGCAGTGTCTTTGCTGCTCTCCTAATAAAACAAGTCATTAGAATAATATAAGCCTATACTGCGTTCATTCATTACTTGCGTAGGCTATACAGTACTGTGCGCGCGTGTGTGTGTGTGCGCACATGCACGCGCTGCCGCAGGTGCACCACGAGCTGTACTATATATGATGACAATACATTTTGATCGGTCGCAAAGCGCTTCCGCATATCGGCCACCATTTTCACAGGCTGCATCGTCAGTTGCATTCTAATGAGCTGGACAGGTGTGTCTAACTATTGACTTTTTGCAATTTCATCTGCACACTGCCCTATTGGCTGCCTTATAAGGAGCTTCGGACGGGGACGCGCGTTCATGTTTCAGAGCGGTGACATTCCTCATCGCGGCATCTCAGCTCAGATAGTTTGAGCCACTTAAGACATCTTCCCCACGCATTGGGGACTCAGAGTGAACTTGTCGTAGATTCTGTCTCAGTCAGTTCCAATATAAGTCTTCCAAGAGAACTCTTTGGAAAATATTCGGAAATGAGACCCAATGTGCTTATGGAATGCTAGCATAAAGTTTGCTTTCTGGGTCATTGTCATCAGTCAAGTGGCAGGTGGTTGTCAAGTGGAGTGAGTGAGTTGGAAAGACAGAGAGAGAGAAAGAGAGAGAGAGAGAGAGAGAGAGAGAGAGAGAGAGAGAGAGAGAGAGAGAGAGAGAGAGTGGGTGTGTATGTGTGAGTGAGTAGGTGGGAAAGACAAAGAGAGTGGGTGTGTGTGAGTGAGTGAGTGAGTGAGTGAGTGAGTGAGTGAGTGAGTGAGTGAGTGAGTGAGTGAGTGAGTGAGTGAGTGAGTGAGTGAGTGAGTGAGTGAGTGAGTGAGTGAGTGGGAAAGACAAAGAGTGGGTGTGTATGTGTGTGTGAGCGACTTACAAGTTGTGTATGACAAATCAGCAAGAAGGGTACAAGTGCATGACAGTAAGAAGGTTATTTTTACATTGACATTTTTTTTCATTTCAGATATTGATTGAAGAAGTGTGTCTTTAATCAATGGCGATAGATTGGACAGGTTTCGGCTGTTCTAAATGTGGTGGGAAGTTCGTTCCACCATTGTGTGGCATGGAACGAGAATAGACGGCTTCTCTTTGATGACCATCCT
The DNA here is from genome assembly GCF_963971535.1 of Notolepis coatsorum. Classification (NCBI taxonomy): domain Eukaryota; kingdom Metazoa; phylum Chordata; class Actinopteri; order Aulopiformes; family Paralepididae; genus Notolepis; species Notolepis coatsorum. The sequence continues at coordinate 61,927,170 of NC_140168.1, read as the reverse complement.
GGAGCTCGGATAGGAGTAGGTCTGAAGCGGCCAGAAGATGCAGAGCGTAGGGGTCTTGAGGGTGTGTAGTTAGAGCATTGACCGGAGGTAGGTGGGAGCCATTCCCTTCACGGCACGATATGCCAAGTCGAGGGCCTTGAATCGGATTTGTGCGGCAATTGGGAGCCAGTGCAGGTCCCTAAGAAGTGATTTAGGAAGGAGAGAAGAGAGACAGGACGATAGTTGTCTATGACATGGGGTTCATGGTTGTTTTCTTTATGAGCGGTGTGACTCTGGCCTTTTTTAGGGAGGTGGGGACCACCCCAGAGTTGAGTGAGGAGTTGATGGTTGTAGTTAGGAATGGGAGGATGTCTGGTGCTATGGTCTGGAGGAGTGGGGAGGGTAACATCCAGCTGGCATGTAGTCGGACGGTTTGACGTTACCAGTGTCAAGGTCTCTGCATCTGTAATGGCAGAGAAAGAAGACAGAGTGAAGGATGAGGTTCTCAATTCAGCATTTGGAATGGGTGGGGGTTGGGAGAAGTTGTTCTCCACTTTTTTCTCAAAGAAAATCGCAAAGTCTTCGGCAGAGAGAGAGGAGGGGGGGGTGGAGGGGGAGTGAGGAGGGAGGACATGGTAGCGTGCAGTTTGAGAAGGTTCGTGGCAGAGTCCTCGATCCTATGGTGAAAGAAAGACGCTTTGGCAGTAGTAATGGTTTTGGAGAAGGCTAACAAGAGGTTGTGATATGTGGCGATGTCAGCAGTGAGGCGTGTCTTTCTATACTTCCTCTCTGCCTTCTTTCTTCTCTCACTGCATCCGCCAGCCATGGACTGGGTGGGGAATGGCGGGCAGGTTTCTCAGCAAGGGGACAGAGCTTGTCGAAGGAGGGTGAGAGGGCTGAGAGGAGGTTGCCGTATCTGGGGGGAGAGCAGAGAAGTTAGAAAGAGAAGGTCACTCAAAGGTAGTGGATAGTATGTCAGAGGAGAGGGTGGAGGGGGATCCTTGTAATGGGCACACCTCACCTCCGTAAAAACCCTGACTGCTCCATATCCATCAACAACCACTCTATCCTCCCCTCCCCACAGTGAAAAACGTGGGTGTTCTTTTTGACCCCAAACTATCATTCGAACCACACATCAACAACATCACCAAGACATGATACTTTCACCTCAGGAACATTTCCCGGTTCATGCCCTCATTTTCTCCCATCTAGATTACTGTAATGCATTACTCATTGGCTCAACATCAAAATCCCTCCATAAACTTTAACTAGTTCAGAACACCTCAGCCCGCATTATCACCCGCTGATCCAAATTCTCCCACATCGCACCTGTCCTCTCCTCACTTCACTGGCTCCCTGTCAAGTATAGGATTGACTTTAAGATCTGTCTCCTCACTTACAAAACCCTCCACTCCCTAGCACCTGATTACATCTACAACCTCCTTCAACACTACACTCCCTCCCGCTCACTCCGCTCATCCAACTTAGTCCTTCTGAGCACACCACACTACCGCCTTAATTCCATAAAAAACAAATCATTCTCCTCCGCTGCTCCCCGACTCTGGAATCAACTCCCATTACACATCAAAGAAGCCCCATCCGTAGATACATTTAAGTCCCACCTCAAAACCCACCTGTTCAATCTTGCATACCCTCACTCCTGACCCCCCAACCCCTGCATCACTTACATTTTCACATCTGTACACAGTACACCTATATTTTTGTATTATTATTTATAAAAAGAAATTCTCTCTGTCTTGTCTCTAAGCTGTCTCCCTCTCTCTGTATTATCCCCACCATGTCGTCATTGTGAAAGTCCATGTACTGTGTTTGTCCATGTACTGTGTTTGTCCGTATGCTATAATGCCATGTATGTAAAGCGCTTTGAGATGCCTTATGTAAGGCGCTATATAAAATAAATGTATTATTATTATTATTATAGGGAGAGCAGGTCAAAGGATTGTAGGAGAGAGACCACTGTGTCTGATTGAGATGAGTCAAGCAGGTTGTAATCGCCCATTAGAAGGAGGGGGTGCCATCTTCTGATAAAGAGCTTAGAAGCATGTCCAGCTCATCTGGGAAGTGATCGAGGGGACCTGGAGGGCGATAGAGAGTAACAATGGTGAGATTGAATGGATTAGAGACAGATACTGCATGGTATTCGAGAGACGAGAGTGTCAGTGCTGGGAGTGATGTTAAGTTTGTAGCCCATGAGGGGGATGTCAAGAGACCAGTGCCTCCACCACGTCTGGAAGGTTGTGGTGTGTGAGTGAAAACGCTCCATTCTCTCTCCTCCTGTGTTCTGCTATTGGGCTTCGCCAAATCCCATCCTCACAACGCGGGGTCCGGGAATCGAACCCGGGTCGACCGCTTCGCAACGCAGCACGTTACATGAGTCGCCACTTGGGTGCCCCGCATCACTCTTAAAGGAGCAGGCAACACCCTAATCTACTTTTATCACATTTCAGAATGTTGAGGGACAAATCCATAGATTATCAAACATGTTTAAAATAGTTTCGGGACTCCTACGCCCTTAGAATTTTTGTCGAATCACGATCGCAGGTAAACTTGCATGTCTTAAGAATAAAAAATATATATACAGGTATATTAACACTTTGAGTGCCAACAACAAGATTTCTCATCCTAACTCGCCATGCATTGAGTGCCAATGACGAGACTTCTCGTTATTTAATCGTTATTTATTTTATTTGCGATATCCATTCATTTTTCATCCATCCAGCCTGACGTTATCATTGGTAATGGCTCTGAGCTCGAAAAGGGCAAATACCGCCGCCTATCGTCTCCCGGATGGTAATGCACATCATTGGATTGAATTGAGTGGCCATGTGCATCAGAAAAAAACTCCGGTCCAGGGTGGTTTCCCCATCACTGGCAAGCAGTGTCTGTTACCACATTCACTGGGGAGGCTCGGAGCAGCTTTCGATTATGTGTTTCGGACTATAACGTTGGATCAATAAACGCGATCAATATTTGGAATGGCGATCAGGAATTAGATTAATCTTTTTGCAGAACATCTGATGTGAGGTAAGGACCCTATTTTACCAGTATTGGGTTAATCAGATGTTTTTTTCATAGCGATCACAACGTGTCTGTGTGTGTGTGTGTGTGTGTGCGTGTATGACGTTAGCGCTGACCAGGTCATGTATAATAGATTTTTCAGCCCGCTTCTCTAGCGTGCATAAGTACACATATACTATTGATAATCTAGCGTTTATTTGAAAACTATTAATAACTCAGCCGAAAAATTACAACGTGTTTTGTGTATTCCACTAAAGGGCTATTATCTCCGGAATTTCTCTGAAATTACTACTCTCCGAAACTATATTCGTATTCAAAACGGTATAAAATGGAAATGTACCAATGAAAAAACAATCCGTTTCGTACATGTTGACTGCAAGCAAGTCATTGATAAGCGAGGGGTGTTTTAGACCCATAGCCATAATTTAAGATATAGTTTAAGCGTTCGCAAATATCCCCGACCTCCCATTGACTAAAGCGCTGGCACTCAAGGGATTATCTGGGCAAAGGGGCGTGGCACCCAATGAAAAAAAAGAAAAGAAAAATGTAAACTTTATTTTATTTTTTAATAGAAGTGCGGTACCACCGCATCCTGCGGTGATTAGCCACACACACAACCGCGGTGGGAAAATGTCATACCGCGACAGCCCTAGTATCAGCCACTACTGTGTGACAAGTTTGGTATTTTGGTCACCCGCCCCGCTGTCTAAACATGGACTGCTTTCCAATTGACAGCTTACGCATTATTATTATAAACACATCAATAGCATTGCAATGTAATGATCAAGAGGTCTAAAATAAATTATATTTGGATCCATGTGTGTGTGTGTCCCTCCAAACAGCTATTGGAACTCTTACTCATTTCAATGTATACATATGACAATTGTGTGAAAAAGTTAAAGTGACAAGCGTATACAACAGTATTGCACATTGGGTATGTAGCTGTCCGGGTTCAATAGCAGCAATCATAGTTGATGTTGCATTTATATGTAAACGGTGTAGACAGCAGGTAAGCAGATATGCAAAGGTAATATTTAGGTTTTTGAGGTGAGAAGCCTGATGGCCTGGCGGTAAGAACTGTCCTTGAGTCTGGTGGTATGTGCAGCCCTGCTCCCGTATCATCTGCCAGACTGTAACAAGGAGACCAGTCTCTATGAAAAGATTCAAGATTCAACAGTTTTTATTTGGCACATACATACACGAGACATGCAGTGAAATGTAGGTGGCCATGCCGGGCCTCGATTGTGCAAAAGTACAAATAATAAAATAGAAATAGACAAAAGTAATATGAATAAAATACAATGCTAAGCGTAAGAAATAGAGGTTAATGAGTAATATATACAATAATATACAAATATACAGTTCGGACTATTGCAAAAAAAGTTGTTATTTTGATTATTATTATAATTTTTTTTTTTAAAGGGACCTTTTGTATGTGGGTGTGTGAGAGAGTGTAAGTGAGGATGTGTATTGTGTGGAAGTTGGAGTAAATAATAAATATGAATGGCCTATGGTACTTGGGAATAGCCTTTGTAGTAGAGTCATTTGCTGATAGCGAAAACTGTAATGCTTTTTTCTCAGAAGGATAATTATCTCCACCCCGGGGCATAAAAGAATAATTTTCCTCTGCTGTAAATCTAGCGGTCCTCCAAACAATCTCTCTCCATCTCTTTTCATGGTCCTATCCTTAAAAAAATTGCAGTTGTTAATTTACTTTATTTAGTTGGTTTTTTTACGTCGGCATAATGGAGTAGAGGCACTGGATTGAGCGCTAAAAGCATTAGCAGGGCAATTAAAAGAAGAAGAAAAAAATACTCTACATTGTCTAATGCCTTTTCATATTTCTGTAAATGGCACTCATCTGGTAATAAGGGATAATTCAAGCACTTATAAACAGGGAAGTCAGTTTGGGTGACTTCATTGAGGTCTGAATTTAATTATTTTTTTATCTTTTAATAGAAACAAATCAATTACTGATTTCCATCATTTGGAGGAGAGGAAACAACCATCCAGTCCACAGAGTAGACCCACAGAGTAGACCCGACAAGGTCACGTTGGCACAGTACCTGCTGTATTGGATTGGTGCATTTTAGGCTCTGATTGCGACTTTCACAATCTGATATTTTGCTTTCTGGGGTATTTTATGCATCACTGTGGGGGGATTAGATGTTTGTGTGTGAGTGTGGCACTATCATAATAACAACATGATATGAAGCTCAGGCTTTCACAAATTACTTTTCTTCAGTGGTGATTAGGATGTCTGCAGCCTATACTACATTATTATTTGGTTATGGACTTTACTACAGTTGTTTTGCACTTTACATTTTTGGACTTTACATTCATGGACTTTGTGCTCATGGGCTGTCTGTACAAGGATAATTGTAATTGTCAAGGGAAACCATTAATGACAAAGATTATATGCTGCTTGTGATTTTTTGTGAAGAGTTAATGTTGTCATGGTAACAGTAATACATGTATGTAGCCCAAAGCATGTAGTACATGATCATGTTGGTTTGGTTGAGGAATGGGTTGTTTTTGTAATATAAAAAATAAAAGTGGTAACACTTTAGAATAACTATCCCTTATAAATAGTTAATAAATCATTCAGTTTTTAATTACTATAGTTAATGTTTGTTCTGTATCATTAAGGGGTTCCGCTTGGCATCACTCATGCACTCCCTCGCGTACGTGCACGCGCACTGAATAAATTCCACAAATGTACCTTTAATACCAGTATTAGTCTGACCACACCCCTCATCAGCTTACCTTCATAATAGGCCGTGAGCCAGTAGGGTTGGTCGTTACCATCTTGGGGGACTAACTTTCATAGTTATTTTTGGGAAGCGATACACCCCTGCTGCTAGAAAAGATGTGATAGCAATGCAGCAGTTGCCTCCAAATGTGTGCTATCACATCTTTTATAACACTACAAAGCATATCTGTCAGGCCTACTGTCCGAAATTACATGCCCCAAATGAATCATGATAGCTCCTGAACCATAAGGCCTATATGCATGTTTCTGGTCTCCTTTGATAGGTAACAAGCTAGGACATATAGATCCAGTGTAATTAAACCCACATCTATTACCATTCCAGAGTAAATGGAGATACAATGAAGGAAAACATCATATTTTTACTCTCGCCTGGTACATAATCTTAATTTAAAAGGCAATATGACCATTATAACCAATATCCCATGTTTAATAATGCAACTGAATGTGTTCTCCTACTCCTTGACTACAAATGTAACTGTAAATGTGATGACAATACATTACAAATACAACATTTATTATACCGTTTAAAAAGGTATACTCAGATGATGTAAATGTTTTGGCTATGGTTACCGTTTACATGTTGACTGTTTACTGGTAATTTTACTCCAAAACACTATTTCTTTCAATACAGCCATGTTACAAAAACATAAATCTCCCCAAAACATTGAAATAGTAATAAAAAACAATGAATATTGATCAATATGCAGCATATTCAACATTCATATAAGGGCCACATAGCTTCATGCCATGTGACCTATCAATGTTTTCAGCTCAGTTAGACCTATACAATGATATATTGCTTATTGGTTTTCAGAAAAATATTAGTTTATTTTGGAAAACTCAATACAAAACCCAGGGCACATATAATCACATCACAGAATTTGTTCAAGAATTCAAATAACTAATTACTTAAGTTCCATCAGTACAGACAGTTCTCAGTCTCTATCCGTGGTGCTGTTGGCGGCGCTCTCCAATTGTCTGAGAGCCGAGACTAGTACAGATGTAAAAAAACATCAACATATGTAATAATAATATAAAACCTACCATACACTTTGTTTTACATATGTTAATAACCTAATAATCACAATAATCTTCCATGTCTTCCACGTCTTCATGAGAACGTTCCACACTCTCTGAGGTGGATGCCTGGTTCTCACAGTCTGCCAGTCTACACATGTCACCTGAGACCATTTGCAACACACATACATCTTGGGAGTGAAATAGTTTTTGGACCGTTACAGGCCAGTAGATCCAGGACGGCATCGGGTGCTGGCTGGCCTTCCATCCAGTCCACCACCAACTGTTCAGCTTCCTCTTCTCTCTCCATCTTCCAGCCTCTGCCAACAGGGCTTGGCACTTGTGGGTCTTTCTCCAAACATCTTCTCCATATACCAGCCTGGTAGTTGGCGCTCCGTGCATGTTTTGTTAAGCAGTCATTGCATGGTGGGAGTTGATGACTTTCAAGTTCACCTTGATGGTGCAAGGTAACAAATCAGACGTGTATCATGTGGAGCTACAGCGGCCAAGATTCCAGAAAGATTAGGAAGCCGTTTCAGCAGTGGTTAGCCTCATACATGAATGGGTCAACCCATTTTCAGAGAAGCGGGACCTCATTAGCATATCTACAGCAAAGACAGCCCCCAAGGAGATTGCCTCCGACCTGATGAAGGCATATGAGATTGGTGAGCAATGCTATGCAATCTTCAAGGATGAGAGACTGGAGAAAGACCCACCAGAAAATAAATTCCATGACCCAATGCAAACCAACAGGCTGAAAACATTCAGTGATATGTGTAAGAAGAGAGAAGTGAAATCAAGTGGGAGGACAAACATCTTGAAAGCAGACAGGTATTTGTTTGGACGCATCATAGTGATGGCACAAGGGCGCAGTCTACATATGGAGGATATCCTTTCTCATCCCCTTGGGCCATTGCCCTGGGCCCTTTCCACACCAGACGGATTGCTGAGAAAGACAAATAAAGCTACTTTGGCCACGACCTTGCAGAAAAATTTACCTTTTTTGGCACAGAAAGGGTGATATCTGAGCTCATTAACCTTGGTGTGGTTGATGCTTTTGGGGCATACAGGAGACATGTAAATGCCTCTAGTTTGTCCATCAGCTCTGGGGAGAGATCCCATTCCTGACCCAACTCTGAGAATGTGTCCTGATTTAGCATGTTGCTGGTCAGATGTTTTAGGGCACTTCTCTTCCCTTTGCCTGCAAAAGCACTTACAGTGTCACATCCTGTATATGCATGCAACCCGATGAGAGCCCTACACACCTCTACGCCAACAGTGGCAGCAACGTTCCTGATGTCCACAAGCCTTGCACAGGATTTACTGCCACACATCTGGAACAATGGGGTCTCAATCTTGTCACAGAATGCTAAAGACATGATAAAGACATCTGTGTCTTTTGAGCAGATAACTACAGATGGGTATCCGTCTCTTGTGGCATGGGCAGCATGGCGAAGTAGGCGGCCATCTGCTTCTTCTTGTTGGCATTGAAGAGCTGACACCTCCTCACTTTCCTGAGTTGTGATTCTGTAACATTTGTCATTCACAGTTGCATACAGAATCTTTGCTCTGTACTCTGTAAAAGCCAATGAGACTAGTTTTGTTACTGACTTTGTTCAGGAAGCTCCTCCACTGTCTCAACATCTGTGTGCCTGTGATACCTTATGACCAATCTCTTCACCCCATAGAGACCTTTCACTGTTCTTGATAGAGTTCTCCTTGTATGTGTCAAACACAAACATCTATTCTGCTACTCTGACTGCCTTCCCTCAGAGCCATACCCAGAAATGTTGTGGCAACGTCTCTGAAAGCAACTTGATCACCTTTCACTCTTTGGACCAAGTTCATTCCATCAACTACTGTAGCAGAGTTCCCTGGGAGTTGCTCTGCTACTGCTACATTTTTCTGCAAGGTCATGGCCAAAGTAGCTTTATTTGTCTTTCTCAGCAATCCGTCTGGTGTGGAAAGGGCCCAGGGCAATGGCCCAAGGGGATGAGAAAGGATATCCTCCATATGTAGACTGTGCCCTTGTGCCATCACTATGATGCGTCCAAACAAATACCTGTCTGATTTCAAGATGTTTGCCCTCCCACTTGATTTCACTTCTCTCTTCTTACACATATCACTGAATGTTTTCAGCCTGTTGGTTTGCATTGGGTCATGGAATTTATTTTCTGGTGGGTCTTTCTCCAGTCTCTCATCCTTGAAGATTGCATAGCATTGCTCACCAATCTCATATGCCTTCATCAGGTCGGAGGCAATCTCCTTGGGGGCTGTCTTTGCTGTAGATATGCTAATGAGGTCCCGCTTCTCTGAAAATGGGTTGACCCATTCATGTATGAGGCTAACCACTGCTGAAACGGCTTCCTAATCTTTCTGGAATCTTGGCCGCTGTAGCTCCACATGATACACGTCTGATTTGTTACCTTGCACCATCAAGGTGAACTTGAAAGTCATCAACTCCCACCATGCAAGGACTGGTTAACAAAACATGCACAGAGAGCCAACTACCAGGTTGGTATATGGAGAAGATGTTTGGAGAGGGACCCACACGTGCCAAGCCCTGTTGGCAGAGGCTGGAAGATGGAGAGAGAAGAGGAATCTGAACAGTTGGTGGTGGACTGGATGGAAGGCCAGCCAGCACCCGATGCCGTCCTGGATCTACTGGCCTGTAACGGTCCAAAAACTATTTCACTCCCAAGATGTATGTGTTGCAAATGGCCTCAGGTGACATGTGTAGACTGGCAGACTGTGAGAACCAGGGCCCTCATTTATCAACAATTCTTAGAAAGTGTTCTATTTTCGTTCTTAAGCACAGAATTTAGAATGTGTGTACGCACAGAAAAATCGGGATTTATCACACGTGCGTACACGGGTCGTACGCACACTCCGTGTTGATAAATACCGTTTGTTCTACGCTCCGCGCTCGTGCACGATTTTAAGTATTTGCATATAGCACCGCCTGTAATTAACCATATACGGTAATGGAACACCCCCATGAAATGTGGAAAGGTGGACTAAGCCGAGCGAAGCGTGTTATGGGAGGAATACGCGACAGGCTGACAGACATGTACATGTACGGTGATGTCGGATATGATATCTATTAACCATTGCTGCCTGGGCAGCGCAAACACTAATAAAGACTGTGCTGGAATATGACTGCCTTTTTCCGTTTCGTTCGATTAATACCCAGGGATTAAAGTTCTCCTCAATTTTATTCCAAATCGCGATGGATTTTCCATAAATTTTCTACCTGCATATGATTTGTAGAGGCATACAATCTATTTTGATGTCGGTATTAGGTGGCCTATATTTAATACGAGAGCATATACAAGAACAATGAATCTCACTGCCATGTATGATGTAGCCTACGCCATGTGTAGCCTGCCTATATGTGATCAATACAAACTTGAACTTGAATTCCATCATCATATTTATATGTTGTGTCTGTCCACTATGTTTGTTACTTTGTTATTCCCCCCCCCCCCCTATCTATGTAAAGCTACCTTGGGTCTCTTGAAAGGCGCTATATAAAATGAAGCTATTATTATTATTGTTATTATTATTATTATCACGTCTGTGCGGGAGCTCACAAATAGACTGTTAGTCTCAGTGAAGTTTCAACGGAGGTCATCTATTCTAACCAACACATTGAAGTAGAAAGCATTTCGTTGTGACCAATCTTATTTGGAAACATGACACACTATGTTTTTAATCTTATATCTTGCATCATATTATTTTGTTTTTATTACTTTCATTGCTTTACTATGTTTTTAATCTTATATCTTGCATCATATTATTTAGTTTTTATCAACCTGCCTGTGAAGCACTTTGGTGCCACCTGCCGCTGCCTAAAGATTTGCTATATAAATAAAATTGACTTGACTTGACTTGACAAAATAATAGTATTTCGCTTTTTATTTGAAACAATATTTAATCGCGTTTGGAGGTGGGTGTTCTGCGTCTGCCCCCCCCCCCCCCCCCGTGCCAAACAAGCAGGCCAACCTCTTGTTTGCGCGTGAGCCTGTTATAATTACACTACTGTCGCTATTTTACAATTAACTATAAGGAATTACGGTTCATACAGAACACGCGCCAGGGTTGGAAGTAATGCATGGAAGCTTATTTCCACGTTGCAATAATAATATTCTACCACCGGGCACCAGGTACGCACGGTCGGAGCTGTGCGTGGATACGCACAAAGTCAAGCACACGTTCAAATTAATAAGTCACACACTTTGCTTAGAAATGATCGTACGCAGATGTTACGCACATATCTGTGCGTACGCACCATTGATAAATGAGGGCCCAGGCATCCACCTCAGAGAGTGTGGAAAGTTCTGATGAAGACATGGAAGACTTGGAAGATTATTGTGATTATTAGGTTATTAACACATGTAAAACAAAGTATGGTAGGTTTTGGATTATTATTATTATATATGTTTTTTTACTGTATGTAGCACACACTCTCAGGGGCTCATACAGAAACAAGCATTTCATCATAAAGTATTCTGTATTTTATTATGACAAATAATAAACAAACTTGAAACTTGTTGTTTTTTACGTCTGTACTAGTCTCGGCTCTCAGACAATTGGAGAGCGCCGTCAACAGCACCACGGATAGAGACTGAGAACTGTCTGTACTGACGGAACTTAAGTAATTAGTTATTTGAATTCCTGAAAAAATTCTGTGATGTGATTATATGTGCCCTGGGTTTTGTATTGAGTTTTCCAAAATAAACTAATATTTTTCTGAAAACCAATATATCATTGTATAGGTCTAACTGAGCTGAAAACATTGATAGCTTACATGGCATGAAGCTCTGTGGCCCATATATGAATGTTGAATATGCATTGCATATTGATCAATATTCATTGTTATTACTATTTCAATGTTTTGGGGAGATTTATGTTTTTGTAACATGGCTGTATTGAAAGAAATTGTGTTTTGGAGTACAATTACCAGTCATCCATTCATTCATTCAATGGGTACAATACAGTACGGCTCAATACATACAATTGTTAAGGGGATGCAGACCTGAGAAAGACGTTTGTCTTGTTTCCATCAGGGTCCCCCATTTTCAATTCATATAGACATATATGACATACATGACATACAGATAGTCAGTACTGCTACATCTATACATTTATGACATACCAGATTTGCAAATACAGTACTGTTTGTGATACAGAAGGAGTCAAGAAAAGGGAGTATATACATTTGACGTAGAAACTGTACATTGGAGGAGGTTGGGTGGGGGGGGTTGGGTACATTGGGATATTGACAACCATACTGGGTAATTTACATTGGAGGTGGTTGAGGGGGGGGGGGGGGCGGGGGGCACACTGTATAAACAAGTAACACTGTACATTGAGGGAGGGGGGGGAGGAGACACTGTACAAACAAACACAATTGTACATTGAACTATTGACAAAACCATACTAGGTAAATGACTGTACATTGGAGGGGGTTGGGTTAGGATATTTACAGGGGCCAGTGTTGAATTGCAGTCTCCCGTAGGTGTCCCTTGAGAGAGGTTTTGAAAGTGGGTAGTGATCCACATTCCTTTACAGCTTTGGGTAGGGCGTTCCACATTGATGTGGCATAATTGCGAAACGTGTTTAGTCCCTTATTTGAGCCGAATCTGGGTTTAACATGATTTGTGGAGCTCCCTCTGGTGTTGTGATCGTGGTATTCACTGACCTTTGGGAAGTATTTTGACATGTACATGGGTACCTTGGTCGTGTAGTGTATCTTGTAGACCAGGCCCATTGCAAGTTGTTGTACTCTGTCGTCTACTCTAAGCCATCCTAGGTTGTTCAAACAGTCAACATGTAAACAGTAACCATGGCCAAAACATTTACATCATCTGAGTATACCTTTTTAAACCATATCATAAATGTTGTATTTTTAATGTATTGTCATCACATTTACAGTTACATTTGTAGTCAAGGAGTAGGAGAACACATTCAGTTGCATTATTATCCATAGGATATTGGTTATAATGGTCATATCGCCTTTTAAATTAAGATTATGTACCAGGCGAGGATACAAAATATGATGTTTTCCTTTGTTGTATCTCCATTTACTCTGGAATGGTAATAGATGTGGGTTTACTTACACTGGATTCCTATGTCCTACCTTGTTACCTATCAAAGGAGACCAGAAACATGGATATAGGCCTTATGGTTGAGGAGCTATCATGATTCATTTGGGGCATGTAATTTCGGACAGTTGACCTGAAAAATAAGCTTGGTAGTGTTATAAAAGATGTGATAGCACACATTTGGAGGCAACTGCTGCATTGCTATCACATCTTTTCTAGCAGCAGGGGTGTATACCTTCCCAAAAATCACTATGAAAGTTAGTCCCCCAAGATGGTAACCGTGGCCCAAATTTGGGGCCCTGGCTCACGGCCTATAAGCAGGTGTGTGGTCACCTGCTCTCCTCCTTCTCGCTTTCACCACAAGGAAGTGCCTCGGTAGTACCCCACTTGACGTGTTGATTAGTTGAAAAGAGTTGTGACAAGTCTACATTGTGCTTAATTTTTTCTTCTCTCATATCTGTTGTAAAGAAAAAGTTTGGGTCATAATGTATTCTGCGGAGAGTAGACCCGCTAGACCTACTCTTCACCAGCGGTTCTCCATTCCCGCCTCCGTCGTGCGTTCTGGTGCTGGGCTGTTGCCACTTTCATGGTTGCCGACCCAGCCCAGGAGACAGCCGATGGATAGTTTGCCTCTCCGAAGAGCCGAGGAGTCGGTGCCGTCGCTCCGGCGATGGCCTGATCTCGACTCTGGTTCTTCTGGTTCCAGGGAATCGTCCGTTGGTGAACGGTCGGAGGATTTGCGACGCAAACTTTTCGCGTCTGCCCGTTCACGTCGCAAGATGGTAGCATGCAGGCGCGAACGGCCTGGGTTTGGGGAACTGCTGGAGACCAGCGAGGATGCGTCCGGCTCTGGATTTCCGATGGAAACTGAGGACTTCATGGAAGAGGCGGACGGATTCTTGTATGATGGTCCCGTGGAGGAGAGTATCCCTCCTCAGGAAACACCGGAGGGGGGAGATGTGGGGGGGCGGGGCACTGCGTGCCCACCTGGTGGGGTCTTGATGCTGGCATCATGGCCTTCTCCGGGCCCCCGTTCCAGGGGGTCCAGTCCCTTTGGTGGGTCTGGGTCTTCCTTCGCGCTCCGCTGCTACGGCCTTGCCACGGGGTTGGGTTTGCCCTTGACCCCGTGATTCTGGGGGCAGTAACGAGGTTGTTTCCTCCGTTCGTTCCCGGGTGGCATGCGGGTTGTGCGTGTGTGTAGTCGTGGGGTCAAGCCACGGTCTGCTCACCCTGTGCGTTGAGTTGCTTGAGTGCCTCTTCGCACGGTCGGGTCCGTCGCCCTCCCGGTAAACCTCTAATAGGGGGGGTGCCCTCCATTAGGGGGGGTCGGGGGGGCTCGGCCCTCCCTGTTCTGTTGGTTGTGGGGGGCCTTCAGCGGGGTGTATTTGTCGGCCAGTGGCTCCGCTTGGCCTCCCTTTGTGCATGAGTGATGCCAAGCGGAACCCCTTAATGATACAGAACGATAACGACTATAACCAAGTTCTGTTAATTAGGGGTGACGCTTGGCATCCGACGCCGCTGCAGCCCTTGACCTCACCTTGTGGTGAAAGCTTGGGTAGGAGGAGAGCAGGTGACCACACACCTGCTTATGAAGGTAAGCTGATGAGGGGTGTGGTCAGACTAATACTGGTATTAAAGGTACATTTGTGGAATTTATTCAGTGCGCGTGCACGTACGCGAGGGAGTGCATGAGTGATGCCAAGCGTCACCCCTAATTAATAATTTGTCTATGGTTAATAGATGAACAAGCTATTAGTAAACTATATTAACAAACATTTAACAAGTCATTAATAACGTATTAACTAACAGCTTATGAATGAATGAATGAATGAATGAATGAATGAATGAATGAATGAATGAATGAATGAATGAATGAATGAATTTATTCACACACACACACACACACACACACGATACATTACATGTAAGTATCCTCATGTGATATAACAATGTCGCAATTGTGTGCATGTGCCAGGTCTCCCAAGAAGCTATTTAAATCTTTTGGAGGGAGCCTGAACACAGATATAAACAGAATATAAACAACAAAACAATAAACAAAAATCAAAACAAAACAAAACATACAACGTGGGTAGGTTTACACACCTACCTACTAACTGACATATAACATAGATACTTAATACAGACAATTTGTATTCCTAAGTTATAATTTTAATTAGAGATATGATTTAAGCAGTTCCTCTTTCAGTGATTTTTAAAATGTTTTAAAGGTTTTAGTAATTTTCAGATTCTCGTCAAGCTTGTTCCAGATCTGTGGACCCCTGCATGCTATGCTTAGGCTAGCACAATTGAGCCTTCTCCTCTTGCCAAATATAAGATGCTTATTTCTTGTGTTGTGGATGTGCAGTGGTTGGCAGACTGAGACAAGCTCAGACAGTCTGTGATTCATGTTGTTGACAACTTGATACATAATTGATGCGTTTTGATGAATGTTAAATTCAGCGAGCCTCAGGAGACCAAAACAATGGAACAGAGGCTTTGAGGGCGCTTTATACCCGGACCATGATAGTACTCGTAGTATTTTCTTTTGTAAGCTTTCTAGTTTCTTGAGATGGCTGGGGTATGTGTTGCACCATATGACATTACAGTAATTAATGAGGGGTTCATACAAGGTTTTGTATAGAGTGAGAAGGGCAGGCAAGGGAAGAAAATGACGTATTTTGCAGAATAAGCCAACATATTTGGACAGTTTTGTTTGTAGATATTTTAGGTGGCATTTGAAGTTGAGTGACTCATCAATGACGACCCCCAGGAATTTTGTGGACACCACTCTTGACAGCTCCTTTCCATTTATTTGTATGCACATGTGATGTGTGCGCATCCAATTTGAGTGGAAGACAATAAAGTTTGTTTTGCTGAGATTAAGTGATAATTTGTTGCATTTAAACCAGGTGTCCACTTTTTGTAGTTCTGTGTTGAGTAGATCTTGTAGCTCGAGTGGATTTTTATGTGACAGAAACAAATTAGTGTCATCAGCGAATATTACTTTGTGCAGAAGTTCAGATGAGTTGACAAAGTCATTTATATAAAGAATAAATAGTAAAGGCCCTACAATTGACCCCTGGGGGACCCCGTATTTGATGTCCATTTTTATTGATTTGTGATTGTTTATATCGACGTACTGTTGCCTACCATGTAAATAGCTACTGAACCAGTTGAGAGCCAGACCCCTTATGCCATAATGGTGTAGTTTCCCAATTAGAATAGTGAAGTCAATGGTGTCAAAGATGATCTATTAACTATTTATAAGGCATAGTTTTAAATAATAAACACATTATTAACAAACATTTAACAAGTCTTTAATAACTCATTAACTAACAGTTTATGAATGATCTATTAACTATTTATAAGGCATAGTTTTAAAACAAACACATTATTAACAAACATTTAACAAGTCATTAATAACCCATTAACTAACAGTTTGTGAATTATCTATTAACAAGTTATAAGATATAGTTATTCTAAAGACATATAAGAGTCATGGCCCCGTCTGCGCTGACAGGCAGAGCGAGAGGCGCACATTTCAAAGGAAAACAGCACCGGCAGAGAGAGAGCCTCAGTGGAGCTGTAAATATTGTGGGGGCAGCCACAAACGGGCCAGAGAACAGTGTCCAGCCTACGATAAAACCTGCCGGATATGTGGCATATCAAGCTGGCAGCAGGTCTGACAAAGTGAAAAGCAAACATCTGGGCCTCGTAACCTTCACTGTTCCGGATTAACTTAATATAGTTGATACAAGTAAATCTATGCCCCTCACAAAAGAGAGATCATGACATCTTTAATGACCCAATCGAGTCAGTCCCGGGCGAGATACACTTTGAGCTGGATCCTGAGGTAACGCCGGTGCAGTGCGCACCAAGGAATGTTCCAGTGGCTTTGAAGCCGAGAGTCAAGGACGAACTTGAAAGATATGTCAAGGTCGGCAACATTATCAAAGTCAAGGTCAGGGCTAGACTGGGACCAAAAATCGGCCCTGGCATTTTTGGCCCAGACCGGTCCACCATAATCGGTCGGACACCACCCACCAGTACACCATCCTTGCGGTCCCCTTAAATATGCGTACCTACTGTACTATTCCCGCAAACCATTACAAAGCTGGGTAGTAAGTGCCATGGACAAGTGTACCAATGCAAGTGGACCAGTGTACTCACTCGCCCTTGGCTGAATCTTGCTTTGGGTGGTGATGTAAAACACCGGCATCATAGCAGGCTCAGGACGGGCAAAGTAGTCTACAGCCTGTTCCTCCCTGTCTCTCTCCTCCACAACCTGGCTTGACTAGACATAAGGAGAGAGAGAGAGATGATTACAATTAACTGGTACATTCAGGTCCAGAATGGTTGGAATTCCCTGACAAAGATGTGCAAAAAGCTGTACAATTTAAACAATGCCATACTGGTAATGAGCAAATAGTTGTTTACTCAATTAATGCATGGAGCTGTTCCATTTTATTTCATTTGATACTAACTACTCAGTTCATACAGATTTCAAGTATTCAAATATCAATGATGAATATTGCATAAGGTTTGCACAGTTAATAGATCACCTTTTTGTTTTATATTATATATGTTCAGATAGGAGTAATAGTTAGATCTTTGTATGTGATTTATATGGCAATTATATCAATGGTGTGCTTGTTTGTTTGGGGAGTTTGACCTACAGTTAATGTGCCTACCACGTGAAGGTGCATGCTCAATGGACAGCACAAAAACAATGTGTGTAAGTGGAGACTAGAGCTACCACAGATAGTAATAAGTTATAAGAGTAAGTAATCCATACCCTATATCCTAATAGTTACCTTATTACCATACTTGGCTGAAAATAAACTTTACTGCCTGTTGTGAATGTGTTTTCCCCTGTAGGCTAATACATCATGTGTAGGCTAATACATCATCCAAATAAAAATGTAATCAAATAAAAAAAACAGCTTGATGGGCCGCTGTCCCAGCCTAGTGGCGGGGGGGGTGCTTAGTAAGAGATGTGATTGGGCCAGCCCAGTGTCAGTCAGTACCAATGGGCCGCTGTCCCAGCCTAGTAGTGGGCCGGTCATTGACCAAACTTTTTTATAAAAAAAAAATAATAATAATAATAATTGTTTTATTTTTTAGAATTTTTTTTTTTTTTTTATCATAACGGCCCAAAGATACGTCGGCCCACCGGGGAAATGCCCGGTATGCCAGATGGCCAGTCCAGGCCTGGTCAAGGTCAAGGTCAAGTTTATTAGTAATAATAATATTTCATGTTACAGCAGATAAATAGGAGCTCCAAAAAAACACAGCAAACATACTGTACATAACAAGAAGAACACAGACAGACATGTACACTACAGTATACATGGTCACAGGGTCAGATCATGACAACAGTGACTGCCCATGACTGAGCCGACAGCATGGATAAGTAACATGGTGACTGTTGCAAAGCCAGAGAAAATAAGAATCTGTATTGACCCGAAGCCTCTCCACCAACCGCTGCTGAGGTCTCACTACCATATGCCTACACTGGAAGATGTGTTGTACAAGTTGCCTAAGGCTCGCCTTTTCACGTTGGCGGATGCTCACAATGCCTTTTTACAGTGCAAGCTTGGCAACGCGAGCAGCCGTCTGATGACCTTTTGGACGCCGTGGGGTCAGATGAGATGGCTCAAGCTCCCTTTCGGAGTCTCTGTAGCGCCTGAGATCTATCAGTGCAAACAACATGAGCTACTAATGGGCCTGGCCGGTATCGAACCAATCGCTGACGACATCCTGGTGGTCGGATGTGGCGATACAGATGCTGAAGCCGAACTGGACCACGACAAAAACTTGAGTGTTCTCAACTTCTCATGGAACGATGCAGAGCACTGAGCAGTGGTACGCAATTCAAGCTCAAGGCCGTACACTTCCACAGCCACATACTGGGACTGAATATCGACCCAGAGAAAACACAGGCTGTGCTGGAAATGCCCACAGACGTGAAAGTAGTGCAGCGCTTCATTGGATTTGTGACATACCTTGCAAAGTTTCTGCTGAAGCTCTCTGAGGTCTGTGCGCCGCTCCGCACCCTCCTGGATAAGACGTCATGTGGCATTGGTTGCCCAAACACGGAGATGCAGCGCGTGAAGTGAAATGACTGGTCACCAGCACCATCCTCAAATACTATGACATCTGTAAATGACATTTTTATACTGTAATTTTATATAGCAAGTTTTTTTGACTTAACACTGTGCAATAGTGCTAATAAATAAACGAGGCAGCCTTAGCACACATCTGAGGGTATACACACACGCGTCTCACGACTCAGTACATGTGTGTGTTCCTGTGGGTCTCCCATCGCATGTGTGTGTGTGTTAATCTGATCAAAATAAAGACTTATACTTATACGTATTGTATATGTGCGAAATTAATCATTCCAGCAAAGTAGGCTTTGTCAAATCTGAAACTGTTAAGCAGCCACTCATCTGGCTCTGCAAATAGATCTAGAGTAGATGATATACGTTCTATGCGTACGGACTGGGCGGCAATATATAATCCATTTCAGAAGCAGAACGCACGCAATAAGTTATAATAATAATAATTATTGAAAAGTTCTGGGTTTTTTAAGTCGTATTTGGGGGCAATTGACCAATGGTAGGCTTTTTTTCCTTTTCTTTCCATCTGGGTAAGAGTTTCTTATCTGGGTAAGAGTGCTCTTGACCACTCTTAGAATTTGGTCTTGCCTAAGAGAAAAGAAAAAATAAGAAAACATGCTGAATCCCAGGTAAGAACTAAATAAGAGGAAATCTGTTCTTATATCGCTTCGTGAATGAGGCCCATTGCCCTATTATTCTCTGCCACTGAAACACTGGTCCATGTATTCAATTAATCCAGGCTAGATTATTGCAACAACATCCTTTATGGCTCATAAAACAAGAAAAATAAGTCTTTATTTCACCCATCCCGTCCTTCCCCCCAAGGGCAGCCGGGAGCAGACATGGGGGGACTCATCCAAGTGCTCCTGTCCATCTTCGTCAGAGATGCAACAACGTTAGCGATCTGTTCTCAATAACAACAACAGCCAATATATCCAAAACTCTGCTGCCCGCATGCTCGCCTCCACCCACTGTACTGACCACATCACCCCTGTCCCCTGGCTCCAGATCAAATCCAGGATACACTTCAAAATACTTCTCATCACCTTCAAAGGCTTGAAACTTGAACTTGAACTTGAAAACCTGGCCCTCCCCTACTTCTCTGACCTCCTCCATCTCTACCCATCACCTCAGGTCTGCTGACGCCAACCCTTTACTACCCATCAGGACCAAGCTTCGGACCTGGTTACATACACCGGAATTAGCAAACTGCATGGGATTAGCATAAATTGGGCATGTCTGTACAGGGGAGACTCTTGGATATCCATAGAATCCATTCCATTAAAATATCCTGAAGTGAGAGGTCAAGGGAAAATAGGCCTGCAATTTTTTTCCCTCGCCAACGTTTCGCCAAACCTTGCAGCATTATTTAGCCCCCTTTCCCGACAAGGTAGAACGAGATTGGTACCAATGGATTCCTTAGATGGTTCCTCGTTTCATATGATATAATTAACTATGCGCTTAAAAAATTTGCCCGCTAGAGGCCACGAAAGTTGGCTAATGGCACTAAGATTTATAAAATATATATATATTATTATCATTTATTTATTTAAAGATATATATTTTTAGGGGGGGCTAAAGGAGTTTAAAGGGGGGCATGAGCTCCTCTAAAAAGGCCATGGGACACCACTGGATGGAGTACTGCTGTTGCTGACAACTGAGGGTTACGGGGAGTCAGCCACAGTCTAAAAATAGACTGTTGCTCTTGCCTGCCTCTGCACGCGCCTCAGTGGATCTCTGCCCATAAGCTCTGGCACGTGAGCTAAAAATAGTCCACTGCATGACAAAATACACACTCACTCACACACACACACACACACACACACACACACACACACACACACACACACACACACACACACACACACACACACACACACACATTTGAAATGTTTATTTATGTCCACATGAACAGAAGTACAAGGAGGCCTCATACAAAGGACATAAACAATGCGAGTGCAATCAGAAAATTATGAAGAACAGTCAGGTTGCATGGTGCATGGACGGAAGAATCATGGGAAAAGGTAACAGCGCCTCCTCCAAATTGAGCGGCTTCCTATAATTGCTGATACTGAGCAGTACCTGGCTAACTGCTTGGCCTTCCTTTTGGGGAGACCGGCTATTTGTAGACCCCTCACAACCAACTTGTGCACATGCCCTAGGCTGCCAAAGATAAAAACTAGGAGTTTACATCTGTATCCTAGCTGTGAGATGGTCTGCTGTAGCTGTTGGTATTTCAGCATTTTGGTTAGGAAGGCTTCTTCTAAGCTGTAGTCAAAAGTACAGCCAACCTCAAGAATGGACACCTCCCTAAGGTGTTCATTTACCACAAATACATCAGGGGTGTTAGCTGTAATACTAGAGAACATGGAATCATCATTGCACAGGTTGAACATGCTTGGCTTCACAGTAGAATGCTTAAACAGCGTGATGGAGGACCTAAAAATAAGAGATATCTTTCGCTATCAAATCTACTATTCTGTCATGCCTACTTATGTAGAGGCCCCTGTATACATGGCAACCATTTAAGATGTGGGACATGGTTTCAGCTATTTGGTTATTGTCATGATGAATACAGTGAGGAGCATGACTGCCTGGAAACCAGATGGAGAGATTCAGTTTAGATGGTAAGACCTGTAATCTCGCTTTCAGAGTAAAGATAACAATGCACTCATCTATGGCAACATTTTTTAACACAGAGTGAGAGACAGAATGGTCCGCAGCAGGGAGACACGCAATCTTCCCCTGCAGTCTCAACTCAGTCCATTGTTCCCGCTGTCTTTGCTGTTGTGCCCACAGGAGGCGACCTCGGGCATTAGTCAGTGGAAGTTGGTGATCCATTCCACACACAGACATAGATGCTCTGACTGAGATACTGGGGTCAGATATAATATTCTCTGAGACAGCCACTGCCTCAGAGTTAGACCCCACCCACTCCAGGGTAACATCAGCCCAGCAACACATGTCATTAAGGTCCGGCCAGTCTGACCACACACCGAAGCCAGGAGAGCGACTGTCCAGCTTTCCATTCGGCTTTCTCTTGAAGCCTAGGAAGTTAGGGTCCGAATCACGCGCCAGGGGGACCTTACGTCTTTTTAGGTCCAAGAAAAGAGAAGAACGGGCGAGCGTTCTCACATACTGGTCATCACTGTCATCATATTCAACAGATGGGAGAGCCGTGTAGCAATATATGCCCATTCAACACACACACACACACACACACACACACACACACACACACACACACACACACACACACACACACACACACACACACACACACACACACACACACACACACACACACACACACACACACACACACACACTATGTCCTTTTCCCTCCACCTCTCCTCTATGAAATAACACATCATGTCTGTTAAAGAATAGGCAAAAAAGCTTCGATAGAAGGCTCTTTATGGATGATTTACTTGCTCTTGCTGTTCTCTCTCGCTCTCTCTCTTTCTCTCTTTGGGGCAAGAGTGGCTCAGGAGGTAGAGCAGTCATCTGGTAATCCGGAGGTTCCTGGTTCAATTCCGGCTCCTCCTGGGCAGTGTGTCGAAGTGTCCTTGAGCAAGACACTTAACCCCTAATTTCTCCCGATGTGCAGGTTAATGCAGGACTTTGGAGAAGTCTTTATTTGGCATGCAGTGACACACATGGGCGGCACACACACAGGAACACACACACATGCAATTGTTGGGTCGCCGATGCGATTGAGTCTCTGCACTTGACCCATCCCGTCGTCCTTCCCCCCAAGGGCAGCCGGGAGCAGATAGGGGAGTTGGCGAGGTACCGCGCCCCGGAGACCAATCCAAGTGCTCCTGCCCGTCTTCGTCAGGGACGTGATAGCGTTAGCGATCCGTTGTGCATGTTTTTCCATTGGGTTTCTCTTATTCTCTCCTGGCTGACAGGAGGAGCATGTTCAGTGCTAGACTAACACTCCCTAAATGTAGCACTGAATGGCACAAGAAGTCCTTCCTTCCGACAGCCATCAGACTTTACAATGCATCAATGTGCCTCACTGCATCACTGAGCACAGGGTGACAGTTACCATCTTTTACTTTTAAAACAACACTGTTCAATATTACACTTACTGTAGACTTCTGTATATTTTTACTGTATATTTTATACTAGAATGTATATACATAACATACAAAATGTGAATCCTAGTCCGTACTCTATTATTATTATCTTATTCTTAGGCCTATTTTATTCTTATTCTTAGGAAATTTGTTTTGTTATTCTTATTCGTGACTTTGTTCTATCTAAATGTCTAAATGTTTACTGTGAGCGATTTGTAGTGTCAACTTTCCTTCGGGATGATTAAAGTATTTCTATTCTATTCTTGCTCTTGCTGTTCTCTCTCGCTCTCTCTCTTTAAGGATGATTTACTTGATCTTGCTGTTCTCTGTCACTCTCTCTCTTTAAGGATGATTTACTTGATCTTGCTGTTCTCTCTCGCTCTCTCTCTTTAAGGATGATTTAGTTGATCTTGCTGTTCTCTGTCACTCTCTCTCTTTAAGGATGATTTACTTGATCTTGCTGTTCTCTCTCGCTCTCTCTCTTTAAGGATGATTTACTTGATCTTGCTGTTCTCTGTCACTCTCTCTCTTTAAGGATGATTTACTTGCTCTTGCTGTTCTCTGTCGCTCTCTCTCTTTAAGGATTATTTACTTGCTCTTGCTGTTCTCTCGCTCTCTCTTTAAGGATTATTTACTTGCTCTTGCTGTTCTCTCTCGCTCTCTTTAACTCTTTTCTCGGGTTTCGTCGCCAACGGTTGGGTGCCATACCCGAGATTTCTCGGGTTCAGATCCTTTGATCTTTCCCCTTTGATCCCCATTCTAAACACTTGCGCGGACCTCCCTGTATCTCCCTTGCACCGCTGCCTACGTTAAAATTGCAATGACGATCGAATCCCGCCATGTGGCAGTATTGCCTACCTTTTGAAGTGGGATAGTTTAGTGTGGGGCCACTTTAGTGTCGGAAGTGTCTGCAGGAACTCCTCCCCTCAGAGGGAATCAGGACAGAGCAATCGGTCTGAGATTTTATCGCCTCAAAGCTATTGTTTCCCGTAGCCATGCCCAATATACACGAGTAATTGCAATCGCGATGGGATCACTGGGATTATTCTTTTTGGAGTACCTTCTGGCTAAGGTAAGGTCTATTCTATGTCTATTTTACCGAACCTAAAACATGCTTTTGTACCGATCACAGCGTCGTCTTTTACTGAACCTAAAACATGCTTTTGGTAACGATTGCAGTTTCGAGGTAAAACGACCCCCCCCCCCCTTGATGATTTTGTGAAGAAACATAATATATATGGTATATACCTTTGATTTGGAAATATTTGGAGTTTCAGGCGAGCAACCCGAACCATTTGGGGAAAAAATACTGGATTATTTTGGAAAGGGGCGATGTTTAGCGTGTAATAGCGCACAAACTAAAGTATGTATAAATTAACTGGTTTGTCAATGTTGTACTATAAACAATACCTGTCAAATGAGCCATACCAACACATGATGGGTCGGCAAATATCGCGAAAATGGTCAATAACGCTGGCACCATTGAGTAAAGATGGGAAAACAGCGTGGCAGTCAATGAGTTAAGGATGATTTACTTGCTCTTGCTGTTCACTCTCATTCTCTCTCTTTAAGGATGATTTACTTGCTCTTGCTGTTCACTCTCGCTCTCTCTTTAATGATGATTTACTTGCTCTTGCTGTTCTCTCTCACTCTCTTAACACTTTCCGTGCCAGCAGGGGGAGCCAGAAATAGTGCTTGAGTGCCAACGCTCTATTCAATGAGAGAGCAAGTACATTTGTGAACGCATAAACTATATCTTAAATTATGGCTATGTGTCTAATACGCCCGTCGCTTATCAATGACTTGTTTGCAGTCAACATTGTCGAAACGGATAGTTTTTTTAATCGGTACATTTCCGTTTTATACCATTTTGAAAAACGCCAGTTTTTTTAAACTTCCAGAAAAAAAGGAGTCGTCCTTTACTGGAATACACAAAACACGTTGTCATTTTTCGGCCTATTTATGAATAGTTTTCAAATAAACGCTAGATTATTGATAGTATATGTGTACTTATGCACGCTAGAGAAGCGGGCTGAAAAATCGATTATCCATTTCCTGATCAGCACACACACACACACGCACACACACACACATATGGGACACGCTGAGATATAGGTTAAAAAAGCTCTGATTATCCCAAGACTGGTAAAAAGTATTCCTTACCTCAGATCAGATGTTCTCCAAAGGGTGGGCAATGACTGGGATCGTCTCCGGTTACATGCCTGATAAGTAAAATGTGGATTCCGGAGTCTTTTTTTACCATCCATTTCATTCAGTCCAATCCAATGGGTGCAATACCATCCGGAGAGACGATAGGGGGCTGTATTTTCCCTGTTCAAGCTCAAAGCCAGTCCCAATGGTAACGTGGGGCTAGATTGATGAAATATGAATGGAAATCGCTAATTAAAAAAATAACGATTAAAAACGAGATTTCTCGTCGCTTGGCACTCAACGGTTAGCATGAACTAACGAGATTTTACTTTGTACAACATTACATCATTTTAAATGAATGATTGAATGAATAGATGTGGATAATGTTTTTATTTTTTTATTTTAGTATCCGGCAGATGTAATTATCTCTGCCAGGCGGACACCTGGGGAGATTATGCTTTAGGTCTGTCCACAACTGATCTCACAAACTACAGTGCCAATTTGGATAAAAAAAAACACCTAAGCTGACAGCAGGCTACGGACCTAAATCCTCCAATATTTATTTTTAAATCAAGCACTAGACAAGTATTTTATTTGAATTAATTTCCATTATTGTCCATTGAAATATTACATTCACTATGAAGTTACACCTTTTGCACACCAGAGGGCGATCCTACACATCAATATTGTGCTGTCAGAACAGTCGGTTAAGTATTTAATGTTCGTTGTTGCCTATTACTAGGCCACCATCATCCCCAGGAAATGATTAATTAATTATAACAATATTCTGTAAGCTAAACAGGGTTGTGATTATAGGTGAAGTATTTCCAATGTTCACTCTTTAGCAAAACAAGCTAGCTGCTCTGGCCAGAAATCCTCTCTCTCAGGGCTCTAAGTGTGACTGACAACTTAACATGAGCAGTCCACTAAACTGTCTTGAACTCAACAGGTTGTCAATTCAAATGAGATTTTCAACATTCTGATGGCTTTCAAATGTAGACAGAACTTTTTTTCAAAAAGATTTCTCTCATTTCAGTGCTCCTTTTAGTCCTCTCTCCCGCTCTCGTCCGTTGTCATGTCTCTCATTAACGTTCCATAGCATATTTCAGAGCACATTCATATTAGTAGTATCTGCACCAGTCATCTGGACTTGTGTGAGTTGTCATTGCATTGTGCGGTCTGTTGCACGTTCCTGTTCTATGCAAGGACCAACATATTGATTGAATTTATTTATGGATCCAAAGACAAATCCAAGAGATGACATGCAAAAGTGACAACACTTATTTCCAGCATGGGTTCCATTAACATATAAAACACATGAAGCAAAAGTCCAATACAAGAAATCCATATTCTACATATCAAAATACAAGACAAACATCCTGGCCAAATACCATAAAATAGCACATTAAAACAATAATCCAAGTACGACCTGATAGCTATCTGGCCACTTTACCCCAAAGATGAGCAAACCTGACCTTTAAACATTCCTCTAGATCCTGACAGTTTAATACTAAGTGGAAGGCTGTTGCACATTGAGGTCCCTGTATAGTCAAATTAATTCAGAGCTCTCTCAATCTCCCTGACATCCCTACCTGGCACCAGAAGTGCTGAATCATCTGCATACAATAACAGTTTACATTTCACAGATGCTGGCATGTCATTGACATACAGTATATCAGAAATAATAGAGGACCTAAAATTGATCCTTGAGGCACCCCACATACAATGTCCAAAGGTTCTGATCTGTTGCCTTCCACCTCACAGACTTGAGTTCTCCCTGTGAGGTAAGAAGTGAACCAACTGACAGCAGTCTGACTAAAACCCAAGCACTCTAGCTTTCACGGTATCAAAAGCTGTCTGGAGGTCGAGCAAGATCATTCCAACATAATTACCATCCTCAAATTTTAGCTTGATGTAGTCAATGAGATTAATGAGACAGGTCTTTGTGGAGTGGGCTGCTCTGAACCCTGACTGCAGTGGCGGCCGCTGGGTACTTCGCCACTAGGGGCGCTATACCAAATTATTTTGCAAACATGTACAGTACAGTACTGTACCATGCAAGACTCATGGCAAGACGTGAGCGATTCGACTCACGCTCACGGCAATGAATCGGCTCTTATGAACGAGTCGCTCAGCTGTTACTACAACAACACACAACCAGTCAAATAAAGTATAGTCTAGACTCTAATTCACAACTTGAAACACAATATAAATAGAAAAGTTAGAAACAAAACTCGCCCGTCTCCAAACACAGGCAGATCTCTCCCTCTCTCCTTCTCTCTCTCACACACAGCGCGACGTGGAATCGATTCGTTACACAATCAGACCTATTATATACCAAGAATAACTTCAGTATGAGTACAGGGCTGTACACATATTTTGCATATTGTTAAACGAGCCAAGGCTAGCTATTAAACTATCGATATGAATCGAAAATCTGGGACCCTGATGTAAACAAGACAAACGTCTTTCTCTGGTCTGCATCCCCTTAACAATTGTGTGTATTGAGCCGTACTGTATTGTACCCATTCTGCAATCTGTTAATAAAGTTCTCATTCATTCATTCATTCATTCATTCAAACATAGACGATATTGAACAAGCCATAATCCACGTATTTTCAATCCGAGAGAGCTGCAGTAGTTAAATCAATGAGCCATCGACATAGTCAGTGTGGTAAGTAACGTTATTATTGCATCCAAGATTGATACACGGCTGGCTAGGCAGTTGGTAGTCATAGTCTTGTGTTATAAAATAAATAAACAATCAGCAATGTCTCGCTTCATGAATGGCCAGCAGTAGCCTGCTGTACTAAACAGTACTGCTCCTAAAAAAAATATTTACAAACGTTAACGTTAAGCACAGAGAGAGAGAGAGAGAGAGAGAGAGAGAGAGAGAGAGAGAGAGAGAGAGAGAGAGAGAGAGAGAGAGAGAGAGAGAGAGACTCACTGTTTAGTTGAAACGTCCAGGGCAGGAGAGCTTGATAAACGTGTATAATCCGCCATATAGCCAAGTGTTAGCTCGTTAGCACAACACTCAACAAGTACATTCCTTTGTCCATTTCCGCTCGAACAGACTGCAAACTACCTGGCGTTCTATCGCCATGCTCTAAGACAAACTCTAACCTTAACCAACTTTGAAAGAGTGCCTAAGCTTAACAGTCTAAAGAACTTGCAGTCACGGCACGCTCTAAGACAAACAACCTAGACCAACCTAGGAACCAACCAACCTAGGAAGCTAGAAGCTAGAATTGAAACATTAGAAATTGGATTCGGCCAATCAGAGATCGTCTCTGTGAAATTCTGCCACGGAAAAAAATACTGGCGTCGGCCAATCAGAGAGCGTCTCCGCGAAATGTGGCTACAGATATTCTTGACGCTACTGGCTAGACCGCTTCAAATCGCGCCCGGATTCCAACATAATAGTCATATTTCAACGCACAACGCGTTATGCACTGATTGGCTGTGACGGATACAGCGATCAAACTGTGACGCGCACTCAGAGCGCTATCGCGTATAGCCCGGGCCGAGAAATACGAAAAAATAAAAAAAATTAAAAAAACGTGATGTCACTTCCTGCTCTGGAAAACGAGTGTTTTTTAATTGCGATAATAACGTTATATTGTGCATTGGAAATACAAACATACTTAAAATGAGTAAATATTATTCATTTTAAACATGTTTATATTATTTATAGGGCTATAAAACAAAAAACTAAAAGATACCTTTTCTTGTTCTACTCTCATATAACCAGGCAGGGCCTGAAGGGCGGGCGGCGCCCTGGCGGTATGAGTGGTGTTCATACAGCAACTTGTTGTCTACTAGATACTCCTCAACCTGCTCATAAACTAGATGCTCAACTATCTTATGTCAATGTCAAGGACTCCTGATTGGGAAATCCTTTCCTGCTCTGATACCAAAATCAAATCTAAAATAGACTGGCTATTTACAGTCACTCTAGTTGGCTTCTGTATTACTGTAACTGCTTTAGACCAAACACTTTACAAAAGTTAGCCAGTGATTTCACTAGACCGTTTTTGCGGGGGGACATTAATACATTGGAGTTAAAACATTCTTTCTCCATAGATATGTTGCTCTTATTACAGGCCGTTTTTAGCCGTTCATACAAAATATTTTGCTTAGGGGGTCTGTAACATACACAGACAATAATGGGTTTTGTCTTGGGGAGCAGCAGTTCGACTCATACTGTTTCCAAACCCTCCATCTGAAGGTCAGCACGCGGATTGAATGCTATATCTCCTCTGATATATACACAGCACCCTCCCCCATTTCTATTGCGGTAATTTCGGTATACTGAATATCCCGGCAATTCCATTTCTGAGTCATTAATAGTGCAATCAAGCCATGTCTCAGAAATAGCAATGACGGCAGTTTTCAAAGAAAGAGATAGCTGCCTTATTTCATCCACTTTTGGTAACAGGCTCCTAGTGTTAATATGAATAAAGTGTATCCCTTGTTTATTAAATAAAGATAAATCAATTTCTTCATCCCGAAATCCTAACAGATTAATTTCCATTCAAAGTTGCCTCATTGTCCGTTATTATACTATCATCAATTAGTCCTATATTTGGCACTGCATAATTTTATAGGCATCAAATATGACAGACAAGAGGAACATTAAGTTGTAGTTTGACGGCCTTATTATAAGTACTGTCCGACACATTTCACATTTAGTGTGGACGAATTGATCACAAACGTCACAAGCAACTGCTTTTGCATTAGATCTAAGCGGTTTATTGCAGTTAGGGCAGAGTTGCTTAGATTGTGTAGGCCTAGATGTAAATTAATTGTCAAACTTGCACTCCCGTTTAGACACGTGCTCCGGGCCGTCTCCTCTTCCCCGTCGACTTCTTCCCGATCCCACTGTAGCTTCACTATCACAGAGAGGTGGCCGATGTGGATCCCCTCCCACCGGTCTTTTCTCTCGACTCCCACGGCCCTGTCGTTCTTCATTGTCCGCGCCAGGTAACGATTCGCCGGTGGCTCCCGCCTCCTCAATCCGCTCGAAGTTGCCTCTCCCCCCCGATGGCGCGCGCTGCTTCGCCACCTCCTTCTCCCGATGCTCCACACTCGGATCGCTCTGTGTCATCTCCCCCGGCCCTCGATACAGCTCCCAGGCAGAGAGGTGGAGACGGATCAGTGAAGATGTCACAGGTAACGCCCGCAGATTCCCTGATCCCCAATCTTACCTTGTAGTCGCTCCTCAGCAGATCCGTCAAGTTGTTTACTTCCCCATTCAAAGTCGAATTTCCCGGACCAGGACACTGATGAATAGCTATATATGGTAAAAGATATGCAGGAAACATTGGTCTGTTCATTTAACCGTGATCATGAGAATCTGATCAGAGAAAGTTGTCCTTCGTGTTCTAGTATAGTTAACGGACTGGAATGCCTGATTCAGACCTTTTTATGTCTCATTGTAGCCTCAGCTTGCATTCCTGATAGCAGGCAGGCATTTTTAAAGGCAGGCATTTGGCAATTAATTTACAATGCAAGCCAAAGTATGCCACTACCACCATAACCTATTGAACCAGAAAAACACCTTGAGAATACAGTCACAATCTAACAGATATTCATCATAGAAATCACGCAGATATATTGTGCCACTTGGCGGAGATTTGCACTCCACAAAGCGCACCTTTCTAGTTGCACAGCGTGATTGTGCACAAAGAAGATCCACTCTCGTGGCTTGAATTGTTGCTCTCCAAAGCTCTGGTCAGGAGCTCGGCTGAAGCCAGGTCAAGATGATTCACCCCCGCTCAGTGGTTCGGGTGAAATGCACCCTACGGTACTGTGGTTTTCATGTGCCTTTGATCTGAGGCTATGAAGCATTTAATTAGGGAGGGGTCATTTCACCGGCAGCGTGCAACCTTTACATCCATAATACAGACTACAGGCAGGCAGTAATTAGAGCAGCAGTTCTCAGACAAAACTCACTATTGCGTGATTGTTTGTCTTTGTCTTATTTGATTGAATACCCAGTTTTACACATATTAAAGACTCTTCCAAAACACAGTGATCAATACTGCTACTTCAACACTATCAGTGCCGGCCTTGTTTACCTTTTTACCCCGTTGAATGCCATCATCCACTTCAATGTTAGCGTTAAAAACGCATAATCTATGTTTTAAATTATGTGTCTAATCTGCCCGTCGCTTATCAATGACTTGTTTGCAGTCAACATTGTCGAAACGGATTGTTTTTTAATCGGTTCATATCCTTTTTATAGCATTTCGAAAAGCTATCGTTCTCTCGAAAATTTTTGGAAAATTTAAAGATTACCCCATAAACGGCATTTATTGGAATATTCTCTAATACACTAGACACGTTGTCATTTGTCGGCCTATTTATTAATCGTTTTCAAATAAACGCTAGATTATCGATAGTATATGTATGTGTACTTATGCACACTATACAGGCGGGCTGAAAAATCTATTATCCATTTCCTCAAGATCACACACACACACACATATACACACACACGGCACATGCTGATATCTCAGTGAATACAGCTCTGATTACCCCAAGACTGGTAACATACATCCTTACCTTAGATCAGATGTTCTCCAAAAAGATTATTCCAATTCCTGATCGCCATTCCAAATATCGATCGCGTTTATTGATTGATTATAAAATAAATAATTAATAATAAAAAAATCAAACGACAATACACGTCGTCGGCACTCAGCGGTGCGGGGGAGCCCCGGAGCTTAGGGGGCCCGCCCGACTGTAGGCTATCCTCTTTTTTTGATCCACTTTTTCTCCCATTTTTCTATATTTTTCTCCCATCCCAATTTCGTAACAGCAGTCGCATCTTTTCACCTGCGCAGCTCGATCTCTGAGTGGCGAGGAGTAACGCGTGGGAGGCTCACGCTGCCCCCGACACTTCCTGATTCTACTGCGCAGGCGCACCAACCGACCTGTAGGAGTCGCTGTCCACAACGCCCGATCCCCACCCATCAGTTTCCCACCCCCTAATACGGCCAATGTGTATTAGTACGGACGACCAGCTAAACTGAAAGCAAATGTGGAGCGCTGGGCTCGAACAGGCAAGCCCAGCGTCTCCAGATTTCGTGGCGAGCGCCTTGCCCACTACGCCACGTAGCCGCCACGACTGTAGGCTATCCTCTTAGATTTCGTAACGCGGGAACAGGCTATGTTGCTAGGCACCCCGTCCCCGTCATGTGTACGCTGTAGTACAACAGTGTATCATTATAATTATTTGCTCACCTGCGATAGGGCTAGCCGGCTGATAACTAATGTTCATTGGCAGGCTGGGCAGCGTTCAAAACAAAGCGGGAAGCGCAGGTAAAAATGAAGCGCAAATACCCAAGCGGTGCTCAGAAAAACAGGATGAGAGCGAAAGCCGAACAGGAGACGGCAAAGCTACCAAAAAGAACATCATTGGTCCAGCAGGCAGCAAAGGTAGACTGACTCTAACATTACTGAAGATGCATCGGCAGTAAGCTCTTCACCCAGCCTGGCCACCGCTAGCAACCCCCCGGTCAGCTCCGAGGCCAGGCAGACAGCAGACACACAGCCCAGCCAGGCCCCCAGCCACGCTACAGCCGCCCAGACAGGTTAGAATAATAGAAAGTTTTATTCGCCATAACCAGTACGAGTAGGCTACAGGTTACATTGGAATTGGAATCTAATCCGTAAATTTTTTAGTACATGGTTTAAATTGTGCGCATAACGTGCCATAAGTTCTATAGATAAGAAATTACCATTATCTATATCACCTATTTTCTCTCACTGACTCCGGAAAGCAGAGTTGCGAGAGGCTAGTGTTAGTGTACTAACATCAGTTATTCTGGTTAGGACCTCGGTCCAAAACCCCAACTCTCTCGTAAAACTATCAGATGATATTTGCGCGTCAATGGTCAGATTATGTTTCCGCCGCCGCGTATCATAAACGACACATGTTGCCAAATGAGAGCGAGAGAATTCGTGTTCTTTAATCTTTTTAGAGAGACCCTGCCAATAATTTATTCCTATTCTCCACGCTTGGTGGAGGTGATGGGCAGACGGTCTATCACCAAACAGCCAGCACAAAATTATGTTGTGTCTGTCCACTATGTTTGTTACTTTTGTTATTCCCCCCCCTATGTAAAGCGACCTTGGGTCTTTTGAAAGGCGCTATATAAAATGAAGCTATTATTATTATTATTATTATTAACGATTCTAGTATTGAGAGCCGACACTAGATTTAAAGAGTGTTGGACTTTGCGCAGAAGAATGCCAGGAGACGTGCTCGTATAAAATAATAGGCCTATACAATAGAAAGCAGCTCCTGACTGCATCCTCTACTGTGTAGCCTATAGGATGTGTTTTTTCTTTTATACAGAATTATGTTATGTGAACCGTTCCGTTGTGTGAACTCAAATTATGATATGGCTATAACGTTCTACAATACCTTCATGTTACAAAAAATACAAAGCCACTTGTATTTGTCAATGAATGATGCCTGAAAAAATAAACATTTAAAAAAAAGCGTTGTGGCCGCGATGTCTATCCCATGTCACTTTATTATTGATTATTGATTTATTGATTATTGATGGTCCGACCTGCGGGGGAGCCCCGAAATATTGCGCAACACCACTGCACAGACAGCATTGTATTTTCAACATCCTATTCAAACAAAGTGGAGGCAAAGGCTGCGGTTACACACAGGGCCATTTTCGTTTTGTTTCATTCGCTTTTCAGAGCGCTGCATATTGGCAGGCAAGTAAGAGTTAAGGTAGACGTCGTTTTGTCTCGTCTACTATATACATGTAGTACAATGCCAAAGCAGTAGGCGGCGATGTAGTTCAGACATGAAGGCAATTTTCAACCAATCAGAAAAGGTTGAACGCTCACTACACTTCCTGCTTAACACTTTGATCGCCAGGCTTAAATTCATAATTTACCATCCTCCGCCAGCCCTATTTAATATGGAGAAGGTCCCCTTCTTTGCAGGGCTATAACTTTTTAAATTATATTGCTAAATTGACATTACTATGGCCCATTCAACGTCCTATATCTATTGTTCAGGGTGTAGCAACGTTATACTTTTTCATTCACATATTCATACTAAAATACGGTCTAAAGTATAAGTATGTTTTTATCGTTTTCTGCAGCTTTCTCCAGAACGTGATTTATAGCCCAAAATGAATTATATTGATGATCAAATACAGTTTGATAGCAATCTGCGCGAGATAAAAAATGTCAAATGGACGTGCTTCTAGAAGTTACTACTGATCATCTGATGTTGACCGGATGGGGGGGGGGGGGGGGTCGTTTATAATTCCGTGGCCAACGTTATATGATTCATCTAGTGTGGGTGATATGATCATTAGAGCAGTTAGTATCGAACACGTTAGAAAATAACGTTGAATCTTACCGTAGCTTCCTCGTAGCGTTGGGCGATGAGCGTGGAACAGAAATTTTCCTATTATGGGATGTAGAAATATGCAATCCATTTCCAGGTTGTATAATAGTATATACGTCCAAATCATGTTGTTTATCGAGTTATTTGCAACCGATCGATGTCCAGTGTATCAAGATGGAGTCCCGCTAACGATAGCGAGTGCCCGGACGAAATATGAGAGACCACCACTTCCGGCACATCACTTCCTGTTTGGGCGATCCGCCGATCGGCCACCAGATGGCGCTCTTGAACCGTTGGAGAGTTGAGAGGGGATCAACAGTATATCTCAAGTGTCCGGGGGAGAAATATGATTTCGATCACAGATTTTTGAAATATTGATATCAAAGACGTGGTACGGCGTCTTTGGCAGAATGAGCATGGCGAGGAAAGACGTCGTACGGCGGTTTTGGCGACCATAGTGTTAAAAACAACAAAGTCACCATCTTTAAATACCTCGCGTTAGCCATTTAGCCACATAGCATTTATTTTTTAGCAAGAAATAAAGTGCAATAAACTAAAAACGGATACATTCACTGTGTGTTCTGCCTCATTTGTTGATGATTTGTTGATGAAACAAAACTAACATCAACACAATTGACCACTGTGAAGGGTAATTTCACATTCTTAATCCTCTGGGGCCCCACAACAGGGGTGATCGTGAAGTCATGTTATCCTTCTCTCAAAAACTGTTAAAACACTATATCCATTCATTATATTCAGAGCAGGCCAGATAACGCTTGCATCCAAGGCCGCAGCGAGCCCTCCTCAAAAGCCCATTCCATTTGACTCCCTAAATGACCATATAAAGCCAACCCAATCAGAGACGATCAAGGCGTCTCTATTCCACTGTGTTAAAACACATGACACTTTTGCTTTTTGTCACTTTCACTCTGACAGACCTGTGAATATGCACTCTGACAGACTGAAAGTCCGTCCGTATGGGCGTACTGTATTATTTTCTTTTCCAATAAACCTGTATTGTATTCATTTAACGTGAGTATTCCGGCTGTCACTATCTGCTCCTGTTTGATTATTTCAGAATATCTGATTCGCAGTGTGACACTGTTTTAGGCTGCTGGATGTCCGTGGAGAACCTGGTGGTTTGCACGCTGATTTAAGGCCAATCTCTTGTCTCTGTCATCCCTGGAGACGTCAAAATCCACCACATTCTTGGTGTCTGAAGCGGGGATGCCAACCGATCCTGCCGGTGCAGACAGGCTTTTCATCGCTCTACAACACAGCCACGTCTAGGACAGTGAGGAATTGTCTGTCTGCATCGGCTGGTCGGGACGGCATTCCACGGGCATTACATGCAGCGTCGCGGCGAGTTAGGTAAGCAGGAGTGGGGGGGCCGTCTGAATATTGTAATCTATCTGTGTTAAGATAAGCTATATACGTGCTTAAAGGGATTGGGTGACAATGCGAGAAGCTCAACTCTGGGTGGGCTTTGGTCACTATCTGTGTTAAGATAAGCTATATATGTGCTTAAAGGGATTTGGTGACAATGCGAGAAGCTCAACTCTGGGTGGGCTTTGGTCACTATCTGTGTTAAGATAAGCTATATACGTGCTTAAAGGGATTGGGTGACAATGCGAGAAGCTCAACTCTGGGTGGGCTTTGGTCACTATCTGTGTTAAGATAAGCTATATACGTGCTTAAAGGGATTGGGTGACAATGCGAGAAGCTCAACTCTGGGTGGGCTTTGGTCACTATCTGTGTTAAGATAAGCTATATACGTGCTTAAAGGGATTGGGTGACAATGCGAGAAGCTCAACTCTGGGTGGGCTTTGGTCACTATCTGTGTTAAGATAAGCATATACGTGCTTAAAGGGATTGGGTGACAATGCGAGAAGCTCAACTCTGGGTGGGCTTTGGTCACTATCTGTGTTAAGATAAGCTATATACGTGTTTAAAGGGATTGGGTGACAATGCGAGAAGCTCAACTCTGGGTGGGCTTTGGTCACTATCTGTGTTAAGATAAGCTACATACATGCTTAAAGGGATTGGGTGACACTGCGATAAGTTTCAACCCTGGTTGAATTATAACCTTCTCCTCCTCCTCCTCCTCCTCCTCCTCCACCTCCTCCTCCTTCCCTCCTCCTCTCCCACCTCCTCCTCCTCCTCCACCTCCTCCTCCTTCCCTCCTCCTCCCCCTCACATTCCTATAGGCTGTCCGCATATTTTTTGGCCTCTATTCCAAGCACTTTTGAATATAAGTGCTATTCAAATGTTCTAAATTCCATAGACACTGTCTTATACAGCTTATTGAGGCACTTGTCTTTCCGCCATCACAGCGTTTGTAATACCAGCGTCCTAAAGTTGGATTTGTCATTCCTTTGGATATTTGATTGCATGTTACAACTTGTAACCCCTGGTGGTCACTATTTCCACATGTTTCAACTTGGGCGACAGCTAACTGTAAACAGTTTCCCCCCCCCCCTTTGTTTCCAGCCAGTACAACTATGAGGGATATCCAGACATGTAACACACTGACCATGTTTGAAATATATATATTTTTTTGTTGTTTGATTTCTTTTCCTTTGGCCGGCGAGATCATGCAACTCATTAACGCGACGCATGACATCCAAGATGCAGTACTAATCAACTAATTTAACCACCAGGGTAAAAAATCGCGCTGAGCCGTGGATGCACTCCGAAATACTGGCCGCTATGAAAACCAGAGACAAAAAATGCTCTGAGTTTCGTAAAAGTCAGTCAAAGCTTACTAAAAGCACGAGCAGTGAACTCCAAGCCCACGTGACTGAACTCAAACTAGAAAGAAACAGACTAAGAAACGACGTAAACTCCATGATCAAAACTGCAAAAAAGAATTTCATCAATGACAAAACTGAGGAAAACAAAAACAAACCACGTGAACTTTGGAAATTACTCAATAATCAACTAGGATGCAGTAAAAAACTTAAAACCAGATTCTCAAACATAAACATAAAAACGGACAACACGCTCATCACAGACAAGCTGGATGTAGCCAATTACTTAAACATTTTCTTCACAAACATAGCCACAACACTGGTAAACAAACTACCCTCCCACTCAGGGCTTTATGGGGTAGAACACATAGTAGCTTACTACAAAAACCTAGGGGTCCGCAAGGACGACTTCAAGCTGGAAATGGTAACAACAGATGAGGTACTCAAGAAACTGAGCGCCCTCCAACCTAACAAGGCCACTGGCCATGACAACATCCCCTCCAAATTCCTCAGAGACTCAGCAGCCGCCATCACACCAATCATCACACACATAATAAACCTCTCCATAAAACAGGGACACGTCCCCAAGGACTTCAAAATTGCGAGGGTGACCCCTCTGCACAAAAAGGGCAGCAAATTAGACCCAGGCAACTACCGCCCTGTTTCTATTCTCACCTCCATCTCGAAAGTCATGGAAAAAATAGTCTACGAACAGGTCGAAAAGTACCTAGCGGAAAAAAATCTAATCTACGAATTCCAATCTGGCTTCAGAACATCCCACTCCACTGACACATGCCTTCTCTATTTGAATGACCACATCAAACAAGAGGTGGACGCAGGCAAATACTGCGGCATGGTCATGCTGGACCTACAAAAGGCCTTTGACACGGTCAATCACTCCATTCTGATTGACAAGCTAAAAGCAATTGGTTTTGATAGTCTATCAGTGAGCTGGATGCAATCCTACCTTGAGGGGAGGGAACAGATGGTGGAGGTAAACGGTACCCTATCCCCCCCCCTCACAGTGAGCTGTGGTGTTCCTCAAGGAAGCATACTAGGACCGCTACTGTTCCTAATTTATGCAAATGACATGTCGTCAGCTTGTGACTGCAACTTGTTCCTGTTTGCGGACGACTCAGCCCTGCTGGTCTCTGACAAGAACAAGTTACAGGTTGAAAAAACCCTCAGCTCGGAACTAGGCAGAATCTGCATATGGCTCGCTGATAACAAACTATCATTACACATGGGCAAAACAGAGTCCATTCTCTTCGGTTCAAATAACAAACTCAGCAAGACCGACGGCTTCTCAGTTACAGTGGGTGACAATATTGTCACAAGGAAAGATGAAATTACCTACCTGGGTTCCATCCTAGAGGCTAATCTCTCCTGTGACAAAATGGCATCCAATGTAATAAAAAAAGTCAACCAACGAACTCGATTCTTGTACCGGATCTCCTCTCTGGTAAACAAGAACACCCTGAAGACTCTGGCAGGAGCACTCATTCAGGGGTACTACGACTATGCTTGCACCTCATGGTACCAAAGCACCTCAAAGGCGCTAAAAACAAAATTACAAACATCTCAAAACAAACTGGTCAGACTACTGCTTGACCTTACTCCTAGAACCCACCTCACCCCTGCCCACTTTGACAACCTAGGATGGCTTAGAGTAGACGACAGAGTACAACAACTTGCAATGGGCCTGGTCTACAAGATACACTACACGACCAAGGTACCCATGTACATGTCAAAATACTTCCCAAAGGTCAGTGAATACCACGATCACAACACCAGAGGGAGCTCCACAAATCATGTTAAACCCAGATTCGGCTCAAATAAGGGACTAAACACGTTTCGCAATTATGCCACATCAATGTGGAACGCCCTAAAGCTGTAAAGGAATGTGGATCACTACCCACTTTCAAAACCTCTCTCAAGGGACACCTACGGGAGACTGCAATTCAACACTGGCCCCTGTAAATATCCTAACCCAACCCCCTCCAATGTACAGTCATTTACCTAGTATGGTTTTGTCAATAGTTCAATGTACAATTGTGTTTGTTTGTACAGTGTCTCCTCCCCCCCCCCCCCTCAATGTACAGTGTTACTTGTTTATACAGTGTGCCCACAAACCGACCTGTAGGAGTCGCTGTCCACAACGCCCGATCCCCACCCATCAGTTTCCCACCCCCTAATACGGCCAATGTGTATTAGTACGGACGACCAGCTAAACTGAAAGCAAATGTGGAGCGCTGGGCTCGAACAGGCAAGCCCAGCGTCTCCAGATTTCGTGGCGAGCGCCTTGCCCACTACGCCACGTAGCCGCCACGACTGTAGGCTATCCTCTTAGATTTCGTAACGCGGGAACAGGCTATGTTGCTAGGCACCCCGTCCCCGTCATGTGTACGCTGTAGTACAACAGTGTATCATTATAATTATTTGCTCACCTGCGATAGGGCTAGCCGGCTGATAACTAATGTTCATTGGCAGGCTGGGCAGCGTTCAAAACAAAGCGGGAAGCGCAGGTAAAAATGAAGCGCAAATACCCAAGCGGTGCTCAGAAAAACAAGATGAGAGCGAAAGCCGAACAGGAGACGGCAAAGCTACCAAAAAGAACATCATTGGTCCAGCAGGCAGCAAAGGTAGACTGACTCTAACATTACTGAAGATGCATCGGCAGTAAGCTCTTCACCCAGCCTGGCCACCGCTAGCAACCCCCCGGTCAGCTCCGAGGCCAGGCAGACAGCAGACACACAGCCCAGCCAGGCCCCCAGCCACGCTACAGCCGCCCAGACAGGTTAGAATAATAGAAAGTTTTATTCGCCATAACCAGTACGAGTAGGCTACAGGTTACATTGGAATTGGAATCTAATCCGTAAATTTTTTAGTACATGGTTTAAATTGTGCGCATAACGTGCCATAAGTTCTATAGATAAGAAATTACCATTATCTATATCACCTATTTTCTCTCACTGACTCCGGAAAGCAGAGTTGCGAGAGGCTAGTGTTAGTGTACTAACATCAGTTATTCTGGTTAGGACCTCGGTCCAAAACCCCAACTCTCTCGTAAAACTATCAGATGATATTTGCGCGTCAATGGTCAGATTATGTTTCCGCCGCCGCGTATCATAAACGACACATGTTGCCAAATGAGAGCGAGAGAATTCGTGTTCTTTAATCTTTTTAGAGAGACCCTGCCAATAATTTATTCCTATTCTCCACGCTTGGTGGAGGTGATGGGCAGACGGTCTATCACCAAACAGCCAGCACAAAATTATGTTGTGTCTGTCCACTATGTTTGTTACTTTTGTTATTCCCCCCCCTATGTAAAGCGACCTTGGGTCTTTTGAAAGGCGCTATATAAAATGAAGCTATTATTATTATTATTATTATTAACGATTCTAGTATTGAGAGCCGACACTAGATTTAAAGAGTGTTGGACTTTGCGCAGAAGAATGCCAGGAGACGTGCTCGTATAAAATAATAGGCCTATACAATAGAAAGCAGCTCCTGACTGCATCCTCTACTGTGTAGCCTATAGGATGTGTTTTTTCTTTTATACAGAATTATGTTATGTGAACCGTTCCGTTGTGTGAACTCAAATTATGATATGGCTATAACGTTCTACAATACCTTCATGTTACAAAAAATACAAAGCCACTTGTATTTGTCAATGAATGATGCCTGAAAAAATAAACATTTAAAAAAAAGCGTTGTGGCCGCGATGTCTATCCCATGTCACTTTATTATTGATTATTGATTTATTGATTATTGATGGTCCGACCTGCGGGGGAGCCCCGAAATATTGCGCAACACCACTGCACAGACAGCATTGTATTTTCAACATCCTATTCAAACAAAGTGGAGGCAAAGGCTGCGGTTACACACAGGGCCATTTTCGTTTTGTTTCATTCGCTTTTCAGAGCGCTGCATATTGGCAGGCAAGTAAGAGTTAAGGTAGACGTCGTTTTGTCTCGTCTACTATATACATGTAGTACAATGCCAAAGCAGTAGGCGGCGATGTAGTTCAGACATGAAGGCAATTTTCAACCAATCAGAAAAGGTTGAACGCTCACTACACTTCCTGCTTAACACTTTGATCGCCAGGCTTAAATTCATAATTTACCATCCTCCGCCAGCCCTATTTAATATGGAGAAGGTCCCCTTCTTTGCAGGGCTATAACTTTTTAAATTATATTGCTAAATTGACATTACTATGGCCCATTCAACGTCCTATATCTATTGTTCAGGGTGTAGCAACGTTATACTTTTTCATTCATACTAAAATACGGTCTAAAGTATAAGTATGTTTTTATCGTTTTCTGCAGCTTTCTCCAGAACGTGATTTATAGCCCAAAATGAATTATATTGATGATCAAATACAGTTTGATAGCAATCTGCGCGAGATAAAAAATGTCAAATGGACGTGCTTCTAGAAGTTACTACTGATCATCTGATGTTGACCGGATGGGGGGGGGGGGGGGGTCGTTTATAATTCCGTGGCCAACGTTATATGATTCATCTAGTGTGGGTGATATGATCATTAGAGCAGTTAGTATCGAACACGTTAGAAAATAACGTTGAATCTTACCGTAGCTTCCTCGTAGCGTTGGGCGATGAGCGTGGAACAGAAATGTTCCTATTATGGGATGTAGAAATATGCGATCCATTTCCAGGTTGTATAATAGTATATACGTCCAAATCATGTTGTTTATCGAGTTATTTGCAACCGATCGATGTCCAGTGTATCAAGATGGAGTCCCGCTAACGATAGCGAGTGCCCGGACGAAATATGAGAGACCACCACTTCCGGCACATCACTTCCTGTTTGGGCGATCCGCCGATCGGCCACCAGATGGCGCTCTTGAACCGTTGGAGAGTTGAGAGGGGATCAACAGTATATCTCAAGTGTCCGGGGGAGAAATATGATTTCGATCACAGATTTTTGAAATATTGATATCAAAGACGTGGTACGGCGTCTTTGGCAGAATGAGCATGGCGAGGAAAGACGTCGTACGGCGGTTTTGGCGACCATAGTGTTAAAAACAACAAAGTCAC
The DNA here is from genome assembly GCF_963971535.1 of Notolepis coatsorum. Taxonomy (NCBI): domain Eukaryota; kingdom Metazoa; phylum Chordata; class Actinopteri; order Aulopiformes; family Paralepididae; genus Notolepis; species Notolepis coatsorum. Next base: position 61,884,701 of record NC_140168.1, on the reverse strand, counting down.
CATCTTTAAATACCTCGCGTTAGCCATTTAGCCACATAGCATTTATTTTTTAGCAAGAAATAAAGTGCAATAAACTAAAAACGGATACATTCACTGTGTGTTCTGCCTCATTTGTTGATGATTTGTTGATGAAACAAAACTAACATCAACACAATTGACCACTGTGAAGGGTAATTTCACATTCTTAATCCTCTGGGGCCCCACAACAGGGGTGATCGTGAAGTCATGTTATCCTTCTCTCAAAAACTGTTAAAACACTATATCCATTCATTATATTCAGAGCAGGCCAGATAACGCTTGCATCCAAGGCCGCAGCGAGCCCTCCTCAAAAGCCCATTCCATTTGACTCCCTAAATGACCATATAAAGCCAACCCAATCAGAGACGATCAAGGCGTCTCTATTCCACTGTGTTAAAACACATGACACTTTTGCTTTTTGTCACTTTCACTCTGACAGACCTGTGAATATGCACTCTGACAGACTGAAAGTCCGTCCGTATGGGCGTACTGTATTATTTTCTTTTCCAATAAACCTGTATTGTATTCATTTAACGTGAGTATTCCGGCTGTCACTATCTGCTCCTGTTTGATTATTTCAGAATATCTGATTCGCAGTGTGACACTGTTTTAGGCTGCTGGATGTCCGTGGAGAACCTGGTGGTTTGCACGCTGATTTAAGGCCAATCTCTTGTCTCTGTCATCCCTGGAGACGTCAAAATCCACCACATTCTTGGTGTCTGAAGCGGGGATGCCAACCGATCCTGCCGGTGCAGACAGGCTTTTCATCGCTCTACAACACAGCCACGTCTAGGACAGTGAGGAATTGTCTGTCTGCATCGGCTGGTCGGGACGGCATTCCACGGGCATTACATGCAGCGTCGCGGCGAGTTAGGTAAGCAGGAGTGGGGGGGCCGTCTGAATATTGTAATCTATCTGTGTTAAGATAAGCTATATACGTGCTTAAAGGGATTGGGTGACAATGCGAGAAGCTCAACTCTGGGTGGGCTTTGGTCACTATCTGTGTTAAGATAAGCTATATATGTGCTTAAAGGGATTGGGTGACAATGCGAGAAGCTCAACTCTGGGTGGGCTTTGGTCACTATCTGTGTTAAGATAAGCTATATACGTGCTTAAAGGGATTGGGTGACAATGCGAGAAGCTCAACTCTGGGTGGGCTTTGGTCACTATCTGTGTTAAGATAAGCTATATACGTGCTTAAAGGGATTGGGTGACAATGCGAGAAGCTCAACTCTGGGTGGGCTTTGGTCACTATCTGTGTTAAGATAAGCTATATACGTGCTTAAAGGGATTGGGTGACAATGCGAGAAGCTCAACTCTGGGTGGGCTTTGGTCACTATCTGTGTTAAGATAAGCATATACGTGCTTAAAGGGATTGGGTGACAATGCGAGAAGCTCAACTCTGGGTGGGCTTTGGTCACTATCTGTGTTAAGATAAGCTATATACGTGTTTAAAGGGATTGGGTGACAATGCGAGAAGCTCAACTCTGGGTGGGCTTTGGTCACTATCTGTGTTAAGATAAGCTACATACATGCTTAAAGGGATTGGGTGACACTGCGATAAGTTTCAACCCTGGTTGAATTATAACCTTCTCCTCCTCCTCCTCCTCCTCCTCCACCTCCTCCTCCTTCCCTCCTCCTCTCCCACCTCCTCCTCCTCCTCCACCTTCTCCTCCTCCTCCTTCCCTCCTCCTCCCCCTCACATTCCTATAGGCTGTCCGCATATTTTTTGGCCTCTATTCCAAGCACTTTTGAATATAAGTGCTATTCAAATGTTCTAAATTCCATAGACACTGTCTTATACAGCTTATTGAGGCACTTGTCTTTCCGCCATCACAGCGTTTGTAATACCAGCGTCCTAAAGTTGGATTTGTCATTCCTTTGGATATTTGATTGCATGTTACAACTTGTAACCCCTGGTGGTCACTATTTCCACATGTTTCAACTTGGGCGACAGCTAACTGTAAACAGTTTCCCCCCCCCCCTTTGTTTCCAGCCAGTACAACTATGAGGGATATCCAGACATGTAACACACTGACCATGTTTGAAATATATATATTTTTTTGTTGTTTGATTTCTTTTCCTTTGGCCGGCGAGATCATGCAACTCATTAACGCGACGCATGACATCCAAGATGCAGTACTAATCAACTAATTTAACCACCAGGGTAAAAAATCGCGCTGAGCCGTGGATGCACTCCGAAATACTGGCCGCTATGAAAACCAGAGACAAAAAATGCTCTGAGTTTCGTAAAAGTCAGTCAAAGCTTACTAAAAGCACGAGCAGTGAACTCCAAGCCCACGTGACTGAACTCAAACTAGAAAGAAACAGACTAAGAAACGACGTAAACTCCATGATCAAAACTGCAAAAAAGAATTTCATCAATGACAAAACTGAGGAAAACAAAAACAAACCACGTGAACTTTGGAAATTACTCAATAATCAACTAGGATGCAGTAAAAAACTTAAAACCAGATTCTCAAACATAAACATAAAAACGGACAACACGCTCATCACAGACAAGCTGGATGTAGCCAATTACTTAAACATTTTCTTCACAAACATAGCCACAACACTGGTAAACAAACTACCCTCCCACTCAGGGCTTTATGGGGTAGAACACATAGTAGCTTACTACAAAAACCTAGGGGTCCGCAAGGACGACTTCAAGCTGGAAATGGTAACAACAGATGAGGTACTCAAGAAACTGAGCGCCCTCCAACCTAACAAGGCCACTGGCCATGACAACATCCCCTCCAAATTCCTCAGAGACTCAGCAGCCGCCATCACACCAATCATCACACACATAATAAACCTCTCCATAAAACAGGGACACGTCCCCAAGGACTTTAAAATTGCGAGGGTGACCCCTCTGCACAAAAAGGGCAGCAAATTAGACCCAGGCAACTACCGCCCTGTTTCTATTCTCACCTCCATCTCGAAAGTCATGGAAAAAATAGTCTACGAACAGGTCGAAAAGTACCTAGCGGAAAAAAATCTAATCTACGAATTCCAATCTGGCTTCAGAACATCCCACTCCACTGACACATGCCTTCTCTATTTGAATGACCACATCAAACAAGAGGTGGACGCAGGCAAATACTGCGGCATGGTCATGCTGGACCTACAAAAGGCCTTTGACACGGTCAATCACTCCATTCTGATTGACAAGCTAAAAGCAATTGGTTTTGATAGTCTATCAGTGAGCTGGATGCAATCCTACCTTGAGGGGAGGGAACAGATGGTGGAGGTAAACGGTACCCTATCCCCCCCCCTCACAGTGAGCTGTGGTGTTCCTCAAGGAAGCATACTAGGACCGCTACTGTTCCTAATTTATGCAAATGACATGTCGTCAGCTTGTGACTGCAACTTGTTCCTGTTTGCGGACGACTCAGCCCTGCTGGTCTCTGACAAGAACAAGTTACAGGTTGAAAAAACCCTCAGCTCGGAACTAGGCAGAATCTGCATATGGCTCGCTGATAACAAACTATCATTACACATGGGCAAAACAGAGTCCATTCTCTTCGGTTCAAATAACAAACTCAGCAAGACCGACGGCTTCTCAGTTACAGTGGGTGACAATATTGTCACAAGGAAAGATGAAATTACCTACCTGGGTTCCATCCTAGAGGCTAATCTCTCCTGTGACAAAATGGCATCCAATGTAATAAAAAAAGTCAACCAACGAACTCGATTCTTGTACCGGATCTCCTCTCTGGTAAACAAGAACACCCTGAAGACTCTGGCAGGAGCACTCATTCAGGGGTACTACGACTATGCTTGCACCTCATGGTACCAAAGCACCTCAAAGGCGCTAAAAACAAAATTACAAACATCTCAAAACAAACTGGTCAGACTACTGCTTGACCTTACTCCTAGAACCCACCTCACCCCTGCCCACTTTGACAACCTAGGATGGCTTAGAGTAGACGACAGAGTACAACAACTTGCAATGGGCCTGGTCTACAAGATACACTACACGACCAAGGTACCCATGTACATGTCAAAATACTTCCCAAAGGTCAGTGAATACCACGATCACAACACCAGAGGGAGCTCCACAAATCATGTTAAACCCAGATTCGGCTCAAATAAGGGACTAAACACGTTTCGCAATTATGCCACATCAATGTGGAACGCCCTACCCAAAGCTGTAAAGGAATGTGGATCACTACCCACTTTCAAAACCTCTCTCAAGGGACACCTACGGGAGACTGCAATTCAACACTGGCCCCTGTAAATATCCTAACCTAGTATGGTTTTGTCAATAGTTCAATGTACAATTGTGTTTGTTTGTACAGTGTCTCCCCCCCCCCCCCCCCCCTCAATGTACAGTGTTACTTGTTTATACAGTGTGCCCCCGCCCCCCCCCCCCCCCCCCCAACCACCTCCAATGTAAATTACCCAGTATGGTTGTCAATATCCCAATGTACCCAACCCCCCCCACCCAACCCCCTCCAATGTACAGTTTCTACGTCAAATGTATATACTCCCTTTTCTTGACTCCTTCTGTATCACAAACAGTACTGTATTTGCAAATCTGGTATGTCATAAATGTATAGATGTAGCAGTACTGACTATCTGTATGTCATGTATGTCATATATGTCTATATGAATTGAAAATGGGGGACCCTGATGGAAACAAGACAAACGTCTTTCTCAGGTCTGCATCCCCTTAACAATTGTATGTATTGAGCCGTACTGTATTGTACCCATTCTGCAATCTGTTAAATAAAGTTTTCATTCATTCATTCATTCATGCTGTGGAACTCAGATCTATGGAATGTGAGGGGGAGGATGGTGCGTTTCTCTCAGCGCAGGAGAAAGAAGATAACGAATATGCACCAGGGCCGTACTTCCCACTGCAGGGCCTCGCTGTCCCTGTGCAACCACACCATCTGGGGGCCCCATCCCCACAGCAGGGCCGGTGCTAGGGAAGCGGGGCCCAGGGATCAGTGGAGGCCCTGGGAGGGCAACTGGGACAGGAACTCCAGCTAAGCTCCCTGTGCGATAGCCCCGCCCTGCCACGAAGATAAGAACGCACCGCTGCTGGGATCCACAGGAACCCCTACCACGCACCCCAGTCGGCAATACAAGCTCTTTTGCATAAGTAGGACCTACCCCACCACGCCAACGACGGCCCCGGCCTGTACAAACAACGCCCGCTACGAATATCCTACCTCCCTACTCCCTGCACCTGGTATGCTGCTGTATTCAACTATGGGGAGATGACTGCTACTCTACTCAACGGCATCCAGCCTCCTTGCAACAGATATATATCGTTCTGTGTGTGAAGGAGTGGGAAGACACCTGACTGCTACTGTACTCAACGGCATCCAGCCTCCTTGCAACAGATATATATCGTTCTGTGTGTGAAGTAGTGGGAAGACACCTGACTGCTACTGAGGACGACAACAAGGGAAGCCAGTGTGCATATTAAAAAGTCAAATTTCTGATTTAGATATGGGTACATATTCAGAGTTTGAAAATACTACTTATATTAAGACTGCCATTTTATTTTCTTTGTTCTTTGTTTCCTATTAACTGCTGTCGGCGCTTCGGGTCACTGAGAAGCGCTTTATAAGGCGCCAGCGACCAACCAATATGTCCCCGGCCTGGGACTCCTCCCCTTTTCAATTTGCACCTGAACTTTTTTTCCCCTCTTCTTTCTTTCTCGAGAGTTATTGTTCTACCTTATTATGTTTTTTTATTTTTTTTATTGTACCTAAGGATGCAACATTTTGCAATTACCTGCTTGGAATTACCGTCCTACTTAGCCAAGTATGACATTATGATGTATTAATGTTGATTGATTTGATGTTCTGCATGGTGTCTTGAGACTGTGGTTTAGTGATATTGATGGTTGAAATTACCAGGATGTGCCAAAAATGGCACAAAGTGGGGAATGTGAAGGGTAATTTCACATTCTTAATCCTCTGGGGCCCCACAACAGGGTTGATCGTGAAGTCATGTTATCCTTCTCTCAAAAAATGTTAAAACACTATATCCATTCATTATATTCAGAGCAGGCCAGATAACGCTTGCATCCAAGGCCGCAGCGAGCCCTCCTCAAAAGCCCATTCCATTTGACTCCCTAAATGACCATATAAAGCCAACCCAATCAGAGACGATCAAGGTGTCTCTATTCCACTGTGTTAAAACACATGACACTTTTGCTTTTTGTCACTTTCACTCTGACAGACCTGTGAATATGCACTCTGACAGACTGAAAGTCCGTCCGTATGGGCGTACTGTATTATTTTCTTTTCCAATAAACCTGTATTGTATTCATTTAACGTGAGTATTCCGGCTGTCACTATCTGCTCCTGTTTGATTATTTCAGAATATCTGATTCGCAGTGCGACACTGTTTTAGGCTGCTGGATGTCCGTGGAGAACCTGGTGGTTTGCACGCTGATTTAAGGCCAATCTCTTGTCTCTGTCATCCCTGGAGACGTCAAAATCCACCACACCACCAAGAGCGGAGTTTAGTCTCACAAAAAGATCGTCGCCGATTTTGTTAGCTTATGTGCTAACGTGATTGGGATATGCCAGTATAACAGTATAGCATTGTGGCTAGCAGCGCAGTTTGTTAGCTTACGTGCTAACGTGATTGGGATATGCGATTATAACAGTATAGCATTGTGGCTAGCAGCTTGGTAACGTTAATGCTAGCAGAATGAATGGATGTAAACTTTATTTAACAATTGAAGAATGGGTACAATACAATACGGCTCAATACAAACAATTGTTAAGGGAATGCAGACTGTTGTAGCTTGGACTGGGCTCCTTATAACAATAACTTGACAACACATGGTAGCCGCTGCTACTTGGGACAGCTCTGCTGTAAACACTGGAAATAACCGTGCAGGTCTCTACTGCGCATGGGCATTGGGCAGAACGGCTCCATATCCGGCTCGCGCAGATTACATGGCACCATTGTCTGCGAGTTTCGGCGAGTATCCAAAACGAAAACACCTTTTCAGCGTTGCCAGTAGGACAACGCGTTTTCCTGCCAAAACGGCGTTTCTTTTTAACACTTTGAGCGCCACGCCGTGTTTTCCTTTTTACCCCGTTGATGCCACGGTCCACTTCAATGTTAACGTTAATATCGCCTAATCTATGTTTTAAATTATGGCTATGTGTCTAATCTGCCCGTCGCTTATCAAAGACTACTTTTCCAGTCAGTGCTGTCAAGGCAGATTGGTTTTTTATTGCTTCATTTCCGTTTCAGAGCATTTAGAAAAGCACCCGTTTTGAGATAAAAAACAGTTAATTCTGGACCATTCTATGATAATCGTCTTTTACTGGAATATTCCAGAACGTTGATATTCGTCTGCTTATTTATGAATCGTTTTCAAATAAACGCTAGATGATCAATATTATACGTGCACGCAAGCACATTCGGGCCGCGCACGGATAATCGCCGTATTTTTTTCCCCATCCATTTTCATTGAGTCCATTCCAAAATCCCTTATGTCATCTGGGAGACGATAGGGGGCGCTTTTTTCCACATATGATCGCCGGCGGCGCTCGGGTATACTCGGGTAGGCTCGCGTGATGCAATATGATTTCAGATCGCTAAAAACAAAAAAAAAAAAAATCTTGTGAGTGGCTTTCAACATAACTATCGGAAACCCGAGATATCTCGTGTGTGGCAGTGAAAGTGTTAACTTGGACAGCAAACGTAATCGTTGCAACAAAAACGTTGCTGTATTCCCCAGTGTAACCATGGCCTTTCAAATCTTTGCTCAGTCCTACCTTGTCTGGTGGAATTAATAAACTATGGAGCAGCTGAATATGATTACAATACATGACATGCATGAACCAGCCCCAGCCTCTTCTGAACTGAACACATTTCTATGAAGAGTTACATAGAGTAACTGTATGTACATCACACAGTAGGGGGGCTGGGTAATATGGAAGACAATTAATATCACACTTGGTAATATTGACCACATCTAGTGCACAGTGTCTCCCAGGTAGCGTGCACTGCTACTGTCACCATCGACAGTATGTGCATGATGCCATGGACAGAAACATGTGGAATTATGTTCTGGAATTAACATGTGGAATTATGTTGTGGAATTATGTTTATTATGTTGTGGAAGCACTTTGAACTGCAACTTCTGTATGAAAAGTGCTATACAAATAAAGTTATTATTATTATTATTAATTATGGGGAGCATGCCTATGTTCCTACAGCCATATGTTCCCACAGTTCCTTTTTTCATAAATTTCAAATTTGTATCTGATTTATCCCCCTTTTTCTTAATTTGGTAGCCAATTACACCCAACCTATTATCTCCTCTGGTAGTAGAGGGTTCGTCCGGGACCATAGGGCTGTGGGACCCTTGGGCTGTGGGAACATAGGGCCTAATTTTGAGAAGAATCTTAGAAATGTGAGAACATAGGGCTATGGGAACATAGGGCTTAATTTTTTGAAGAATCTTAGAAATGTGGGAACATATGGCCTCATTTTGAGAGAAAAGAAAATCTTAGAAATGTGGGAACATAGGGCTGTGGGACCATTTGGCTGTGGGAACATACTGTAGGACTGACCCCGAATTATGTCTTCAGTCAAGGGTTCAGATTATAGGCCGTTATTGAAAATAATAACTTGTTCTTAATTAACCTGCCTATTCAAATAAAGGTTGAATAGGCATTTTATGTTTAATCCTAACTGGCTCTTCTATTGGTCCATCCATCCATATCTCCCAACTCCTCCTCTTTTCCTGTCCGTGGTCAGGGAAACAAAGGCGCAGCAGGCTTCAGTTGGCTGCTGGGGTGTGGGGGTAGTGGGAGTGAGGGGGTAGTGGGGGTGGATTTGGCAAGGAGATTAGGCCTGGAGATGCAGTTATTAAAAGCCTAGTAATAGAGTAGATTAACCTGCTCATATGGCCTAATCCCTGCAAGAAACCACAATCACATCAATAGAGAAAGACTGTGTTAGCATTGCTGAAAACACTGAGGCTGTGTTAACCCTTCAATACATACAAATGTTATTTCAAGTGTTCCTTTATTAATCACATTGATTGTGAAATGCAGGTGTCATAGTGACATGGGGAGGGGAGGTACAGGCAGGAAAAGGATAATAGTAGAAATGATCACAATAATAACAATAACAATAATATAAAATAATAATATATTATATAAAATATATGATATAAAATAATATAAATAATAAATAATATAGTATGATAATAATACTAATAATAATAATAATACTAATAATAATAATAATAATAATAATAATAATAATAATAATAATAATAATAATAATAATAATAATAATAATAATAATAATAATAATAATAAAATAATAATAATAATAATAATAATAATAATAATAAATAATAATAATATTTGATAATATGGTATATTTAGTTTTAGCCAGGGGAGATACAGATGGCATCATGACAAGGTCCTCAGAGCACTTGCTGACATCTTGGAGCAGGAGAGAAGGAAAAAGTGGCAGACCCATGTGAGACCAGCCCCCTCCATCCATTAATCAGGGAGGGGGATAGCCACCAGGAGGGGTCTCTTGCAGGCGGCACAATAGTGGGAGACAAGGGTTGACCTGGGAAGGTCGTCCAAACATCCCTGAGGCCTGACATAGTCACATGCTCTGAGGAGGCGAGGAGGATCTTCCTGATAGAACTGATGTCCCATGGCAACACCTCTGAGAGGAAAGACACCAAGTACCAGGACCTGATCCAACAATGCAGGGACAAAAGGTGGCAGGCCTGGCTATTCCCAGTTGAGGTCAGCTGCAGGGGTTTCCCAGCGCAGTGGAAGACGTTCACAGCTCTGGGAATAGCAGGAAGGGAGAGGAAGACAGCTGCTTGTATGTTGGGGGAGGCAGCAGAGAGAGCCTCTTGTTGGCTCTGGAACAGGCAGGAGGAGTTGAGCTGGAACGGAAGTCAGGAAAAGACGGGCAGTCACTGCTGACCCGCCAACTGGAGGATGTTGTGGTTCATATGGTGTTGACAAGCTGGGATTCCTAAAAGTTGCTCAAACCACCTGCATCAAGAAAGAAAGGTCGAAAGAAAGACAGAATCTGCTGCCTTGGATCTGATTGGTCCTGACTTTATGACCTAACTTGCACACCCGAACGATATCAACTCGTATATACATTTGTTCACATGATAAATCTCTCACTTTACCAGTTGACGAGGACCTGCTAAACGCACAAAGACCAAAGAGGTACTCGGACCACACCACTTGGGGTTGGGCAGAGTGTGCAGCATGGTGAAAATATCAACCACAGAATGTCCATGTATTTAGATACTCTTAACTCTTCAACAATGTACTGTAGGGCTGGGTTAAAATAAATTAATTTCCTGATTCTGAATCGATCTTCATTTGAATGAGCGATTGTCGATTCATAATCCCAAGATCGAACTAGGGATTTTTTTAAATAATAATAATAATTATTATTATTATTATTTAAAAAAAAGGATCCCCCAATTTAGTCGTTATGCCAATTCCCTTTCTGGTCATTGCACACATTTCCCCACTGTCCGTCTGGGGAGGGTGTGTAGACCAGGGGTCGGCAATTAAGTTTGGCCTCGGGATAGGAATTTTCCATTGGTTCTCCCAGCCCACGTGACCATTTCTAGAATTTCCATTGGCTATAGTGACAGACATAGATAATTATTGTGGAAATACAACAAATCTATGAAACAACTTACTGAGACATCACCCAGACGTGACATAATGCAAAAGCCAATGTTCCAATAAAAAGTACATTCATGTAACTGCTTGAGAGTCAATTCTTATTTTTAACAATGCAACATGTTAGAGGTTCCTTGAACCATTGAATCGGATTGAATCGGAAATCGAATCGGGGACCTTGTGAATCAGAATTGAATAGTTTTGGGAAATCAGTGGCAATACCCAGCCCTAATGTACTGTGATTCACACACAGTGCACACAGACACACATGGTACAGTCAGAGACGAGGAGAAACCGAGACGTAAACCTCCCTAGCTACTTCTATCACCAGCTCTGGGAAAATAAACAGACCTTGGATTATGCAAGATGAATGGAGTGCCGTACAAGTATATGAGGCTTATTTGACTGAGCAACAGATTTACCATGTTTAGGATCTTAGAAACATATTAAAATGTTAAACTTGGAATGTCATTCGGCAGATCTTTTTTAAAGGGGATTTTTGTTATATTATCAGTGCATAGCCTACTGATGACGTATTTCACCTTTTTTTAGATGATAATACAAACAACAAGGGTAAATTAAGATAACGATTTGGCTAGTTTTTACATCAAATTGAGAATATTTAATTTAATATTGAAATTGACATTTCTGATATAGCAGTTGATTGTTATTCAGCACAAGTCAGTTTCTCTAATGACTTGAATGACGTGTGTGGAGCTTTCAGTGAAGACTTTGCCTCCCATAAATGTTCCCGCCTGTCTTCCCTCTTCCTATATTCCAGCCTCTTTGGTACAGTGACAACTGTACAGGTCGTTTACAGTGCACAGGGACGGCACATAAACAACAGGATACATACATATTATTATTATACAGATATTCTTCTCACACTGTATCTCTAGCAGAGACTTAATTATTTGTGTATACTAGATTACATCCTAGATCTATTTGACCCTTGCTGTGTTGCGTAACTGCAAATTCGATGTGTGGCTTACACATACAACATCAGGGATTTCTAAGGTAAATATTCCTGTTGTTGACTTGGGGTAGAAATCTGACAATTAAGACCCCCCCCCCCCCCCCCCCCCCCGCGGTGCACAGGAACTGATGCTGTGGGCAGGGACGTGCACAGGACTTTAGAAAGGCAGGTGCCCGAAATGATAAAAGGGCATGAATTATTAAATGCAATGCGAGCGCGCATAGCGCACGAGCCCGATTTTTGGGGTTAATACAAGTCTATGGCTGGAAGGACCTATTATTTACAAGAGGGGTGGCATTTCTCTTTCTTTACCTAATATTTAGATTCTATCGTGACATCTTTCATTTGGAAGGGCAGGGCAGTATATCTATATGTGCAACAGTAAAAAAATAAAATAAAAAAAAGAGGGTGGCATAAAAAGGGCACTTTCTAATGAAAAATGAAAAAGGCAGGTGCCCGGGCACCCCTTCACCCCTATGTATGCACGTGCCTGGCTGTGGGCCAGTGTTGTAGTCGAGTCACTAAATCTCGAGTCTGAGTCGAGTCTCGAATCGATACAAATAAAACATACAGTAAATGACACAGCGGTCACCGTTTCAATGGGAGTTTATTTACTTTGTGACACAATAGCCAAACAAATGCACTAGCCATCAATATCTTATGCCAAAGGATTAGGGCCTATTACAATAAAAAAAAATATATAAATAACTGTATTTATCAATTAACAAGTCCAAGTCCTCGTCTGCACCTTCTGAGTCCGAATGCAGTCAATGCTCAAGTCCAAGTCTGAGTCATCAGTGCTAAAGTCCAAGTCGAGTCAGGAGGATTCGAGTACTACAACACTGCCGTGGGCTATGTGTGGCAAGTTGTAGTCACTCATGCACTCACTCATGGACGTTCTGTGAGGGACACACATTCTGTGGGGAACGACTCATGGACGTTCTGTGAGGGACACACATTCTGTGGGGAACGTTCTGTGGGACACTCTGGTGCACACGTCGGGAAGTGCACAGATTCACGCATGTCCAGCTGGAGCTTCACAGCAGTGGCAGACAGTTCAGATCAGCTCAATTAACCATCAACTCTTCCTTTGTGATATGTATGAGTCAGTGAACTTGCTTTTATGCATTTGTGTGTGAAGAGGGTGGAGCCGTGTATCCTGCGTTCCTTTGGAGCGTACTTTGTGCACGTCCTCAGAAATTAATGCTACACATCTACAAGATGCAATGAAGTACAGTGGGGGCAGTGTGGATGTGACAGACTGTAGCACTCAACACTTTGATGAACATTGTTACTCAGCTGATAGAGTTGTACCCTTCCTGCTGACTTGTCGTACAAAACTTGTAAATCGCTTTGGATAAAAGCGTCAGCTAAATGACTAAATGTAAATGTAAACGCTGAAACTCTACATGGAAAGCTAAATGGAAACATGTCTTTTTCCAGAGACTCTTTTCTGCTGTGATCACAACATAACTTCCTTGAGTGTCGCCATGTTTTATGTTTAGGTTGCAAATCTGGATAGTGGATAGTTCATAAGGAAGATATTCTTATTCTATATAACTCTATGTGTCGACCAGAGAGGATTTAGACCTGTGTTTGGTGGGCATCCCCTCCCGCCAGGTGGGCACTAATGTCTATGGCAGGGGAAACACTGGATTAGAATAGTAGGGAACTGTTGCTCAGTTATAATAATAATTGTTAGACTAGAAGTCTTTATTTGTCATGCAGTTTAACACACACACGCGAGATGGGCGACCCACAGGAACACACACACACACTGAGTCGCAGATGAAATGTCTCTCTGCACTTTTCCCATCCCGTTGTCCTTCCCCCCATGGGCAGATAGGGCGTCAACGTGAGCCGCGCCCTGGGGACCAATCCAAGTGCTCCTGTCCGTCTTCGTCAAGGACGCCACAGCGTTAGCGATCTGTTGTGTTTTTCCATTGGGTTTATCTTATCGGGGGGGAAACCCTTGCGAGCACGGGGAGAACATGCAAACTCCACACAGAAGGGCCTGGGAGATACCCCACCTGGGTACCTGGCATCATGGAAACCTGGTCCCCAAGCGGGAATCGAACCCTGGACCTTCTTGCTGTGAGGCGACAGTGTTAACCACTACACCACCGTGCCGCAGTTAACTCACAACAACACCTCTCAGCACAGGGAAACCGCCTTTTCCTCTAGCTCAGGGGTGCCAAACTCAAATTAAATTAAAACAGATGATTTCACATTTTCCTGATGTCATTAGCTTAACTGGTCATTTTGTTTATCTATTAAATGTGTGAATACCAGCTCAATATGTTGTTGTAAATGCACATCTGTTCATTAGGTGCCTCATTGAATACAAGGAGGGCTTTTTAAAATGTCGGTAAAGGATGCATCATTTATGGGTAATTGGCTTATTATAGATATTTCTTTCACATATTTAAATTACAATCTATTAGGATTCAATTAATTATTCGCCTACAAGAGTTTGTAAGATTAATTCTAGGTTAGACTGGTCTCTCAGCTCAGCATATCTTGCTACTGCAGCTTTCACTTATCTACAATCATTTCCATGGATTTGTTTTCAGAGTAGGTATGATGAATTATCAATACTTCACTTGATAAAGTCAAATTGGATGCAACCGAATAATACCACAGCTTGGGTCTAGTGAAAACGGATGACTGACAAAGCTTTTAACTCAATCAGCGCCGGAGCGATATGCGTGATGTGTGGTTAAAAGGCCAGCGCTCTAAAGTATAGGAATACGTGGCAGTGTTTGCAGGGCTATAACTATATTCTATATTATAGCTATGGATACAATACTATGGCCCATTTGACACCGAGTATCTATCGTTCAATATGTGAAAAAGAAAAAAAGATTTCATCCATACATTCCCATTTTATACCGTGGTGAATATAAGTATGGTTTTAGAGCGGTCTAGGGACATTCCTGGGAGGCTGGTAATAGCCCGCAATGTGTATTATACTAAATGCATTGGCGTTTTGTCCCTACACATGCTACAATAAAAAAATCGAATGCATATGATAGGTATTATGTTCCATCATGAATGCATGAAAGGGTGGGGGGGGGGGGTACTTTTTTGATACTTTGATCGTCACCAACGGAATACGTTATGGACTAACGTTACACACATACGCACGGATCGCAATGAAGACATTCTTGGATCAACGCAAGATTGATATCATATAGCCCTTACCTTGACTAGGATGTACCCCAAAAAGAATATTCCAATTATTTGATTGCCATTCCAAATATTGATGTCCATTGTGTCGCCAACATAATCCACCACAAAACATGGATTGGGAGTATTTGATTCTTAATCCGAGCGTTATAACCGCTCGTCTTGCCCGGAGAAAAATAGCCGACGCGGACCAATATAATCGACGCACAGCCCAAGACACAAGGTTACAAAGGGTGCTCGATACCGCCGCCTAGTAGGATGCGGCCGATATTGCACTTTTGCTATCTCAAACTCATTCCCTATGATAACACCAGGCTCCCTGGATGGATAATGAATGGAAATATCGAATAAAAGAAATAACGATGAAAACCCGACTTTTCTCTGACATGCCTGTGTGAAGTAAATAAACAGTGTTTCATGCACTTGATATAATGTTGACAATCCTGTCTTGAGTAGCTATAATATGTCAGAGCTGTGTAACTAGAGACAGATAAACAAAGTTCAAACTAAATAGCGTGCCTTTGACACACCGCTGTGTGTGAGTGTACAAAAATGTAAACTATTCCAAGCATGATGGTAGAAATATGTCCACCGTTCGGTTCGGTCCTGAACCTTCACCTCTCTCTCATCTCTCAAGTTTAATTTTTTTCTTTACTCATTGTGTTATTTAGTGCGCGCGAACGCCGCTGTACCTCGATCGTGATTGGGTAGCTGCAGACACACCCATCCTTCAGGCCACAGGGTTTCTTTCAGCCCATGCCAATGTCCCAGACACATCGCAGTGAGCCACTGACCTGCAGGAGGCTACTGTCAGTACAGTGTAGAGAGAAAGAGAGACAGACTGATTGTATTGTGTGGAAAACGGGAGAGGAAAAAGAGGTCCATATTTCCCAGGGACACCATGGACTTTAACCACTGTGCTCTGCGTTATTTTTTTCCGTAGACGCATTTCTGGCAAGACGCTCTCTGATTGGCCGACGCCTGTTTCTACACTGGTTAAGCTTAGGCACTCTTTCGAAGTTGGTTAAAGTGGAGATGAAGCATAGCGATAAACACATAGTCATAGCATCAAATTCGTATTTAGATAAACCACAGAAAAAATCACGTTATAAAAATAAGGCGTTTCTAAGAAAAAACTATTTGTAATGTCCATTTATGTAGCATTTATGAACATGGGCGGCGCCATTTTGTTGCTGACGTCACAGTGTTGGTTTGGTGTATACACTGCTGGTTAGCTGCCTATAGTGAATGGGTCAGTCAGTAAATAAAATGTTGCCTACAAAACAACGGGACCGCGGTGGTTCTTTTTGTATTGCTCCTGGCTGTTCAAACTAATTTTACCGTGTGAAAGAGAGGAAAGTTGGTTAATTTCCACAAACTACCAGTGAAAAAAACAGTGTTGTTGGCACGTTGGCTCAGGCTGGCTGCACTCAGGCGGCGCGACCAGCCTGTTGGACAGGGAAGGAGGATCTGCAGCGAACACTTCATTGCCTCAGATTATGTTGTTGGGGTGGGATGTTTGTCCAGAAGACCACTAATCAGCTGAAGCCGGACGCGGTTCCCTCGGTCTTCGACAGACAGACCGGCCCAGGCAGTTCAGCGTCGCGGAGCATTCAGCCTGCTGGCTACCTAGCTCCACTTCAACCAGCGTCGCGGAGCATTCAGCCTGCTGGCTACCTAGCTCCACTTCAACCAGCCGAGCGTCGGGAGCTCCGGCAACTTGTCGGTGTGCTAATAGCCTCGGCAAGCTAACGGTAGCTGGCTCCAGCAGCTTGTCGGTGTGCTAATAGCCTCAGCAAGCTAACGGTAGCTGGCTCCAGCAGCTTGTCGGTGTGCTAATAGCCTCTGCAAGCTAACGGTAGCTGGCTCCAGCAGCTTGTCGGTGTGCTAATAGCCTCGGCAAGCTAACGGTAGCTGGCTCCAGCAGCTTGTCGGTGTGCTGGAGCCTCGGCAAGCTAACGGTAGCTGGCTCCAGCAGCTTGTCGGTGTGCTGGAGCCTCGGCAAGCTAACGGTAGCTGGCTCCAGCAGCTTGTCGGTGTGCTGGAGCCTCGGCAAGCTAACGGTAGCTGGCTCCATCAGCTTGTCGGTGTGCTGGAGCCTCGGCAAGCTAACTGTAGCTAGCTCCAGGCTAGGAGCTCCCGACACTCGGCTGGTTGAAGTGGAGCTAGGTAGCCAGCAGGCTGAATGCTCCGCGACGCTGGTTGAAGTGGAGCTAGGTAGCCAGCAGGCTGAATGCTCCGCGACGCTGAACTGCTTGGGCCGGTCTGTCTGTCGAAGACCGAGGGAACCGCGTCCGGCTTCAGCTGATTAGTGGTCTTCTGGACAAACCTCCCACCCCCAACAACATAATCCGAGGCAATGAAGTGTTCGCTGCAGATCCTCCTTCCCTGTCCAACAGGCTGGTCGCGCCGCCTGAGTGCAGCCAGCCTGAGCCAATGTGCCAACAACACTGTTTTTTTCACTGGTAGTTTGTGGAAATTAACCAACTTTCCTGTCTTTCACACGGTAAAATTTGTTTGAACAGCCAGGAGCAATACAAAAAGAACCACGCGGTCCCGTTGTTTTGTAGGCAACATTTTATTTACTGACTGACCCATTCACTATAGGCAGCTAACCAGCAGTGTATACACCAAACCAACACCGTGACGTCAGCAACAAAATGGCGCCGCCCATGGCGAAAACAGGGAAATTATATTTGATTTTTCAGACAAATAAGCAGGATTTCACATTTTATTATAGGACCCTGTCTTACACAAGGTACACAACAAACAAACTAGGATCACATTGTTCACTGCTTCATCTCCCCTTTAAGGTTAGAGTTTGTCTTAGAGCGTGACGGCAAGTTCTTTCGACGGTTAAGCTTAGGCACTCTTTCGAAGTTGGTTAAGGTTAGAGTTTGTCTTAGAGCATGGCGATAGAACGCCAGGTAGTTTGCAGGCTGTTCGACGCGGAAATGGGCAAAGACACAGCTCGTCACGCGATTGGGCAAACATGTCAGTGGCCAATCAGAGAGCGTCAGTCAGTGGCCAATCAGAGAGCGTCTGCCAGAAATGCGGCTACAGAAAAAAATAACGCCTGATTGATTGATTGATTGATTGAAAACTTTATTAACAGATTGCAGAATGGGTACAGTACAGCTCAATACATACAATTGTTAAGGGGATGCAGACCAGAGAAAGACTTTCGTCTTGTTTAGGCCTAACAAAAATAATGGTTGGTTTCAGGTTGCCGACCGACCCTGCCGATTTAGGTGCGACCCAATATATTTTATGAGTTTTTAAAAAAAATTATATATTAAAAAAAAAAAAAAAAAAAAATCCGATTTTTTTTTTTTTTTTAAGAATAAAGTTTCATAGAAATCTTAGTCAAACATTTAGTATTATGGATATTAAACATGCTGGCAGAGTACATGCATCCATGTTGTTGTGAACATTTTAATTAAATAAAGAAATTCCCTATCCATAGTCGCCGTGGGAAAGAATAAAATAAAAAAATAAAATAAAATAAATTCCCTACCTACCCATGGCCAAACTGACAACCAACCTGAAACCAACTATTATTTTTGTTAGGCCTTACATCAGGGTCCCCCATTTTCAATTCATCATAACATGACATACATGACATTCAGATAGACAGTACTGCTACATCTATACATTTATGACATACCAGATTTGCAAATACAGTACTGTTTGTGATACAAAAAGAGTCCACTGACTGACGCTCTCTGATTGGCCACTGACATGTTTGCCCAATCGCGTGACGAGCTGTGTCTTTGTCCATTTCCGCGTAGAACAGCCTGCAAACTACCTGGCGTTCTATCGCCATGCTCTAAGACAAACTCTAACCTTAACCAACTTCGAAAGAGTGCCTAAGCTTAACCGTCGAAAGAACTTGCCGTCACGCTCTAAGACAAACTCTAACCTTAACCAACTTCGAAAGAGTGCCTAAGCTTAACCAGTGTAGAAACAGGCGTCGGCCAATCAGAGAGCGTCTTGCCAGAAATGCGGCTAGGAAAGAAAATAACGCCTCTCTCTCGCTCCCAAGTCTATTAATCCCAACAGCGGGTCTGAGAGTTTAAACACACAAAACAGCGAATTCAGCGTTTCACACTGCTGCCCTACTTGGACCTGAATGTCCAAATCCAAGTGATTCATTGGATCATTTAAATAAATAAAAATTATCCCACTCTCAAATATGACTTTGACTTGGGCTATTATTTATTTTGGTACATTTTCTTTTTCCAGTGTCTGGTTTCCTGTGAGCATTTTGACGAGCTTGGTGATTTGGTTTGGATTCTAATGTATTGTTTGTGGGTAATTAGTGGTTTTCCACCAGGACTGACACCAAGCCAAATTATGGAACATGAAAAACTATAGCCCTCTGCTACCATCTAGTGACTAAATAATGCACCACTGATGTGAGATTCAAGATTCAAGAGGTTTATTCATCACATACATACACAAGACATATAGTGAAATGAAGGTGGCCATGCCCGCTTCGATTGGGCAAAAAATACAAATAATAATAGAATAAAATAGAATAGAAATAAAATAGACATGATAAAAGTACTAAGATAAAATACAAAAGGTAATGGGTCCTATGTACACTACTATACAGTTATACTCTGTCACTATGCTATCCTAACTATTATACAAAAACATCCAGTTATGTTTTTTCTTCTTTTTTTTCTTTAAAGTGACCTTTTTTTCCCCCTTTAAAGTGACCTTTACTTATGTGTTTAAAGTGACCTGTGTGGTGTGTTTGTGTGTGAGAGAGTGCAGAATGTGTGGTGTGTGTGTTCATGTGTGCTTATGTGTGGAGAGATCAGTGTTCAATGTTCTGATGGCCTGGGGGAAGAAGCTGAGCCTGAGTCTCTCTGTTCTTGCTGTATGCGGAGGCGCTTGCCTGACCGCAGCAGCTTGAACAGGCTATTGTTGGGGTAGTGAGGGTCCTTCATTATTCTGCAGGCTCTGGATTTGCACCTCCTATTGTATAAGTCCTGCAGGGGTGGTAGTGCAATACCCGTAGTACCCTCTGCTGAGCGCACCACTCTCTGTAGGGCCTTCCTGTCCTGGGCAGTGCAGTTTCCAAACCAGGCAGTGATGTTCTCAGTCAGGATGCTCTCTACAGCCCCGGAGTAGAAGGAGTGGAGTATCTTCCCTGATACTTTGAACTTCCTTAATTGTCTCAGGTGATAGAGGCGCTGCTTTGCCTTTTTAACCACAGTGTCTATGTGTGTTGTCCATGTCAGGTCCTCTCTGATGCGGACTCCCAGGTGTCCTGCTTGTGTTTAATGGTTCAGGGTGTTTAATTTGCAAGTATGCTAATAAATGAAATACAACAGCATTGAGAACATTTAGCATATTTCTAGATTTGTAACTAAATATAGCCTACTTGAATTGACATGACAAGCCACTAAATAGTTTGCCTCACTAAATTTGATTTGAACAAGGTTCAACAAGTGGCATGGTGGTGTAGTGGTTAACACTGTCGCCTCACAGCTAGAAGGTCCAGGGTTCGATTCCTGCTTGGGGACCAGGTTGCCGATTTGCCAGTTACCCAGGTTGGGTATCTCCCGGGCCTTTCTGTGTGGAGTTTGCATGTTCTCCCCGTGCTCGCAAGGGTTTCCCCTCCAGAAAAAGAGATGGAACCCAATGGAAAAACATGCAGAACAGATGGCTAACACTGTCGTGTCCCTGACGAAGACGGACAGACCACTTGGATTGGTCCCTGGGTGCGGCCCCACACTGCAGCCCATGTCTGCTCCTGGCTGCCCTTGGGGGGGAAGGACGATGTAATGGGTCAAATGCAGAGAAGAACATTTGATCAGGAACCCAAAGATTGCATTTGTCAATTTCAAAAAGTCATTGTCAATGTGTGCAATGAATAAAGACTAGGGATGTCCGATGTTATCGGCCTACCGATATTATCGGCCGATATCGGCATTAAAATGTGATATCGGAAAATATCTGTATCGATTTTCAATTTTTTTTTTTTTTTTACATATCTATAGAAATGATGTCCGATATTATCGGCCGATATCGGCATTAAAATGTGATATCGGTTGATATCGGTATCGGAAATTAAGAGTTGGACAATATCGGTATATCGGTATCGGTAAAAAAGCCAATATCGAGCATCCCTAATAAAGACTTCTTCAAATGTCCAGTTTAATCTTTTAATCTAATCTAAACATGTTACTATATCACACATCTATTTTCTCTCCACACTGGTGTGTGTAATAATAATTATGAATTTGGTTTGCAGCAAGGTTAAAAACATGTATGGCCAATAGCAGTAGGCCTACAATACATGACAAGAAACGCATGAAGCTGACAAGATTGATTAGAAAAGACCAAGTCCTCCACAGGGGCCACTATATAGCTATACATCCTAAGCCAATGTGCTACTACACACAAAAACAATTCCGCAGGGAAATTGTGAAAGTGTGGGTGATGCCTGTGCACCGCCGGCCAATGGGAGAGGGTCTCTCGCGACTCTCTATGACAAATGGTTGTCATAGGTGGTTGCTAGGGTGTTTCTATGTGGTTACTAAGGTGTACTAGGTGGTTGCTAGGGTGTTTCTAGATGGTTGCTAGGGTGTTTCTAGGTGGTTGCTAGGGTGTTATAGGTGGTTGCTATGGTGTTGCTAGGTGGTTGCTAGGGTGTTATAGGTGGTTGCTAGGGTGTTATAGGTGGTTGCTATGGTGTTGCTAGGTGGTTGCTAGGGTGTTATAGGTGGTTGCTAGGGTGTTTCTAGGTGGTTGCTAAGGTGTTGTAGGTGGTTGCTAGGGTGTTTCTATGATTTCTTTGCGATTTTTTGATAATCACGTCCTTAATTTGCATATAAATGATACATGGGACACTTTGACAACTTGTTAACATAGCCTATAATTTAGAAGTGGTTAGAAGTATATTTCCGGGGGGTGCATGATACCCCCCTCTTCCTACTAGACTATATGATCAACTAGTATACTAGGCAAAGACACTAGGTGACAGTCTGACAGCGTTCTTATAAACAACAGCCAAGGTTGAGGAGATATGACATTTGGCCTGAACTCCAGTTCGTGTGTGAAGACAAAAGCCATAGACCCATTCTTTGTTATGATTATTCTCATATTTATCATATCTGGTATCTTATGTATGTCATCTAAAATATGTATTTAATGTACGTCTGACCAAGACCTCTTTATCACTTTCTGGTCAGACGCTTGTGTGTCTCATGATAAACTGATAACTTTTTCTATAGCCATGGAAACAGAAATAAACTATTCTATATTTTTATACAAATTGACTCGATCTGAATTCCTACAGCTTCACTGTTTGGCTCATTTGGATATTCCACAACAACCTTCATCTCCTACTCCCTGTTTACACTGAAGTGATCAGGCTCTAAAGTAAATTATTACCTCTAGCATATATGATGGAGAGACATGGAGCCAAGCAAGGAGTCGACAGTCTGCTGTCACTCCTCCTGAAATTGGAGCTGGTCTCTCTGTCCTGGATGCCTGAATACTTTCCACAACAAATTCGTGTTTCCGCGTCTCTGATTGGCCACACGCGTTTCTGGTCATGTGACATGTGCGCCAATCGTGGGACCGCAAGTTTTTGGATGGTTAAGCTTAGGCGCTCTTTCGAAGTTGGTTAAGGTTAGAGTTTGTCTTAGAGCATGGCGATAGAACGCCTGCCCTGATTCCAAACTCTAACCTTAACCAACTGCGAAAGAGTCGCCTATGCTTAACCAGTGATAAACTAGGCGTTAGGTAGTTTGCAGGCTGTTAGACCCGGAAATAGGCGCAGAACTTGCCGTCCCACGATTGGCACACATGTCACATGACCAGAAACGCGCGTGGCCAATCAGAGCGCAAAACTCGAACGCGGAAACACGAATTTGTTGTGGAAAGCACAAGTCCTGGATGTGTGGGTCTAAAAAACCTAGGATGCTAAAACATTTCCATCTCTTTCTTTCTCCACCTTCTGCTCCACTCTTCTTCTCTTTCTCAGCCGTTCTCTCTTTTCTATACTTGTCCCTCAGGTACTTCCATTTTGACTGGCAACATTTACCTATAATCAGATAGCAGTGACAATTATTATAAAATAATGACATATTATGTAAAAGGTATCATTGACATTGCTGTCATGATCTGAACTTTCTGGACAGTCCTCTGCCGCCCCCGGGCGGTCTGTTTGCGGTGCTACAGGCCGCCGCCCTTTGTATGGGTCTCTATGTACATATTCTGTCCAATCTGTTGTCTATCATGTTCCCTGTACATTTGCTAGCGGTCCTGTGTTCTTTCCAGTATGTTCAGATGTCCTAGTCTAGCCCTGTCTTCCCTGTGTTGTTATGTTACAATGTTTATTCCTGCCTGTTAGTTTAGTGTCTAGTCTCCTTCCCTTATATTCATGTGTCCTAGCCTGTCAGCCCCCAGCTGTTCCTTGTCAAGTATAATTAGTTTCTGTATATATTCATGCCGCCCCCTGTCTTCCAGTGTCGCGTCATTGTTTGAGATCCCTGTTTTTTACGTGTTTGCTGTTTACCGTTCTCCGGAGTACCCTTCCGTGCTCTCCAGTAACCAGCACCTTTCCGTGCTTTTGTTATTTTCCCCTGTAAACTTGTATCCTCGTGTCTTGCTCAGTAAAAGCTTATTATTGGAACGTCGACTCGCTGCCTCGTCTCTCTTACCCTACACTGTCCTGCGATTGAATCCTACACCTCTCCTAAACTCCAAACTACCACAATTGCTAGCTAACGGTAACTAACAGCATTAGGACCAACGGTAACAACAATGCTAACAATATAACAACGTCAGATATTGTTTCGTACAGAGGATGATATAAACAAATAAATAACTCACCAGCAACATTCAGGGTCCAGCCGATCTGTTCCCACAAACGGGCTTTCCTGTCTTTATTCTGGTAGTTGCGGTCAGACATGTCATAAAGCTCCGGGTGGACAGAGACAGCCAACACCAGTTGTTCTTCCATTTTCTCATTGAAGTCAGGTTACTAAATTACAATGTGTCACGAGCCCCACGCTAAATATGATTGGTTGTGATTGGTTGTCTGAAAAGGCGCTCAGCTCATTACTCAGAAAAGTTCAGAAGTTTTCAACATTAGAGCGGCTGGGTGGCGCAGCGGACATTGCGCTCGTCACCAATGCAAGAGACACCGGTATCGAATCGGCTTGGGCCGGCCGTCATACTGACTCAATTGGCAGAGTTAGCGGGAGGGAAGTCGATGGGTGGTAGTCTGGTCGTTGTGAACAGCGACTCCTACAGGTCGGTTGGGGTGCCTGCACAGCACAGCAAAGTCAGGAAAATGGCAGGGGCAGTGTGAGCCTCCCACACGTTACTCCTCGCCAATGAGAGTCCGCGCTGGCAGGTGAAAAGATGTGACTGGCTGCCTTCACATGTATCGGAGGGGACATGCGATGGGCTTCTATCCTCCCTAACACATGCGAGCAACGATAAAGACAGGGGAGGGGAGAATTGGCACGACTAAATTGTTTTGTGAATTGTGTTGTTTCATGGTTGAAAATAAAAAAAATGTATCACAAAAAAAAGAACAAGGTTCACTTTTAGTTTTACTGTCCTGTTTACGAGGCTGTAAGGGAAGTACTTTTTAGTACAATGTCCTCCATTGATGTACATTTTCTTGAGCTGGATGAATAATGAGCTATTTGAGTTGTGCTTCAGGAAGGGAACTTTTTTGTAGCAGATTTTATTTGTCAAGCTTGGAAGAGAAGGCAGAATACTTTGTTTAAAACCGAGCAATAATCTGTATTATTCATGTAATCCGTATTTAGATAATGAAATGGAACACTGCAACAATATTTTGGTGTCTTATAAACCAATTGGGTTGGGAACCTTGTGTGCATGACACGAAAATCAAATCAAACAGTCACCTGTTTACAGTACATTCAATCTTATTAAAGGACAAAGGGATGAACACATCCCTTGAAGGTCACAGACTTCATCTTTTCTGACGCACCAACCCTGACAGCCAACCAATCAACCCTGACAGCAGCTCAAACTCCGCCCACTTGCACCGGTCAACCGGGAATAATGACATTGGCCTTCCTAATGCGGAGGTAAGGCTCACAGTAGGTTTATGGAAACATCACAGGTGAAAATGATGACTAGAGTTCATAGTGAACTGTTACTGTACCATTAAGCATTTGATCATTGTATTGGATAATGAATATTAGATCTTGTTTTGTTGCTGGTCAGCATTGTGCAGTCATTCAAGTGTTTGGTACCCGTGACTGATGCTCCGTGGTCTGTTACTAAGACCTGTGGTTCAGTAGAGAGGGCAGGCTGTGTGTGTGTGTATGTGTGTGTATACTTGCATGCATGTGAATATCGTGTGTGAGGTAATTGAGGTGAAGTGCCTTGCTCAAGGGCTCTGTAACAGTAATTTGGGGGAGAAGAGAGGCTTACATTCACATCACTCCCCAGTTCATTCAGTTCAAGGACATGCTTGTAAAAGCATGCGATCATCAAAAACGAGGTCCTGCGAACAATGAGGCCTTGTCCTGCTCTGCATCGACCCGAAACGCATCATCAAAAACATCATGTGCAAATGTAATTATTATGTAATTAAATGTAATTACTGTATGTGGGAAATAAATCTGACAATATCATTACTGTAACTGAGGGGTACAATTCCCTGACTGTATTGATAAGTATGGTATTATTAAACCACTACCTCTTGTACTTTAACTTCTGGCCATCCAGTACATGATATAGATATGATGAACACTTTCCCACCTGATGAAACGAAGTCCACACAAATGTACAAATCGAATATTTTATATAGCAAAGGGTATATACAACGTTCACTTGATGACATTTATGATTTGAAATGCACTTGTATGGCAAATGAGTATTCGTAGGTAAATCAACATTGAATGTCCAATCTCTGGTTACACAGGGAGTAAGTATACAACCTGGTTCTTTAGGGAACTATAGCGATGGTACTTAAATGATTATAGCTGGATACACTAAGGGGGGGGGGGTCCCGCTGGTTGTAAGACAGTAGGAGGGGGGGTTAGAAGAGCCGCTGGCGGTATCCCATCTGGCCGACGATTTCTTGGGAGAATTCAGAGTCCTGAACACGATGCCCACAGAACCTCGGTCCGCAGATGAATACAGCTGGACCCTCTGGTGGACGGTAGCTGCCGGTCCACAACGGAGAGACGTGAGGCGACCTCACTGGTGTAGAGCGCCGTCTCACCTGGACTCCTCTCCGGGGGGTAGTTCCAACACTCAGCAGTGTTGGCCGTTATCCATGGAATAATCAAAGCACCCAAAGCATGTAGATAATCCAAGCCGTGGAAGGCTCGCCGTCGTCCGGGTAAAGTAATCCAATGTACAGGTCCACTCGTCCTGGCCCGGAGCTCCTCGGATGCAAGCACCACAAGTGGTCTGCCCAGCCTGGTTAAGACTCCAGATAACGTCAGGAACGATGGGGGTGCTGCTCACTTTATAACTCTAACCGAACGATGCACCATACATAATAGACTATTATTAGCTTAATAGAAATACGTCCAACTCGACGGTATAGTGCCAAACTATGACAATTCAACTATTAATCCACACGATATCTCAATGCCTATTCTGAGGCCAAGTAGGCCTTACTGCACCACACGTGCGTCGTGGGTGAGGCTTCGCGTCTGTTACTAGGTTGGAGGGTAAAGAACTAATGGACTAAAAGAAAGTTCTACTTTACTTGCGCCATATATATATGCGCTGTGAACAAATAGTACCATTCGTATTTCGCCAGACGTATTCCTACGCGGAACCGGGCTTGCCACGACATGTTGGTCGGCACGATTGAACTTGAACCTAGGGGTATGGCTGCTGGCGCCAGGTTCTCGTCCAATGGTAGAATGAAACTATTATGGGCTGTTTAGTAGACTAAAGGGATATTCAGTGCATATTGTACAAGGAATATACAGGGGATATCAAACGATATACAAATACTATTAAATATATATCCATAAATAAATATATATATTCGGTTTAATCTGATCCTTCACAACAGCCGCCCCCTAATTAGTCCCACCTAATTAGCTAAGCAGAGACAGATTAACCGCACTGTCTACCACTCAAGGTCCGCTGTAAGGGTCAGTCAACTCACAAAGTCATGGGGTCATGGTCATCATCGATAGTATCTGGGAGTCGGGGCAGTTCTATTAGCCTCGCCACGGGTCATGTGTAAGTTCGCCCTTGGACGAGTACTTCAGCTGCTCGGACCTTGCCATCGGCACCGGTGATCACTTTGCTTACGCGGCCAGCCGGCCACATAGCTCTGGGTAGTGACTGGTCGATAATCATGACGACTGTTCCTTCTGTCAAATTGTCTCTCTCTTTTACCCACTTCTGGCGGGTCTGTAGAGACGGTAGGTAGTGGAGTAGGAAGCTGCTCCAAAACTTGTCAGCTAGCACTTGACTGTACCTCCACATTCTTCGGCCGTTCGCTTCTTCAGGCCTGTACATTGTCTGGGTAGCGCGGGGTCCAGCCGCCCAATCAAGAGTGTGTTGGGGGTGACTGGGTCGACATCTGCTACATCACTTGAGACGTAACCGAGGGGCTTTGAGTTCAATACTCCCTCGATCTCCGTGAGGACTGTCATTAGGACTTCTTCCGCCACAGTCTGGGCCCCAAGCACGGCGTACAGGGCTGTCTTTATAGAACGTACTTCTCGTTCCCAGGTTCCACCGAAGTGGGGTGCGTTCGGGGGATTAAACTGGAAGTCAATCTGGGATGGAGCTAGGTGGGTCTTAAGTTCTGGGCCCATAGCTTGGAAGCTCTCTCTCAGCTCTCTTTCTCCGCCTTTGAAGTTTGTCCCGTGATCAGACAACAATGTAGACGGTTTTCCTTTCCGTGATGTGAATCTTCGGAAGGCCATAAGGAATGAGTCTGTGCTCATGGTCGGAAGGAGCTCGATATGTATCGCTCTGGTGGTCATGCATTTGAATACAATACCCCACCGCTTCTCGGTTCCTCTTCCTCTCTTTATATACAACGGGCCAAAACAGTCCATGCCTGTGGAGTGGAATGGCTTGTCGCCGAGTCGGAGGCGACAGGGGGGTAAGTCAGCCATCCGTGGTATGCTGGGCTGCGCGCGCCACTTTCGGCAGTCTAGACAGGTTCGCTGGAAGCGTCGCACCGCTTCTCTTCCTTGAAGTATCCAATAGCGACGTCTGATCTCCGCGAAGACTCTCTCTGCTCCTGCGTGGTGTACATCCTCGTCGTATTTCTTTATGATCAGCTCTGTGACCTTGTGTCGGCTGTTCAAGACTATCGGGTACTTAATGTCATCCGGTAGATCGGGGGCTCTCCGCAGGCGACCACCCACTCTGATGAGATTATGGGCGTCACTCTCGGGTGCCAGGTGGAGCAGTCTGCTGTCTGATGGGACGGGCTTTCCTCCCTGTAGACAGTCTAGCTCATCGGGGAACGAGTCTCTCTGGGCTCGTTGTAGTAGAAGAAGTTCTGCTTCTTCGTAGTCAGCTGCTGAAATGTCAGTGGTGGACTGAATCTCTGGGTGGTGCCACAGGAATGTCTTTTGCTGCGCACTCTCTAGGGTAATGCAGTCATCTATGTTGGAGTCTGTGGAGGCGACTGTGCTCAGTCCACAGAACATAGGTTTCTTGTTCTCAGCCTCCTCGTTACTTGCTTCCCGTGGGGTGGGCGTAGGCCACTCTTCTTCCGGGAGCTTGAGGAATTCTGGTCCGTCACTGTAGATGTTGCGACGGGTGAGGTCATCCAGGGACATTCCCCGGGTGATGACGTCAGCTGGGTTGTGTTTGGTGTCCACATACCGCCAGCTCGCTGCTTCTGTTAACTCTTGAATCTCGGTGACTCTGACTCCCACGAAGACTTTGTATCTGCATGAATCAGACTTGATCCATGTGAGTACTGTCGTGGAATCTGACCACAAGATTGTTCTGTGCACCGGAATGGTGAGTTCACGTTGGATTAACGTGGCTAGATGCGCTCCTGCTAGGGCTGCGCAGAGCTCTAGACGCGGGATAGATTGTTGCTTTCGTGGGGCTATTCTTGAGCGAGCCAGGATGAAAGCAGTGTGTATCTTTCCTCCCTTCTCTTGGGCACGCAAGTAGGCCACCGATCCATAGGCTACTTCGGAGGCGTCGCTGAAGACGTGTAGATCAATCTTGCATGTCTCTGGCCTCACTGTGGATGGGAAGTAGCTGCGGCGTATATTGACGCCTGGGAGTGAGCGGAGTTCCGTCTCCCACTCTCTCCATGTTGAGGCAAGGTGTGCGGGTATTGGGTCGTCCCAGCCCTGGTCCTTGTCCCATAGTGCTCGTACAATCATCTTTGCCCTGGTGGTGTAAGGTAGAATACATCCCAACGGGTCATATTGTCTGGCGAGTGTTCTGTACACACTCCGTCTGGTGGTCGGTGTCGCCATCGACCTTCCCTGCTCTGGAGTCAGGGGTTTGTGTCTATAGTGGAGCGAGTCTGTTTTGAAGCGCCAGACTAGTCCTAGTGTCATTTCTTGGGCTTCTCCTGGGATGGTCGCCATCCAGGTCTCGCTGCTGCCAGCCTTGTCCACGGGGGAGAGGCTGCGCAATACGTGCGGGTCACTGCTGGCCCACTGCCTGAGATCAAAGCCGCCTTTGATCAGGGAGGCGCGTAGCTTGATTAGGAGAGCCTCGGCTTCTTCTTGAGTCGAAACGCTTTGTAAACAGTTGTCCACGTAGAAACTGTTCTTCACACTGTGTCGGACCTCTTCATCTGCTGCTGGGTCCTCTGCGACGTGTTTCTGTAGTGCAAATGTAGCACAGCACGGGCTGCATGTGGTTCCGAAGGGGAGTACTTCCCACTGGTAGATGGCTGGGTTCTCATCTCCGATCCTCTCTCTCCATAGGAACCGCAGCAGGGGCTTGTCCTCCTCCACTAGTCTCACCTGCAGGAACATCCCTTTGATATCCCCGCTGATAGCCACCTTGTCCTGGCGGAAGCGCAGTAGCACGCCTAGTAGGGAGGGGCCGAGTGTGGGACCGGGCAAGAGCTCTTTATTCAGATTTTGGGATCCGATCTGGTAGCTGCAGTTAAACACAATGCGATCCTTGCCGTTGTGGTGGACCTTGTGATGCGGCACGTACCATGATTCGGTCGTCTGATCGGCCTCTTTAATGTCAATCTTTGTCACGTGTCCCGCTGTGATTAGCTTCTCAATCTCAGCGCGGTACACACCCTCTTGAGCGGGGTCTTTGGCTAGGCGCCACTCCGTGTTCAATAGATAGGGCTCCGTGGCGTCTTTCTTTGCGTGAAAGGTGGGCATTCCCTCTCGCCTCAGGAGTGGAGTTGCGTATCTCATCACTCCGCCGACTGTGACTCTCTTTGTCCCTTGCTCGAGTAGGTTGATGGCGTAAATGTCTTCTTTAGAACGAATATCTTTCTTTTCGTTCTTAAAGGGCATTGTCTCTAGTGTCCATAGCCTCTCGACATGCTGCAGGAGAGTGGTGTCTTCTTCTGTCGTTCTGGAGTGGAGGCAGCTAGTGGCTGCTGTTCGGTTGAGAGATTTAGCGAGGGGGCCTTGTAGTGTCCACCCTAGGCGGGTCTCGACTGCTGCAGGACAGCCTCGGGGTCCTGTATGGACCCGGTCAATCGGGACTATGAGTTCTGCATGGTCGGAGCCTATCAGCAGGGTCGGGGTAGCGCCGTCTATGAGCGGGATAGGTAGTTGACGCAGATGCACATATTTATCCATCAACTTGGCGATGGGGTAGGTGTACTGCGATAGTCCTATTTCTTGGCTGGTGAAAGCATTTGTAATCCTATACCGTCGCTCTGGCTGCCCGTTTGCTGCGATAGTGAAGGAGACATTCTCGCCCTTTATCGTCTTTAAATCTCTTCTTATTGTCCGAATCGTCATTTGGTTCTCGCTCCCCCGCAGTCCCAGCTGGGCCGCAGCGGACGCGAGCAGAAGGGTCTTCTCTGACCCGTCATCAAGGACGGCGTAAGTGTCCATGACTTTATCTTGGTAGCTCAATGTCACACGGACTACCTTTAAGAGCACTTGGGCGCCGCTGCTGCTGGCGGGGTCAATGTACATGACACTTGCCTTGGTGCCGCTCGATGGTGCAGGTGAAGGCCGTCTTCTGTTACTGTCGTGTAGTATATCTAGATGGGCTCCGTCGCACCGACTGCACCTTTTCTTTAAGCGGCATTCGGCTGCCATGTGACTGCGCGCACATCGGTAACAGTGTCTGTTGGACTTTATCCATTGACTCACTTCTTCTGCATTCATCTTTGTGAACAGGTCACATTGTGACAGCCAGTGTTCTTTCTCACAGTAGGGGCACACCATCTTCCACTTCTCTTTTCTCGAGGGGGTACTGTGGCTCTTACTGCTCGGTACTGACTCTGATTGGTGCATGACAGTCACCGATCTTCTTCCATCATTTATTCTCCTGGGTCCCTCTCTGGAGCTTGGCGTGCTCCGCCCGAACGTATCCAGTCGTAAGCTGCTGACTTCTCTCGCCAGGAAGTCGGCTAGATCAAGGAGGGATGGTTCGGGGCCGTTAGGATCCCGGTAGTCCCTCTGCCGCCTAAAACGCTCTTGTCTTGCGGGTGGCAGCTTCTCCAAAATCCTCTCGACGTTAGAGTTGGCGTATAGCTCATGCATGCCCTTTTCCCGTTGCGCTCCCAGCATCCCTACCAGGGACTGCACTTTGATTGACAGGTCGTCTAATGAGCGATTGTCTGTTGCTGGGGGTAGGCGATCAATATGCCTTATCTCTTGGATTACGTAATCCCATATACGTCCATATCTCTGGTCCAGCGCTGCTAGGGCCGCGGTGTATGGGGTCGTAGAGGTGGCATAGGCTAGCGCTATATTGTGCGCTCGCGGTACTTTCAGGTGCTTCAGTAATATTGCATACTTGTGGCGTTCATCAGCGACATCCACCATCATTGTCTCTAAGCACATCCGGAGCTCCGTGTACTGTGCTCGATTCTCATAGGTGAAGTCTGGAAACGACGGCGTGGCAATGTATGACGCCGTGGATGGCTGATACATCGGCGAGCGTTGGGGGAGAGACCTCCTAGGCGAGTCTCCTCTTGCGCCTCTCTGTGGGCTGGTACCGACAGGGTACCATGGCCCGCTGGTCCAGGTGCTATTCCTCGGGGCTGGTCGTGCGTCGTGCTCACCCGTGAATAGAGTCGGGGGTCTGTAGCGCAGCGCCGCGGGGGTATAGCCTGGGCTGTACTGGACCTCCTGGTCCGGTGGAGTACTGTGCTGTCGTCAGGCTTGGTTCTCCTCCTCTCCCTCTTCTTCCTCTATCAGGTCTTCCAGATCCTGTAGTCGTTTATTTAGCTTCTCCGCAGTGTATGCCGCTCCTTCCTTGTAGCTGGGTCTCGCTTGGACCGGTCTGGGAAGGGGGTCTGCGGGGGGTATAGGCTTGGTCTGTTGGTCAAGTTCAGGGTCGCTTGCTCGGTTAGGAGACGCTGCCCTTGACTGTTGTCTCGACGAGTTCCTTGAACCCCTGGCGGAGGGAGAGGGTGTTGCCTTGAGGATCAGCTGCTCCATTAGCTGCGCTTGTAGCTTGTCGCGCTCGGCTTGTAGTCTGTCGCGCTCGCCTTCGCGCTGGATGAGAGCGAGGTTGCGCTCTGCTTCTCTTTGGGCACCGTCAGCGGCACGCTGGGTGTCTGCTCGGTCTCTTGCCATATTCTCTTCTGTCTGAAGGCGTCTCATCTCCAGGCGTATGCGCTCTTCTTCGCTCCGTTGCTGCGCTTGGAGGCGTTCTCTTTCAATGGTAGAATGTTCGCGCTCGCTAAGCGTCTGTGCTTGGAGTCGATCGCGTTCACCCTGAAGTCGATCGCGTTCAGTAGAGGCTGTCAGGCTGACGAGGAACGCCTGTTGTAGCATCCTCTCCGCTTCGCTGGGGGAAGGCGGTTGTGGAGGTGAGCCGCTCCTGGGTGAGCCGCTCCTGGGTGTACTCGTTGGGGAGTCCTGGAGCTCTATTTCCTCGGCGCTCTCCTCCTCTTCTTCCGTGCAGAGTTCTCTCTCTGTAGGGTTGTCTTCCTCCCGGGGCTGGTCGGGGACTACTTCTTCGGTATTGGCGGGGGGTAAAGGCATGTCAGCTCCCTCCTGGTCCCCACCGTGAGCTTGGTCAGTTACATTAGAACCTACTAGGGCCTCTGTGGTCGGGGAAACCTGGTCGTTAAGGTCAGACATAATTTTACTTTCTACTTTTACCGCGTTTACCGTTTGTAGAAGGCTAGGTAGTTGACTGACAGCGTAATCCTCTAAGTACTGAGGTGGCTGTCGTCTGCGCTGCGGGCGTTCTACGTTCTACGTTTCGTGGAGTGTTCATCATAGGCCATTTTAATATTAATAACACTATATTAATATTACACTAGTTACCCTCCGGCTCGAAGGACCAATTGTAACTGAGGGGTACAATTCCCTGACTGTATTGATAAGTATGGTATTATTAAACCACTACCTCTTGTACTTTAACTTCTGGCCATCCAGTACATGATATAGATATGATGAACACTTTCCCACCTGATGAAACGAAGTCCACACAAATGTACAAATCGAATATTTTATATAGCAAAGGGTATATACAACGTTCACTTGATGACATTTATGATTTGAAATGCACTTGTATGGCAAATGAGTATTCGTAGGTAAATCAACATTGAATGTCCAATCTCTGGTTACGCAGGGAGTAAGTATACAACCTGGTTCTTTAGGGAACTATAGCGATGGTACTTAAATGATTATAGCTGGATA
Organism: Notolepis coatsorum; assembly: GCF_963971535.1. Taxonomy (NCBI): domain Eukaryota; kingdom Metazoa; phylum Chordata; class Actinopteri; order Aulopiformes; family Paralepididae; genus Notolepis; species Notolepis coatsorum. The sequence continues at coordinate 61,851,060 of NC_140168.1, read as the reverse complement.
CACTAAGGGGGGGGGGGGTCCCGCTGGTTGTAAGACAGTAGGAGGGGGGGTTAGAAGAGCCGCTGGCGGTATCCCATCTGGCCGACGATTTCTTGGGAGAATTCAGAGTCCTGAACACGATGCCCACAGAACCTCGGTCCGCAGATGAATACAGCTGGACCCTCTGGTGGACGGTAGCTGCCGGTCCACAACGGAGAGACGTGAGGCGACCTCACTGGTGTAGAGCGCCGTCTCACCTGGACTCCTCTCCGGGGGGTAGTTCCAACACTCAGCAGTGTTGGCCGTTATCCATGGAATAATCAAAGCACCCAAAGCATGTAGATAATCCAAGCCGTGGAAGGCTCGCCGTCGTCCGGGTAAAGTAATCCAATGTACAGGTCCACTCGTCCTGGCCCGGAGCTCCTCGGATGCAAGCACCACAAGTGGTCTGCCCAGCCTGGTTAAGACTCCAGATAACGTCAGGAACGATGGGGGTGCTGCTCACTTTATAACTCTAACCGAACGATGCACCATACATAATAGACTATTATTAGCTTAATAGAAATACGTCCAACTCGACGGTATAGTGCCAAACTATGACAATTTCAGATCTACTCCTATCCAAGCTCCCGGAGGGTCATCAAAAAGAAGCCGCCTATTCTCAGTCCTTGCCCCACAATGGTGGAATGAACTACCCATCCCAGTTAGGACAGCCGAATCCCGTCCAATCTTTCGCCGTCGACTAAAGACTCACTTCTTCAACCATTATCTGAAATGATAAAAAAAAAAAAAAAAAAATCTAACCCCGACTAACCTTAATGTCATGCACTTGTCCTAATAAACTAACCTACACTGTAACACGCAACACTTTGATGAACATTGTTACTCAGCTGATAGAGTTATACCCTTCTTGCTGTCTGGTCGCACAGAACTTGTAAGTCGCTTTGGATAAAAGCGTCAGCTAAATGACTAAATGTAAATGTAAATGTAAATTCAACTATTAATCCACACGATATCTCAATGCCTATTCTGAGGCCAAGTAGGCCTTACTGCACCACACGTGCGTCGTGGGTGAGGCTTCGCGTCTGTTACTAGGTTGGAGGGTAAAGAACTAATGGACTAAAAGAAAGTTCTACTTTACTTGCGCCATATATATATGCGCTGTGAACAAATAGTACCATTCGTATTTCGCCAGACGTATTCCTACGCGGAACCGGGCTTGCCACGACATGTTGGTCGGCACGATTGAACTTGAACCTAGGGGTATGGCTGCTGGCGCCAGGTTCTCGTCCAATGGTAGAATGAAACTATTATGGGCTGTTTAGTAGACTAAAGGGATATTCAGTGCATATTGTACAAGGAATATACAGGGGATATCAAACGATATACAAATACTATTAAATATATATCCATAAATAAATATATATATTCGGTTTAATCTGATCCTTCACAACAATTACGCTTATTAGAGTTACTCTGACATGCCGAGACCTGTCAGTCAGAAAGCCAGCTGCTCAGCTCATGGTTCCATGAGTCCTGTTTCATAGCTCACACGCATCAAACACATCAATCATTGTGTTCGGTGCTAAGCATCCTGGATATAGTGACAGGTATGGTAGTATGACAACATCTGCATGCAAATCATTAGGGGTCGGAATCACAAGAAGCCCCACGATACGATATTCTCACGATACTCGAGTCACAATATTGTAATATCACAATATTGCAATATATTGTGATTTATAAAAAATGTCCAACTGCAAACTATGTCCCCAATTGCAAACGCCATGCAACCGGGTCTGTGAGCAGAAGCATGCACATGCACGGATGTGCACGCGCGTGCACAAAGAATGCGCTGCACTCGACTGATGCGACAAGTACCCACCTGGATACTTTGCATAACAATAGATATGGTCGTCAGGTGTGTTCAAATACGTCCTCGGATACATTCACACAAAACGTGTGAATGAAATATGTTACATTCCATTCCTAGAGGCAATTAGGCATTGTCTTTATTCTGTGTGCACGCGAGGGAACATTTATGCACATGCGCTGGAGCGCGCGTGCATGTGGTGTCGTTAAAACACAGTGCAACCAGGTATGAAATCACCAACGCACCACTGGTGGAAACGGAAGGAGACACGCAGAAATTACAGCTCATTTCCATTCCGAGACAATGGACTCAGTAGGCTACTTTGTTGGCGGTGTGAAACATTAATATCTTTGGAACCGTTTGTGTTCAATTGTATCTGAATCTCGCCGTATAGCATAAACGCCTAGCTGGCAGTGCACATAGATGAAGTCCAGTACACACTCCGCAAATCAGACTGAATGGTGCAACAAACTGGTCAGACTACTGCTTGACCTTACTCCTAAAACCCACCTCACCCCTGCCCATTTTGACAACCTAGGATGGCTTAGAGTAGACGACAGAGTACAGCAACTTGCAATGGGCCTGGTCTACAAGATACACTACACCACTAAGGTACCCATCTACATGTCGAAATACTTGCAAAAGGTCAGTGAATACCACGACCACAACTCCAGAGGGAATTCCACAAATCATGTCCAACCCAGATTCGGCTCAAACAAGGGACTAAACACATTTAACAATTATAACCCCCACCCCCCCCCACCCCCCCATCTGGATGTCTGGATGTAACAGTACTGTATATCTGTATGTCGTGTATGTCATAAATGTTATGATGAATTGAAAATGGGGGACCCTGATGTAAACGAGACGAAAGTATTTCTCTGGTCTGCATCCCCTTAACAATTGTGTGTATTGAGCCGTACTGTATTGTACCCATTCTGCAATCTGTTAATAACATTTTCAATCAATCAATCAATCAATCAAACCACACTGTGACAGGGTTGATGGATTATTAACTGTGCGTGGTAACGACTTCAACTGTGGCCATAAGTAACGTCATGTTGTACATCAGTATATTATCAGTATATTATGTATTGTGACGAGCCTGGTGGTGTTCAGGCTTGGCACGATTAAAAAACAAACAAATCCAACTGTCCACACAAGCACAATTTCAATAAATTAAATATATTTATTGAATAACAGCAAAAATAGTCCCATGGGCAATTAGAGTAGTCGGATAACAGTCCAAGATCAAAAACACAGGCTCTCGTACAAAAAAGGGATTGTTCAATACTCAGGGTTTGTCTTCTGGTCCAGGGTCAGTTTCACAAGGGGGTTTCTCAGCCAGTCTAGGGTCCAGTACCAACGAACACCTTCTCGCTTTCTCCTCTCCTTATAACTACCTCTCACCTCACAAACTCCATATCTCGTTCTCTCTCTCTGTACTCCCCTCCTTCCTCACCTCCACTCAACATTACTCTGTCTGTCCTAGGGTTTTATGTTATGCGTGTCTGTTGTGTGTGTGTGGTGGATGTGGGCAGGCCTGGACTGGCCATCTGGCATACCGGGCATTTGCCCAGTGGGCCGACGCATATTTGGGCCGTTATGATTTGATTAAAAAAAAATATAAATAAATTTATAAGAGATTTTTTTTTTTTTTTTTTTTTTTACATTTGGTCAACGACCGGCCCACTACTAGGCTGGGACAGCGGCCCATTGGTACTGACTGACACTGGGCTGGCCCAATCACATATCTTACTAAGCACCCCCCCCCCCCCCGCCAGTCGTGCAGGTACATTACTGAGAGGGGGGCTGGTACATGACTGAGATGGGGCTGTGGTACATGACTGAGAGGGGGCTGGTATACATGACTGAGATGGGGCTGTGGTACATGACTGAGATGGGACTGTGGTACATGACTGAGAGGGGGCTGTGGTACATGACTGAGAGGGGGCTGGTATACAGGACTGAGATGGGGCTGTGGTACATGACTGAGAGGGGGCTGTGGTACATGACTGACTGAGATGGGGCTGTGGTACATGACTGAGAGGGGGCTGGTATACATGACTGAGAGGGGGCTGTGGTACATGACTGAGAGGGGGCTGGTACATGACTGAGAGGGGGCTGGCTGGTACATGACTGAGAGGGGGCTGGCTGGTACATGACTGAGAGGGGGCTGGTACATGATTGAGAGGGGGCTGGTACCATGTATTGGTACTGACTAACACTGGGCTGGCCCAATCACATCTCTTACTAAGCACCCCCCCCCCCCCCGCCAGTCGTGTGGTACATGACTGAGAGGGGGGCTGGTACATGACTGAGAGGGGGCTGTGGTACATGACTGAGAGGGGGCTGTGGTACATGACTGAGATGGGGCTGTGGTACATGACTGAGAGGGGGCTGTGGTACATGACTGAGAGGGGGCTGTGGTACATGACTGAGAGGGGGCTGTGGTACATGACTGAGAGGGGGCTTGTACAAGTATAAAAAGCTGTGTACTGAAAAGTTTGGGTAAGTTCTTCTGCAGAAAACTCTGAATTTGTAACTTAAAGTAAAGACATATTCCTTGATACATTTGAATTATTGGTATAGAATCTCAATTCTACTACAATATTTACTCCGTATTTATATTTACAGCTCCTTTGCACTCTGGTTAGATGCCAACTACATTCCGTTGTACATGTACTTGTGCAATGACAATAAATGTAATCTAATATAATGTTGCTGTTTTCTATGAATGAATGAATGAAAACTTTATTTAACAGATTGCAGAATGGGTACAATACAGTACGGCTCAATACACACAATTGTTAAGGGAATGCAGACCAGAGAAAGACGTTTGTCTTGTTTACATCAGGGTCCCCCATTTTCAATTCATAGTGACATTTATGACATACACACAACATACATGACATCATGACATTTATGATTAATTTGACCCCTCAAGTTGATCATTCATGTCAAAATGTTATGGATAGTTTTTAACTCTTACCATTTTCTGATTAGCATTGTCCACTATATGCTTACCAACCAAACCCAGAAAACAGTTTCCAATGTTCCGTAGAAGAATCCCCTGGCGGCCTGGCCTAAACCATTCAGTTCAGCACAACGAAACAGCCTCATCGGCAATTAACATGCGGGAAAGCGCCACAAGGGGGAGCCCCTGTATCTCACATCCTGATGTTCCACACCCAACATATGATATCCTTGATGACAGTAAGACAGCCATTTTCCTGCCGGCAGTATTGTACCGTGTGATTATCTGCCCCCCCCCCCCCCCCCCTCCCCCTCTCTGCAGTGTTATTGTTTCTCGTGCGCTGCCCTCCGTTTGACCCCTTCAGTAGTTCCCCTGAGCGGCGCGGGAAAAACTCAGACAGATTGAACTGTCTCCTGAAGCCCCGTGAACATACACCACTACCCCGCTGACAAAGATAAGGGATCATACGTTGGAATCCATCCATCTCCAACCAGAGGTGTTGTACTCAGCAAAAAAAATAAAATAAAAAAAACCTTTGAACAATATAATTTCACTACAGTGTCAAGTTCGTCTGTAGGGAAAATACGCACACCGGTCCAAAATGAAGGGAGGAAGATGGATATACTCTTGTGGTATTTTTTTAAGTGAGGGGCTGGATGATGAATGCTGCCTGTTTTTCTGCTGGCGTCCTGGTGTCAGTGGTTTCAAGCTTTAATGATAAATTCTTCTCTCTTTCTTTGGTGATAGAGGTGCAGTAGCCCCGCGGGGCGATGGAGCGGGCGTAGACACCTCGTGTCATTGCTCTCTGCTTCTCCCTCCAGAGACTCCAGAATATCACATATTGACCCGGGAGCTCAATAAAAATCATGTCACACAAACAAATCAATCACGTTGTCAAATAGCAATTCCTTCATATTCAGTAACCAATGTGATTCATCCTTTATGTACAGGGATGTTCGTTAGCAGCTTCCATGAGTTACAGGCAAAATCAGCCGTAAAAACACAAATTCACACTATGATCTTGGATGGATCACATGTGATATGTGAATTATAGTTAACAGGTCTCTCCCAAAGCTACTGGACTGGCGTTGGACCCCGGGCGCTGGATTGTGTCAGATCACTGCTCCTAAAATAGTGAACACAGAGGATAGGCTACATTCCTGTAAATGTCCTTGGCAAATGAAGAGTGTTTTCTAAGAGAGACGAAACTCTTCCTCGAGAGACAAATCTACGAATTTGGAGAGGTGGTATAAATGTTACAATAAAAAAATATTTACATGAACTGGACGTTCATAACGTCTATTAATGTATTATGTTTGTAATAACAATGTAATAACAGTGTCGTAGCACATGATTATATGATGTGCTGCTCAGGGAGGTGGGTATGCTGTGACCCTACTACTGTATCTTCATTTTTCAATGTTAAAGGGATATTTCACTTTAGTACAATGTGTCAAGTTTCAGCAGTCTTGTGCCTCTGTGTAAGTGCATGGATACAGTAAGTGAGCTCAACCACTGCTGTCCCTGGCATCCGCTGTCAGCACCACCATTGCTCCCAGGTATCAGGCTCCTCATTTACTTAATTCAATTCATTCTTGGGAGCTAAATATCATATATTTTGAAGTACAAACAAGCTACTGCTGTGCATGTATGTATATGTTTGTTTTGGCATTTGATGCGTCTTTACAGAGTTATTACCTTTGAAAAATAAAAGCAGATCCGGTAAATGTGTTAATGTAGCATCCTGAATATTCTGCTAAGTATTCAGAAGTGCTGACTAAGGCCCCGTTTAGACGGAAACGCTAGCAGGTGAATCCGCAAAAATATTTTTTCAGATGTGCCTTTCGTTTATACGGAAACGGCGTTTTTACGGGGTGAAACCGTAAAAAAGTGAGACCACCTTCCAGGGTGGAATTCCTAGAAATGCGCTCTCATCTAAACTGTCAAACCGCATAAAACGATGACGAAAGGGTCGTCAAGGCTCTCGTCGCGCATACTGCTTACATCACAGGCATGCGCCAGTAGCCTAGAAGCGTAAACAAAGCATGTCTGATTCTATCCATGGCGATCACCTGAAGGCTACATTGGCAGTACTTTTAAATACACAAGAATCTGTCCCGCGGCTATCACAACTGGACCCACTGTCTGTGAGTGACTCTGCTTTGGTCCAATCACATTCCCCCACCCACAGTCTGCGAATCAGAGGCAGAGTAGGGCGGGTCTTCACAGCACGTCTGGTTGTCTCAACGACCTGAGGTGATCTGATTGGCCACTGACGTTTCTGGTCATGTGACATCTGCGCCAATCGCGTGACAGCGGGGCTCTGTCGTCTCGAGTCTTTCAGCCTTGTCTGCACGCAGAATTCCATCCCAAAACACTAGTCTAAACGTAAAATAAAAAATGAGACCGCAAGACTACTTTTGCGGTTTCTGTTCAGACTCTCTCCGTCTAAACGTAGCCTAACTGTTACTTTCCCTGTGTGTGTATAAAGTGTGATAAACAGTGTTCCTTTTGATATCTCGCCCGGTCTAATAACGAGGTGAGGTGCTACTCTTCTCCGGCTTCATTATGGATCACTAACATAACATTGAAGCATCTTTCTCCTGTGTTGAAGTGGTCCTATAGTGGAATCAGTTGCGGTTGCCAGCAGGGGGCAGTGGTGGCAGTGGTGGCAGGTGGAGCGGAGGAGAGAGGGAAGCAACGAGGAAGAGAGGATTACCTGGGAGCCAGAGCACCAGGAAGCTCTCTTCGGCAGTGAACTCGACCATGAACAGTCGCAACGGGCGTGTGCTCCGGAAGAGCCCCGTTGAAGGAGTGATGTTGAAGAGCCCCGTTGGAGAGCGACGGGTGATAAGAAGTACTTGCTAGTTGACGTGTTATCCTAGAAGTACCAGCGATAGTGTGTGAGTAAGCGATACAGAACGAAGGACTAACGTCCATAGTTAACGGGTTATAGTAGTAAGTGTGCGGTGTATTAGCATGCTGCTAACGGCTCCATCTGACTCCAGTAGACTACCGGGCGCGCGGCGCTGAAGACCGGTGGTACAGTCAGCCACGTTGCGTTAGTAGTACAACCGATAGCAGGAGGGTGCACTCAGACCCGCAGTTTAGCTGTGTTTAGGGTAGCCAAACAGTATTAGCTTGCGCGCCAGCATCAAACAACAGCCGCAGTGGACGTCTCCCCGACGCCGCAGAGGACGCCTCTTCCCACCAGCAGAGGTCGCCACCACAGCACGCTCCTCCAGTTCACCACTGCCCATGCTGTTCACCCCAGCCCGCTGGCTGTGCTCGCGGGATCGCCCGACGCCATCTTGTCACCTGGACGAGAGGTGATAGGAGTGGGTCCGCCATCTTGGCTAAGTACGAACGGTACCTCGTGTGCCCACAGCAATGTCCATTCAAGCGAACGCTAACGACCAGTGTCTAAGGGGTACCCCAAACAATATAAGCCGGCTTTAGTGTAGGTTTTATTTGGTAACGTGGGCCCACATTTACTTGGTTTCTTTTGTATTTTTGTATTATTATTATTGTTATTTGAATTCCCAATGAATCATCTACTTTGTGCCTGGGTCTCCCCTAATCTAAGCGGGGTTATTATTAATGTATTGAGCATGCAGTGCCTATGATGGGAATAGTGTTCCCCTACATTACCAGTGAGAGCACCCGGTGCCGTTTATGAATACGTGCTATCTGAATAATCTGAAGTACAACTTGTAACTGATAAACTGACCAGGCTTCATATAAAGTAGACAGAATTGGGAGCACTGTGTGTAACTCCTTCCAAGCACTGCAGACACAAGTGGTTTCCTTTCGACGGGTTTATTAAAGGCTTGGTCCTCCAATCCACCTCCAATCCACCGTGAAAACTTAAACAGAAACATAAGTCGCGTCAGGTCAACACAAACAATAATATACACGGTATGAAAACAACACGTCAGCAAAGCTAAATACAAACAAACATTAAATACCTCGTTGGCTGCATGCTACATAAAAAAGGGGTCTTATTCTTCTGTTCTTGGTAACAGTCTTGATAGTGGTACACATAGTAGTACACTCTTAGAATTAGGAGAGCCTGTACAACTCGTCTCCGACCATCCCTGCCGCTTTCTCGCAGGTGTCTTAATCAGTCCCAAAGGTAAAAACGCGACAGCAGCCTAATGGGACACCATATATGACCAGACGTCAAAATGAATATATTATAAATTGTAGCAAATTAAATAATAAAGAAAATAAGAAATGAAACATAAATACATTCTCAAATATTACACTTACAAACTGAAATAACATATAAATGATGAAACCATATAATGGCCACAGTTACACTCCCACCAAATCGCACACACGTGGGATTTCTCTGAACATAATTTTGGTTCTATTTCGTTATGGATCTCGCTCAGCATCATACTTGCACTGTACTTCACTTCGTGCACGTGCACTGAATAAAAAATTCCACCATGTACCTTTACATCCCAACATTCGTCTGGTCACACCCCCATCCGCTTACCTTCATAAGCAGGTGTGTGGTCACCTACTCGCCTCCTTCTTCACTTTCACCAGAAGAAAGTGCCTTCGGTAGATCCCCACTTGATGAGGTTGTTAGTAGAAGAAAGTTGGAAAACAAGAGATACGTTGACATCATATCTTTATTTTCTCTCTCACTATTTTCGAGAAAATACGGCGATATTGTCTTCGTTACTGGAGTGTCTGGAAGATGATGATCGTTCTAAACCTCCACCGGTTTTTTCGTATTAGGAGCTCACGCCGCTGACATGCTTCCCAACTACAATCCTCCTTGCTGCGGCTGGATGGGGTAAAAACCCTCCAGCAACACAGCTGGACTGTAGGACGCACCGACTGTTGTGAGAAGCGGTGGTTTCCAGGTTGGGTATGTACTGTTTTGCTTGCGAGCTCTGGTTGTTGTTGATGCTATGGGGGTTAGCTAACAATTTACGAAACGCCGACCCCAGGCTAGGGTCCTCTGCTCGGCTTAAAGCGGCGGTCGGAGGATCTTGGCCTGACGCCCTTGATGGCTAATCTAGTGGCCCGCACTAGGTTCTGGTGATCCCAGGATTCTAGAGCGGATGCTTCTCTGTCCCGTGCAGGCCCCATCTTTCATATACAAATGAAAGTTTACCCTAACGAGGAAATGTGGGCATAAGATCTTCTTTATCGGAAGTTCCATGCTCAAAGGGCCCCGTGTGTGTCTGGATCACCGTTGCAACTGTGTTCTGACATTGCTTTTTCTTTTCCCTGTTAGGGAAGGGATTGGGACAGCGGCCTGTCTGAAGTGTGGCTTGTTATGTCATTGTATGCAGTCCAGGTGATGGCTGGTTAGCTTGCATGCTAGTTATGGACTACTGCCAGTCAGCTGTTAGCTGCGGCGTTAGCTCGCTGTGTTTACCAGGCTGGTATACATTAGCTTGTTGCTATCAGCCGATCGGCTGTTAGCTTAATGCTACACTGTTGAACGTTCTGTGACTATAACATGCCTTAAACACTCTGACTACGACGTCATCTTTGACAGAGGATGTTAGTCGAACCTACCGGGGGACTGCGTCAACATGGAGAACCGTAGCGGCCGGGTGGCGCAGCGACGCTGCACTTGTCGTCAACACAGGAATGCTGTGTTTACCGTCGGTGCCCCGTTAGCCAGACTGCAGTTCGCTTGGCCTGCGCTCACGGTAGGAAGGTCCCGACCAGACCTTAAACACGTCTTCTTCCTTCCCTTCTAAATGTTTTGTAATAACGATGTTTTCCAAAACGGGTGTTGCTGCAATACATTGAGGATACGACGCGTGTTGTGTGTGAATTGTCTTGTCACTGGTATAGCTTCTCCATACAAACCGGGTTGTTGTTACATGTGTAAAAATGATCTGGTTAGTTGTGTTGAGAAACATCATGTGTGTTCATGTACCGTGTACTCACAACTAAGGGGGTTAATTAACCTATAAAGCTATGCTTAGTGACATATGAGTGAAGAATGAATTCTTTTCTCAGCCTGTAATGACAATGAACAGTGTGTTCACATATTAACAGGTTTACCTGTTCAACTGGGCCGTATCAAGGGTAAGGTAGGAGGGGTGTTCCCCCCAGTTCCCTGGGGCTTCCCCACCCTCCTCTCAGACATGTTGTTTACAATATATTGTATCACTGTGTTGTGGGGATACGATGTAACCCTTAGCTTAGTTGCTGGGGTTGTGCTAAACCGCTTGAGAAACTATATTTTCCTAAAGAAAAGATTGTTTGGTCACTTTTCGTGTGTGCTTAGCAAGGCCTGTGGCCGATACTAATCGAGAATTATGTATTCTCTCGTTATGAAAAACGGCGTTCCTCTGTAGCAAGAGTGTACTTGCCATTTTTTTTGGTGATAAAGGGTTGTGTGTGTCTTGTGATCTATAACTGGGTTAGGTTGGCCACAGAAGCACATGTGTAAGTCTGGTACCGGGGCTCTTAAGGGGGCCCTCTCTATTCTGTGTTTTTTCCTTAGTAAAAATCAGATAGCAGGCTAGCACATGAGCTGTGTGAAGCTGTTAGACACTTCATGTAGCTGACTATGACTGTGTCATGCTCTTTTTTGTCATTACATCGTATCATGGGTGTGGGGTCGTAAAGGGGTGAACTGGTAATCGTTTCCTCCCCTTTTGATGGGCAGGGGTTAAAACCTCCTGTCCTTCAAGGTTCCTGTCACGTTGCTGTTCGGCACGTTACAGGGTAAGAGGGGGGGGGGAGAGGGAGTTTCCTGGTCCCACGCCCTGGAAGATTGGGCGTGTGCACCGCAGAAATTCCCCCGCCATAGAGTACGTCACTGTGCGCGTCTCTGTTGGTAAGACTTCCGTGAGTTGTTCAGGTCCATATGATGGATCTGTTTCAGGGAGTGGTCAGGGCTCCTCCTCACGAAGCTCCTACTCGGGCCTTCTGTGAGTTAGGACTCTCCTTCCCTGTGAGGGAGCCTCCTCAGAGTTCAGAGCCTCCTCCTCAGATTGTCAAGGTGAGTAGAACTTCAAAAAGGAGTCCTGCTCTATTGTGTGTGTATTCGATTCAATTTGATTATTGAGTGTGTATTGGTTCAGTGCCTCCTCTTCGGAGAGCCCTAACCCAAATTTTACATGGCTCAATGTTGCAATATATTATTTTCAATCTATACAGCTCGCGTGGGAAGTCGCTCTGGGGATTTCCGTCTCCTCCCTATGGGAGGGTGGTGGGATGTAAAAATGTAAAAAAAAATTACCCTCAGCGGCGTCACAAGGGATTCATGTCAGTCTGTGTTCTTTCTTTTTTGAATAAAAAGAGGAAGGTACATGAAGCACGACGGCTCTGTGTCGTTCTCCCAGGCGACTTGGAGGAACAATGTTTGGTGTCTTGCTAGACTATCCATTGATGTGTTTGGGTCTCGACACATACATAGTGCTGGCTCAGGTGTGTTTCTGTGACAGAATCACACAGGGACTAAGTGCGCCTTGGTTGCTTGTTAAAACAGCGTTTTTATAGGGCAACTGGGATGGAGTTTTGTCTCTTCCGAGCGCCAGTTTACTAGGTTGTCTCGATGGATTCTCGTTCATATCTGGGGGATGTTAACGGAATAGATCAGAACATAGGTAGAGGGGTCTCACGCCCTTGGGGTGGGCCACTGAGCACGGTCCAAATGGGACCGTCTGGGTGGCGCCCTCTTTTCATGTTTTAGATCGACATGCATACCTACCCCCTCTTCTGGAGTGGGCATGTCGGCGTGGTTAGGACACGGGACTGGTCTGGTCATGCTGGTCCAGGTCAGTTAACCCGTTGTCCGCCGGGGATGCAGATCTGCTGTTCTGGTACCCTGAGGGACTTGTGCTTTTTTCGGGGGGGAATATGCATGGTCGGTCCGGGTGTCACAGGGTTAGGCGTTATGGAGACCCTTTGTTGGGTACATGTTGTACTCTGCACTATCGTAATGGCTTACGGCCATACCAACCTGTACACGCCCGATCTCGTCCGATCTCGGACGCTACGCAGGTTCGGTCCTGGTTAGTACTTGGTTGGGAGACCGCCTGGGAATACCAAGTGCGGTGTGCTTAGGGCTGATTCTCCATTCTTTTCGCTCCTCTCTCACGCGTGGCGAAGAGGGGGCTGTTGGGGTGGTCTTGGACCTCCTCTGGTAACCTTGTGCTTCCCGTGCCGCCGGGCCGGTCCGAAGTAAAGTTTCATTGATACCATAGGCCTGGGATAACTCTTGTTTGAAAACTGAAACACTTGTACTGCGGTATAGTCAGTGTATACCCGCAGGTGTGTTTTGGAGTTTTTTCTTGAGGGGTTATAGGAACAACCACCGTCTGTACCGAGCGGGTGGTTGATTCCCTGGTGTGTTGGAGCAGAGTCAACTCCCGGGTTACCGGTTGAGTGTGCCCCTGCACGTTCATGACGTCTGCCAATCATGTCAGCCTTCTCTGCCTCAACCCGTCTGGGTGGGTTTTTTTTAATGGAGGCTTTGTCATGGTGATCAACAACGCCAGCATACGCCCCTTCTGCCGGGGCGGCTGTTTTCAGCTGACTCCTTTGGCGCCTGTCTCATCCGCAGTGCTCCAGGCTCAGGTTACAGCCTGTTGCCTAGTTTCCCCGGTGCGCTGCCTGCTTCCGTTGGTTAACCTTTTTGTGTGCTTACGGCCATGTTGACTGCCTGTTCTGCAGGGTCAGTGTGCCAGGCGGTGTGATATTGGGGGGAAAGGGCCCGCTCTTGGAGGGGCCTTATCCGAATACGCTGGCGATGTGGGGGGCGGTGTCACTAAGTGACCACCTGGTGGGGTCTTGATGCCTGGCGTCATTGACCTCTCCGGGCCCCCGTTTTCCAGGGGATCCAGTCCCTTCAGTGGGTCTGGGTCTTCCTTCGCGCTCCGCTGCTACGGCCTTGCCACGGGGTTGGGTTTGCTCTTGACCCCGTGATTCTGGGGGCAGTAACGCGGTTGTTCCTTCCGTTCGTTCCCGGGTGGCATGCGGGTTGTGCGTGTGTGTAGTCGTGGGGTCAAGCCACGGTCTGCTCACCCTGTGCGTTGAGTTGCTTGAGTGCCTCTTCGCACGGTCGGATCCGTCTCCCTCCCGTAAGCCTCCAATAGGGAGGGTATCCTCCATTAGGGAGGGTCGGGGGGCTCGGTCCTCCCCGATCTGATGGTTGTGGGGGGCCTCAGCGGGGTACATTTGTCGGGCTATGGCTCTCGCTCAGCCTCCCTTGTGCAAGTATGATGCTGAGCGAGATCCATAACGAAATAGAACATTAGGTTATGACTATAACCAAGTTCTATGAGTTATGGTGACGCTCAGCATCAGACGCCGCTGCGGCCCTTGATCTTGCCTTGTGGTGAAAGTTTGGGAAGGAGGCGAGTAGGTGACCACACACCTGCTTATGAAGGTAAGCGGATGGGGGTGTGGCCAGACGAATGTTGGGATGTAAAGGTACATGGTGGAATTTTTTATTCAGTGCACGTGCACGAAGTGAAGTACAGTGCAAGTATGATGCTGAGCGTCACCATAACTCATAGAACTTGGTTATAGTCATAACCTAACGTTATCTTCTCTAAATTAAACATTTCTTGTGGTCATTCAGCCGCTAGTTGTGCCCCTCCTGGGGACTTGTACAGAACTTGTAAGTCGCCCTGTATAAAAGCGTCAGCTAATTGACTAAATGTAAATATCATTATGTTTTAGGCAAAACATTAAATTAGTCTGCTTCGAGTAGCGTTATAACCTTCTGTACAGGTATCAAGGAACACTTTTAGTTATAGGTTTACCTTTTAAGGTGGTGTCACTCACCAGCAATTTCAATTTTCTCACCCTACCATCTGACCTTGTGTATGGCCCTTAAACATAGACAGGTAAGTAAGAGATCATATATTTTGAGATTCTTCCTCCCTTCCACATAGATCGGATCAAAGCAGTCTATGCCAAGCAGTCTATGCCAGCGTAAGTGAAGGGTGGAGTTGCTTCCGATCTTGTGGTAAGTCACCCCCTCTTTGTCCTTCAGTACATCTTCTGTACTTTCTACACTTGACACATTCCGAGAATCTCTGTAGGCGATCCAATGATGATCTGTTTTCCTTTGCTTTAGTGTTGCACACAAAAGCCTTGTGGAGTTCAGGATCATCTTCCTTAATTTCTCCCACCTTGAGTTCTCTGACAGGTCGTTTTTTCTTCTTTTTTCTTTTTCCTTTTCTTTTCTTTTCCTTTTTTTTGAATGGTAGCGGCATGTCGTAGTGACCATTGTTCTTTTGCGTGATGGTCTCTCTCAACTTCGACAGGCACTTGATATGTTCTTGAGACACAGGGTCATGTTCTCCAGTTTTTTCTGAGAAGTCTGATTCAAGAACTCTTATGTCTGAGGGAGTCATTCCTTTTACTTGGGTTCGGCTCACATAGTGTACTTCAGTTTTGAGATTAACAGAACGTTTCACACCTGCTGTTACTCATCTCAATACTATGCGATGGCTGATTCCGATGTCTACACAGGGATTCCCATGGCCAACAATACTCCATCCAAGGTCTGTACGCTGTGCATAAGGCTGACTTTCTTCGCCAGACACAACTTCCCTTGGAAGCAGGGCTTGTGAGCAGTCGTACCCAATGAGCAGACCTACTTTACAGTCCTGCATAGGTGCAATCTTTCCTTGGAGGTGCTCTAGATAGGACCACGCTTTTGCAGTTCCATCTGTTGGTATGTGTGTTCTATTGGCTGGAATGAAATCCCGCGTATATACTGGTGGTAACAATATCTTCTTACCAGAGTAAAAGCCACGGATTTGTAAGTTGTCTATTCTTTCAGAGCTTACTACTGTGGTTCTTGAGGTCATAGTAGAGAGCTTGACTTTGACCTTGACTTTGGTTGCTTCCAACGCTTCTGCTACTTCCCTTATAACAAAGGTTGTGTCGCTTTGAGAATCCAACAGAGCGTAAACAAGGACTTCTTGTGTTGGTTGAGTCGTGGATGAAAGCCAGACAGGAATTATTGCAGTTGTTTGTGTGTTAGCTTCATGAAGTATTACTCTATGTGAAGTAGAGTTTGTGGTTGTTTCTTTGCATTGTGTCGATTGAGGTCTTTCTTTGTACCATTGTTGACTTGTACTTGGCTTTTCTTCATTTAGCTTTAGCTTGGCTTGTGGTGGTCTTTGTCCTTCTTTGGCTCGCTCCTCATGCAGACATGTAGGATGTTGCTTGTGGCACACGTCGCACACATTCCTACTGTTGCAGCTCTTTGAGTAGTGACCAGACTTGAGACAACCAAAACATAGCTTTCCGGTTTGAACAAACTTGACTCTGTCTGAAACAGTTTTCTCCATGAACGTCCTGCATTTATGCAAAGCATGCCCTGACTTCTCACAGAAAATACATGTTATGACAGTCTTTTCATTGGAACATGTGGTCAGTGCCTTTGCTTCAAAGCTTTGATATCTTGGGCATTTTGGTTTTTCAGTCTCACCTTGTTTCAGTGACTGTAGTGATGTAACAGGGTTGCAGGCAATTTTCACTTCTCTTGTCAGAAACTTTACAAATTGGCTGAAGGAGGGGAATTGGTTACGCTCTTCTTCTTCTTCTTCTTCTTCTTGGATAACCATCCTGTTCCATCTCGCTGTTAGCCAATCAGGCAACTTGAAAATAATTTTCCTGTTTTCATTACAGTCATTTAAAATGTCCAATGCCTTGATGTTGACCATGGCAGCCTCGCAACTCCTGAGAAAGTCTGCAAACTCTCTGAGCTCAAAGCTGTCCTTAGATCCCATCTTGGGCCATGCTTGGAGCTTGTCTCTGTATGCTTTTGCTATTGTAAATAGATTTCCATATCTCTCCTCCAAAATCTTCCATGCTGCAACATAGGCAGATTTGGTTCCGAGTAAGAAATAGCCATCAAGTGCTTTCTTAGCTTGTCCACTTACATACCTACGGAGGTAGTATATCTTCTCCTTGTCTTCAATGCTCTTCTGATCAATCAGTATTTCAAAGGAAAGTTTCCAGTCATTGTATTTCAATGGGTCCCCACTGAATAATGAAGGTTCAGGAATTGGAATTCTGTTGGCACTTAAAGCACCTGCCAGCATCTTAACAAGCTCTGCTGTACTGTCATTTGAGGAGGTGGTCACAACTTGTGGTACGGGCGACGTGTACAGGGACAGAGGACTTGTGGGAGCAGGCACTTTGTTGTCTGCTGCCCTCTCATGTTCTAGTATGTCTTTCAGCTCTTCTTCTGTGGCCTCCATTTGATCGTACACAAGAATTCTTGCTTGTGCTGCATTAAGACCTTTCTCTGCCTCCAAATGCTGTATCTTCCTCCGCTTTTCCTCCAGAGTCCTTTGTATAGCTCCATGTTCTTCTTCCAGTTGAGCTTTAAATTTTGCATCCTCTTCCTCTCTCTCTATTCTTCGTTCAAGCTCTTCTGCTTCTTGTCTTAAACGACGTTTAACCTCTTCTGCTTCTCGTTCTAAACGACGCTTTATGCCTGCTGCCTCTTGATCAGCTAGCTTCTTTTTAGCTTCTGCTTCTAGGCACTGTATTTCCAATTGTTCTCTTTCTTGTCCTTTTAACAATACCAGAACAGCTTGGCTTGCAGCAGCATCCGCGACAGCTTCTCGTCGCTTTACAGAAGATCTGCTTGAACGCACTGAGGTGCTTTTCCTGGAAGAAGTGGCAGAACCAGATTTATAGGTGCTTGAGTCAAAGAGAGAGTCTGCTTCTGGCCACTCTTTCTCTCCTCCTTCTTCTAACACACTTCCCCCCAGTCTAAATGTGGCTCTGGATACAATTAACTCAGAAATCCCTGCACACAGATCCACTCTTAGACGTGTGTCCTGGTCTGGAGTTGAGATGTCACGTAGTTCATCATAAATATGCTGTACATCATTAGAAAGACCTGTGACATCTGTAATGATATCAGTAAGCAGCTCATTAGACAAATGTTCTGTTGATTGTGATAACGGACCTTTAGAAGATTTAACTTGTGTCCTCCATTTATTGTAAATGTAGTTAAATCTTTGTTGCAGCACTTTGATCTTATCCTCCTGCATTGCTTTACCCTTCTCTGTTAGAGTTCTGGTTCTTTGAGATCGTTTTGGTTCCTCTTGCTGGGCTGCAGCACCTTCTACCTGACCTTCTTCAGGTCGGTCCTGGGAATTTGCACTATCCCTAACACTGTCCCCTACCTCAATTGCAGGCTCACTTGGCTCTGTCATTGTAAATCACTACTTTAAATTGACCAAAATTTGTAAAGAAAAAATACTAAATACACCTTTAAACCTTTAACATGTGTTGTACTCAAATTTGAATTAAATGCAGTACTATCCGAATAAATCAAATTGCTTAATTCAATTGGCTTTCAAAATAACCTCTATATATATATTAAGCACTTCAGAACGCTTAGAAACATGAATATTAAATGCTAATAATAGCCTTCACCTATAAATTATAAGTGTTTTTTATAGGTTATAATTTCCAAAACACACTTTAAATTAGAAATGGGTGTTCAATCAGAAAATATATTTACACTTTAACGTTGACACCTTAATGTGTGTACAAATGGTTAGCTTCAGTTAAATTATATAGGCAAATAAGTCAAAACGTTTAGCACGCACACCACAGTAATTAGAATTCACAGTCAAATATATTATAGAAACGTTTACAAAGCCCTCTTCTTGACCTGACCACTCTTAATTTATAATGTCCAAGTCCTTTATGGCTTTATCTTGAAACGCTGCTCATTAAACTGTGTGCATCTTCTTACTTCTTTGTGTTTATGCGTGTAGTGCGTATTGTTTGTGACTCATCTGTCCTTTGATGACGGCGCGCAGGCAGCGCAGCAAACAATTGTCGGGGAAGGTCCGCTGGACGCCGGCCTTAAACTTGGACTTGCTTCATCGCCCACTTGCATCGATGAACAGTCGAGTTTTCACTGTAACTCCTTCCAAGCACTGCAGACACAAGTGGTTTCCTTTCAACGGGTTTATTAAAGGCTTGGTCCTCCAATCCACCTCCAATCCACCGTGAAAACTTAAACAGAAACATAAGTCGCGTCAGGTCAACACAAACAATAATATACACGGTATGAAAACAACACGTCAGCAAAGCAAAATACAAACAAACATTAAATACCTCGTTCGCTGCATGCTACATAAAAAGGGGTCTTATTTTTCTGTTCTTGGTAACAGTCTTGATAGTGGTACACATAGTGGTACACTCTTAGAATTAGGAGAGCCTGTACAACTCGTCTCCGACCATCCCTGCCGCTTGCTCGCAGGTGTCTTAATCAGTCCCAAAGGTAAAAACGCGACAGCAGCCTAACGGGACGCCATATATGACCAGACGTCAAAATGAATATATTATAAATTGTAGCAAATTAAATAATAAAGAAAATAAGAAATGAAACATAAATACATTCTCAAATATTACACTTACAAACTGAAATAACATATAAATGATGAAACCATATAATGGCCACAGTTACAGTGTGGGTGTCTGTTTCTTCCATATATGCTAACCTAACCCCTGGGTAAATACTTGTGACTGGTATAACTATTTAACCCTTCCACCCCATTCGCAGCACATTAACACTTTCAGTGCCACCAGGGGGCGCACGACTTAGTGCTTGAATGCCACCATCCACTTCAATGTTAACGTTAATATCGCCTAATCTATGTTTTAAATTATGGCTATGTGTCTAATCTGCCCGTCGCTTATCAAAGAATCATTTTCCAGTCAGTGCTGTCAAGGCAGATTTGTTTTTTATCACTTCATTTCTGTTTGAGAGCATTTTGAAAAGCACCCGTTTTGAGATAAAAAAACAGCCCATTCTGGGCCATTCTGTGATAATCGTCTTTTACTGGAATATTCCAGAACGTTGATATTTGTCGGCCTATTTATGAATCGTTTTCAAATAAACGCTAGATGATCAATATTATACGTACACGCACGCCCATTCGAGCCGCGCGCTGATAATAGCCGTTTTCATTTCCTCATGGATTTTACAGTGAAACCGATAGAGCACATTTCACAAAACAGCTTATATCTTCATCAAAACGAGTCTGATTATCCTAACACTGATAACATAGATTCCTTACCTGACATCAGATGGTATCCAACTGGTATATTCCAATTCCTGATCACCATTCGAAAAAATCGATAAGTGTATAGATCTAACATGTATACAGTAGAACTCATGATCCGCGGCGCTCAGAGGATCCATAATGAACTCTGGTAACCCCGGCTGCATCAGTGGACTGGAAAATGTGGAGTACAGGATTTTTTCCCCCATCCATTTTCATTGAGTCCATTCCAAAATCCCTGATGTCATCTGGGAGACGATAGGGGGCGCTTTTTTCCACATCTGATCGCCGGCGGCTCTTGGGTAGGCTAGGGTAGGCTCGCGTGATGCAATATGATTTCAGATCGCAAAAAAAAAGAAAGAAAGTGGCTTTCAACGTAACTATTATAAATCCGAGAAAACTCGTGAGTGGCAATCAAAGTGTTAATTAAAGGGTCTATACAGGTGGTCAAGGAAGGGTACTGCTTAAAGGGAAGCCCAATAACACTATTGAACTGACAGTCACCGGGTGTGGGAGGGCTGTCGGAGGTACTGGGGGAAGTGAGAGTGTGTGGGGAGCTACTGCTGACCGCCTTGGAAGGCGAGGGAGACCAGAGTACCATCCCCCAGGTTAGTAAATCCTGGGCCCCATCCACTCCTGCTGCACGCCCTCCAGAACGACGTTCCGGGCCAAAGACGGGGGTACATATAGATCCAATTCTATAGTATCCTGCTACCAGGTGGCTGTGTACTACTACTCCCATAAGCAGGGATAATCCACCCTTCTACATTAAGTTTGAGTGTTGTGTATCTTTGCCTTGCACAGAATCTTTGGGGAGGGGTTACCATGGTTACCTGCTGCCTTGCTGGTTCTCAAAGATTCTAAACATTCTGTGAAAAATGTATAGTAGGTCAAACTATAGTAATGTTTGAAAGCATGCACAATTATTCTGGCTTGTGAGGTTGGTTAAACTACACATCTAGTGAGAAATAGTTCCTTTAGGCTATGAATAATTTGAAAATGGCAACATAACCTCACTCAGAAAAATATATTACACAACATAATATTGGCCTATAGTTTATTATGCTTCAGCAGTATGATATTATATTTACACCTGCTCCTCAAAATGAAAGAAAGTGAATGAGGAGCCTGACACCTGTGAGGAATGGTGGTGTTGACAGCGGATGACATGGACAGCAGTGGTCTCTAGCTTACTTGCACAGTAGAGTACTGAATTTTTAAAAGTTCTACTAAAGTAAAATATCCATTGAAAAATTAAGATATACAATAGTGTCACAGCATACCTACCTCCCTGAGCAATACATACTACATTAATAATGTGTTATTACGCACAGTCACCCGCTCTGTTAAAATAGTCAACGACCCCTCTCACCCAGCACACCACTTATTCCAGCACATGCCCTCAGGTCGCTACAGGTCCATCCTAACCAGACACACACGTTTTCCCCACAGCAGTCCGAACACTGAACACCCTGGCCTGCCCCCCTTTGCACAAACGGGCAAGCATCTGTCACCGACTGACACTGTTACCGTGACTGTCCTATATGTAATTATGTATATATGTTTTGACGTTTTTGATGTTTGATGTCTGTTTCATGTTTGATATAACCAGTGCTCAACATCTGTACCGAAAACAATTACCACCAACCATCGTTGTGTGGCATTAAAGTATCTTGTATCTTGTATCTTGTATCTTGTATTACACACTTAATAAGTTCATAGATAATTAATGACTGTGGTACCACAAAGAGCCACACGATATATACCAGCATTTCTCAACGTTTTTTTCAGTCACGGCACTTAAAATTACCATTACATTTGACAAAGAAAAATTTACTCTCCCACTCAGGTAAAAATGTCCTGTGTTCGTCTTCATATTTTAGTTTCGCTGTGCTTGTGTTTGTTAGCTACATTAAGTGTGCATTGCATTTGTCGTAAAAGAACATGACCCATGCAAAGCAAATGATTTATTTTGTTACCAAGGTGATTTGCGTATATGATTGTTTTGAAGTGGTTCTCAAGCGGCTTCCTCGCGACCCTAGCGTTGCTTTAAACCAATCATATGATTTTATGACACATCTAAAAATGGGCGGGAAGAAATGCACAGCGAAACTAGGGAGAAAGTAACTTACTTACATCTGAATTACTTTGCAAGCAGATGTCTCTTACAGGTTCCAGCTGAGAGGTATTAGCTGGCAAACACAATGGGGCCTCCTTTTACACAATGTATTTCTAATGGTATGTAGTAATAGGTATGTTTATCCAAAATGGCTATTGGCACCAATGAAATAATGCGCGCAGGAGATGTCGAACGAGTCTGGACCATTACGCGGAGAGAAAGCCATATATATCCTGGGAAACATCCCTCAAGTCAGGTATCGTCGTTTCCAGAATTTCATTGGCTACAAAAATTGTCAATAATTTTCACCATCAGAGGTGATTGGTCCGGTCACCGGGAAGCGAAACCGGAAGTGGTCACTTTTTCTAAACTGACGCTCGTTGGCTGTTTGGTCTTATAACGCGAAATTGGAAGTACGTAATATGTCAAGTAGGGTGTCAATCAAATGGCGGCTTTCTTAGCTTTCAACCGATGTATTGGTTCAGAGACACTAAAACAGCGGGACACTGTCAAACGAGGGCAAAATGTGCTGCAACGTTCGACGGCCCAGCGTTTTAAATGAAAGTATGGAAGAGCCAACACTTTTTATCAATGGATGGAGGAGCCGCACATTGATGGCCAAAGAGCCGCGGGTTGGCCACCCCTGTTCTAAACCATAAATATTCCTGGCAAACAAGTCCCACATATAAAAATAACAAAAACAATAAAGATCTCTTGGAGTCCAGGATTGAGTTCATAGACTGCAGTCTAATTATTAGAAAAGGCCCCATGGCTTCTGGGGGTTGGCCAGTAACCGAAAAGTCGCTGATTCGATCGCTGCCACTGACAGGAGGGTGTATTCCAGCCGTGAGCTGGTGACTGAAGGGTGGCTGGTATTACATCTACGGTGCCCACCATCCAGCCTAAGTGCCCTTAAGCGAGGCACTGAACCTCAAAACCGCACAGGGGATCCTGTGCCCTGACCTCTGATGAAATACATACTGGGGGGGAGGGGGGGGACGACGACGACGACACTGTGTATGTGTAACTCTTCCAAGGTGCACTCAAACAAACAATTACCCTCCTCCATCCTTCACGCACATCCTCCTTTATCTAGCAAGCCCCATGCACTCTCCCCTTAAAGAAGTCTATGCATAGTTTTGACCTACCCCCTCATCTCAATCATACAGGGAATGGATATCATAAAGTAAATCACAGTACATTTGATTTATTATGTGTATCCTTATTCATTCATTTAATAAGAAATTTTATTAATTAGGTGACACTGTCACAGTGGTTTGTTCAGTAGGTTAAACAGTTAAGTTAGCCGGTTATTTTCAGGATAACTTGACATAAGCCAGATCTTTCGGTTCCCCGACGCGCGATTGTCTATGGCAACAGATCAGAAAGTTTGAACCTGGTCCAGCGCAGGATTTAGTTCAGTTAGCTGGATAACCTGGCCATGCCCTCGCAAAAAGAAATGCCAGCTCAATTCCTCACAGTCTAGACCAGGGGTGGGCAATTATTTTTCCCAGGGGGCCGAATGAGCAACTGAAAATATGTTGGAGGGCCGGGCCAAAATTCCAAACTCAATTATGCATAATATACATTTTATTTCTATATAAAAAGCAGTAAATGGCATTGTTTTGACCCCTGGTAAGAGTGTATGTTATTATTTGGCAATTAAAAGGTGAGGTTAGCTTTCAAAAATATCATTTATTCAAATAGAATTTATTTCCAAAATGATAAACAAAATGTGAAACATTAATAACAAAGGGCATTTTGAGTTTCATATACTATTGAAACAAGGATTTTCTTAGCTTTCTAAAGACATCACATCATCTTATAGCAAAAATAAACAAGACATGTCACTGAACTGTGTAAAGAAAAGTGTCCCAGTTTTGTAGCCTTTTTTACTTTACATGCCTATATTAAACATTTAATGTTTTCAGAACTTTGAAAAAAAAATATCAAGTGTCCCATTTCACTTGTTATATTTCCACATTTTAGTGTTCTTCAGTTCTTTTTTTTTTCATTCAGTGTGAGAAATCCAGTCTCTGTTGAGCTTTAACAAGTCCATCAAAGTCAGGTTGCATGTCTGAGGTGGAGATGCGAAGCACAGCTGCCAGATGTTCATCAGTGACAGAGGATCTGTACCTGGACTTGGTAAACGTCATGACTGAGAATGTCTGTTCACATATGTAGGTGGATCCAAAGAGAACCAACATCTTCTGAGCATGTCTCCTCATGTTTGGAAAGTTATCCTCCTTGAGAGCAGAGTAGAACTCTAGCAGTGATGCTGACTTAAAGTGCTCTTTCAGTAGTGAATCAGACTGCAGGTCAATGAGTTCAAGCTGAACAACTATCAACACAGGTAAAGGGAGAGGGAACCAGCTGCATTTCATCCTCAACCTTTTTGAAATCTTGAAAACGCCTTGAAAATTCATCATGCAGTGCTCCCAACATGGATGAGTACCTGTGTGCCAGTGATCAGCTGATGGTTTGACTTCTTTCAGGGTTTTCATGTGTTTGAGATTGTTGCTGCCTAGTTGCCTTGAAATTAATTGCAACTTTGTCATGAAGGCTTTCACATGGCTATGCATTTCATGAGCAAAAATGCCCTTGCCCTGCAGTTGTGTGTTCAGTAGGGATGGGTACCGTTCACATTTGAACCGATACGGTACCGGTACCTGTGAATCGATACCGGTTCGGCTTGCCCCGACTGCTTTGTTGTTGAATCAAGTCAAATCCTAGGTAAGCATATATTGTGCGTGTGAACGTTGACATGAAAAGAAAAAAGTTAAAAAAATATATATATAAAAAAAAAATTAAATTTTTTTATTTATTTTTATTATCATGTAATCTTTCGCGGGCCGGTCAGAATCATCCCGCAGGCCGTATCCCATATGCCCAGGTCTGGTCTAGACTCTAGATCCCATTATACCATTCTGAATTATGTTTTTGTGCTTCGTTTTTCTAGAGGGAACTTTTGAAATGTAAAATAATAGGCCTAAAATGCTGATAATAAATCATATTCAGCTTATGGATTTACTTTGTCCTAAATAATGCACGTCATAGTTATACGGATACGGCGCTCGCGAGTCGCGACACACACTATGTGGTTATTTTAATAACGGAGCATTGCAAATGTGAATCCCGCGGGGATATTTTTAATGAATGAAACCTATCGGGCGTTTGGCTCTGATTCGTTTCATATTCTCCACTGTGGATGTATTTGCTTAACGGAGCGCCCGGATTGTGTTTCATTCAAGCATAAATTGAATCGTCTTTATGCGTGGATTGTGGATGTGAATTACGACAAATCTGAATCTGTGGATTGTTGAATTGTATCACTGTCACTCAGACATTGTGATATTGTAACTGGGATTAAAATGTCTGAGGAGATGCACTGTTTGACGGATTTGATGATGTGGATGTGACTTGAGAAAATGAATGAGCAATTGCAAGCCTTTGACGTTTTGCTGAATGAATTTGAGAAAATGCATTTATCTGGTGTGAGAAGGGGATTTTGATGGAGCCCAATAGCAAACACAGGAGGAGAGATAATGGAGCGTTTTAGGGTATTTTAATGTAGTTTTCCCCAAGCAGACAGTTTGACAGATGGAATGTGCGACAGACAGGTATAGAAATGTTCTTGGGGTTAGTACAGGTGCACTCCTTGTGCAGTATGGGAGAATGTTCTTGGGGTTAGGACAAGTGCATTCCTTGTGCAGTACGGGAGAATGTAGACACAGGGCTGTGTCGGGGTGAGAGCAGGAGCACTCCTTGTGCAGTACAGGAGAATGTTCTTGGGGTTAGGACAGGTGCACTCCTTGTGCAGTACGGGAGAATGTAGACACAGGGCTGTGTCGGGGGTGAGAGCAGGAGCACTCCTTGTGCAGTATCAGCATGGGATGTCCGGGTAGGAGGGACACTGGAGCGGAGGTCCTGGGCACACAGAGAACAAAGGTTAGGTCAGGGAATATCAATGAGTACAGGTAGCAAAGCTAGGTTCAGTCTTCTTACTTGGAAGGTAGTTTAACACTCCCACAACGAGGGAACAGGATCCGCCAGCTGAAGTATCTTCTGGCTGATGAGGGGATGAGTGACAGCTGTGTTGATGAGGGGATGAGTGACAGCTGTGTTGAGTGGAGAGCTGGCAGCGTGCGAGAGTGTGGGAGAGGATGAGGAGGAGTGAAGAAGGTGTGTGGAGAATGTGGAGGGAGGATGAGGAGGGATGAGGAAGGCTCTTGCTGTGATTACAACATCTGGTGTCACTGGTATAAACCAAAGGTTAATCAATTCAATGCATGTATGGATGATGTCCGAAACAGATTAAAACCTGATTAATAGTGAAACTGTATAGCCTCCAAGCCTCTCTGACACGTTATTTCGGGGGTCGCACCTTGAAAACTTTGGGAACCATGTATTTATATAGTACATGATACCTAAGCACATACAGTACAGATATCCTCATAAGTATCTATTAATTCGTATCAATTAGATACTCTTTGGGCTTGTTTTTATCTACTTATTCTGAAAAAGTTGAACAAATTATTTTCGCTAGCAAGATCTCATTCGATTATTCATTCCATTAAGCCTACTGCCTGCAGGCACATTTAAATAAATATAATCTGATTGATTGGGGTAATAATGAGGGATTTAAAATTAGCCTATAGATTATGCATTTAACTTGTCTGCGGGGCTATTTTTACATTTACATTTAGTCATTTAGCTCAGTGTTTCTCAACTGGTGGGTCGCAGGGCCATTTTGAGTGGGTTGCGGATGTGTGTAAAAAAATTAATTAACACTTTGATCGCCAGGGTTAAATTCATAATTTACCATCCCTCGCCAGCCCTATTTAACATGGAGAAGTTCCCCTTCTTTGCAGGGCTATAACTTTTTAAATTCTATTGCTAGATTGCCATTATTAGGGCCCATTCAAGGTCCTATATGTATTGTTCATGGTGTAGCAACGTTAAACTTTTTCATTCACATATTCATACTAAAATATGGTCTAAAGTATAAGTATGTTTTCATCTCTTTCTGCAGCTTTCTCCAGAACGTGATTTATAGCCCCAAATGCATTATATTGATGATGAAATACAGTTTGGTAGGAATTTGTGCGAGATAAAAAATTTCAATTGGACGTACTTCTAGAATTTACTACACGTCATCTGATGTTGACCGGATGGGCGAGGGGGCGTTTATAATTCCGTGGGCAACGTTATACCATTCATCTAATGTGGGTCATATGTTCATCATAGCAGTTAGTAAAGAACACGTTAGAATATAACGCTAAAACTCACCCCAGTCTCCTCGGGCCGTTGGGCGATCAGCGTGGAGTAGACAGTTTTCAATTATGGGATGTCGAAATACCGGATCTATTTCCAGGTTGTATAATAGTATATACGTCCAAATCATGTTGTTTTTTCGAGTTATTTCCACCGATCGATGTTCACTGTGTGAAGACTGAGTCTCTCTAACATTAGCGAGTGCCCGGACCACATATGGAGTGAGTCCTGCCGGGTTAAAGGTTGACATCCGGTTTTTCGATCTGCCGATCGGCCACCAGATGGCGCTCTTGAACCGCTAGAGGATTGAGAGGAGATCAGAACTGTGTGTCAAGGCTGCAGAGGGGAAATATGATTCCGATCACAGATTTTTGAAATATTGATATCAAAGACGAGTTCTGGCGTCCTCGGCAACTTGAGCATGGCGGGGAATGACGAGTTCCGGCGTTTTCGGCAGTTAAAGTGTTATTATTATTATTATTATTATTATTATTATTATTATTATTATTATTATTATTATTATTATTATTATTATTTTATTTCATTGGGTTTTTAGCCATAGTTGCACTTTTGTTGCAACCCCAGTTATCCCATTAGTTCCCCCAAACTTAGGTATGTTATGTTAAGCTAAGAAATCTGCTAAGAAGTATATTATTTTGATACTATTTTGACTATTTTGACACTATCGATCACTCAATTCTTCTAGGTCGGCTTGAGAATCATGTTGGCATTCGGGGTCTCGCACTAGCTTGGTTTAAATCCTATTTAACTGATAGAACACACTGCGTGGTCTATAATGATTTAACATCTGAGACCTCCCAGTGCAATGTGGTGTCCCACAAGGCTCTGTCCTGGGCCCTTTGCTATTTTCGATTTACATGCTACCCCTCGGCAATATCATACGCAAATTTGGCATAAACTTTCATTTTTACGCTGATGACACCCAATTATATATAGCCAAATGATTCCTCCCAACTACAAAACCTTGAGGCCTGCTTGCTTTCCGTCAAAAAGTGGATGTCGCAAAACGTTCTACTCCTTAATGCAGATAAAACTGAGATGTTAATTGTTGGCCCCCCAAACCACAGAGGCCTGTTTCAGGACATCTCCCTCAACTTTGATACTTGTCATGTATCAGTCATGAGTCATTTTTTATTCCTCCCTCTCATTTAATGCACATATAAAAAATGTCACCAAAATTGCATTCTTCCATCTTCGTAATATCGAAAAAATTCGCCCCATTTTAACTCTGGCTGATGCTGAAACCCTGATTCATGCTTTTGTCTCATCACGTTTGGACTACTGTAATGCACTTTTTTCAGGCCTACCTAATTCAAGCATCAAAAATCTTCAACTCGTGCAAAATGCGGCTGCACGGATACTAACTAGAACTAGAAAATTTAATCACATCACACCAGTTTTGTCCACCCTACACTGGCTTCCTATTCAAGCCCGATCTGACTTTAAAGTGCTACTCCTCACCTACAAAATTTTAAATGGGCTTGCACCGCTCTATCTATCCGATCTCATCTCCCGATACTCGCCCGCTCGTGCTCTGCGCTCACAAAATGCGGGGCTTCTATCGATTCCTATGGTTAAAAAAAGAATCCGCCGGCCACAGAGCCTTTGTCTACCGCGCTCCCTACCTGTGGAACAAATTACCTGCCGTCATCAGGGGCGCCTGCTCTGTCGAAGCTTTTAAATCCCTGCTTAAGACCCATCTTTTCTCTCTCTCCTTCAACCTACCCTGATCTCACCTGGTCGGGGACTGACCTTTAGATTAATCTGTCTAGTTTAGTTAGGATGTCTATTTCCCCCCATGTCTGCTTTTTTGCAGCACCACAAACATGGGAACTCTCTAACTCCTCCCCCCTCTCTAACGCCTGTCCCGTCTCCCTGTCTCCCTGTGAGTTGCTGTCCTGGAGTGCTGACCGGCGTGTCGGACGTCCCGTGATGAAGGCCAAGAGGATGCGACCCTCTCTGCGTGCCCTCCTGTCTCCCTGTCTCCGGCGGTCTCGTAGTGGTGACCGGAGTGCTGGACGTCCCACGATGATGTCGAGGAGGTTGCGACCCTCTCTGCGCCGCCCCCTATCTCCCTGTCTCCGGCTGTCTCGGAGCAATGACCGGAGTGTTGAATGTCTCGTTATTAAGACGGGGAGGACAAAACCCTCTTTGCGCCGCCCCTGTGCCTCAAATAGATTCGCTATCAGCTCTATCTTTAATCTTTCAAAATGTTCAGTTGCTATCGCTATCAGCTCTATCTTTAATCTTTAAAAATGTTCAGTTGCTATTGCATGCACTCATCTGGGGGGGGGCGGGGCGCAAACAAAAAAAAATCTCAGAGTCTCGCAACTGCCGAGAGAGAGAGAGAGAGAGAGAGAGAGACACAGAGAGAGAGAGAGAGAGAGAGAGAGAGAGAGAGAGAGAGAGGAGAGAGAGAGAGAGAGAGACGCCCGCGGAAAGAGAGAGAGAGAGAGAGAGAGAGAGAGAGAGAGAGAGAGAGTCCAGCTCACTGCACTGCCGCGGAGAGAGAGAGAGAGAGAGAGAGAGAGAGAGAGAGAGAGAGAGAGACTCCAGCTCACTGCCGCAGAGAGAATTACATTTGTTTTTCTTGCAGTTTTATTAAAAGTCACTCCTCATCTCCAGTAGTAAAAAAAATTCAACATTATCGCCACCCACCTGTCCTGATGGTCTGCCCAATTCTCAAAATCTGCATGTCACAGAAGTAGTCCCCGCAGCAGGTTGCTTCGTCTTCTTTGTAAAATCAAAATTGGTTAGAAGGCTTACTTCTTTGATATTCCGTTTAACTTTCAACATTATCCTGGATGCGTCTATTTGTGCCTGCAGAGTGCAGACTGCAGTGCAGCGCCGCCACGCTCCGAATGGTGAACGCAAGAATAGCATGCATGTTGCATGCGTATTACGAGTAGGGTATATCTGCAGTGCCGCCCGCAACGCCATAGATTTATGCTATTGTCTATTACGGTGAATTTTTGCGCAAATCATTAATACATCAAAATAGCCTAATTTTATTATTATACACGATGATGACGATACAGAAAATTACAGAAAGATTTGAAATGCATGGCAAAAATAGCATTTATTGTCAGTATTTTAGAGACCCCCCAAAAATTCACAAATCATGTTATCAGGGGAGCTGATGTCTGATCTAAGGGAGCCATGGCTGCCCCAGCTCCCCCATGATTCGCACCCTGCACTTGAGTGCATGCTTACCAACTGTTAGTCTGCAACACTACTATCACGGTCCGACATCTAAAGGCCTCTACATGCTACAGAAACTTCAAAGCAACTTCAACACAACATCGACAAAGCAACGGTGTTGCAGACACATTACCTTTATGCTTCTGCAAAATCAACGCGCAGCCTATGATGCAACAAAATGTACCCCGGATGTGCGGCTCGAGCGCCTGAATACTTTGGGCAGCCGAAGGTGCGCACTCTAGCAATTACAAACGGATTTCCCTTCTCAACCACATCGTTAGTATAATAATAGCCCTGTTTATGTTTGTTTTCGCTTGTGTTCTTGTATATAGTGTAATATAGTTATATCGCCACATCAACCCAGTCCATCCCCATTGTTTCCCCAATCTCCTTCCACGGATTCATCGTCATAATGCTATCCTTGTAGTCTTTAGACCCGCTATTATATAAATGTTGGTACTTTCGGACCTCCTCTGCAATACGTTCCTGCATTTGATTCATTTTAAACAAACAATTAAACAAGTGTAATGAAACAATACACTAGCTATCGAGCTCCTGTCAGAAAGTTTTCTTTTGGTCTCGAGCTCCTGTCAGAAAGTTTTCTTTTGGTCTCGAGCCAGGAAAACACTAGAAGTGACAGACAGCCCCGCCCCCATTCACTACCAACCAATCACTGCTACGCAATACCAACGCAACGGGTCTTTAGATTAGATTTTGGAGACAGGTACGCAACGTCCTCGCAACACAGTCTACAAGACTGTCTGCAACAAGCGCGCTGAAATCGCGCCGATGTTGTGTTGAAGTTGCTTTGAATTTGCTGTAGCATGTAGAGGCCTTAAGAAGGGCCTTGAATGGCCCTTCTAAGGTTTCTCTCCTCCACACTGCCTGTGGAGCATTTTTCCCTATTGTTAGGTTTTAGTGAGTTTTTCCTTACCTTCGCGTGGGGTATGTCTGTGAGTGCTTGCATTTATTTGCATTTATTTTAAATTTGTTGGACCTTATGGTGTTCTTCTTCTGTTCTTGACTTATTGTTATGTTTCTTCTTGACTTGTTTAAAGAAGACGTGTACGGCCCATGGGGACATTAACGTGTGTTGTCGGGCCTTACAAATACATTTTATTTTATTTGATTTATTATTATTTTATTTCATTGGGTTTTTAGCCCTAGTTGCACTTTTGTTCCACTTTTTTGTGTTTATTTCATGTTTTTAACAGTGCATGAAAGATTGTGTATTACTGCAAAATAAATAAATATTGGAAATAAATCATAGTGGTTCCAAAATTTGGGTCGCGACTTAATGACTAAGGAAAATGTTGGGTCTCGAGGCTAGACCAGTTGAGAACCACTGATTTAGCAGACGCTTTTATCCAAAGCGACTTACAAGTTCTGTACGACAAGTCATCAGGAAGGGCACAACTCTATCAGCTGAGTAACAATGTTCATCAAAATGTTGAATGCTACAGTGTAGGTTAGTTTATTAGGACAAGTGCATGACAGTAAGGTTAGTTAGGGTTAGATATATTTTTATTTTATTTTTTATTTCAGATAATGGTTTAAGAAGTGCGTCTTTAGTCGACGGCGAAAGATTGGACGGGTTTCGGCTGTTCTAACTGGGGTTCTAACTACAGCTATTGAGCCGTACTGTATCAAGTTTGGTTCGAATTAACGAGACTGAATCAGCGTTCGAGGAACAGGGAAAGCCTGGATTCAAACATCGGGTTAATTGAATCTGGCTAATGGGACTTTTGATCAACTTAGTTGAACCAGGTACAGGGATGGTAACGGTACAATGGACTCAAAACTAAAACTTGATGACTTCAGTTTCTGCTCCTTAATAACACCACTGATCACAGTCTTGATTCTCTAGTCTTCTTTTGGAAAGCGTTATTTAAATTGTCTAATACAGATTGAGTCTTGAGATCATAAAAAAATTACGTGAATTCTGGATTAGGTTATTTCATTTCTTTTCCTTATGGTAAGAGATCTTGAGGAGCTTATAAATATCAGACACTTTTTTCGCAGCTGCTGCAAAAACATCAAGCCATAACAGCTCCTTTAAGACACAGCTTTTTGAGATAAAAAAAAAGATCCATAAGACATGACGTTTTTTTCCTCACAGAGAACCCCCCCCCCCCAGTTCTGTGTTAGGCTTCCCTTCCGCTCCTGGGCTCAGCGTGGCAAGGAGGACCCCGTTATCATGTGGCATCGCTCCAGTACAGTATCTGTTCTCACTAAGCCAGGATGAGCCCCAGTTTATCTCCTCACACGAGGTCAATAATTACTCATTTCACCCGCAGAGGCTTTTTTCTTTTTGCCCGTGGCAGCCTCTCATCCCACAAATCAATGGCACCGAGAGAGTGAGAGCCCTCAAAGCGGAGTGACAAACTGGACATTGATCTACCTGTAGGCTATCTGGGGGGGAAACGCACTCATAACACCTAACGCCTTGAGATACATGGCCTGATCACTGAAGAAGGCATTAGGTCCTCAGAACGTCAATCGCAAAGGTGGTGTGTGTGTGTGTGTGTGTATGTGTGGGAGGGGGTGCGGGTGAGTGCAATCTTTTTATCACACACACACCCACATACAGTACACACACACTCATACATAAAGACTCCTTGTCAACACACCTAAATAATGCAGGACCAAACTTAAGACCAAAGGTGACCGGGCTTTTTCAGTCGTAGCACCTAAACTGTGGAATCAGCTACCCTGTGAAATCAGGTCTGCTGATGGTGTGGAGTGGGTCTTAAAACCGTCCTATATAGTCAGGCTTTTAATTTATCATGTATGCGGTGTAATATTTGTGTATGTGGTTGTTATTAACTTTTTTGTAAAGTAGTTTTACAAACTTTTAATTTATATTATATGTGATGTAACGTGTGTGGATATGTTATGTTTTTACTGCCTGTAGAGCCCTTTGTGATTTTAATCTAGAAAAGCGCTATACAAATAAAATGTACCTTACCTAGACATTTTATGAGGCAGGGGCTCAAGCTAAAAAAGGGGAGGGGTGAGGTGCCGTTTTCCTGCATGCATGAATAGCGGCTCTCAAGTGGTCTGCACACGGCGGGCGACAGACGTCGCCTGGCGATGTGATCGCCTGTCGCTCAATGACAATCGCTTAGCCCCCCACACCAGAGGCGACCGTTCTCAGGTATAATAAACTATGTGTCGCTCTGTTTAGCTGAGGGTGTTTCCCCCGGGAGATATAGGAGGGCGGACCGCCGGGACCGGAGTCCCGGACGTTACGTTAGGTTGTTGTGAAGCGGGTTAGCGGGTAGCTGTGTTGTGCAGTACGAGAGAGTATTAACCTGTAAACCCCATATTGAGCTGGAATTAAACCACCATATACGAATACAACCTCTCCTCATTCTTCCTGACATACTGCATGCCTGATCGCTACGATACGTTCATTACCAACGATTGGACAAGTATTGTTATGCAGCTGCTGAGAGTGTTTTTTTCACGGAAGACGCAAACTGTTTTGTTCTCAACCATAATTTTCTTTGGACAATAAACCTTACAAACTACGTCAGCTGCAGCCTGGACATTAAACTCTGTCAACATCCACAACTTCTTTTGTTACCCGAGTATAAAAACACTAGTAGGTGCATCGTGGCGCATTGTTCATTTATTAGTTAATGACAAGCGGCCACTACAGCTTCTCAAACTAACGTTATTTATTTAAATTGTTCCCGTTAATAATAATGAACATAACAAGTAGCATGGTAATAATAGGTAGGTTATTGATCAATGATTGTATTGAATGATACATTAATGGTGTACAAATGATACACCAGTAGAACTTCTGTAGAAGTCATGTTATTTCCTCATTGTCCTGCTGTGTCGCCTCAAAAAATAGGATTGAGGCGATATTTAGCGAGGCGACAGAAATAGCTGCGCGACCATCGCTTCAGAATCTCCTGCCGTGTGGGTTCTCTCATTCATAACAATGAAGGCGATACAATTCTGTCTGTCGGCTCGCTAAAAAAAAATCGGTCGCCTGACTAAAATCGCTCGCCGTGTGGGGACCCCTTCAGCATTAGCCGTCTCTCCAGTTTGTAGCTGTAGCAAGTAACCGCCTACTTCGTCACGATGCCGCCGATTGGCCGCGCCACCGACACTATAGGCGTGGTTGCGCCGTGGCTCTGGTCGGTTTCATGCTTGTTTTTAAATAGGATGCCTCTTTAAGGACATTCTGCCACATTTTAAGCGGAGTTAATGTAGAGCTAAAAAATTTTAAAACACACCAATACACACTTTCTAAGAGGGCACTTGTGTTTGGCAGGGCAGACCCGCAGGGTCTGGGGGGGGGGGGGGGGCTTTCCTTTGAACCCTATCTGCACGTGCATGCAAATATGCACAAGCTACAGAACCTCTGATGAAAGGGCAGAGAGAATCATGAGTCAAGAAAAAAAGAAAAAATTACCTATGAAGGGTTTAAGAGTCCAGAGGGAAAATATCTCCCCCCAGGGGGGGAAATCCCTTCTCCATAGCTGTGTCTGCAGGAACTCAGCTTACTGCAATAATCAAGAGGTGTGTGTGTGTGTGTGTGTGTGTGTGTGTGTGTGCGTGCGTGAGTGCGTGTCTGTGTGTGTGTGTGGGTGGGGGGGGGGGGGGGGGTAAGCGGTAGCCTATGCCTTTGCCATCGATGCCCATCAAGCTGAAATATGAAAGACATTAGACCTTGCTGACTTCACATTCTGAAGTAAAAAAAAGTATAATAATAATAAAAGGATGTGATCCTCTAAATATATGCTGTAAATTTATTTTTATTTTTTTAAACTGTTCCAGAGAAATGTAACGGTGCACAAAAAAACTGATGATATGACAGTAGTGACAGGTTAGTGTTTCACACTCATATTTACAACATGGGGGGTGGGGGTGCGGATGCACATCCATCAAAAAAGCACATGCTGTCTGAGGCAAATACTTCGGCGGCAAATGGACTTTTTGTAATTATGCCGGTGATTGGAGCGGTGCGCAGCACACCGGGAACAGGACCATCCATCCACGCTGCCAGTGGCTCACGAGGGGGAAACCACGAGTTGTCCTCTCCGCTCGGAGAGTGAGTCAATAGATGGACGAATGACGAGCGCTCTCTGTCAAACGTGTTACATTAATAGTACTCTCTCTCTCTCTCTCTCTCTCTCTCTCTCTCTCTCTCTCTCTCTCTCTCTCTCTCTCTCTCTCTCTCTCTCTCTCTCTCTCTCTCTCTCTCTCTCTCCCCCCCCCCCAAAGAGAAAAAGACACGATGCTCACGGCGCTGTAGTTGCATGTCCTGATGAGTACCTGGCAGGGACAGTAATCTTCTCATTGACACTGTATTTGAAGACGGGGTGAGGCGGGTGAGGCAGTCGGGTCATCTCCCAGACGCAGATATATAATTTGATTGGCAGAAGGGGTGTGTGTGGTGGTGGTGGTGTGTGTGTGTGTGGGGGGGGGGGGGGGGGTGTAGGATTGAATGCGGGCCGTGCAATCACACCAAACGCGGTTTCTCCAAAGCATCATTATCGTGTCCAGCAAATTACAAACGTTTCAATTTGCCTCTTACAAAGGAAACGGCAGCCTGACAAGTGATTGTGTGGCGGCGGAATCTATTTCCTTCGGCTCCGACGTGTGCTAATTCCTCCAGGCAGATTGTGGAACGAGTGAGGTTGTAGTAAAAGGCTGCTGTAAGAATGTAAGGGGACAAAATGTTCAGTTCTGGCCTCAACTTTCATCAAAGTACCTTACTACTATAATTAAAGCTGCCGGCATTTAACCACTTCTGTGGTTTGACATGTTTCCTGATGTAACCGGACGTGATGCCGGAGGGACTCGATTTCGACATGAAACAAACATGATGGCAAGATAGAGAGTCGCATACTAACATATCGTTAGCCTCATACGATAATTGCCTAAGTAATTTTTTTTGCCAAATTGAGATTTCTGCCTAACTCACACTGGCTGCATCGCCCTGGCTTAGTGCCTATGTCCTCAGCCAATCAGAACGCTTGTTACGTAAAAAAAAAAAATCCCCATCTGCCTAACTCTCGTGTGACTTGTGCATTTTAACCGTACATACACCGACAATGATCGCATGACTTAGGCAAGTATAACAACTGCCTAGTGTATGACATGTATGTACAGTGTAAGAGGATAAAATGCCAAGTCATGACATATTTTGTTTAAAAGTCACCTTATTTTGTTACGCAATGGTTGTTGTGTTTTTGTATTTTTGCAAACTTGTTGATACATCTTGTGGAACTTATTTTCGAAATATAAATTAAAAACTCTTACATATTTGCTGGAAAATTAGTTTTTTCTTCTTTTCCAAAAATCTTGAAAAATGACTTAGGCAATTATCGTATGAGGCTAACGATATGCAAGTCTTCACCCCATTGTTAGGGACCAATGGGAAAATAGTTTTACATGATGGGAGGAGCCTAAAATCGAAGCTCATACTTCATTGGATGGAATTGTTATATAGCCCCCCCCAGGGCTGGCTCTGACCAATAAGGCTGCCCTAGGCAGGATTTTATCTGTTGCCCCCTTGCATCAGAGTTTATTCTGTTCCATACGTTCCATATGTCCAAATGAATGAGCCATTGTAAAACACTAATTTTCCATGGGATTGTTATAAATGTTGGAACTGTACTATAGATAAGACTTCAGTATTTCAAAATAACTAGTAGTATACTAGTTAACACTTTAACATGAGCGGGCACACACTCATGCCGCACACACCCACACTTATGGCCAAAAAGAAAGGCCACTTTAAATTAGTATAACAACAGTAACAGTGTATTGCACTACCAAAGCTACCTAGCATGTCCTATATGCTCTGTAAATAACTATGTACAGATACCGAGATGTCCCACCATGTTACCTGTTACCTGTTATTGCACAATGTTGTTTTTATTGGATTCTATTATATGTTGTACCACTGTATTGCACATCGTTGCGGGCAAGACCACCCGCATTTCATTGTATACTTGTATGCCGTGACAAATAAAACTCTTGACTTGACTTGACTATTAGTAAAAAAATATATATATATATTATAATTGTCTTTATTTTATTTGTTTGCCCCCTCTGGGTGGTGGAGCCCTTAGTATTTACCTATACTGCCTATGCCTAGAACTGGCCCTGGCTCCCCCCTCCCCCTGATTACAGGATTGGTCAGTGACATTTTTATTTGTGATTTAAATATTTGCAATTTGTGATTTAAAAGTATGAGAAAATACAATATAGGCCTTGCGCGGAATGTTGGTGTAGTTATCTTTCTTCCAGCATTGGTAACCACTTTCAAAAGAACATTTTAAATTTCAGCGCAGTAGGTAAAATACCGGAAAAGCATATTACTGTTCTACTGTGACTTGTTTACAAGATCCTGTAATAAGACACCAAATTATTATTATTAATATTTTTGTTGATATATTTCTCAACACATTGGATTAAGGGTCAGTGACTATTCTCTTGCTCTGAACCATACTCACCCTCATTTACAACCACCCTGACAGTGGCAACTTACAGCTAGCCATGCATACAGTCGAAGCAGAGATAAAACACACACACACACACACACACACACACACACACACACACACACACACACATAATGCACACGTGCACACAAACACACACACACACACACACACACAATGCACACATGCACACAAACAAACACAAAAAGGCCTCGGCTCTGACAT
Source organism: Notolepis coatsorum (assembly GCF_963971535.1). NCBI lineage: Eukaryota > Metazoa > Chordata > Actinopteri > Aulopiformes > Paralepididae > Notolepis > Notolepis coatsorum. The sequence goes on along the minus strand of NC_140168.1, from coordinate 61,812,869 downwards.
TAGGCCAAAACCTTTTTTTGGTAATTTGTATTCCTGCCACATGACAGGCTTCGATCTGCTGATCTGCTACAGGCAGAGGGCCGTCTCTACTGATCTGCTACAGGCAGAGGGCCGTCTCTACTGATCTGCTACAGGCAGAGGGCCGTCTCTGTTGATCTGCTACAGGCAGAGGGCCGTCTCTACTGATCTGCTACAGGCAGAGGGTCGTCTCTGTTGATCTGCTACAGGCAGAGGGCCGTCTCTACTGATCTGCTACAAGCAGAGGGCCGTCTCTACTGATCTGCTACAGGCAGAGGGCCGTCTCTACTGATCTGCTACAGGCAGAGGGTCGTCTCTACTGATCTGCTACAGGCAGAGGGTCGTCTCTACTGATCTGCTACAGGCAGAGGGTCGTCTCTGTTGATCTGCTACAAGCAGAGGGCCGTCTCTACTGATCTGCTACAAGCAGAGGGCCGTCTCTACTAATCTGCTACAAGCAGAGGGTCGTCTCTACTGATCTGCTACAGGCAGAGGGTCGTCTCTACTGATCTGCTACAAGCAGAGAGCCGTCTCTGTTGATCTGCTACAGGCAGAGGGTCGTCTCTGTTGATCTGCTACAAGCAGAGGGTCGTCTCTACTGATCTGCTACAAGCAGAGGGCCGTCTCTGTTGATCTGCTACAGGCAGAGGGTCGTCTCTACTGATCTGCTACAGGCAGAGGGTCGTCTCTACTGATCTGCTACAAGCAGAGGGCCGTCTCTGTTGATCTGCTACAGGCAGAGGCTCGTCTCTGCTGGTCTGCTACAGGCAGAGGGCCGTCTCTGTTGATCTGCTACAGGCAGAGGGTCGTCTCTGTTGATCTGCTACAAGCAGAGGGCCGTCTCTGTTGATCTGCTACAGGCAGAGGGTCGTCTCTGTTGATCTGCTACAAGCAGAGGGTCGTCTCTGTTGATCTGCTACAAGCAGAGGGTCATCTCTACTGATCTGCTACAGGCAGAGTGTCTTCTCATCTGCATCTCAATGGCCCCCGGGGCCCGACACCCTCCTCCATCCTCCTCTATGAGGCCTGACAGAGCAAGTGTGTGTGAGGGAGACTAACCGAGCGCCGGGACCCTGTGTGAATAAGCCACTCCAGTAATTGTCTGCCTCGACCGGGGGAAAACGAGGGGGGGGGGGGGGGGGGGGTGGTGTTGAGGGGGGAGATAAGCGGCAGCGAGTTGATACAGTGTCAAAAAGAGGAGTTTCCCACCTTCCTCCCGCTATCACTCTCCCCTTTCTCCGGCTGTCTGCGGAGGGACGGGAGAGACAATATCTTCCCAGAAGAGGAATGTACACTCAGCCCCTCTGGTGCTGATAACAACATCATCTTTTGCCACTGAATGGGCAGAGGCGCGGTGGGGGGGGGGCAACGGCGACTTCTTTGGGAGTGCTGAGTGTCCATTAAGGAGACAATGGCGAGACACTCCAATATCTCAGCTGCTCTGTACAGTGGAATAACAGCACGAGGTCTGGACACAGGACCCAGTGTGGCCGGTATACTGCACTTAACCTCGGCTAACTGGGATGTTCTGTATCGTTAGTGGCTTAGCTTGGCTTCGCCTTCTGCACTATCTCGCGTACGTGCACGCGTACTGAATAAACCACAAATGTACCTCTAATACCAGTATTAGTCTGACCACACCCCTCATCAGCTTACCTTCATAAGCAGGTGTGTGGTCACCTGCTCTCCTCCTTCTCGCTTTCACCACAAGGAAGAGGTGCCTCGGTAGATCCCCACACTTGACACCATGATGGAAGAAATTGGATTAGGAACAGCTTGGGAAACAAGGATACGTTGACATCATATCTTTATTTTCTCTCTCACTATTTTCGAGAAAATACGGCGATATTGTCTTCGTACTGGAGTGTCTAGAAGATGATGATCATTCTACAAACCCTCCACCGGTTTTCGTATTGGGAGCACGCCGCTGCATGCTTCTCAACTGCAGTTCCTTGCTGTGTTTGTTGGGGTGAAACCTGTCAGGCCACAGCTGAACTGTCGGACATGCCGCTGTTGTGAGGAGCGGTGCGTTCCAGGTTGGGTGAGTAGTGTTTGCTGGCGGGCTCCACTTGTCTGTTAGTGCTATGGGGGCTACTAGACAAAGTTTATGGAAACCGGCCCCAGGCTAGGGTCCTTTGTTTAGCCGTCTAGGCGACAGAAGGCCTTGGTCTGGCGACCATTATAGTTTTAACTAGTGGGCCGCGACCATTGACACTGGTGATCCCTGTGTGTTCTGGACGAGTGGATTCTCTCTGTCACCGTGTTAAGACCCCATCTTTCATATCCAAATGAGAGTATTCCTTCACGAGGGGATATGTGCATGTAATGTGCGATAGCGGCAGATTCATGTTCAAAGTCAGCTATACAGGCCAGTTGGTACTGTGCTGATTCCGCCGGACGTGTTAATGTCACCGTTGTGAAGCGGTGTTGACGTCTTGTTTTCTCTTTTCTCTTAAAAAGTGAGGAGGGTTCAGAACGGCGGCCTGTCTGGGTGAGTGTTATGTCATTGTTTACATGTTCATAGCTTACGGTTAGCCGGTCGGTGGCCTGGCGCGGGGTAGCTTAGGCTTCTCGCGCGCCGCCGGGAGCTCGCTCCTGATCGCGTGCGTCGTAGACGGCGTCTCGCGAGCGGAAGCGATAGCACCAGAACGGTTGGAGCAGCCGTTAGCTTGATGCTATTCTGTTGAACGTGCTTTGATTTTTAACATGTTTTACACTCTTGACCACGACGTCATCTTTGACAGGGGATGTTCGTCAACCCTGCCTGAGCCTAGACGGGGATTGCGTCAACAAAGAGGGCTGTGTTCTACGGTGGCTTATGACTGCACTTCGCTGATCTGCGTTCCGGGCAGGTACGGGGTTGGCCAGACCCTCATAACACGTCTTCTGGTTTTACCTTGCTAAATGTATTGTGAATGACGGTGTTTTTTCCCAAAACGTGTGTTGTTGCAATGCATTTGAGATACGTTGCGGGTTGTGTGTGAGCTGTTTTTGTCACTGGCAGTAGCTTCTCCGTGCAGGTCGTGATGTATTGATCTGGTTGTTGTGTGAGAAACATCATGGTGTTTATGTGTACCGTGTACTCACTACTAAGGCAACTAACCTATGAAGCTATGCTTGGTGACGAGTGAGTAAAAGAATGTTCTTTCTCAGACTGTAATGACAATGGACAGTGAGTTCACACATTAACAGGTTTTCCTGTTTTAACTGGCCGTGTTGAGGGTAAAATAGGAGGATTGTGTTTTTCCCCCCCCGGTTCCCTGGGGACTTTATCACCTCCTATCAGACATGTTGTGCATTAATTGTGTCTTTTGTGTGGTAGGGATACGATGTAACTCTCAGCTTGATTGCTGAGGTTGTGCTAAATCTGCTGGAGAAACTTATTTCCTAAAGGGAAATTGGTTTGGTTGCTGTCGTGTGCTTAGCAAGGCCTGTGGTCGATACTAATCAAGAATGATGTATTCTCTCATTGTGATGATGATGGGTTGTGTGTGTCATGTGACCTACAACTGGGTTGTACTGGCCACAGAAGCACATGTGTATGTTGGACCGGGGTTCTTAGAGCCCTCTCTATTCTGTGTTTTTCCTTAGTAAAAATCAGATAGCAGGTTAGCTCGTGCGCTGTGTGGAGCTGTGAAACGCTTCATAGAGCTGACTATGACTGTGTCATATTCTCTTTTTGTCGTTACGTCGTATCATGGGTGTGGGGTCGTAAAGGGGTGAACTGGTAACCTTTCCTCTCCCCATTGTTCTGTCGGTCAGGGGTACACCCCCTGTCCTTCAAGGTTCCCGTCACGTGGCGGTTCGGCACGTTACGGGGGGGGGGGGGGGGGGGGGGGGGGAGGGAGTTCCTGGTCCCACGGCCTGGTATATTGGGCGTGTGCACCGCAGGAATTCCCCCGCCATAGAGTACGTCACCGTGCGCGTCTCTGTTGGTAGGACTTCCGTGTGCTGTTCAGGTCCATGTGATGGATCTGTTTTCAGGGGGGGTGGTCAGGGCTCCTCCTCACCAAGCGCCTACTCAGGCCTTCTGTGAGTTCGGACTCCTTCTTCCATGTGATCCATGTGAGGAAGCCTCCATCAGAGTACAGAGCCTTCCTCCTCAGATTGTCAAAGTGAGTGGACCCTCTAGAAGGGTCCTTTTCTATTGTATGTATATTCGATTCAATTCGTTTATTGAGTGTGTATGGGTTCGGTGCCTCTTCCCCGGAGGCCCTAAAACCAGTTTTTTACATGGCTCAAGGTGCAATATATTCTTTTCAATCTGTACAGCTCGCGTGGGAAGTCTCTCTGGGGATCCCCGTCTCTTTCCTATGGGAGGGTGGTGGGATGTAAAAATGTGAACATTTTTTACCCCGGCTGTGTAGACTGGGATACATACTGTTGATGCTTCCTTCTTTCTATTCCAGAAGTGTTGGAGTTAGGGAGTGTCACACCCCTCTTGTCGTTCCCCTGGGCGCCTTGGGGATTCAATGGCAGGTCTAAATAGCCTGTTCATTGATGGGGGTGTGTCCCGACGCACGTATAGTGCTAGCTCGCTGTAAACAGGCGATTGACTGGCACGCCTTAGTTGCTTGTGGTTGAAACAGCGTTTTTATAAAGCAACTGAGATGGGGGTTTTTCCTCTTCCGGCGACCACATCCCATGACCTGGGTGGGTTGTCGACGGATCCTCGTTCATGTCTGGGGGATGATGACGGGATGGATCTGAACATATGTAGTGGGGTCTCACGCCCTTGGGGTGGGCCACCAGGCGCGGTTCGTCCCGACGTCTGGGTGGCGCCTTCTTTTCATGTTAAGATCAACACGCATATCTGCCCTTTTCCTGGGGCATGTCGGCGTGGTTAGGGCACGGGACTGGTTCTGGTCACGCTGGTCCAGATCAGTTGAACCCGTTGTCCGCCGGGGATGCAGATCTGCTGTTCTGGTACCCTGAGGGACTTGGGCTTTTTTCAGGGGGAAAAATGCCAGGTCGGTCTGGGTGTCACAGGGTTAAGCGCTATGGAGACCCTGGTTGGGTATGTTTTTACTCAGCACTGTCGTCATGGCTTACAGCCATGCCATTCTGTACGCGCTCGATCTCGTCGGATCTCGGCCGCTACACAGGTTGGTCCTGGTTAGTACTTGGTTGGGAGACCGCCGGGGAATACCAGGTACGGTGTGCTTAGGGGCTGGTTCTCCATTGTTTTTCGCTCCTCTCTCACGCATGGCGAAGAGGGGCCTGTGGGGGTGGTTTTTTGACCTCCTCTGGTGACCCTGTGCTTCCCGTACCGCCAGGCCCGGTCCGAAGTGATGTTTGCGACCCGTAGGCCTGGGTTAACCCTTTTTGGAAACTGAAACACTTGTACTGCGGTATAGCCGGTGTATACCCGCAGGTGTGTTTTGGAGTTTTTTCTTGAGGGGTTATAGGAACAACCACCGCATTGGGTAACACCGAGGTGGTTGGTTCCCTGGTGTGTTGGAGCAGTGTCAACTCCCGGGTTCACCGGTTGAGGGTGCCCCTGCACGTTCATGACGTCTGCCAATCGTGTCAGCCTTCTCTGCCTCGACCCCTCTGGGTGGGGGTTGTTAAATGGAGGCTTGGTCATGCAACACCGCCAGCTTACGCTCCTTCCGCCGGGGCGGCTGTGTTCAGCTGTCCCCTCTGGCGCCTGTCTCGTCCGCAGTCTCCAGGCTAGGGTTAACAGCCTGTTGCCTGGTTTTTCCCCGGTGCGCTGCCTGCTTCCGTTGGTTAACCTTTTTTGTGTGCTTACGGCCATGCTGACTGCCTATTCTGCAGGGTCAGTGTGCCAGGCGGTGTACTATTGGGGGGACGGGGCCCGCTCGGCTTACTGGCCTGGTTGGTTCCGCCTGGGAATACCAGGTGCAGTAACTGAGGGGCCTTTGTCCGAATACGCTGGCGATGTGGGGGGCGGGGCACTACGTGCCCACCTGGTGGGGTCTTGATGCTGGCATCATGGACTTCTCCGGGCCCCCATTCCAGGGAGTCCAGTCTTTTTGGTGGGTCTGGGTCTTCCTTCGTGCTCCGCTGCTACGGCCTTGCCACGGGGTTGGGTTTGCCCTTGACCCCGTGATTCTGGGGGCAGTAACGAGGTTGTTCCTCCGTTCGTTCCCGGGTGGCATGCGGGTTGTGCGTGTGTGTAGTCGTGGGTCAAGCCACGGTCTGCTCACCCTGTGCGTTGAGTTGCTTGAGTGCCTCTTCGCACGGTCGGGTCCGTCGCCCTCCCGTGACGTCCCTAATAGGGGGGCTACCCTCCATTAGGGGGGGTCGGGGGGGCTCGGCCCTCCCTGTTCTGATGGTTTTGGGGGGCTGTCAGCGGGGTGTATTTGTCAGCCAAGTGGCTCCGCTTGGCCTCCCTTGTGCAGAAGGCGAAGCCAAGCTAAGCCACTAACGATACAGAACGTTAGGTTATGACTATAACCAAGTTCTGTTAGTTAGGGGCGATGCTTGGCTTCGGACGGCCGCTGCAGCCCTTGACCTCACCTTGTGGTGAAAGCTTGGGAAGGAGGAGAGCAGGTGACCACACACCTGCTTATGAAGGTAAGCTGATGAGGGGTGTGGTCAGACTAATACTGGTATTAGAGGTACATTTGTGGTTTATTCAGTACGCGTGCACGTACGCGAGATAGTGCAGAAGGCGAAGCCAAGCATCGCCCCTAACTAACAGAACTTGGTTATAGTCATAACCTAACGTTATGGGGGTAGTACAGGCCTGTTCACATGTTATGAATCAAGTTGTACACAACCAGGGGTGTAAAGTACTTGAGTAATTGTACTTCGTTACAATACTTAAGTACTGTTTTTGGGGGATTTGTACTTTACTCGAGTACTATTAGGTTTGTATACTTGTACTTTTACTCAATTACATTTCTGAGGAAAAAAACATACTTTTTACTCAGACCTACAAAGTACAAATCTCACAGGTCCAACCATTTTAATTAGTATATTTGTTTCTCTGGCCGAACTAACGTTAACGTTATTAATCCTGCGGCCGCACTTTATTTAAAAACAGCCAATCAAATCCCCATCAATGGAAAATTAACCCGCCCATACCCATGCTGATTGGTACTTGTGCAAAATTGGCCCTCATTTATCAACAATTCTTAGAAAGTGTTCTATCTTTGTTCTTAAGCACAGAATTTTGAATGTGTGTACGCACAGAAAAATCGGGATTCATCACACGTGCGTACACGGGTCGTACGCACACTCCGTGTTGATAAATATCATTAGGTTCTACGCTCCACGCTCGTGGACGATTTTAAGTATTTGCATATAGGACCGCCCGTAATTAACCATATACGGTAATGGAACACCCCCATGAAATGTGGAAAAATGGACTAAGCCGAGCGAAGCGTGTTATGGAGAAATACGTGACAGGCTGACAGACATGTACACGTACGGTGATGTCGGATATGATATCTATTAACTTCCTAAAGACCATATTAACTAATAAAGACCGTGCTGGAATATGACTGCCTTTTTCCGTTTCGTTCTATTAATACCCAGGGATTAAAGTTCTCCTCAATTTTATTCCAAATCGCGATGGATTTTCTGTAAATGTTCTACCTGCATATGATTTGTAGAGGCATACACAATCTATTTTGATGTCGGTATTGGGTAGCCTATATAAACAATAATACGAGAGCATATACAAGAACAATGAATCTCACTGCCATGTATGATGTTGTAGCCTGGCTATACGCCATGTATAGCCTGCCTATATTATGTGATCAATAAAAACGCAAACTTGAATCCCATCATCATATTTATATGTTGTGTCTGTCCAGTGTCCACTATGTTTGTTACTTTGTTATTCCCCCCGCCTATCTATGTAAAGCGACATTGGGTCTCTTGAAAGGCGCTATATAAAATGAAGCTATTATTATTATTGTTGTTATTATTATTATCACGTCTGTGCGCGGAGCTCACAAAAAAAAATACTGTCTTTTGACGTTTCAATGGAGGTAATCTATTCTAACCAACAAATTGAAGTAGAAAGCATTTCGTTGTGGCCAATCTTATTTGGAAACATGACACACAAAATAATAGTATTTCGCTTTTTATTTGAAACAATATTTAATCGCGTTTGGAGGTGGGTGTTCTGCGTCTGCCCCTGTGCCAAACAAGCAGGCCAACCTCTTGTTCACGAGTGAGCCCATTATAATTACACTGTCGCTATTTTACAATGAACTATAATGAATTACGGGTAATACAGAAGTTGAACACGCCAGTGTTGAAACTAATGCACGGAAGCTTATTTCCGCGTTGCAGACTGCAATATAAAAATTCTACAAAGTCAAGTTCACATTCAGATTGATAAGTCCCACACTTTGCTTAGAAACGATCGTACGCACGGGTTACACACATATCTGTGCGTACGCAACGTTGATAAAGGAGGGATCTTTGATTAAACACCTGCTATCAGAAGAATAGACCATCAGAGTGACAAGCTACAGAAGATGGCCACAAGCGATAGTATGAGTGATGAAGAGGACAAAACGGAACATTTCATTGCCCCGGAATAAAATAAAGTTTTTACTTTTACTTTTTAGTACTTAAGTAAGTACGTTTAAAAGTAGAAACTTTTAAACTTTTACTCAAGTGTGTTTTAGCCAGATACTCTGACTTTTACTTGAGTAAGATTTTGAGACGGTACCCATACTGTCAGGATCTGAAGGATCTGAACTTTCTGGACAGTCCTCTGGCGCCCCCGGGTGGTCTGTTCGCGGTGCTACAAACCGCCGCCTTTCGTATGGACTTTTGTGTACACATATTGTCAAGTCTGTTGTCTGTCTTGCTCCCTGTGTATCTCCCATTAGTCCAGATGTTCTAGTCTCCCTTGTATTCCCCGTGTTGTTCTGCCTGTTAGTTCAGTGTCTAGTCTCCTTCCCTTGTATTCATGTGTCCTGCCTGTCAGCCCCCAGCTGTTCCTTGTTGTCTAATTATTAGTACCTGTATATATTCTCCCCGCCCCTGTCTTCCAGTGTCGCGTCATTGTTTGTTGTTTTCCCGTCAGTACCCTTCCGTACTGTGTGAATCTCCATATGTCCTGTGTCAGTACCTTCCCGTATTTGTAGTCCATGTTTTCCAGCATGTCTGAGGTTTTGTTTTCCCCTGTAACGTGTGCCTTTTGACTATGCTCAAGTAAAGCTATTATTATTATCGGAACGTCGACTCGTTGCCTCGTCTCTCTTACTCCACATTGTCCCGCGATTGAATTCTACACTCCTCTCCTAAACTCGGATCCTCACAGTATGACGCGACCTAACCAGGATTCAGCGGACAACGGGAGAGACCAAGCGAGCGACTTGCTGCTGACCATGCAGCACTTCTTCGAGGGAGGTTTCCTCGCTTCATCCTCGTTCGAAAGGATGCGGCTGCATGCGCTGCTCACCTGCGCAAGTGGGACTTGCAGCTCGGAGCAGGCTCCCCTGCTTGCGGAACATGAACGGCAGCTGGGACTGATTATTCGGGCGCTCTGGTCCCCTGCTCCCAGCGAAGCCACGGCTACCAGTACGTCCTCCTCCACAAGTAAGGCCTCTACTGCCACCGCAGCTGTTAGCGTTGGTCCCGCGGCCTTCACTGCCCAGGCTATTAGCCCAACCGTTAGCCTAGCTTCCAGAGCTAGTAATGCTAGTCCCCGCTCCGTTAACGCTGTCCAGGCAACTAGCACAGCCGTTAGCCTTGCTTCCCCCGCTAGTACTGCTAACCCCGGCTCCGTTAACACAGTCCATGCTACTAGCTAGGGCTGTCCCCGACTAAGGATTTGGATGATCGACTAGGATTGGCCAAAATTTGCCGTTAGTCGACAAAAAAAGAAAAAAAAAAAGTATAATATTTTTAAAGCTTTTTTTTTTTTTTTTTTTTTTGGTTGTGGGGGGTGTTTAATGTCTGAAGGAGTCGACTGAAGGCTTCTTGTCCTCTGCAAAAGCATGCAATTGGTCCACTGATATACATCTTGATATTTGTCTAGTCTAGTGTGTTCATTAGATGGCTGAAATCCTCTTTCAGTGCCTCTGTGCCTGTTTTCATAGGCAGTTAGCCTCTGGTATGCGTGCCATTAGCGTTAGCCACGCTTCTAGGCCTATTTTCTTTTGGAAAGAATGATAAAAAAAGAAGAAAAAAAATTAATACTTTTTTTTTTTTTTTTATTATATTCGACTAAGAGGTTGGCCAGTCGACTACGGCCCCTTTCGACCGATTAGTCGACTAATCGATTAATAGGGGTCAGCCCTACTACTAGCACAGCCGTTAGCCTAGCTCCCCCAGCTAGCACGGCTAACCCCGGCTCCGTCAACACAGTCCACGCTACTAGCATAGCCGTTAGCCTAGCTCCCACAGCTAGTACTGCTAGCTCTCGCTCTGTTAACACTGCCCAGACAGCCAGCTCAGGCCCTATAGCTAACAAAGCCTCTGATGCTGGGACCGCTCCGTCGGCCGGCAAGGCCCCTGTGGTTAGCTTAGCCCATGTAGCCAGTGTAGCATCGGCAGCTATCCCCCTAGCTCACCCCTCTAGCACAGGCCCTATAGCTAACGAAGCCTCTGATGCTGGGACCGCTCCGTCGGCCGGCAAGGCCCCTGTGGTTAGCTTAGCCCCTGTAGCCAATGTAGCTTTGGCAGCTACCCCCTTAGCTCTCTTAGCTAACACTGCCCAGGCAGCTAGCACAAGCCCAGTAGCTAGTCGTGCCCCTGTAGCAGTTCGCATAGGCCCAGCGGCCCTCACTACACAGGCAGCTAGCACTAGCCCAGTAGCTAGTTCAGCCCCTGTAGCCATTGCAGCTTCGGCAGCTATCCCTTTAGCTCTCTCTGCCCCCACAGCCAAGTCAAGGGTTCCTTCTGTTCGGAGGCTCAGTGTAGGCTCGTTCTCTACCACTTGCTTACTCCCTCCTGCTACTGCTAGCGAGGCTTCTGCAACTGGCAGAACCTTTGGTGATAGAGCAGCCTCTGCAGTAGCTACCTACCTAGCTGTCCTCGCGTGCACAGGCCCTATAGCTAACGTAGCCTCAGATGCTGGGACCGCCCCTTCGGCCGGCATGGCCTCCGTGGTTAGCACAGCCCCTGCCGCTAGTGTAGCCTCGGTAGCTACCGCCTCTGTCCAGTCCGCTAGAGCCCCGCCTGCTAGCGTAGCATGCACTGCTAGCAAGTCTCAAGAGGCTAGCAAAGCTAAGAAGACTAGCATAGCCCTTCCCGCTAGGATAACTCCTACTGCTAGCACCTTAGCCCCTCCCGCTAGCGTAGCTTCTACAGCTAGCAGCTTAGCCCTCTCTGCTAGTATAGCATCCCCTACTGGTCCCGTAGCCCCCCTCGGGGACGGGTTTCATGAGGCACATTCCCTCCTACAAGAATTCATGGGCAATTATTCTCCGGCCTGCAGTCTGGAGGAGCAAAAGAACGCTTATCGCCTGGTGTTCTCCATGATGAAGCGGAGTCCTGAAAGAGCATGCGAACTCCAGGTACTGGCCGGGAACATGTTTAGGGTGCTCTTCCAGGACCCCAGCTCCCCAGCCGACTGCCAAGCTGCTAACCCTGGTAAGGCCTCCACCACCAGCATGGCATCTACTGTTAGCATAGCTGCTACTAGTTCAGTCCCTACTGCTAGCATAGCTTCCACAGCTAGCACGGCCTTCTCTGCTGGTGAAGCCTCTACCGCCAGCGTGGCCCCGGTTGTTAGCACTGCTACTGCCAGCACCATAGCCCCGTCTGCTAGCGTAGCTCCTACTGCTAACAAGTCACGGAGAGCTAGAAAGTCTAGGAAGGCTAGCATAGCCTCACCTGCTAGGGTACCTGCTGCTAGCACCCCAGCCCTGCCTGCTAGCCCCACTGTGTGTGTAGCGCATTCAGCTAGCATGGTCTCCATGGCTATCTCAGCCCCTACTGCTAGTACCATTCCTACTGCTAGCGTAGCTTTGTCAACTAGCCTGTTTCCCACTGCTAGGACTGCCCCTTCAGCTAGTAAGGTCAGTTTCCCTAGAGCCACCCTGTCGGCTAATCTCTTGGCTTCCACAGCTAGTCCAGCCCTGTCTGCTAGCTTAGCCTCTGCAGCTAACCAGGCTTCCACAGCTAGTCCAGCCCTGTTTGCTAGCCTAGCCCCTGCTAGCTTACTCTAGATCGCCCATGTAACCTCTGTAGCTGGCGCCTTAGCTCTTCCTGCTAGCATACCCTCTACAGCTAGCACATCCCCCACTGCTAGCAGACTCTCTGCAGCCAGTACTGCTCCTGCACATAGCATAGCCCCTGCTAGCTTACTCCAGATTGTCTACCACCAGCATGTCTCCCACTGCTAGGACTGCCCCTTCAGCTAGCAAGGTCAGTCTCCCCGCTGCTAGGACTGCCTCTTCAGCTAGCAAGGTCAGTTTCCCTGGAGCCGCCCCGTCGGCTAACCCCACAGTCTCGTCCGCTAGAGCCCCTGCTGCTAGCACCTCAGTCTCGTCCGCTAGAGCCCCTGCTGCTAGCACCTCAGTCTCGTCAGCTAGAGCCCCTGCTGCTAGCGTTTCGGTCCCGTCTGCTAGGGTTCCTACGTCTAGTCCCTCAGTTCCGCACGCTAGAGTTCCTACTGCTAGCGCTTTAGCCCCGCCGGCTGTTGTAGCCCTAACAGCTAGCACGGGCCCTGCAGCTAGCATTTCCCAGGTAGCCAACCCAGTCTCTACTGCCAGTTTAGCCTATTTAGCTAGAGCTGCCCCTGTTCCTCCTCCGGCTCCCGGGGAGACCCCGACGTCTGGTCCGGGTCGTGCCCCTGCTCCTGTCCCCGGGGAGTCTCCTGCCTCCGGCTCGTCGTCTGGTCCCGGCTCCTCGTCTGGTCCCAGCTCCTCGTCTGGTCCAGCCCTGCGCCATGGTCTACGCCGTGGTCTACGCCGTGGTCTGCACCGAGGTCGATCTGCACCTGGAGAATCGTCTGGTCCAGCCCTGCGCCGTGGTCTACGCCGAGGTCTGCACCGAGGTTGATCTGCACCTGGAGAGTCGTCTGGTTCAGCCCTGCGCCGTGGTCTACGCCGTGGTCGACGCCGTGGTCAGCGCCGAGGTCTGCACCGAGGTCGATATGCACCTGGAGAGTCGTCTGGTCCAGCCCTACGCCGTGGTCGACGCCGTGGTCAACGCCGAGGTCTGCACCGAGGTCTACACCGTGGTCGACACCGTGGTCAATGCCGAGGTCTGAGCCGAGGTCTACGCCAGGAGGGTCCCCCATCTGGGGTCCTGTGCCCGGTCCCAAGACCTCCACCTGGAGTGGCTCCCGTCCGGGGTCCTGCTCTGGGGTCGTCGTCTCCGCCCTTCATCTCCGGGTCCCCTGGTTCGGTCCCGGGGTCTGCTCCTGGGGGGTCCCCGTCCGGGGTCCTGTTCTGGAGTTGTCACCCTCGCCCCTTTGTTCCGGGCCTCCTCACCGGGCCCCTGTCCCAGTGCCCGGCCTCCGCCGTTGGGCTCCTGTCCCCGTTTCCAGCCCCCCTCTCCGGGCCTCTGTCCCTGTCTCCAGCCCCCCTCTCCGGGCCTCTGTCCCTGTCTCCAGCCCACCTCACCGGGCCCCTATCCCCGTCTCCAGCCCCCCTCGCCGGGTCCCTGTCCCCGTCTCCAGCCCCCCTCACCGGGTCCCTGTCCCAGTCTCCAGCCCCCCTCTCCGGGCCTCTGTCCCTGTCTCCGGCCCCCCTCTCCGGGCCTCTGTCCCTGTCTCTAGCCCGCCTCTCCGGGCCTCTGTCCCTGTCTCCAGCCCACCTCACCGGGCCCCTATCCCCGTCTCCAGCCCCCCTCGCCGGGTCCCTGTCCCCGTCTCCAGCCCCCCTCACCGGGTCCCTGTCCCAGTCTCCAGCCCCCCTCTCCGGGCCTCTGTCCCTGTCTCCGGCCCCCCTCTCCGGGCCTCTGTCCCTGTCTCTAGCCCGCCTCTCCGGGCCTCTGTCTCTGTCCCCCTCTCCGGGGCCCCTGGTTCCGTGCCCTGTGCGCCCTTCTCCGGGCTCCCCTCTGGTCCCATTCCCCGGTCCCCCTGCTGCTGGGCCCCTCCCGGCCCCCCCCGGCTCCTGTTTCCCGTGTCCTCGTCCCCAGTTTTTTCCGGGGTTTCGGCCCTTCGCCCTGCCTGTTCCGGGTCGGTATCGGTGGTCGTCTGGCAGTCTCCACTTCAGGGGGGGGTCCTGTCAGGATCTGAAGGATCTGAACTTTCTGGACAGTCCTCTGGTGCCCCCGGGTGGTCTGTTCGCGGTGCTACAGGCCGCTGCCTTTCGTATGGACTTTTGTGTACACATATTGTCAAGTCTGTTGTCTGTCTTGCTCCCTGTGTATCTCCCATTAGTCCAGATGTTCTAGTCTCCCTTGTATTCCCTGTGTTGTTCTGTTACAATGTTTATTCCTGCCTGTTAGTTCAGTGTCTAGTCTCCTTCCCTTGTATTCATGTGTCCTGCCTGTCAGCCCCCAGCTGTTCCTTGTTGTCTAATTAGTACCTGTATTATATTCTCCCCGCCCCTGTCTTCCAGTGTTGCGTCATTGTTTGTTGTTTTCCCGTCAGTACCCTTCCGTACTGTGTGAATCTCCGTATCTCCTGTGTCAGTACCTTCCCGTATTTGTAGTCCATGTTTTCCAGCATTTCTGAGGTTTTGTTTTCCCCTGTGTGCCTTTTGACTATGCTCAAGTAAAGCTATTATTATTATCAGAACGTCGACTCGTTGCCTCGTCTCTCTTACTCCACATTGTCCCGCGATTGAATTCTACACTCCTCTCCTAAACTCGGATCCTCACACATACTTTCACTTAAGTATAATTTCTGGGTACTTTTTACACCCCTGTACACAACTCTATTGTATTAGTGCTGTCATCAACTAAAAAAGTCGTTAGCCGACTAATAGTCATCGGATCTTGTTGACTAATTGATAAGTTGATAGAAATAGACAAATCTGTAAAATTACATTTCCTACATACAATCATGCAGGAGGACATCTTGAAATCTAACTTCATCAGAGATGCATAGTTTTCCTGGAAATAACTCATTCAGAATGGAAAATGGTGTGTGTGTGTGTGTGTGTGTGTGTGTGTGTGTGTGTGTGTGTGTGTGTGTGTGTGTGTGTCTGTGTCTGTGTCTGTGTGTGTGTGTGTGTGTGTGTGTGTGTGTTCAGCTGGTCAGAAAGTGGGTAGGCCTCAACACACACTCCACACGGGGGGGCATGATCTTTCTCCCATGTGGAGAGGGAGGGCTGGGAGTCCCCAATGTCGAGTGGACCTGCTCCACATGCTTAACAATGATGATGTCACCATCAGAGAAGTGGCCAGGGCCTCTCTCCTGCTGGATCTACGAAGAAGGAAGATCCCCCTGGCCACCGCAGACCAGAATAACTTCCTCAGCTTCAGGAAGAAAGACTCTGGGAAACTGGACTTTTGGGCCAAGGGCTTCGGGGTCTGGTCTGACTGGCCAGATCTCAATGACCTCTGCAACCAGACTCGAGTTCAGCTGAAATGGACAAGACCCAACACACAGTCTGAAGTCCCTGTCTCTGATGAACTTATCACAGACCCCTGTGTGGTTGTGAAGGCCAACATCACAACACCGCAGGAAGAGACTGTCGAACTGCACAGAGACTCTGCAAGGGGGGTTCTGCTTAGCATGAAGCAGTCTGAGATCAGGCAGCACTGGTGTGGACTCAGATTACAGGGAAAGCTAGCTTGTTTGGAGTTTGCTGACCACTCGGTCTCACACTCAGTGTTTTAAGAACGCCGCTGTTGGTGAGGATGTTTTAAAATTTACCATCAAAGCAAGACTGCAGATATTACC
This sequence comes from Notolepis coatsorum, assembly GCF_963971535.1. Classification (NCBI taxonomy): domain Eukaryota; kingdom Metazoa; phylum Chordata; class Actinopteri; order Aulopiformes; family Paralepididae; genus Notolepis; species Notolepis coatsorum. The sequence goes on along the minus strand of NC_140168.1, from coordinate 61,797,112 downwards.
CACTCAATACAATCTGTCCACTTGGTATCCTCAAACTCACAGTCCATTCTGTTTAAACCATCAGGATTCACAACACCTAGAATCCATTGCACACATAACAAACGGATGTAATGCATACAAACACCTGTACATCGCTCGTCATGACCGTATTGTGGACATTGTGTCTGATGTGGTACGGAACATATCACCATCTAGTGCAGCAATGTACAAACATGCCAGAGTGAAACCAGTTTCAGTTTTAGTTAGTTTCTTTAATAGTTGTCATACAGAAGTACAGAATACTTTTATACAAAATGCGTCTTACTGTTACGCTCCAGAGACTGTGCTAGACAAGATAAGTATGAAATAAAATAGTATAGCATGTAAAATAGAAGTAAAAATAGAGGTCACAGTGTTTAGTATAGACATATGTACAATGTTCGATGTTCGAGTTACCATACAATATACAATATACTATGCAATGTACTAATATACAATACTATATAGTGCAGAGCAGAAATGGGATGAGGTACAATTTAGGTACAATTTACAGTAATGTGTACGAGTTGTAGTGCAAATCCTTTACCAATAAATATAAAGTGTAAAGTGTGTTTAGGTGATCTAAAGTGTGGAGAGTGGGTGCTGCAGTGTGTTGTTTGTTTAAGTGAGTGTGTGGGTGTGTGTGCTGTGTGCATTTGATGGTTGTTGCATAGTGTTTATTGTTCGTTGAGCAGCCTGATGGCCTGGGGCTAGAAGCTTCTTCTGAGTCTTTCTGTGCTCGCCTTAAGACTCCGGTATCGCTTGCCTGACCGCAGCAGTTCAAAGAGGCAGTTGTTCGGGTGGCTGGAGTCCTTGATGATTCTCTTAGCCTTCCCCCTGCACCGCTTGTTGTAAATGTTCTGGAGGGTGGGAAGCTCCAATTGTGCGTTCGGCTGAACGTGTCACTCTTTGTAGTCTGCTACGGTCTTGTGCAGTGCTATTCCCAAACCAGGAGGTGATGTTGCCAGTCAGGATGCTCTCTATTGTACATGAGTAGAAGTTCCTAAGGATCTTCTGACTGACTTGGAACTTCCTTAGGCGCCTGAGGAAGTAGAGGCGTTGTCGTGCCTTCTTCACAACACTGTCAATGTGTGTGGTCCATGTCAAGTCCTCGGATATGTGGGCTCCGAGGTACTTGAAACTGTTCACTCTCTCAACCGGTGCCCCGTCGATGCTGAGGGGGTTGTAGTCCTTGACCCCCGACCTCCTGAAGTCCACAATAATTTCTTTTGTTTTGCTGACGTTCAGGGAGAGGCAGTTCTCCTGACACCACTGTGACAGATTCTCTACCTCTTCCAGGTAGGCCCTCTTGTCGTTGGCAGAGATCAGGCCCACCACTACTGTGTCATCAGCAAATTTGATGATTGTGTTGTTGTTCCGCTGTGCCACGCAGTCATGTGTGTACAGGGAGTAGAGGAGGGGGCTCAGAACACAGCCCTGGGGGGCCCCTATGTTGAGCGTGATGGATGAGGAGGTGCAGTTGCCTGCTCTTACCACCTGGGGTCTGCCCGTCAGGAAGTCCAAGACCCACTGGCAGAGGTCATAGTTCAAGCCCAGGTCCCTGAGCTTGGCTATGAGTTTGGAGGGGACTATGGTATTGAATGCTGAGCTGTAGTCGATGAACAGCATTCTCACATAGTTCCCCTGCCTCTTGTCCAGGTGTGATGCTGCTGTGTGCAGCACATGGGCTTTGGCATCCTCCGTGGATCTGTTAGGGCGGTATGCAAATTGCAGGGGGTCCAGGTTGATGGGGAGGGAGGAACAGATGTAGCCCTTCACTAGCTTCTCAAAGCACTTCATGGCTATGGAGGTGAGGGCTACAGGGCGGTAGTCGTTGAGGCAAGCAGGCGTAGATTTTTTGGGTACAGGGATGATGGTGGACTTCTTCAGACAGGTGGGGATGACAGCCTGTTCTAAGGACAGGTTAAAGATGTCAGTGAAACCAGGGCCAGTTGGTCGGCACAGACTTTTAGGACGCGGCCGGGGATGCCGTCCGGTCCTGCTGCCTTCCTGATATTCACTTTTTTAAAGGTCCGCCTCACCTCATGCTCTGTTACCTTGAACACTGAGTCTCCATCAGCAGACCCCCCCCCCCCATTGCCGTGGCTTGTAGGCTGGTGTTGTTATTCACAGCCTCAAACCTCGCATAGAAGGTATTGAAATAATTTGCTAAGGAGATGTCACTGTTCAGTTTGAGGGAGGTGCCTTTGTAATCTGTCATTGTTCTGAGGCCCTGCCACATACCTCTAGAGTCAGCCTGTTCAAACTGAAGTTCAACTTTATCCCTGTAATGCCGTTTTTTACTGCTCTCCTGACGTTGTATCTTGCCGTCTTGTGTTCTTCCATGTTGCCTGTCACCAGCCCGGTGTTGTAGGCTGAGGTGCGCACTTTCAGAGCCTCACGGACGGATTTATCTACCCAGGGCTTTTGATTTGGGTAGATTCTAATTGTGGTAGAGGGGATTGTTTCTTCTACCAGAGTACAGACAAAGTCAAGCACCGTTTCAGTGTATTCGTTAATATTGGCTGTGTTATCACGGAATACACTCCAGTCTGTGCATTCAAGTGCAGCTTGGAGTGTCTCCTCTGACGTCACAGTCCAACGCTTAACCTCTCGCCATACTACCGGCGTTCGCTTGAGACTCTGTTTATACTTTGGCAAAAGAAAGATGGCGGCGTGGTCCGATTTACCGAATGGACTAAGAGTGTGAGGTTTTTGTCCGCTGCTCACCCACTCGCTCTGTTCCTTTAAGATTTTAATTTAATTTAATTTAATTTAATTTAATTTAATTAATTGAATTCTCCTCTCCACACGCTTCTTCCTGTAGATGCCGTTTGATTGGTGCTCCCCCAACCACACGCTTCTGGAGCAATGGTCAATCTCATCCCGCAGCTGTCACAGCTTGTCATTAAGCATCCCTTTTGCTTTATATACCCTGATTCCCCATTTAGTGTTGTTGGATCGTTCTGAAACATTCTGAAATATTCTCTGCATTTGCCATTCCTTCCGTTGCTGCTTTTCCCTGTGCTTTGCCTCCCAGGACTCTCGAGGAGTATTCCGTTTGGAGAACCTGTTCTCCCGTTACGAAGCGCTCGCCCTGTTTGATCTGCTCGCTTCACGCACAGCGCTCTGGTGAGTTTTTGCAAGACAGTCTTTGGACTCAATAATTTTTCGTGTGTGTAAAGCACTGAAGAGATCCTGTTTTTGGTTCAGACTGTCTCTCACCCTTTTTGCCTGTTTTGGATATTCACTTGGATTCATTATTGTTTGGACATTGCTCACTGTGTGTCTCACACCGAAGATTCTGTCACTTGGATTTATTGTTTGGACATTGCTCACTGTGTGTCTCACACCGAAGATTCTGTCACTTGGATTTATTGTTTGGACATTGCTCACTGTGTGTTTCACACCGAAGATTTTGTCACTTGGATTTATCTGTTTGGACAAGTCACTTCACCTGTCACCTGTCAGTTTCCAACTGTTCACTGAGCTAACCCGCTCTCTCTCTCTCCCTGTTCCGCTACCACCCCGGAGTACATGCTGGGAGGATTCTGCAGAGCGGCTCTGACGTCACGGACAGATACCTCAAACGTAACCCCCCCGGGAGAAGCTGCAGAGCAGCAAACATTCCTCACATGCTTGTTTCCCAGTTTGTTTCTGTTCTCCACCAAGTTCTTTCTGTTTACTCTGTAAAATAAACAAGCCCTAGATTTTGGCTAACTCTGAAACTACTCTCTCTGTGCCGTTTGCGTTTGGGGTCGGTGTCAAACCATAACATTACGATCCAACCGTTATGACGACCCCAGCCGACACAGAGAGAGTCAGAACAGCACTAGCTGGCCAGATCGAGTTAACCAAGGATCACAGTCACCAACTAGACAGGGCTGCGGCTGCTGTACAGGAACTCAGGGAGCAGGTCCAGCCTATTCAAGGGTCCCTGGCCTCTCTGGCAGGACAACAATCAAGTATTCTCCTCCATCTACACACGCTGAGCGACACCGTTAACGCCTTGCTTGTATCCCCACTTCATTCAGGAACATTGGCAGGAGCATCCCCCGCAGCCCTGGCAGGCCCCGCGCTTCCAGATCCCGCACCTCGGGAGCCCCGTCTCTCCGAACCACGGCTGTTCGACGGCAACTTCGAGGATTGTGCCACATTCATCTTGCAATGTGAGTTGGTTTTTCGTCATCAACCCAGTCGTTTCACTTCAAGAGGAGCCCAAGTGGCCTATATGACTAACTTGCTCTCAGGCCGGGCAGCCCAGTGGGTCACTTCCTCCTGGGCAATGGAGGCAGACTTCTGTTTCTCCTATCCTGACTTCGTGGCGGGTTACCGACTACGTGCTGGAGTTCAGACTGGCGGCGGTGGAGAGCGGTTGGAACGACCAAGCACTTCGTCTTACCTTCATGAGGGGGCACAGTGACGCAGTCAGGGACCAGCTCGCGACCCGGGAGGAACCTGAGTCCCTCGAGGACCTGTTCAGCCTCGCCATTCGCATCGACGGACGCCTCCAGGAGAGAAGACGTGAGAGAACCCAACAGGGACCTCCTGAGGGACTCCGAGCCCCCCGTACTCGTGACGTTACTGCTGGTCGCCCTGCCCCCAACACGACTGGTGGTAGCTTCCCCTCCCATTCGGTTCCCGAGGAGGAACCCATGCAGCTGGGACGTTCTCATCTGAGCCAAGCTGAACGTGAGGCGAGGTTCAGGGCCGGTCTCTGCCTCTACTGCAGTCGGGAGGGACACCGAATCGCCAACTGCCCCACCCGGCCAAAAGACCAGGCTCGCCGAGACCCCGGGAGATCCTGGTGAGCCGTTTTTCTCATTCCCAGAGCCGTGCACCACCTGGCCATCTGATGAGCGTCACCCTGGCCTGGGCGGACCAACAGGCCACGGTGGAGGCACTCATTGACTCGGGTGCAGACGAGAGTTTCCTCGACTTCGAGTTTGCTACCCGGGCCAACATTCCACTTGAGGACCTAGTGAGGCCTTTGGAGATATTCGCATTGGACCAACACCGCCTGGCCGACATCTCTCAACGCACCTGCCCTGTCATGCTGACCATCGCTGGAAACCACGTTGAGAGACTCCAGTTCCTTATCACCAGATCCCCTCTTGTCCCGGTAGTCATGGGTCGGCCCTGGCTCGCGCTGCACAAGCCCCACATCGCCTGGTCCTCCGGTACCATCAAGGGCTGGAGCTCCTCCTGTCACGCCCAGTGTCTACAGGCGGCGTCCTGTCCCCCGCCCCGGAGGTCCGTTGGTGAGCCGCCTCCAGACTTTTCGACCATACCCCCCGAGTACCACGACCTCATGGAGGTTTTCAGTAAGTCCAGGGCTCAGGCCCTTCCACCCCACCGTCCGTACGACTGTGCCATCGACCTCCGCCAAGGGGCTCCCCTTCCCGGCAGCCGCCTCTACAGTCTGACCGTTCCGGAGAAGAGGGCGATGGATCAATACATCTCTGAGTCCTTGGAAGCAGGACTCATTCGGCCTTCCTCCTCCCCGGTGGCGGCCGGTTTCTTCTTTGTTGGGAAGAAGGACAGGGACCTTCGACCCTGCATCGACTATCGCCAGCTCAACGAGATCACCATCAAGAACAAGTACCCTCTTCCTCTCATGAACTCCACCTTCGAGCCTCTCACCCAGGCTACCGTCTTTACCAAGCTGGACCACCGGAGTGCCTACCATCTAGTCCGTATCCGTGAGGGCGATGAATGGAAGACCGCCTTCAAGACCCCCAGGGGCCACTACGAGTACCTGGTGATGCCGTTCGGCCTCACCAACGCCCCGGCGGTATTCCAGGCACTCATGAACGACGTCCTTCGTGACATGCTGGAGGAGTTTGTGGTCGTGTACCTGGACGACATCCTCATCTTCTCCAAGACCCTCGAGGAGCACATCCAGCATGTCCGCCGTGTGCTGGAGCGCCTCCTCCACAATCGGCTCTTTGTCAAGGCGGAGAAGTGCCGATTCCACTCCGACTCCGTCGACTACCTGGGCTTCATCGTGGAGAAGGGCTTGACCCGAGCGGATCCTCGCAAGATCCAAGCAGTGGAGGAATGGCCTGAACCCACCTCTCGGAAGGAGTTACAGAGTTTCCTCGGGTTCGCCAACTTCTACCGAAGGTTCATCCGGAACTACAGTCAAGTGGTGGAACCACTTACCAGACTGACCTCTCCCGCCCTGCCGTTCGACTGGTCCCCAGCGGCGTGTGCTGCGTTCCGCTCCCTCAAGAAGAGGTTCACTTCCGCCCCGATCTTGCTCCACCCTGACCCCAAGAGACAGTTCATCGTTGAGGTGGACGCCTCGGATACTGGACTGGGGGCTGTCTTATCCCAGCGTTCGGCAACGGACCAGAAGGTACATCCGTGCGCCTTCTACTCGCGTCGGTTCCTCCCTGCCGAGAGGAACTACGACATCAGCAATCGGGAGCTGCTGGCGGTCGTGGCTGCTTTGGAGGAGTGGCGTCATTGGCTTGAGGGGGCCGAGGAGCCATTTACCATCTGGACGGACCACAAGAACCTGACGTACATCCGTGCTTCCAAGCGCCTCAACGGTCGGCAGGCAAGATGGGCCAGCTTCCTCAGTCGGTTCGACTTCTCGCTGACTTTTCGTCCTGGTTCCCGCAACACGAAGGCCGACTCCCTGTCCCGGTTACACTCCAAGGGGGCTCCACCCACTGAGGACCCGACTCCCATCCTCCCGGAGGCCAGGGTGGTAGGAGCCGTCACCTTGGGCATCGAGGGGGTGGTAAGGCGTGCCCTACGCTTCCATCGCGCTCCAAGCAACGTACCGATTCATCGTCTCTTCGTCCCCGACTCAGTCCGGTCCCGGGTCCTCCAGTGGGGCCATACCAGCCGGTTCGCCTGCCACCCGGGCATTCATCGCACGTTCTCCTTCCTGGCTCGTCGATTCTGGTGGCCCACCATGAGGAACGACGTCAAGGAGTTCGTATTGGCCCGCACGGTCTGCGCCCGCAGCAAGGCCTCCCACCAGGCACCCTCCGGGCTGTTGAACCGGTGGATCGGTTCAGCAAGGGGGTTCACCTCGTGGCCCTTTCCAAGCTTCCCTCGGCGGCCGAGACGGCGGACCTCCTGACTCACCACGTGTTCCGCCTTCATGGTTTTCCCCAGGACATCGTCTCGGACCGGGGGCCCCAGTTCACCTCCCAGGTATGGCGGGCTTTTTGCAAGGGATTGGGGGCGACGGTCAGTCTTTCCTCTGGTTATCATCCCCAGACTAACGGACAAACGGAGAGGATGAACCAGAGCGTGGAGTCTGCTCTTCGGTGTGTGGCAGCCGAGAGACCAGCTTCTTGGAGCCGTTTCCTTCCCTGGGTCGAGTACTCCATCAACTCCATGGTCAGTTCCGCCACCGGCCTCTCACCTTTTGAGGTATCCCTGGGCTACCAACCCCCTCTTTTCCCCGCACAGGAGACGGAGGTGGCAGTTCCCTCCGTGCAGGACCACCTCGACCGCTGCCGACGGGTCTGGGAGATCACCAGGACCGCGCTGCTCCGGACATCTGAGCGTGCCTGTCGTGGGGCTGACCGGCGCCGGGTTCCTGCGCCGACGTACCACCCTGGGCAGAGGGTGTGGCTTTCCGCGAGGGACCTCCCGCTTCGGTCCTCGGCCAAGAAACTTAACCCCCGGTTCGTCGGACCTTTCGAGGTTCTGAAGGTACTCAGTCCGGCGGCTCTGCATCTAAAACTTCCTGCGTCCATGCACATTCACCCCGTTTTCCATGTGTCCCGGGTTAAGCCTGTCTCCCTCAGTCCCCTGATGCCTCCAGCTCCTGATCCACCACCTCCCGAGATGGTGGACGGTCACCCCCAGTGGCAGGTCCGCCGGTTGATGGGCGTCCGACGGCGGGGTCGGGGGTTCCAGTACCTGGTGGACTGGGAGGGTTACGGCCCGGAGGAAGGGAGCTGGGTCTCCCGACAGCTCATCGTGGATCCCGGCCTGATCACAGACTTCCATCGTGCCCATCCGGGCGAGCCGGGTCGGCCTGGTCGCCGGGTGGCTCCCGTGGAGGGGGGGGTACTGTGAGGTTTTTGTCCGCTGCTCACCCACTCGCTCTGTTCCTTTAAGATTTTCGGTTAATTAATTGCATTCTCCTCTCCACACGCTTCTTCCTGTAGATGCCGTTTGATTGGTGCTCCCCCAACCACACGCTTCTGGAGCAATGGTCAATCTCATCCCGCAGCTGTCACAGCTTGTCATTAAGCATCCCTTTTGCTTTATATACCCTGATTCCCCATTTAGTGTTGTTGGATCGTTCTGAAACATTCTGAAATATTCTCTGCATTTGCCGTTCCTTCCGTTGCTGCTTTTCCCTGTGCTTTGCCTCCCAGGACTCTCGAGGAGTATTCCGTTTGTAGAACCTGTTCTCCCGTTACGAAGCGCTCGCCCTGTTTGATCTGCTCGCTTCACGCACAGCGCTCTGGTGAGTTTTTGCAAGACAGTCTTTGGACTCAATCATTTTTCGTGTGTGTAAAGCACTGAAGAGATCCTGTTTTTGGTTCAGACTGTCTCTCACCCTTTTTGCCTGTTTTGGATATTCACTTGGATTCATTATTGTTTGGACATTGCTCACTGTGTGTCTCACACCGAAGATTCTGTCACTTGGATTTATTGTTTGGACATTGCTCACTGTGTGTCTCACACCGAAGATTCTGTCACTTGGATTTATTGTTTGGACATTGCTCACTGTGTGTTTCACACCGAAGATTTTGTCACTTGGATTTATCTGTTTGGACAAGTCACTTCACCTGTCACCTGTCAGTTTCCAACTGTTCACTGAGCTAACCCGCTCTCTCTCTCTCCCTGTTCCGCTACCACCCCGGAGTACAGGCACGTGCACACATAGGGGTGAAGGGGTGCCCGGGCACCTGCCTTTTTCATTTTTCATTAGAAAGTGCCCTTTTTATGCCACCCTCTTTTTTTTTTTTTTTTTTTTTTTTTTTACTGTTGCACATATAGATATACTGCCCTGCCCTTCCAAATGAAAGATGTCACGATAGCATCTAAATATTAGGTAAAGAAAGAGAGAGAAATGCCACCCCTCTCGTAAATAATAGGTCCTTCCAGCCTGGATTCGTTCTGACGGAAAACAGAATAATTTTGATTGACAGTCGAGTCTGCCAATTACGTCACACCGCTTGTACCCGCCCTGCTGTTCTTAGCACCAATCGGCAAGCACTATTAGTTTTTGACTTCCTGAATGTCCCGTGTGCTGTAACCTCGTTCCCAGCTTTATCTCAAGAGATAATGTGTGCTGACAACAACAAAGCTACAGTGCTAACAATAAGCGATTTGGCTGGATGCAGTCTGGACAGTGGATAAACATCAAGACAACAGTCTGTGACTGTGGCCTGTGGGACAGTGGACATAATACTTCATCAAGCCCTGCTGACCTGGACCACGTTTCAACTAACAAGTGAGTTAATGCGGTCTCTCTCTCGCTCTCTCTCTCTCTGTCTCTCTCGCTCTCTCTCGCTCTCTCTCTCTCTCTCTCTCGCTCTCTCTCTCTCTCTCTCTCTGTCTCTCTCGCTCTCGCTCTCTCTCTCTCGCTCTCTCTCGCTCTCTCTCTCTCTCTCTCTCTCTCGCTCTCTCTGTCTCTCTCGCTCTCGCTCTCTCTCTCTCTCTCTCTCTCTCTCTCTCTCGCTCTCTCGCTCTCTCTCTCTCTCTCTCTCTCGCTCTCTCTCTCTCTCTCTCTTGCTCTCACAACACAGCGCGCCCGCAGCTGTTGGTCTGGAGCGCATATTGTGTTATTAAAGGGACACTATGTAGTTTTGGTGACATCGGTGAAACTGAATGTACCATAGCTGTGCGCGCTCGCATTGCATTTTATAAAAGATGCCCTTTTCTACTTTTTCGGCACCTGCCTTTCTAAAGTCCTGTGCACGTCCCTGCCGGAGTACATGCTGGGAGGATTCTGCAGAGCGGCTCTGACGTCACGGACAGATTCCTCAAACGTAACCCCCCCGGGAGAAGCTGCAGAGCAGCAAACATTCCTCACATGCTTGTTTCCCAGTTTGTTTCTGTTCTCCACCAAGTTCTTTCTGTTTACTCTGTAAAATAAACAAGCCCTAGATTTTGGCTAACTCTGAAACTACTCTCTCTGTGCCGTTTGCGTTTGGGGTCGGTGTCAAACCATAACAAAGAGCCTGTGACTTGTACCCATTCTTAAATTGCGAGTATACATGGTCTAATATGTTCTCGCCTCTGGTGGGACAGGTCACATGCTGATAGAAATTCGGCAACACCTTTTTAAGACGCGCGCTGTTGAAATCGCCCAGAACCAAAATGGCAGCGTCAACATTAGCTATCTGTAGTTTATTTACCTCGTCGTGTAGCTTTGAAAGTGCGGCCCCAGTGTTCGCTTGTGGTGGGATATATACTCCGATCATGATGATGGACGTTAGCTCCCTCGGGAGAAAGAAGGGTCGGCATTTGATGGTGATATACTCCACGTCTGGGGAGCAGTGGTTAGACAATTCCTTTGCGTTGCCTATATCGCACCACTCCTTGTTTACCATGAAAGCAATGCCGCCTCCTTTCGTCTTTTGTGACTCTTCTGCCGTACGGTCCTTGCGGAGAACGAAGAAGTGATCTACCGGTTCTATTGCATGATTTGGGACGTCTGGAAACAGCCAAGTTTCTGTGAAATAGAGGACGTTGCAGTCCCGAATGTCCCTCTGGAATTGGATCCGTGCTCTGATGTCGTCCAGTTTATTTCCAGTTTCAGTTTATTGCACATTGGCCAACAATATGCTGGGCAATGTGGTTCTGTGTCGTTTGGACCTCAATCTATTTCGGACGGCGGCTCTTCTACCTCGCCGTCGCGCCTTCTCCTTGCGTGGGCCACAACAAAGGATCTCGGCGGGCCACTGCTGTTGTTCAGCAATCCGATCCAGAGAGCAATCCAGTCTGTAAGTTTTCCTTAATCCAATGTCAATGAGTGACTGACGGTCATACACATATAATGCACCAACAGTTGGTGCAAATAAAACTCTTAAAACTATAAAAATTAACAGAGTGGTTTGGCCTTACCAACGATGTCTTTGCTAACATACCAAATACACCGGATGTTGTTTTAGTTGACACCAGCCACAGGGAGGTGCTGGTCATAGAAGTAGGCTGTACCTGAGCGGCTACGTGGCGTAGTGGGCAAGGCGCTCGCCACAAATTCAGTTTAGCTGGTCGTTCATACTAATACACATTGGCCGTATTAGGTGGTGGGAAACTGATGGGTGGGGATCGGGCGTTGTGGACAGCGACTTCTACAGGTCGGTTGGTGCGCCTGCGCAGTAGAATCAGGAAGTGTCGGGGGCAGCGTGAGCCTCCCACGCGTTACTCCTCGCCATTGAGAGATCGAGCTGCGCAGGTGAAAAGATGCGACTGCTGTTACCTCAAGTACCGGAGGGGACTTGTGCTATGTATGACTTAGTCCACATTGCAGCCGGCTTGTGGGAGGCAAGAAACAGCGTTCGTGACAGGGAGGGGGTTGAATTGGATGATACGAAATTGGGATGGGAGAAAATATAGAAAATGGGAGAAAAAGTGGATCAAAAAAAAAATAAGTAGGCTGTACCTTTGATCTGTACATGGACCAGGCCTTCCGGGACAAGTATATCAAATACCAACCACTGCTCAGTGTGATGGCTGACCTTGGGTATAGGTGACTGTAGATATAGTGTACTTGTATTCGGAAGTCTTGGCCATGTATACAAATGCACCATGACTGGTCTGAGAATTGCTGCAATGTCTAAAAGAAAAGCCAAACAAATTGCCAAATATTGCTCTGTCTCAGCTATTATTGGCAGCTTAGCCACGTGGAGAAGGAGGTGCTATGTGTACCCTTAAGTGTTCAGTGCTGCTTGGCCCTGATACATTTGATTCCCTGTTTATGTAATATAATTTGTGGAACCAAATAAAGTATTAAAACGTGTGTGTGTGTGTGTGTGTGTGTGTGTGTGTGTGTGTGTGTGTGTGTGTGTGTGTGTGTGTGTGTGTGTGTGTGTGAGAGTGTGAGAGAGAGAGAGAGAGAGAGAGAGAGAGAGAGAGAGAGAGAGAGAGAGAGAGAGAGAGAGAGAGAGAGAGAGAGAGAGAGAGAGCGAGAGAGAGAGAGAGAGAGAGACATACCGGTACAAGTTCATTTATTGTATTACTTTTGTCTAGTGAGCTTACAGAAATTGAGATCGAGTCAATGGATAGGGAAAAAAAGATCAAAGAAGTCAGGCAGTTCTCATAACAGTGTGGGATGAACACTGATAAGCTGCATCTGGCTCCAGCAGAACAGATATTTTGTTATGAGAGAGTTGGTCATTAGAGTTGTTCCAGACAAAACATGCTCTCTGTATGCTAGAGAATTTAGGCCCAGTAAGCTGGTTTATCGTAAATGGAGTAAAGGACAGGGGTGTAAAAAGTACCCAGAAATTATACTTAAGTGAAAGTATGGGTACCGTCTCAAAGTCTTACTCAAGTAAAAGTCAGAGTATCTGGCTAAAAACACACTTGAGTAAAAGTCAAAAAGTTTCTACTTTTAAATGTACTAACATTTAACTAACCTGTTAAGCTGTAAGGACCCTGCTTTTCTTTATCATAAATCGATCAATAGAGACCCCCAATTATCATATAATGGGGTATCATTGGAAAGCCACACTCATTGGCTACAACCCTGTCCAAAGATTTTCGAGATCGCCAAATGATTGACGGAGCTAGAGCCCTGGGAGTCGGGTGGTAATGTGTACTTTGGCGCACGCCTCACATATCGGCATGTAACTCAAAAAACGCTGAACGGATTTTGTCACCTGAAAGGGCAATCGACAAATAGGGCTTTAATTCTATCAATATATTGTATTAAAAGAAATGCTAGAAGTCGGCAAAGTGGCACATCACAAATCGTCCTCATGAGGGCCCACATGGACGCCAGAGGTTGCTGTGTACCGTGTGGTAATTAGGCCACCGCTTTAAAATATACGGATACATGGCGGTGTTTGCAGGGCTCAAACTATATTAAATATCATAGCTATGGATATAATAATATTGCTCATTTGACATCGAGTATCTATCGTTCAATTTGTGAAAAAGAACATACATTCCCGTTTTATACCGTGGTGAATAAGAGTATTCTCGCCTGTATCAACAATCAATCTGAAATCAACGCTATATTATCAGTATTATGTTTCATCATGAATGCAGGAAAGGGTGGGGTGGGGGGTGTAGTTTTTCCATGCTTTGATCGCCACCAACGGAATAGGTTACACACACATTACACACATACGGTCGGATCGCTGTGAATGGATTCTTGGATCAACGCAAGATTGATACCATATAGCCCTTACCTTGACTAGGATGTACTGCAAAAAGAATATTCCAATTATCTGATCGCCATTCCAAGTATTGATGTCGATCGTATTGCCAACATAATCCACCAAAGAACATGAACCGGGAGTGCTTGATTCTCCTCAATCCATGCATTATAAACGCTTTTCCTGCCCGACAAGGAAAACCCGGACCGGACTTTTTAGAGTGACGCACAGCCAAAGCCAGAGAGTTTCCAAGGATGTGTAATACCGGCCCCAAGGCGGCAGGCGGCGGTATTGGATGTTTGTGATCTCAGACCCATTCCCAATGATAACATCAGGCTCCCTTGATGGATTATGAATGGAAATAGCGAATAAAAGAAATAACGACCAAAACCTGACTATACTCGGGTCCGACGCTGAAAGTGTTAAGAGGTTAATGTTGTGTTTTTTCCCCCAAATGTAGCCAAGCGTAAAGACCTTAACCCTATCAAAACAGCAGTCAAAGTGTATATTTTTATTCTTACCGATGTTTTATACGATTTACTGAAAATAAGAATTTATCGAAAAAAATGCTAATTTATCTTTTATCGTAAAATCGTGAGGAAATGATTAAATCCAGATTTAACACTGCCATTGGAAAGAGGAGCCTTTTCCCTATCCATAGATGTAGGATTTGGCCATAATAAGATCAAGGTCAAGTTCAAGGTCAAATATGAATTTATAATTAAATGGATTATCATTTATTACTGTATCTACAAATCCTTCTGTTTAATCATCTTCCCTTCTTTATTCATTTTCTTAGATCTTTTGTACACTTGATCTCAAGAAGGTGGTGAATGAGCTCAGTGAGCAAGCGTGGTTCCAGCACAATTGTAACATGGTGTTATTCACCGGCACAGATGCAAAAAAATATCATAATTTATATTCTCCTTTTTTTCATTACAATTTACTCAAGCCTAGTAACAGACACAATAGTTCTGACACTGGGAATACATACCCCCAGGTCCCTAGATGTTAATCCTAGATACCGAAGAACATGCAAATTGACCTTGTAGAAGTGGAGCAATCTTCCATTTACTTAGGCATGTACCTTTAGGCAAAATGTCTGAAAATAGGGCTACAGTTAAGTACTAAAAAGTAAAAGTAAAAACTTTTTTTTATTCCAGTTCCGTTTCGTCCTCTTCATCACTCGTACTATCGTTTGTGGCCATCTTCTGTAGCTTGTCATTCTGACTGTCTATTCTTCTGATAGCAGGTGTTTAATCAAAGATCCCTAAAGATGACTAAAGTTTGAATCTTTCCTAATACATCACTAAATGGATGTGGAGTAAATGGACCAGCAAAAACATAGTAAGGCATCACTCCAGCGTTATCGCTAACCATACCGCTTCATAGGGCTGGACGGTATGGTCTAAAATTTATATCACAGTGACGGTATCATTTGAAGCTAGGACAAAAAATTTGCCCGGCAAGTGTTTTTCAGAGAGCCTTTCTGCACAATCGGTCTCAGCATTTGATAGATACCCGTCATCTGCCATTCTGTGAAGTCTCTGCGTTGTGTTTGTTGTTTGGCAATCTTACTGCCTGTCACACTGTCTCACCCCGTTGATGCATCCGTAACAGAAGAATTAACGTAAGTACTAAAAAGTTAAAGTAAAAACTTTTTTTTATTACTTAATAACTTTTTAACACTTAAACCCTGTGGCTCTAGAGAACAGCATGCCCTTTGTTTTGTTTGCATTGAGTACCCCAGTTTAAGATGAACAAGTACATTCTGTAAAGTATTAAATTAGAGTTGTAATTTTTAAATGGTTAGTTGTACAGAGTCAGCAACACAATAGTGTCATCCGCATCATTGACCTCTGCAATAGAAGAGAGTGGTCAACTGTGTCAAAGGCTTTTGACAGGTCTATAAGAAGGGCAGCACAATGTTTTCTTTTGTCAAGCTCAGATATTATATAATATATATAATTATCGGAGGAGACTTTAATCAGGTCCAAAACATAGAACTTGACAGGTCTTCGGATAGACGTACTACCGTCTCCAAAGCGGCGAACATCCTAAAATTTCACATGGAACAGCTTGGCCTTATAGACCCTTGGAGAGCAAAATTTCCTACCGATAAACTTTTCTCCTTCTTCTCCCATGTCCACCACATGTATTCGAGGATAGACTTCTTTTTACTAGATGAAAAACTACTACATAATGTAGTCTCTACTAAGTACCATAGTATAGTCATTTCCGATCATGCCCCGACATCCGTTGAAATTAACTTCCCCCAGGGTAGAATACCCTCTACATTTTGGAGATTCAACTCCCACTTATTATCTGAACCTGAATTTAAGGATTTTATTCATGCACAAATAAAAATCTTCTTTGAGATAAACGACACACCTGAAGTTAGCAGTGACATACTCTGGGAGGCCTTTAAGGCATATCTCCTCGGACAGGCCATCTCCTTTACCTCTCATTTTGGGAAGCAGGAACAATCCAAATTAACGGGTATATCAGATGAGATTAAACGATTAGACATCCAGTATTCGTCTAAACCCACCCCTGCTCTATATAAAAAACGACTCCAGCTTCAATCACAATATGTGTGAGGTTTGGTTCGTTCTCCGCCACACGCTCTCCTGAGGTACGGTGCTGATTGGTGCATTCCCCGCCACACGCTTTTTGAGCGATTGCCACTTTCATCACGCAGCTGTCATAGTTTGTGATTAGCGCCCCAGAGGGCTTTATATACCTGGACCTTCCTTCTATCGTTGTCGGGTCGTTCTGGAATACAACTGCATTTGCCTGCTTTTTCCCCGTTGCTGTTCCTGGTCTACTTTCTCTCCAGGACCTTTCTGTGGAGAACCGCTGTTGAGAACCTTGTTCCCCGTTTGGAGCTGCGCCTCGTTTTACCCGCTTTACGCGTTGCGCTTGGGTGAGTGGAACCAAACCCCTCTGGATTATTCTGATTGTGTGTTTTAGAAGAGACACTGAAGATTTCGTTTTGTTTGCACTGACTCAGCTAAGTTGTGTGTTGTGGGGAACACTGAAGACTGTCACTGTCAATTGGTTCTGGACACAGCTAAGGGAGGAGGGAACCACACTGTTTCGTTGGACTGTTTCTGATACCTCTCTCTCTCTCCGTTTTCCACCTTGAGTTAAAGCTGGGAGTATCTGCAGAGCCGCTACAACGTCACATGCCAATTCCCCACCGCTATCACCAGGAGGATTATGCAGAGCCGCAGATGACTCTGCCGAAGGCAGTCTCCCTGTTTGTTTGATAATAGTACTTTACCCTTTTTTTGACTCTGTAAATAAATACGCCCTAGTATTTGGCTAACTCTGAACTACCTGTCTGTGCCGTTGCGTTTGAGGTTGGTTACAAACCATAACATTACGACCCGACCATGACGACCTCAGCCGACACAGACAGGGTCAGAACAGCGTTGGCGGTCCAGATTGAATTAACCAACGACCACAGCCTACAGCTAGGTGCGGCTGCGGCTGCTGTACAGGAGCTCCGAGACCAGGTCCTGCCTATTCAGGAGTCCCTTGGCTCTCTGGCTAGCCTGCAGACAGCCCAGGGTAATAAGCAGACTAATATTCTCCACCAATTACAAGCGCTGAGTGAAGCCGTTAACACCTTGCTTGTAACCCCACCTACTACAGGAGCCTAGGCCGGAGCATCACCCGCAGCCGTGGCAGGCCCCGCGCCTCCCGATCCCGCACCTCGGGAGCCCCGTCTCTCCGAACCACGGTTGTTCAATGGTAACTTCGAGGATTGTGCCACATTCATCATGCAATGTGAGTTGGTTTTTCGTCATCAACCCAGCCGATTCACTTCAAGGGGAGCCCGAGTGGCTTACATGACTAACCTGCTCTCAGGCCGGGCAGCACAGTGGGTTACTGCCTCCTGGGCAATGGGGGCTGATTTCTGTTTTTCCTACCCAGACTTCGTGGCTGAGCTCCGCAGGGCTTTCCACCACCCAGCCCGTGGCCAGGACCCTGGAGCTCGGTTGGGCACCTTCCGGCAGGGCAGTGGCGGGGTCACCGACTACGTGCTGGAGTTCAGACTGGCGGCAACGGAGAGCGGTTGGAACGATCAAGCGCTTCGTCTCACCTTCATGAGGGGGCTCAACGACGCTGTCAGGGACCAGCTCGCGACCCGTGAGGAACCTGAGTCCCTCGAGGACCTATTCAGCCTCGCCATTCGCATCGACGGACGACTCCAGGAGAGAAGACATGAGAGAACCCGACCGGGACCTCCAGAGGTTCCCCAGACCCTCCGTACTCGTGACGGTACTGCGGTCCGCCCTGCTCCCAACACAACTGGTGGTTCCTTCCCCTCCCGTTCGGTGCCCGGGGAGGAACCGATGCAGCTGGGACGTTCACATCTTAGCCAAGCTGAACGGGAGGCAAGGTTCAGGTCCGGCCTTTGCCTCTACTGCGGTCGGGATGGACACCGTATCTCCAACTGCCCCACCCGGCCAAAAGACCAGGCTTGCCGGGACCCCGGGAGATCCTGGTGAGCCGTTTTTCTCGTTCCCAGAGCCGTGAACCACCTAGCCGTCTGATGAGCGTCACCCTGGCCTGGGCGGACCACGGTGGAGGCACTCATTGACTCGGGTGCTGACGAGAGTTTCCTAGACTTCGAGTTTGCTACCCGGGCCAACATTCCACTAGAGGACCTCGTGAGGCCATTGGAGGTGTTCGCATTGGACCAACACCGCCTGGCTGACATCACTCAACGCACCTGTCCTGTCCTGCTCACCATTGCTGGTAACCACGTTGAGAGACTCCAGTTTTTTATCACCAGATCCCCTCCTGGGCCGGCCCTGGCTCGCGCTGCACGAGCCCCACATCGCCTGGTCCTCCGGTACCACCAGGGGGTGGAGCTCCTCCTGTCATGCCCAGTGTCTTCAGGCGGCGTCCTGTCCCTCGCCCCGGAGATCCGTTTGTGAGCCGCCTCCGGACCTCTCGACCATACCCCCCGAGTACCACGACCTCGAGGAGGTTTTCAGTAAGTCCAGGGCTCAGGCCCTTCTGCCTCACCGGCCTTACGACTGTGCCATCGACCTCCGCTCAGGGGCTCCCCTTCCCGGCAGCCGCCTCTACAGTCTGACCGTCCCTGAGAAGGCAGCGATGGATCAATATATCTCTGAGTCCTTGGAAGCAGGACTCATTCGGCCTTCCTCCTCCCCTGTGGCGGCCGGTTTCTTCTTTGTTGGGAAGAAGGACGGAGACCTTCGACCCTGCATCGACTATCGCCAGCTCAACGAGATCACCATTAAGAACAAGTACCCTCTTCCTCTCATGAACTCCACCTTCGAGCTTCTCACCCAGGCTACCGTCTTTACCAAGCTGGACCTCCGGAGTGCCTACCATCTGGTCCGTATCCGAGAGGGCGATGAGTGGAAGACCGCCTTCAAGACTCCCAGGGGCCACTACGAGTACCTGGTAATGCCGTTCGGCCTCACCAACGCTCCGGCGGTATTCCAGGCGCTCATGAACGACGTCCTTCGTGACATGCTGGAGGAGTTTGTGGTAGTATACCTAGACGACATCCTCATTTTCTCCAAGACGCTCGAGGAACACATCCAGCATGTCCGCCGTGTGCTGGAGCGCCTCCTCCACAATCGGCTCTTCGTCAAGGCAGAGAAGTGCCGATTCCACTCCGACTCCGTCGATTACCTGGGCTTCATCGTGGAGAGAGGCTTGACCTCGCAAGATCCGGGCCGTGGAGGAGTGGCCGGAACCCACCTCTCGGAAGGAGTTACAGAGCTTCCTCGGGTTCGCCAACTTCTACCGAAGATTCATCCGGAACTACAGTCAGGTGGCGGAACCACTTACCAGGCTGACCTCTCCCGCCCTGCCGTTCGACTGGTCCTCAGTGGCGTGTGCTGCGTTCCGCTCCCTCAAGAAGAGGTTCACTTCCGCCCCGGTCTTGCTCCATCCAGACCCCAAGAGACAGTTCATCGTAGAGGTGGACGCCTCGGATACTGGACTAGGAGCTATCTTATCCCAACGGTCGGCAACGGACCAGAAGGTACATCCGTGCGCCTTCTACTCGCGTCGTTTCCTCCCTGCCGAGAAGAACTACGACATCGGCAATCGGGAGCTGCTGGCGGTTGTGGCTGCCTTGGAGGAGTGGCGTCATTGGCTAGAGGGGACCGAGGAGCCATTTACCATTTGGACGGACCACAAGAACCTGACGTACATCCGTGCTTCCAAGCGCCTCAATGGCAGGCAGGCAAGATGGGCCAGCTTCCTCAGTCGGTTCGACTTCTCGCTGACGTTTCGCCCTGGTTCCCGCAACACGAAGGCCGACTCCCTGTCCCGGTTACACTCCAAGGGGGCTCCAACCACTGAGGACCCGACTCCCATCCTCCCAGAGGCCAGGGTGGTAGGAGTAGTCACCTTGGGCATCGAGGGGGTGGTAAGGCGTGCCCTACGCTTCCATCGCGCTCCAGGCAATGTACCGGTTCATCGTCTCTTCGTCCCCGACTCAGTCCAGTCCCGGGTCCTCCAGTGGGGCCATACCAGCCGGTTCGCCTGCCACCCAGGCGTTCATCGCACGTTCTCCTTCCTGGCTCGTCGATTCTGGTGGCCCACCATGAGGAACGACGTCAAGGAGTTCGTACTGGCCTGCGCAGTCTGCGCCCGCAGCAAGGCCTCCCACCAGGCACCCTCCGGGCTATTGCAGCCGCTTCCCATTCCGAGCCGCCCTTGGTCCCATGTGGCGTTGGACTTCGTCACGGGTCTTCCTTCTTCCCAGGGGAACACGTGCCTACTGACCGTGGTGGATCGGTTCAGCAAGGGGGTTCACCTCGTGGCCCTTCCCAAGCTTCCCTCGGCGGCCGAGACGGCGGACCTCCTGACACGCCACGTGTTTCGCCTCCATGGGTTTCCCCAGGACGTCGTCTCGGACCGGGGGCCCCAGTTCACTTCCCAGGTATGACGGGCTTTTTGCAAGGGATTGGGGGCAACGGTCAGTCTTTCCTCTGGTTATCATCCCCAGACTAACGGACAAACGGAGAGGATGAACCAGAGTGTGGAGTCTGCTCTTCGGTGTGTGGCTGCCGAGAAACCCGCTTCTTGGAGCCGTTTCCTTCCCTGGGTCGAGTACTCCATCAACTCCATGGTCAGTTCCGCCACTGGCCTCTCACCTTTTGAGGTATCCCTAGGCTACCAACCCCCTCTTTTCCCTGCACAGGAGTCGGAGGTGGCAGTTCCCTCCGTACAGGAGCACCTCGACCGGTGCCGTCGGGTCTGGGAGATCACCAGGACTGCGCTGCTCCGGTCATCGGAGCGCGCCAGTCGTGGGGCTGACCGGCGCCGGGTCCCTGCGCCGACGTACCACCCTGGGCAGAGGGTGTGGCTTTCCGCAAAGGACCTTCCGCTTTGGTCCTCGGCCAAGACGCTTAACCCCCGGTTCGTCGGTCCTTTTGAGGTTCTGAAGGTACTCAGTCCGGCGGCGGTGAGTCTTAAGCTTCCTGCGTCCATGCACATTCACCCCGCTTTCCATGTGTCCCGGGTTAAGCCTGTCTCTCTCAGTCCCCTGATGCCTCCTGCTCCGGAACCACCTCCTCCCGTGATGGTGGACGGTCACCCCCAGTGGCAGGTCCGCCGGTTGATGGGCGTTCGACGGCGGGGTCGGGGGTTCCAGTACCTGGTGGACTGGGAGGGGTACGGCCCGGAGGAACGGAGCTGGGTCTCCTGCCAGCTCATCGTGGATCCCGGCCTAATCACCGACTTCCATCGTGCCCATCCGGGCGAGCCGGGTCGGGCTGGTCGCCGGGTGGCTCCCGTGGAGGGGGGGGTACTGTGAGGTTTGGTTCGTTCCCCGCCACACGCTCTCCTGAGGTACGGTGCTGATTGGTGCATTCCCCGCCACACGCTTTTTGAGCGATTGCCACTTTCATCACGCAGCTGTCATAGTTTGTGATTAGCGCCCCAGAGGGCTTTATATACCTGGATAGGCCTGCCGCGATAAGCAATAAATCGATTAATTGCCGCGATAATTAAAATTAATGCAATGATTTTGACGGGCGTGATTAATTGCTATTTGCGCGTTTGTTTTAATGAGGCGGAACCAGTGCCCCTTGTCAGTCACTGTCCGTGTTGGGAGGCGGGCCGCTGGCTTTACTACAGAGCACAGCACAGGAGCTCCGTGGGGCAACGCCACATAGCTTAACTACATTTCTCAATAGTGTTGCTCCTTTTAACCAAGTAGCGTTATTTATAGTGTAACGTTAGCTATTTTTAGACCCAAGTAGTTACTCGCTACTGCCCGAAGAAACTGGACTGCTAAATAAAGATGAAAGATCGAGTGTTGATTCTCATTCAATGCTAACAACATTAGCTAAATAGCTAACAAACGAAATACAACGTATAGCATAGCTACAACACAGAATAACGTTAATACAATTACATGCATCATTGTTTACAATGAACGGGTGGGGCTAGTCAAAGGACTGGACACGGGGACAAGTTAAACATGAATTCATTTATTATAACGTAGTAGGTAGTTTCGAGTCGTGCTGCAGTGCCTACGCACCACAGCTATTCTATTATATACTGCTTTGACGCTTCCTCCTCATCGTTGATTGCCTGTAGTAGCTGCATCTAACGTTAGTAGCTAACGTTAAAACTAACCTAAAGTTAGTTGTTCACCAACAATCTCTATTTGTTTTATCATTAGCTCAAAAACACAGAACCGGACGAGACAAGTTGTCGGCTCATAGGTTCTGCTAGGATAATCACAACAATACTTCTGGTCCGGTCGGTGGGCTTCAAAATAAAAGTCTAAAACACCGGAAAAGACGGAGCGGTGGGCTTCAAAATAAATGTTTTGGGAAATAAATTTCTCAAAAAAGATTCTCTAACCGGTCGCAATAATATTGCTTATCGCGATATTTTCGGGGGCAATTAATCGCCCAGCAAAATGTGTTATCGTGGCAGGCCTATACCTGGACCTTCCTTCTATCGTTGTCGGGTCGTTCTGGAATACAACTGCATTTGCCTGCTTTTTCCCCGTTGCTGTTCCTGGTCTACTTTCTCTCCAGGACCTTTCTGTGGAGAACCGCTGTTGAGAACCTTGTTCCCCGTTTGGAGCTGCGCCTCGTTTTACCCGCTTTACGCATTGCGCTTGGGTGAGTGGAACCAAACCCCTCTGGATTATACTGATTGTGTGTTTTAGAAGAGACACTGAAGATTTTGTTTTGTTTGCACTGACTCAGCTAAGTTGTGTGTTGTGGGGAACACTGAAGACTGTCACTGTCAATTGGTTCTGGACACAGCTAAGGGAGGAGGGAACCACACTGCCTCTGTGTTTCGTTGGACTGTTTCTGATACCTCTCTCTCTCTCCGTTTTCCACCTTAAGTTAAAGCTGGGAGTATCTGCAGAGCCGCTACAACGTCACATGCCAATTCCCCACCGCTATCACCAGGAGGATTCTGCAGAGCCGCAGATGACTCTGCCGAAGGCAGTCTCCCTGTTTGTTTGATAATAGTACTTTACCCTTTTTTTGACTCTGTAAATAAATACGCCCTAGTATTTGGCTAACTCTGAACTACCTGTCTGTGCCGTTGCGTTTGAGGTCGGTTACAAACCATAACAATATGATTTGCTTTCAACTAGTAAAATCGAGAGACTACTCCTGCACACCAAACAAAGTTTTTTCGAACAGGGGGATAAGGCCGGAAAATTACTTGCGTACCAAGCACGAGTGGCGAGTGCCTCTAGACTGATTCCCAGGATAAAATCCCAATTAGGTGTCACTACAACAGACCCTACGTAAATTTCTGAAATTTTCTCTGACTATTATTCCAAACTTTACACGTCGGAGTCTTCCCAGCAGGACTGGGATCGCCCAAACCCCCTCAAGTCTCTCAAGTACCCTCAAGCGAATAAAGCGGAAGCTGAAGAGTTAGGCACGCCTATAACCATCTCTGAAGTGACTGAGGCAATCAAATCTTTACAAAGTGGTAAATCACCTGGGCCAGATGGCTATACTACAGAATTTTATAAAACGTACTCCGTGTTGGTTGCTCCTTTCCTACTGAGAGTATATAACGACTCCCTTCTAAAGGGCCAAATGCCACCCACGCTATCAGAGGCGTCATTGTCCTTGCTGCTCAAAAAAGGTAAAGACCCTCTCCTTTGTAGCAGTTACAGACCAATCTCCCTCCTTAATGTGGATTGTAAAATATTGGCTAAGGTCCTTTCATGCCGTCTTCAGAAGGTGGTCCCATTCCTGATAGACCCGGATCAGACGGGTTTCATCATGGACAGGCAATCCTTCTTTAACACCAGAAGGCTGTTAAATATCCTTTTCACAACCACGACTGGCGCACCAGAAATGGTACTCTCCCTAGATGCTGAGAAAGCGTTTGACAGAGTGGAATGGAGATACCTGTTCCATACACTTGAGAAATTCGGTTTGGGCCCGGGTTTTATTTCATGGATAAAACTCCTATACTCGTCCCCGGTGGCCTCGGTTAATGTGAATGGTACCAAGTCGGGCCAGTTTGCGCTTTATCGCGGCACCCGTCAAGGATGCCCGCTTTCTCCCTTGCTCTACATGCTCGCCGCAGAACCGTTAGCCATATGGCTTCGCAGTGAGGACAGATTTGAGGGGATTGAGAGGTTCGGCCTGGTTCATAAACTCTCATTGTATGCCGATGATCTCCTACTTTATGTCTCCAATCCGTCATCGTCCATCCCTGTTATCCTGGATATTCTAGAACAACATAGGCAGCTCTCTGGGTACAAACTTAATCTCCAGAAAAGTGAATATTTACCTGTTAATGCATCTGCGGAACGGCTTCCTCAATCGCTTTTCCCCTTTAAAAGGGCCACGGAAGGATTCACATATCTAGGAATTTTTATGGCCAAATCACCGACGGAGCTCTTCGCAAAAGATTTCCGTCCTCTGCTGGATCGCTTTAAGTTAGATCTGACGAGATGGTCCTCTCTCCCCCTCTCGCTTCTGGGAAGGGTTAACCTGATAAAGATGGTGGTCTTACCCCGATTTTTATACGCTTTTCAGCATATACCAATATTTATTAATAAAGCCTTTTTCACTTCGATTGATCAACTTATAGGTTCATTCCTGTGGGGTAACAAAAGAGCACGTATTAAGAGGACGATCATGCAACTTCCCAAATCAGAAGGGGGTTTGGCTTTGCCTAATCTTCGCTATTACTACTGGGCATGTAATATAAACAAACTCCTTTACTGGAGGACCAGGAGGGAGGAAGAAGACCAACCCCAATGGGCTCGGATGGAAGTCTCCTCTTCAAAGTACTCACTGTTGTTAGCTTCTGTGCTTCTGACACATGGAACATCATACAACAAACTCTAGACTCAATACTTTGGTCAGTTTAAATCCTTGATCACCAACCATTCCACCATAATCTGTAATTGTTTGAATTGATTGTATACATTTCTATTATGATTGCACTTATTGTATATTATATATTGTATTGTTTATTGTATTATGTAAATACAGGTGGCTCGGAACCAAATTGTAACGGATACTTTGAAAATCTGGAATCAGTTTAGGAAACAATTTGGCCTACACGCTCCGTCGGGGCTAGCTCCAATCTCTCGCAATCACCTATTCCTACCGTCCTGTTCTGATCCTGTATTCAGAAGCTGGGTGAACAAAGGTTTGCTAACCATTAATGACCTCTACTCCGGAGGTGTGTTCTCCTCGTTTGCAGAATTATCAAAAAAAATTGGTCTCCCAAATCCCCACCTTTTCCGTTTTTTTCAGATCAGACATTTTGTTCAGAACCAATTCCCACAATTCCCTGGCCATCCTCCAGACTCTAGGACTGACCCTCTCCTATTGCTCGGTACCGGGCGGAAAGGGCTCGTCTCAATTATATTTGATAAAATATTTTGGATGAACCCAACTTGCTTAGACTCCCTAAAAGCCAAATGGGATGAAGATCTGGGAATTATCATTACAGATGAACAATGGGATCATATATTAGACCTTGTACACACCTCCTCTATATGTGCAAGACACAGTTTGCTGCAGTGTAGGATCCTGCATAGGGTTCATTACACCAATGCGAGGTTAGCAAAGATATACCCGGATAGAACGGATGCGTGTAATAGATGTAAACAATCTCCAGCCGATTATATGCACATGTTTTGGACGTGCCCCAAACTCACAGAGTTTTGGACTGCAATATTTGATACACTGATTAGGGTCCTGGGTGTGACGTTAGACCCTGATCCACTCACTGCCTTTTTCGGTATCCCGAATACCCCTTCGATCACATCTAGGGCTGCAAAACGAGTTGTGGCGTTCACTACCCTCCTCGCTAGGAGCAGGGCCGCCTCAGGGGGTGTGCGAGCAGTGCTGTCGCACAGGGCCTCGCGGGAAGGGGGGCCTCGCACAAAAAAAATAAAAAATAAATAAAAAGAAAATATTTTTTATTTATTTTTTTTATTTTTTATTTTTTTTTATTTAATTTTTATTTTTTTGCGAGGCCCCCCTTCCCGCGAGGCCCTTTTTCATTACAGACCTAAAATCTAGTTTTGCTTATATGCTTATATATTTCACATTAGACACGTTTGTAGAATGTGTCTGACTTGTTCCTGGCTCTGCGGCTCTGCAGATACACTATTGGAGGCAGCTCTGAGGCTCTGCAGCAGAATTGGTTTCAATGAGGGGAGGGGTTACAGGTAAGGTAGCGTCTGACTATTTCGCACGTGCAGCATTGGAGGTTATGCTAGCCAAGATGAAGAGGACATCGTTCGGCAGATGGACTGAAGATGAAAGTTGTTGCATGTTAGACAGTTCAGTCAGGCTAGCGATCCCGGCTAAAGGCAGGGACAGCTAGTTAGCTTTAGCTACGTTATAATATTGAGTGCTAACGTGTGGTTCAGTCGGGATAGCCATGATGATGTCGGCTAGTAGCTAGCTTAGCTAAAGGCTAACTAGCGTTAGCTAACCTAGAGAGAGCTAGTGCAGCATTGTTATGCCAAGATGAAGAGGACGGTTGTTCGGCAGATGAACTTCGTCAACTCCACGCGGTTGTCTCCATCCTCTTGGACGTTTGGTGAGTTTTTAATGCACTCTATTCTATTCCCGCTGTGGATATCTCTCTCTCTCTCTCTCTCTCTCTCTCTCTCTCTCTCTCTCTCTCTCTCTCTCTCTCTCTCTCTCTCTCTCTCTCTCGGGAGCCAAACGGGCCGGCTAGCTGTTGTAGTAGCTAACGGTGTGTGGCCTGGTGTCAGCACCTGGTGCGAGGGAGGTGAGCTTGGTGTTTCATTATGAGAATATCTCCATGCTCAAGTCGGCTATAGTCCGCGAGGGACTTGTTGCCGGCACCGCTATGGTAAACACCACTCTGTAGTGGGACGTGTATTGCCTTCTTTTTCCCTTCTCTCTTCGTATGAGAAGAGGAAAACACAGCGGCTGTCTGAAGTGTTGGCCTGTATTGCTTTTCTCACGTTGTACAGTTTTTCAGTGGTAGCCGCATAGCTTGCTTCTGCGTTAGCTAGTGGTTAGCGATAGCCGGGTTGAGCTAACTGTTAGCCAGTTAGCTGTTTAGCTACGACGTTAGCTGCTCGTTTTCGCTCGGCTGGGAACGTTAGCTTGATGCTATCAGTTAGCCTAGAGTTAGCTGTTAGCTTGTGCTACGACCATTGACATTAGCCGTGAGAATAGCAGGCCCTGGCACTCTGACTACGACATCATCCTTGACAGAAGATGTAGTCGGGCCTGCACCATGACAAGGCCCCGGCCATAGCTTCTTTTTGTCCCGCCAGCGAGAGGCCTTTCGTCAACGTGGAGACCTGTGTTGCGGCCTTTCGCCCTGCGTTCCTTGGTGCAGGTAAGATGTCCATTGGACATTACCCCACTCTTCCTTCCTTCCCCTCCCGAATGTTTTGTTAATAACAATGTTTTTTTCCAGGCAAAACATATGTTACTTCACAACATTTGGAGATACGACATGTGCTGTGTGTGAATTGTCTTGGTCGTTTGTGTAGCTTGGGTAGCGTTGGCCAAAGCTGTGTGTGGCCTGGTGTCAGTACCTGGCTACTCTATTTGCAGTTAGCCTATTTAGCTGATGTCGGCCATTGGCTCCTTGCTACTTTGTTTTCTCTGGTATAGACCCTCTTCTCTTTGGATTTAAGTGTTGATCTTTGTCCTTTTGGATCTATGTATATTCATGTTGCCTTTGTGAAGTTATCTTTTCCTTCTGTTCTTCCATTAAAAGTTGAATATCCTTTAGGGGCTCATCTTTGCTTATCTCTCTCATACATGCTCTCTCTCTAACACACACACACAGACATGCTCTCTCTCTCTAACACACAAACACACATGCTCTCTCTCTCTCTAACACACACAGACATGCTCTATATCTCTCTCTAACACACAAAATGACATGCTCTCTCTCTATATATTTCTCTCTCTTTCTAACACACATATACATGCTCTCTCTCTAACACACACACACAGACATGCTCTCTCTCTATCTCTCTCTTTCTAACACACACAACTGTGCAGCGATAACACTGTATATTGACTGTAGAACGGGAGCGCTCTCTCGCTCTCTCTCTTGCTATATGTTGACTGTATCATGCCCAGCCTCGGGCAGTGCTATTATTTAAGAATATGTTGACTGTATGAAAAATCGCGTTTAAATCTCGCACAGGGCCTCGCATTTCTCCCAGGCCGCCCTGGCTAGGAGACTTATTCTCTTTAAGTGGATACACCCTTCCCCACCCACTCACAACAGATGGATACATGAGATATTACATTGCATTAGGCTTGAGCGAAACAGATTCTCCCTAAAGGGCTCCCTTGAAACATTCCATGTGACCTGGCAACCATTTCTGCAACACATCGATACCCTGACTATCAATGAAGAGACTTAGAAAGGATAGAGCTTTACACCTCTAACTGCACTTCCTTATCTTTTATTATTATTTTATTCCTATTTTCTAATCCCCCCCCCCCCCCTGTCCTGGTATGTATGGGTGTGAATGAGACCCCGGGGGGGTGGGTGGGTAACTGGGGGAGGGAGAGGGGAACGAGGGACACAGCTGCAGAAGATCAAACTACTCAAGAATTACCACAACACAATAAGTAGGGGTGGGGGAAAGAGTGAAATAATATCATTGATGACTTTCTTCCACAGCCACATCCGTGCTAGAGAGTTTTTTTTTGTGTTTTTAGTTCTTTCTTTATCTCTTTTTATCTAAATATTTGTGCACAATGCAGATGGGTCTGATTGATATTGTTGTTGTTTTTTGTTTTTCTTTCCCAGCAGCATCTATGCTGTGTGTTTGTATATTTTGCAGATGTGTTTGTCAACAACCTCGGTGTGGGGGGGATGGGGTGGGAATGAGGGAGGGGAAGGGGAAATGAGAGGGAAAAAAAGAAAAAAGATGGAAAATGTACAATATAGACAACTGTAAATGTTCAACTTTTTTTTCCTGTAATAAAGAAATAAAAAAAATAAAAAAATAAAGCCTTTCTGCACAATCTGTCTCAGCAGTTGATAGATACCCGTCATCTGCCATTCTGTGAAGTCTCTGCATTGTGTTTGTTGTTTGTTTGTTGATGGCAATCTTACTGTCTCACCCCGTTGATGCATCCGTAACAGAAGAATTAGTACGGGTAACGTGATCTCTTTCTCAGTAGGATGTTTATTTTCATAAACATAGCATCTCGTACAAAATGAAAAGTCTTTGATGGTCTAATGAACATAGATTAATAGATCTCTCTGATACCCGCTTGGTGGTTGCAGCCTATCTGTTAGCCTGTGGCTATCTGTTCTGTTAGCCGGTAGCTAGCTCTGTCCTTGTGGTCGTGGTTTCCCCTTCCCCCTCCCAACCCCCCTTCAGAGAGCTGGGAGCTCAGCTATCAGTGTGATTTGTCTCGCCGTTGCAACCTCGTCTGACTCAAACCGGAAGAACTCACAGCTATAAAGTCTATTTCCCTAGCAACGGCTGCCAGTCCATAGCAACGCCGCCCTATCTCATAATAGATGTTTACGTTCCTCATAGCTACTAGTTACCTTGGCTCTCTTTATCTGGTGATGCTCTACCCTCTCCCACTCCCTGTCTGTCTGTCTGTCTGTCTGTCTGTCTGTCTGTCTGTCTGTCTTACAGTTTCAAAGTTTAACACACAATACATGTTTAAACTAATAATAATAATGCAGGACCTCTTTTAGGGGGTCTTTAATCGGCATGCAACGAACTGGACATGCAATTGGAGCGGTACAAACACACCGGGATACACACACACACATGCATTGTCTTTCCTCAGTCGCCGATGCGTTAGAGTCTCTGCGCCTAACCCATCCCGTCGTCCTTCCCCCCATGGGCAGCCGGGAGCAGATAGGGCGTCAACGTGAGCCGCGCCCCGGGGACCAATCCAAGTGCTCCTGTCCGTCTTCGTCAAGGACGCCACAGCGTTAGCAATCTGTTGTTGTGCCTGTTTTTCCATTGGGTTTATCTTATTGGGGGGGAAACCCTTGCGAGCACGGGGAGAACATGCAAACTCCACACAGAAAGGCCTGGGAGATACCCCACCTGGGTACCTGTCATCATGGGAACCTGGTCTCCAAGCGGGAATCGAACCCTCACCGTGCCGTTATATATCTCTATAGATATGTACTTTACCTACATGTTATAACCAAATGAAAACCAGTGTTTTTGATGGCTTCTCAAGAGGCGTGTGTAGCACCCTGTGTGCGGGTGTACCCATCACCCAGTGGCAGACAACATTTCAAGGGACTTGTTGATGTTCTTATTTTGCCTTCAAAACTGGCCATCGTATAAATGAATGTGTTCACAATAAAGAAAATAAGTCTTATTCAGGGTATTTTCCATCACACTGGCCTCAACCTTTTTCCTACTATCCTCTTTCTTCTCACTTTGTCTGTGTATAACTTAATGTCCTTCAAGCCTCAGCCTTTTTGGTACAGACTCTTTGTAACCTAGACGGACAGATGCCTCTAACTTAAAAAGTGCCCCAGCGCCTCTACCACCTGAGACAGTTAAGGAAGTTCAGAGTATCGGGGAAGATACTCCAGGGCCCTGTTTCTTGTACCTGGTTCAACTAAGTCGATCAAGATGTCATTATCCAGCTTCAGTTAACCCGATGTTTGAAGCCGGGATTTTCCTGTTCCTCGAAGGTGGATTCAGTCTCGTTAACTCAAGCCAGACTTGCGACCCAGGCTAAATGCGCGCGGCCGCTTCAGTTGAAAAGCCAGCACGTATCGATAGCAGAGAATCTGATTCTCTAGCGGCATTGATTGATTAATTGATTTAGAACTTTATTAACATATTGCAGTACGGCTCAATCGCCTCGCCGACAAGTTAAATGCGTTATCTATAGGCTAATTTCAAGTCCCTCATTACCTCAATCAATCATATTATATTTCTTTAAACTTGCCTGCTGGATTGAATAATCAAATGAGATCTTGCTAGCGAAAATAATTAGTTAAACTGTTATACATAATAACGATACGGCTCCCTTACCCATTGATTGATGTATGGTCGATCTTTTACTTATCTTCTCTGTGGTCTAACGGGTTGTTCTTTTGACTTTCACGCAGACGACCGGGGTTCGAGACCCAGTCATCTCCTTCTTTTTGCAATATAGGAATAATTCAATTTGGTGCACGTTGAGAGCTATATAAAGAATGACATCCTCAATGCATGTAGATTTATAATATTTTAACTTAAAACTATGCTACCTTTGCGTATAATCATTAATATTATATTCCAAAAATTTATATTGGAAAGACAGGGTTTCAAACCCCGGTCGCCGGGTTGCCAGGATTGAGCACTACTGCTGAGCCACTGTGCCAGATGGGATACATTCATTGTTTATACATTAATGAACGAGAGACCCGTGTTTAGAATATTCTTTGTTTTGAATGAAGTTATATCTCTTTATCCTCATTCATTAATGTGACGTCAACGGCTCATTCAATTTCTCAAATCCGTCAAACAGCGCATCTCATCAGACATCTTAATCCCAGTTACAATTAAAATAACCACATAATGTGTACATCGCACGAGCGAGCGCCACGGTATATATAACGTGCATTATTTAGGACAAAGTGAATTTAGTATCAGCATTTTGGGTCTATTTTACATTTCAAAAGCCCCCTCTGGAAGAATGGAGCACAAAAACGTAATTCAGAATGGTATAATGCAGATCGTAGACTGTGGGAATAATTTCAGGAAACGGGCTGTCACTTCTTTGCGGGGGCGTGGCGATGGTTCAGGCTAACTTGAACTTAAACTCTGCTTTCGACCAGGCTCAAACTTTTGGATCTGTTGTCATGGTGATTTGGAAAATCCAGGTACGGGGAACCGGAAAGTCCGGCTAACTCAGTTATCCAGTTAAAGTTATCCGGCTAACTCAGTTATCCAGGTACGAGGAACGGGGCCCAGTCCTTCTACTCAGGAGCTGTAGAGAGCATCTTGACCGGAAACATCACTGCCTGGTATGGAAACAGCACGGCACAAGACAAGAAGGCCCTACAGAGAGTGGTGCGCTCAGCCGAGCGTACCACGGGTATTGCACTACCTCCCCTGCAGGTTCTATACAACAAGAGGTGCAAATCCAGAGCCTGCAGGATAATGAAAGACCCTCACCACCCCAATAACAGCCTGTTCCAGCTGCTGAGGTCAGGCAGACGCCTGCGAACCCCAGCTACTAGGACAGAGCGGCTTAGGCTCAGCTTCTTCCCCCAGGCCATCAGAGCCCTGAACAATGAACATTGAGTGCCACAGAACACTGAACTATCCACACACAAGCACACATGAACACACACACGACACGCACGCTGTGCACGCTCACACACTAGCAGCCACTTAACACTTTAACATGAGCGGGCACACACTCATGCCGCACACTTATGGCCAAAAGGAAAGGCCACTTTAAATTAGAATAACAGGAACAGCGTATTGCACTACCAAAGCTACCTATATGCCCTGTAAATAACTATGTACAGATACCGAGATGTCACACCATGTTACCTGTTACCTGTTTATTGCACAATGTTTTTTTTTTATTGGATTCTATTATATGTTGTACCACTGTATTGCACATCGTTGCGGGCAAGACCACCCGCATTTCATTGTATACTTGTATGCCGTGACAATTAAAACTCTTGACTTGACTTGACTTGATTCATGGGAACAACATTCTCCCAGTCTAGAATAAAATGACTACCTTTTCACCAATAGAGCATTTTTTCTCTTCTGAAATAATTTGATATGTGTCATTGTGATGATTTATACTGTTAATAATATGGGGTGCAGTTGGGAATATGAAGAAAATAAAATAAAACTCATATCTTGTTATATCTACAAATATACTGCATCATAAGAAGATCTATTAGTGCATTAATTAGGTTTTTGAAGCTTGCATAAGGCTATTATAAAAAGAGAATGTGAAGAACTGAAGAGACTAAAGACATTCTGGAGGTCAAGCAGTTATTTTGTAATTTTCATAAATAGAGGCCTTGCACAGAAGATTTATATAGTTCTATTTACTCCAGGGTGGCTATACTGTATATTATTATTGTAGCACTTGTGTCACTAACAGTAACAGCTGTTCGCCACGGGCACAGTTCTAGATTTGAATGAGGAGAGGAGTAATATACACAATTAAAGGAATAGTAGACCAGAGACAGAGTTAGCACAATGACCGGTGTTTTATTTCTAAGCACGCTAGCTAGACATACAGACATACAGACGTGAAGTAAACAGTAGTAGTTTCAAGTTTCAAGTTTCTTTAATAGTTGTCATACAGAAGTACAGAATACTTTCATACAAAATGCTTCTTACTGTTACGCTCCAGAGACTGTGCTAGACTGTGCTAGACAAGATAGTACACCCTTGATAGTGTGAAGTATCCTGTCGTATCTTGGTTTAGATACAATGTTCTATGTACTAGCGTTGTTCTGCTCCCAAACCGATAGGTTATGTATATAACCTAGTTATATGAGTACTGGAGTGTCTCGCTCTTTCGGCATATTGAGATATACCTCATCTCCAGTACCTACTGTACTTCATTAACGAAAACAATGCACCCATGCACTTGACCAGGCCCCGCTCTAGTGTCCCCCTATAAGGCACCGGGCATGGTCACACTCGCCGTTCCTCGGGAAAAAGTTTTCCATCAAGAAAAACCCCACCAAGGGACCTCAGGGCGCGCTAAGAGTGAGACGCTCAGCCAGTACTCATATAACTAGGTTATATACATAACCTATCGTTATATATTCGTACTGGCAAATCGCGTCTCGCTCTTTGGCCATATTGAGATATGGAACAGAGCAGACGCGTGGCCCGACAAATGTACCCCCTGAGGACTCGCAAGCCCTACCACCAGGGGGGAGGGGAGTCCCGTCCACCCCCCCTTCCTAGTGAAGAGGGGGCGGCAGTCAACTCCACCAAAGTGCGAAAAAGAGGGAACTAGAGACCCCTAAAAACGCACAGCACAGGCGGGACCACGTGTGACACATCACCTCGTGGCACACACCCACACACCCCTGCTAACCCACCGAAAGGCGGGACGCAGGGGAGGTCCCAGACCCCAGAACTGCCTGGGAGACAGAACCCCCAGTCATGTCCATGAGGTAAAACCTAACGAAAGGACCCGGGGAGGACCAGGAGGCAGCAGCACAGATGTCCTCCACCGAGGCCCCCCCTAACAAGGCGGCAGAGGCCGCCACCCCACGAGTGGAGTGCGCCCTGACACCCCCAGGGGGGGCCAGCCCAGCCAACGTGTAGCAAAGGGAAATGCCCTCGCACAACCAATGTGACAGGCGCTGTTTAGACAGTGCCTTACCAGCGCGAGAGCCACCGTAACAAACAAAGAGCTGATCGGTAGCCCTGAGGTCCTGAGTCCGGCTGAGGTAAACCCCCAAAGCCCGGACTGGACACGACAGGTGAAGGCTCGCCTCTAACTCACCAGCGCGAGGAGGCGGATGAAACGCCTGACCCACAATATCCCTGGAGCGAAAAGAGCTCCGGATATTTTTTGGCACGAAGAGCTCCGGAGATTTTTAGGCCTCAGAGTCGCACCGCTATTGACACGAATAGACAAGCACTCAGGCCGCACCGAGAGAGCACAAAGCTCACCCACGCGCTTAGCGGAGGTGATGGCCAGCAGGAATGCAGTCTTGAAAGACAGCTGTTCCAAAGACGCCTGCTCAAGAGGCTCAAACGGGGCCTCAGTGAACCGGCCAAGGACGAGTTGGAGGTCCCAACTCGGAGACAGAGAACGTTTCACCGGCTTAAGGCGCCGAGCGCCAAGCAGGAAACGCTTCACAAGAGGGTGGCTGAACAACGTAACGCCCTCAAACCCCACATGACAAGAGGATATAGCCGCGGCATATACCCTCACCGTCGAAGCCGACAGTTTATCCAAAATAGACTGAAGGAAGGAAAGGACAGCGTGCAGGGGGCAGGACACAGGGTCCAAGCCCCCCACTCTACACCACTCTTGGAAAATAGCCACCTACCTGCGTAGACCGCGATAGTGGAGGGAGCATGCGCGTTCCGGATGGTGTCGACCACAGAAGGGTCCATCCCCTCCAGACTCACCCTCTCAACAGCCAAACCATCAGCGGCTGGCCCAGCACAGGTAACTGCCACAGAGACCCGTGTGCCTGAGAGAGGGCCCGCGATGACCAAGGAACAGGCCACGGCGGGGCTACCAAGAGCTGGATCAGGACCGGGAACCAAACAGCTGCGCCCCCGTCCGGCGCGATCAGGATCAAGGTCCTGCGCTCCCGACGTACCCTCTCCAACAACTGACCTATCAGATGTATGGGGGGAAAAGCGAACAGAATCCCGGGCGGCCATGGATACATCGAGAAGGCATCCACCCCCAAGGGAGGATTGTCCCCCCGACTGACCGAGAACCACAAGGGGCACTGGTGAGACTGTCTGCTCGCAAACAGATCCACCAAGGCTTCCCCGAAGCGGTCCCAGACCTGCCTGACTATGTCTGGACGTAGTCCCCACTCGTCGTGATGAAAACCGCCCCGCGACATCGCATCTGCGCCCACATTCTCCCTGCCAGAGATGTGGAGCGCCCTCAGGCTGCGCAGATTGCGAGACGCCCACAGCCAGAGCTCGAACGCCGCCCGGTGCAGACGGATGGAGCGTACTCCACCCTGTCTGTTGATATACGCCGCTGCCGTCATGCTGTCCGTCCTGATCACCCAGTGGCCGAGCCGCTTGAGGACCAGGAGGACCGCCTTCAATTCCAACACATTGATGTGCATAGCAGACTGGGCAGCATGGACCGTCCAACTGCCCCCCACTGCGTGAGGGAGGCGTTGGTGAAGACCGTGAAGTGTGACCGCCTGCCGCCCATGGGGACCCCGCCGGTGAGGGTACCAGGCCTCCTCCAGTAGGCGAGATCCCCCCGTATCGACAAGGGAACCTTCAAACGTTTCCACTTGCCTCTCACCGGGTCTATTTTCAGACTGAAAAACCACCTCTGTATCCTCCTCATGAAGAGGAGGCCAAGAGGGACCACAGAGTGAGCAGATGCCATCATACCGAGCAGGCGCATCACATACAGCGCCGTAACCGTCCCGCCAGGACGGAGACCCCCGAGCGCGTTGAGGATAGTCACTCGCCGCTGCTCCGAGAGGGTTGCCCTCATGGGCCTTGAGCTTAGAACCAAGCCCAAGTACTCCACCTGTTGACTGGGAAGAGGCGTACTCTTCTTCCAGTTCACAGCAAAACCCAGCTTGGTGAGGAATTCCACCACCAGCCTGGTATGAGACCTGGCGACCTCCTCCGACCGGCTGAGGAGCAGAATGTCGTCGAGATAGAAAATAATTCGTATCCCCTGACGACGTAGAGGCTCCAGCGCGGTCTCTACATACTTGGTGAATGTGCGGGGGACCAGAGAGTAGCCGAACGGCAGCCTCTGGTATTTGTACGCCACACCCTGTAACAGGAAGCATAGGAATTTCCTGTGAGGAGGGAAAACCGGGATGTGAAAATACGCATCCTTCAGGTCTATGGAGGTGAGCCAGTCTCCCACCCTGACAGCGTTTAGCAGGTGTTTGACGGTCAACATTCTGAACCGTCTCGCCACAATCAGACGATTGAACGCGAACAGATCCAGTATAGGTCTGACACCTCCCGACTTTTTGGGCACCAGAAAATACCAGGAGTAGACGCCACACATCGTCGGCCTTGTGGACACCTGTTGACGTTGAGCCCAGGGTACCTCAGGCGGGGGAAACATGGCCGCTGGTCGAGGGCCTCGCCATAGTCGCTGACGAGGCCGTGCTCTCACCTCTGGCTGCATGGTACCTTATTAGGTGAAATGCCCCTTTAAACTCTTACTGTAAGTACCAATAGAAATATTCCAGGTTATAGGAATGCAAATACCTTATTAGGTGAATTTACCCTTTAAACCATCTTTCTTTACAGGAGAACCATCAGTGATTCAACTATAATCAATATGTCATCAATGAGATTCAAGTATCTTACTGGGTACATAGACCCTTTAACTCGTCCTCTATAATGGAGAACATCAGTAGTTCAGGTATCTTACTGGGCGTATTTACCCTTTAATTCTCCTTTCTTAATGGAGAATTATCAGTGGTTCAAGTATCTTACTGGGTGTATTTACCCTTTAATTCTCCCTTCTTATAGGAGAAATATCAGTGGTTCAGGTATCTTACTGGATGTATTTACCCTTTAATTCTCCCTTCTTATAGGAGAAATATCAGTACCTATATATCAAATCAAATACAAAATACAATATCAAAATAACAAAAGGTGAACGGGGTCGAAGCCCTTGGAAGTCCTTGTATTCTCGTTCAATCAGTTCGTGTCATAGAAAAGGATATGGTCCTTGGGAGTTCTTATGACTCAAGTTCAATCAGTTCAATCCTACCGGACTGTTGAGGCAACAGGGGTATTCGAATCAGGCCGGCATTAGCCTTGATCTATATCAGAGGTTCAGTGGGTTGGCTGGCCATCTTGTATCGGTCCGGCACACTGCCTCGTTCAAAGGATTTGGTCAAAGTTGCTAATCTCATAC
This sequence comes from Notolepis coatsorum, assembly GCF_963971535.1. NCBI lineage: Eukaryota > Metazoa > Chordata > Actinopteri > Aulopiformes > Paralepididae > Notolepis > Notolepis coatsorum. Next base: position 61,759,713 of record NC_140168.1, on the reverse strand, counting down.
GCATATACATATGACCCAATAATATTAACTACTTATGTTCTTACATAATAGCATTAACTATTTATGTTCTTATTCAATGACATTAACTATTTATGTCCCTATGACTAAATAGTTATGAATCTGAAACCTGGGTTACATTATATCTACAATATACTGCATCATGATAATGTTTATTGTAGTGCAATGTTGTTCCAAGGGTTACAAGGTTACCTTAATGTGAAGAACTGAACTAAATCTACCCATTATTGTCTGGCCAAGATGTTCTGGAGGTCAAGCAGTTCTTTTGTCATTTTCATGAATTGGCCTTGCACAGAATGTTTATATAGTTCTATTTCCTCCAGGATGGGGGAGAGCTGATAGAGGTTCAGTTGAGAATATGAAAATAATTACTTCCAGGATGACTATCTGTAACATAGAAACCATTATTTTGTGTAAGAGGCAAACAAAAACATAATTATTTGATTGTCTGCATTTTTTATAATTCACAACAAGATCATGTGTTTCCAGTGTTTTACCTGCTGTACTCTACCACTGCACAGAAAATATAAATGTTCTTTTGAAAGTGGTTACCAATGGTTACAGGCAGCCATCCTGGAATAGAAATAACTACACAAACCTTCAGTGTTCAGGCCTCTATTCCTCGCAAGAAGATAAGTAACTGAGCTGTGTGGTGGGATACATCAGTGCTTTCATCGCAGGCTAGGGGGGAAATCTAAATCCCCCCCCCCTGCTACTCACTTGATGTCTGAGGAAATTTCTTTGATTCTCGTGCCATAGTGTTGTGAGCAAGGCAAGCATTTGCAAACTCCTGCTTCTTTTCAGAGCAAATGTTATTCACCATATTCATAGTCTTTAACAAATTTGCAGCAAAGAGCTTTCCGTGTTTTGCAATTAGCATCACCACTTCATAATTATCCCTGGTAGTGTTTAATTATTAGCATCACCACTTCATAACTAGCCCTGCTGGTAGTGTTTAGTGATTAGCATCACCACTTCATAACTAACCCTGGTCGTTTTTAGTGATTAGCGTCACCACTTCATAACTAGCCTGCTGGTAGTGTTTAGTGAAGCATCACGACTGGGGAACCAACGTGCCACTTCATAACTTCATAGCTTTCTCTTTCTCTCTCCCTCTCTCTGTACTTCAATGATTTTAAGTAGCCAAATGTTATACTATAAAAAACGAACTGGATAATTTGATGATAATACATTTCACTTCATTAGCAGAAATATTATCGAGTGATTATGTCTGCTCTCTTCTGTGCGTGTACAGTATATGTGTGTGTGAGTGAGTGAGTGAGTGTTGTTTGTGTTTATGTGTGTACATTTACTATAGGCTACTCTTGACATGGATTAAGCTAATTAGCTTTAACAATCCTGATTTCTGAGCCTATTTTATTCAAAAGGAAGATATGGATTTACATAATTATCATATTTTTTCCATGTCAAGAAAATAGACAAAGCTTATCGTCGGGATTTCTCTCTATTTTTGAAAAAGCACAGTCTGAGTGTCTATTGAACTGTATTGTTATGTATGTTATTGTTCTAGAAAAGGGATTGCACAATTTCATAATTTTCTTCCTCTGTTTCTGGTTATTAACACTGATGCTGTTGTTAAGTGGTTGCACAATTTGAAAGCTCATGATATTGATGTTATTTCAATAAATATAAACTTTTTGAGAACCACTCAAAACACAGTAATGTCACATTGGATTGGACAGATTACCAAACAGCTAAATAAAGTGTCCCAGAAATAAAATACCTGGAGAATCAATAAGGTAGTTGTATATACTCACCTTCACATTTAACAGCGATGCTTTACTCTGTGGCTGTTTGAAATTGCCACTCCGTGTCCACTCTGTGCACACTCTGTGCTAGCATAATTGAAAGAGTTCACCTGCAACTTCACCTAACTTGATTGGATAGAAAGGAACTTTCCATCATAGGGCTGAACGATTAATACAATAAAAATGTCAACTAGAATGGGTGCTCATTGGAGCACATTGGACATATTATGTCCACGGCATGCTATAGTTCCCCCCAATGAATGAAGAACATATGGATACACATGCATTATATGTCTTCTGCTGTAGCCATTTGATTTGAAGCTAGAGTCCCACATTGGAATTGATCATTTTAAAGAAATGGACACCTTCTTGTGATTTTTTTTAATATAGCCTGTTTTCATTTAAATGTGAAGACTTTTTCTGTATTTTTTGGTATTTGTGTCCTCTCACTATCTTGTTTTTATTTGCGTTTGGTTTAATGTTGTTCTATATGTGACCATCTGTATGATGCCTTCTTGACTATAGGGCCCACTTGAAAAAGAGGTGGAAATAACAATGGGTCTCATTCACCAACGGACTTAAGACAACAAAAATTGCAAAACTTTTCGGGCCGATTTTGGGATTCACCAACTGTAACTGAGGGGTACAATTCCCTGACTGTATTGATAAGTATGGTATCATTAAACCACTACCGCTTGATGTACTTTAACTTCTGGCCATCCAGTACACGATATCTAAGTATGATGAACACTTTCCCACATATGAAACCAGGTCCACACAAATATAACAGTCGAAGGTTTAATATAGCAAAAGGTATATACAACATTCACTTAATTACATTTATGATTTGAATGCACTTGTAAGGCAAATTAGTATTCGTAGGCAAATCAACACTGAATGCCCAATCTCTGGTTACGCAGGAAGCAAGTATACAACCTGGTTCTTTAGGGAAACTATAGCGATGGTACTTAAGGATTATAGCGGGATACTAAAGGGGTCCTGCTGGTTGTAAGTCAGTAAGGGGGGGGGGGGGTTTGGAGAGCCGTCAGCTGCATCCCATCTGGCCAACGATTCCTGGGGAGAATTCAGGTACAGAACACAGTGCCCGCAGGATCTTGATCCACAGATGAATACACTTGGGCCCTCTTGTAGACGGTAGCTGTAGGTCCACAACGAAGGAGAAGCGAGGCGGCCTCGGTCTGGGTTGAGCGCCGTCTCACCTGGGCTCCTCTCGGGGGTAATTCCAACACTCACTGGCGTTGGCTGTTATCCGCTCCACAAATCAAAGCACCCAAAGCAAATAGATATTCCATGCCGTATAGGCTCAGCAGTCGTCCGGGTAGGTAATCCAATGTGCAGGTCCACTCGTCCTCGCCCAGAACTCCTCGGATGAAAGCACCACGCGTGGTCTGCCCAGCCTGGTTAAGACTCTAGATAACGCGGGGAACGATGGGGGTGCTGCTCACTTTAGAACTTTAACCGAACGATGCACCATACATAATAGACTATTATTACTTAATAGAAATACGTCCCACTCGACGGTACAGTGCCAAACTATGACAATTCAGCTATGAATTTACACGAGGTCTCAATGCCTATTCTGGGGCCAAAATAGGCCATACTGCACCACACGTGGGTCGTGGGTGAGGCTTCACGTCTGTTACTAGGTTGGAGGGTAAAGGACTAATAGACTAAAAGAAAGTTCTACTTTACTTGCGCCCTATTTATATGCACGGTGAACAAATAGTACCATTCGTATTTCGGTAGCCGTATTCCTACGCGGAACCGGGGCTAGTTGGGACATGTTCGTCGGCACTATTGAACTTGACTCAAGGGGCCTGTCTGCTGGCGCCAGGTTCTTGTCCAATGAGAGAATGAACTATTATGGGCTGTAGTAGACTAAAGGGATATTCAGTGTATATGTACAAAGAATATACAAGGGATATCAAACGATATACAAATACTATTAAATATATATCCATAAATAAATATATATATTCGGTTTAATCTGATCCTTCACAACAGCCGCCCCCTAATTAGTCCCACCTAATTAGCTAAGCAGAGACAGATTAACCGCACTGTCTACCACTCAAGGTCCGCTGTAAGGGTCAGTCAACTCACAAAGTCATGGGGTCATGGTCGTCATCGATAGTGTCTGGGAGTCTTGGCAGTTCTATTAGCCTCGCCACGGGTCGTGTGTAAGTTCGCCCTTGGACGAGCACTTCAGCTGCTCGGACCTTGCCATCGGCACCGGTGATCACTTTGCTTACGCGGCCAGCCGGCCACATAGCTCTGGGTAGTGACTGGTCGATAATCATGACGACTGTTCCTTCTGTCAAGTTGTCTCTCTCTTTTACCCACTTCTGGCGGGTCTGTAGAGACGGTAGATAGTGGAGTAGGAAGCTATTCCAAAACTTGTCAGCCAGTACTTGACTGTACCTCCACATTCTTCGGCCGTTCGCTTCTTCAGGCCTGTACATTGTCTGGGGTAGCGCGGGGTCCAGCCGCCCCATCAAGAGTGTGTTGGGGGTGACTGGGTCGACATCTGCTACATCACTTGAGACGTAACCGAGGGGCTTGGAGTTCAATACTCCCTCGATCTCCGTGAGGACTGTCATTAGGACTTCTTCCGCCACAGTCTGGGCCCCAAGCACGGCGTACAGGGCTGTCTTTATAGAACGTACTTCTCGTTCCCAGGTTCCACCGAAGTGGGGTGCGTTCGGGGGATTAAACTGGAAGTCAATCTGGGATGGAGCGAGGTGGGTCTTAAGTTCTGCGGCCATAGCTTGGAAGCTCTCTCTCAGCTCTCTTTCTCCGCCTTTGAAGTTTGTCCCGTGATCAGACAACAATGTAGACGGTTTTCCTTTCTGCGATGTGAATCTTCGGAAGGCCATAAGGAATGAGTCTGTGCTCATGGTTGGAAGGAGTTCGATATGTATCGCTCTGGTGGTCATGCATTTGAATACAATACCCCACCGCTTCTCGGTTCCTCTTCCTTTCTTTATATACAACGGGCCAAAACAGTCCATGCCTGTGGAGTGAAAGGGCTTGTTGCCGAGTCGGAGGCGACAGGGAGGTAGGTCAGCCATCTGGGGTATGCTGGGCTGCGCGCGCCACTTTCGGCAGTCTAGACAGGTTCGCTGGAAGCGTCGCACTGCTTCTCTCCCTTGAAGTATCCAATAGCGACGTCTGATCTCCGCGAAGACTCTCTCTGCGCCTGCGTGGTGCACATCCTCGTCGTATTTCTTTATGATCAGCTCTGTGACCTTGTGTCGGCTGTTCAAGACTATCGGGTACTTAACGTCATCCGGTAGGTCGGGGGCTCTCCGCAGACGACCACCCACTCTGATGAGATTATGGGCGTCACTCTCGGGTGCCAGGTGGAGCAGTCTGCTGTCTGATGGGACGGGCTTTCCTCCCTGTAGACAGTCTAGCTCATCGGGGAACGAGTCTCTCTGGGCTCGTTGTAGTAGAAGAAGTTCTGCTTCTTCGTAGTCAGCTGCTGAAATGTCAGTGGTGGGCTGAATCTCTGGGTGGTGCCACAGGAATGTCTTTATCTGCGCACTCTGTAGGGTGAGGCAATCATCTATGTTGGGGGCTGTGGAGGCGACTGTGCTCAATCCACAGAACATAGGTTTCTTGTTTTCAGCCTCCTCTTTACTCGCTTCCCGTGGGGTGGGCGTAGGCCACTCTTCTTCCGGGAGCTTGAGGAACTCTGGGCCGTCACTGTAGATGTTGTGACGGGTGAGGTCATCTAGGGACATTCCCCGGGTGATGACGTCAGCTGGGTTGTGTTTGGTGTCCACATACCGCCAGCTCGCTGCTTCTGTTAACTCTTGAATCTCTGTGACTCTGACTCCCACGAAGACCTTGTATCTGCATGAATCAGACTTGATCCATGTGAGTACTGTCGTAGAGTCTGACCACAAGATTGTTCTTTGCACCGGGATGGTGAGTTCACGTTGGATTAACGTGGCTAGATGCGCTCCTGCTAGGGCTGCGCAGAGCTCTAGACGCGGGATAGATTGTTGCTTTCGTGGGGCTATTCTTGAGCGAGCCAGGATGAAAGCGGTGTGTATCTCTCCTCCCTTCTCTTGGGCACGCAAGTAGGCCACAGATCCATAGGCTACTTCGGAGGCGTCGCTGAAGACGTGTAGATCCATCTTGCATGTCTCTGGCCTCACTGTGGGTGGGAAGTAGCTGCGGCGTATGTTGACGCCTGGGAGTGAGCGGAGTTCCGTCTCCCACTCTCTCCATGTGGAGGCAAGGTGTGCGGGTATTGGGTCGTCCCAGCCCTGGTCCTTGTCCCATAGTGCTCGTACAATCATCTTTGCCCTGGTGGTGTAAGGCAGAATACATCCCAACGGGTCATATTGTCTGGCGAGTGTTCTGTACACACTCCGTCTGGTGGTCGGTATCGCCGTCGACCTTCCCTGCTCCGTGGTCAGGGGTTTGTGTCTATAGTGGAGCGAGTCTGTTTTGAAGCGCCAGACTAGTCCTAGTGTCATTTCTTGGGCTTCTCCTGGGATGGTCGCCATCCAGGTCTCGCTACTGGCTGCCTTGTCCGCGGGGGAGAGGCTGCGCAATACTTGCGGGTCGCTGCTGGCCCACTGCCTGAGATCAAAGCCGCCTTTGATCAGGGAGGCGCGTAGCTTGAGTAGGAGAGCCTCGGCTTCTTCTTGGGTCGAAACGCTTTGTAAACAGTTGTCCACGTAGAAACTGTTCTTCACACTGTGTCGGACCTCTTCATCTGCTGCTGGGTCCTCTGCGACGTGTTTCTGCAGTGCAAATGTAGCACAGCACGGGCTGCATGTGGTTCCGAAGGGGAGGACTTCCCATTGGTAGATGGCTGGGTGCTCATCTCCGATCCTCTCTCTCCATAGGAACCGCAGTAGGGGCTTATCCTCCTCCACTAGTCTCACCTGCAGGAACATCCCTTTGATATCCCCGCTGATAGCCACCTTGTCCTGGCGGAAGCGTAGTAGCACGCCTAGTAGAGAGGGGCCGAGTGTGGGGCCGGGCAAGAGCTCTTTATTCAGATTCTGGGATCCGATCTGGTAGCTGCAGTTAAACACAATGCGATCCTTGCCGTTGTGGTGGACCTTGTGGTGCGGCACGTACCATGATTCGGTCGTCTGATCGGCCTCTTTAATGTCAATCTTCATTACGTGTCTCGCTGTGATTAGCTTCTCAATCTCAGCGCGGTACACACTCTCTTGAGCGGGGTCTTTGGCTAGGCGCCGCTCTGTGTTCAATAGATACCGCTCCATAGCTTCTTTCGTGGCGTGAAAGGTGGGCATTCCCTCTCGCCTCAGGAGTGGAGTTGCGTATCTCATCACTCCGCCGACTGTGACTCTCTTTGTCCCTTGCTCGAGGAGGTTTATGGCGTAAATGTCTTCTTTAGAACGAATGTCTTTCTTTTCGTTCTTAAAGGGCATTGTCTCTAGTGTCCATAGCCTCTCGACATGCTGCAGGAGAGTGGTGTCTTCTTCTGTCACTCTGGAGTGGAGGCAGCTAGTGGCTGCTGTTCGGTTGAGAGATTTAGCGAGGGGGCCTTGTAGTGTCAATCCTAGGCGGGTCTCGACTGCTGCAGGACAGCCTCTGGGTCCTGTATGGACCCGGTCTATCGGGACTATGAGGTCTGCATGGTCGGAGCCTATCAGCAGGGTCGGGGTGGCGCCGTCTATGAGCGGGATAGGTAGTTGACGCAGGTGCACATATTTATCCATCAGCTTGGCGATGGGGTAGGTGTACTGTGATAGTCCTATTTCTTGGCTGGTGAAAGCATTTGTAATCCTATACCGTCTCTCTGGCTGCCCGCTTGCTGCGATAGTGAAGGAGACATTCTCGCCTTTTATCGTCTTTAAATCTCTTCTTATTGTCCGAATCGTCATCTGGTTCTCGCTCCCCCGCAGTCCCAGCTGGGCCGCAGCACATGCGAGGAGAAGGGTCTTCTCTGACCCGTCATCAAGGACGGCGTAAGTGTCCATGACTTTATCTTGGTGGCTCAATGTTACACGGACTACCTTTAAGAGCACCTGGGCGCCGCTGCTGCTGGCGGGGTCAATGTACATGACACTTGCCTTTGTGCTGCTCGATGGTACAGGTGCAGGCTTTCTTCTGTTACTGTCGTGTAGGACATCTAGGTGGGCTCCGTCACACCGACTGCACCTCTTCTTTAGGCGGCACTCGGCTGCCATGTGACTGCGCGCACATCGGTAACAGCGCCTGTTGGACTTTATCCATTGACTCACTTCTTCTGCATTCATCTTCTTGAACAGGTCACATTGTGACAGCCAGTGTTCCTTCTCGCAGTACGGGCACACCATCTTCCACTTCTCTTTTCTCGAGGGGGTACTGTGGTTCTTACTGCTCGGTACTGATTCTGATTGGTGCATGACAGTCACTGATCTTCTTCCATCGTTTACTCTCCTAGGTCCCTCTCTGGAGCTTGGTGTGCTCCGCACGAATGTATCCAAGCGTAGGCTGCTGACTTCTCTCGTCAGGAAGTCGGCTAAATCGAGGAGGGATGGTTCGGGACCGTTAGGATCACGGTGGTCTCTTTGCCGCCTAAAGCGCTCTTGTCTGGCGGGCGGCAGCTTCTCTAAAATCCTCTCGACGTTAGAGTTGGCGTATAGCTCGTGCATACCCTTTTCTCGTTGCGCTCCCAGCATCCCTACCAGGGACTGCACTTTTATAGACAGGTCGTCTAGTGAGCGATTGTCTGTTGCTGGGGGTAGGCGGTCAATATGCCTTATCTCTTGGATTACGTAATCCCATATACGTCCATATCTCTGGTCCAGCGCTGCTAGAGCCGCGGTGTATGGGGTCGTAGAGGTGGCATAGGCTAGCGCTATATTGTGCGTCTGCGCCGCGGGCGTTCTACGTTAGGAGGACCGTTTCGTGGAGTGTTCATCATAGGCCATTTCAATATTAATAACACTATATTAATATTACACTAGTTACCATCCGGCTCGAAGGACCAATTGTAACTGAGGGGTACAATTCCCTGACTGTATTGATAAGTATGGTATCATTAAACCACTACCGCTTGATGTACTTTAACTTCTGGCCATCCAGTACACGATATCTAAGTATGATGAACACTTTCCCACATATGAAACCAGGTCCACACAAATATAACAGTCGAAGGTTTAATATAGCAAAAGGTATATACAACATTCACTTAATTACATTTATGATTTGAATGCACTTGTAAGGCAAATGAGTATTCGTAGGCAAATCAACACTGAATGCCCAATCTCTGGTTACGCAGGAAGCAAGTATACAACCTGGTTCTTTAGGGAAACTATAGCGATGGTACTTAAGGATTATAGCGGGATACTAAAGGGGTCCTGCTGGTTGTAAGTCAGTAAGGGGGGGGGGGGGGTTTGGAGAGCCGTCAGCTGCATCCCATCTGGCCAACGATTCCTGGGGAGAATTCAGGTACAGAACACAGTGCCCGCAGGATCTTGATCCACAGATGAATACACTTGGGCCCTCTTGTAGACGGTAGCTGTAGGTCCACAACGAAGGAGAAGCGAGGCGGCCTCGGTCTGGGTTGAGCGCCGTCTCACCTGGGCTCCTCTCGGGGGTAATTCCAACACTCACTGGCGTTGGCTGTTATCCGCTCCACAAATCAAAGCACCCAAAGCAAATAGATATTCCATGCCGTATAGGCTCAGCAGTCGTCCGGGTAGGTAATCCAATGTGCAGGTCCACTCGTCCTCGCCCAGAACTCCTCGGATGAAAGCACCACGCGTGGTCTGCCCAGCCTGGTTAAGACTCTAGATAACGCGGGGAACGATGGGGGTGCTGCTCACTTTAGAACTTTAACCGAACGATGCACCATACATAATAGACTATTATTACTTAATAGAAATACGTCCCACTCGACGGTACAGTGCCAAACTATGACAATTCAGCTATGAATTTACACGAGGTCTCAATGCCTATTCTGGGGCCAAAATAGGCCATACTGCACCACACGTGGGTCGTGGGTGAGGCTTCACGTCTGTTACTAGGTTGGAGGGTAAAGGACTAATGGACTAAAAGAAAGTTCTACTTTACTTGCGCCCTATTTATATGCACGGTGAACAAATAGTACCATTCGTATTTCGGTAGCCGTATTCCTACGCGGAACCGGGGCTAGTTGGGACATGTTCGTCGGCACTATTGAACTTGACTCAAGGGGCCTGTCTGCTGGCGCCAGGTTCTTGTCCAATGAGAGAATGAACTATTATGGGCTGTAGTAGACTAAAGGGATATTCAGTGTACAAAGAATATACAAGGGATATCAAACGATATACAAATACTATTAAATATATATCCATAAATAAATATATATATTCGGTTTAATCTGATCCTTCACAACACCAACCGTCCCTTGTCTTGGATTCGGCCCTGACTACGAGCAGGATTTACAGTAGGAAAGCTGAAGAGCAGTCTTAACTTAACAAACTGTTGTGCTCCGTGTTCTTAACCTCTTAAGCCCGGAGCATTTTCTGAAAATCCGCCTACAATACATACCTAAGTAAATGGAATATTGCTCCACTTCTACAAGGACCATTTGCATATTCTTGGTATCTAGGGACATATAATAATAATAATAATAATAATAATAATAATAATAATAATAATAATAATAATAATAATAATAATAATAATAATAATAATAATAATAATAATAATAATAATAATAATTGTTGAATGTCGGATATTGCGTATTGGCTAGACATCATAACCTGGACTATACAGTATATAGAGAGAAGGAATAAAACGCTGTGAGACAGGATTCGTGTATCAAGGAAGCAATATTTTTATTTGTGAAGGTTGCTCTTATATACACACACTCAGCTGGTCGTAATGAGTCAATCACTCAGCTGGTGTCAATCAGTCAATCACTCTGAATGGATGACGGGAGAACACACTCATTATTGTCAACACCCCCACTTGCTATCCTACTGACCTATCTAAACTGGAGAAGGAAAAATAATAACAAAAACAATTTAATAACAATCAGTTATTGTAACACTTTTACATTCCATTAAACAAACGAAGGCCATCATGATATGGTTCCTCTCCTGAGTGAAACAAGAACACAAGTCATTAGATTTCATTATTTACACAGTCTGTTTTTTCACTGGCACTCTTTTATAACTTTTGAAATAAACAAGAAAAACAAAAAAATTTGACCACTTGGTCACTACTCACACTGATGTGGTTTCTCTCCCAAACATAACCTTTGAGAACCTATTTAGTTTGTCCTTAGTTGCTGGTTTGGTAAATACATCAGCCACCATTTGATCTGTGGGACAGTATCGCAAACAGATCTGTCCATTTAGTACTGTAGATCTGATAAAATGGTACTTTATGTCTATGTGTTTGCATCTTTGTCTGCGGACTGGGTTCTTAGCTAATGCTATGGTTCCCTGATTGTCCTCATGGACAATGGGTGGTGCATACTTACATGCATCCATATGTGTCAGCAGTTGTACCAGGTGTAAACACTCTTGGGTGGTTGCAGCTAGTGCCATGTACTCTGCTTCACATGTGGACAATGCCACCGTCTGTTGCTTTTTGGTCTTCCATGAGACCAATGGACCAGTCTCATGTAGACTAACACAGTACCCTGTTGTGCTGCGTCGGTCTGTGACATCTGCTGCCCAGTCCGCATCACTGTAAGCCTGTAACCTCAAATCAGAATTACACTTCTTGTAACACAACATTTTATCACTGGTGCCCTTTAAGAACCTCAATACATGTTTGACAGTAGCCCAATGTTCCTCAGTTGGTTTGTTAAAATACTGAGACAGTTTACTCACTATGAAACACAGATCTGGCCTAGTACACATAGTAAGATAGATTAGGGCAGGCTACCGACCACCTCTCTGTACCGGGTGACATTGTTCATTATTCCTGCCCCTTCAGTGTAATCGAGTGCCCGCTCACATGGTGTTGATCTGGGTTTACAGTCCTGCATGTCAAACCTCTCTAGCATTGTCACACATCCATCGCACTGTTCAAAGTCGATTCCTAGGAAGTGTGTCAATCTGCCCATATCCTTCATCTGAAATTTCTTTGTGAGCATCTCTTTTACAGCCTTCATTGCATTCTCATTACTGGCTGCAAGAACCAAATCATCAACCCATATAATCATGATTACCTTCTCATGCTCAGTTTCTCTTGTATATACACAGTGATCAGCAGGGTTTTGCACAAATTCATTCACAATTAGATAGTCATGTAACATGTTGTTCCAATTCCGGCCAGACTGTTTTAGACCATACAGTGACTTCTCTAGTTTACACACCAATGTCTCTGTGCCAGATGTCTGTTCATAACCCTCTGGCTGTTCCATGTATATCTCATAATCTATCGGTGCATGTAGGTAGGCAGTTTTAACGTCCATCTGATTTAAAATCAAATGTTCTTGTGCAGCTTTCTGCATCAATACTCTGACACTTGTCAGGTCGGCTGTGGGAGAAAAAGTCTCTCCATAGTCAACACCCCTTTTCTGACTGTAGCCTTTAGCAACATATCGTGCCTTGTATTTATCTGTACCATCTGCATTTTTCTTGATAGCATACACCCATCGACCCCCCACTGCAACTTTGCCCTGTGGCAAGTTGGTCAAAGTAAATGTACCGTTCTCTCTCAGTGATTGCATTTCATCCTCCATGGCTCTGACCCATTCCTTTGATTTGGGTGACTTCACTGCATCACTGTAAGTTAAAGGTATGTTACACAACATTTTGTAACAATAATCAACATTAACCTGTGTCTGGGCTTGACTTACTTCATATACACTATCACCAAAATAATCTGGCTTCTTCCGGTCCCTAGAAGGATAGCGTGGAGACTCCTGTTTGACCTCCTGTTCCTCTCTAGCCTGATCCTGGCTGTTCTCTGGCCTGGTCACAGGAATCTGCTGTTTAGCAGTCTCTGGACTAGCATCCATTTGTTTGCTTGTGCTAGCCCTAAGTGGCCCACCAAAATCCTCATCATCTATGGATATCTCAGTCTGTGTCTGCTGCTCACCTACTGTTTTTGGCATAAATTTGACCAGCCTGTGCTTCCTCACCTTTCCACTGTCGGGGTAGAAAACCAGGTAAGCTGGGCTCTTCTTGTCATGCCCGACAAAGAAGCCCTTCTCACTCCTAGGGTCTAACTTTTTCTTGTGCTGTCTGTAGGCATAACACAGAGTTCCAAACTTCTGCATCCTAGACATATTAGGACGTTTCCCTGTCAGCAGCATGTGAGGTGTCTGTTTAGTGCGATTGTTAAAACATCTATTCCTCACTTGAGCTGCAGTCTGTACTGCATAAGGCCATAATGCTTTTGGGAGCTTGCTCTCTAATAGCATGCATCTAGCCATGTCGAAAAGAGTCCTAAACTGGCGTTCTGCAGTACCATTCTGATGTGGCGAATATGGTGATGACGTCTCATGCTTTATACCATTTTTCCTCAGTAGCCCTTGGTACTCTTTACCAGTGTATTCTGTACCATTATCAGACCGGATGCGTCTGATCCTCCCATATGAGGCGGTGTCAGCTATGAACTGCTCTGTTGCTTGCACAGTATCACTCTTATGCTTCAGATGATAGATAAACACAGTACTTGAGTAGTCGTCAGTAAACGAAAGTGTAAATCTATGCCCATCTATGGACACTGGGTCAATAGGACCTGCTAGGACTGTGTGTACCAACTCTAGAACCTTTTTGGCTCTCACATCAGGCTTCCTGTTGAAGCTTTGTACAAACTTTCCCTGAGTGCACACTTCACAGTTCAGTTTAGACTTGTCAATTTTCCCTTTAATAGTCATACCATCAACAATAGGCTGGAGTTTCTCAACATCAGCATAATTGCAGTGTCCTAGAATTTCATGCCATGTCTGTATATCAAAACAGCCCTTGCTCTGATCACATTGGTCATCCACCATGGGCAAATAATACAGCCTATTATGCTCATGGATGTGAAATTCAGTACCGTCTCTGTGCTGTAGGACGTCTTCTCCTTGTCTGAAGATCACAGTGGCTCCAGTACCAGTGGTGGCTGCTCTCACAGAGAAGATGTCCTGCGGGAATGAGGGGATGTACAGCGCCCCTCTCAGTGTTGTAGTCAGTCGCCTGCCTCTGCTGTCAATCAAGCACACCTCCGCGTCCCCTCTGCGCTCTGCGACCCCGTTGCTCCTCGTGCCGTCAGCCAACTCCACGCAGTGAGACTCGGCCTGGAATCCGCCATCGAACACCTTGAACTTGGCCAGGTCGGTGATTATATGCGCAGTCGCACCGGTGTCCACCATCAGGCCCTTCTTCTTAACACCGCGTCCTGGATCGCCTTCCCTCGTCAGAAACACATGTGTTGTTGTCATGACAACTCACTTTCACAGACACGCCTCGCGCATCGTTCTGCTCCTGTCTCCGTCTGCAGGTCGCCCCTTGATGTGTGGAGCTTTTACAGTGGTGACACCACAGCTTGCGTCGACAGGTCCTTCTCATATGCCCACTTTGGCCACATCTGTAGCATATAATGTCTGTACGCTGTGCGCTCTGAATGCGCGCGCTCTGGGCATTCTGTGCACCCCGGTCAGACAGGGCTTGGGCTCGCATAACATTGTCATCCGATGTGGTAACGCGCATTTTCTCAGTGTCCTCAAAACTCCTGAGCTTAGTCTTAAACTCAGAAAACACTATAGTCTCATCACTCTGTGACATGTATCGCAAAGGGTTTAAATGCCTCGGGCAGTCCTTTTAATACCATAGCCACGAGTAGACTATCACTCATAGTCTCATTTGCGTTTCTCAGTGCAGTTATTGCCCTTTCTGCCCGAATTACATAGTCAGTCACCGTTTCACTGCTAGACTTGTGCAGTGTAGTCAGCTCTATATAGAGACTGATAATCCTTGGCTTCCCTGAACCCGCATAATAATTGCGCAATATTCCGATGGCTTTCCGTCCATCATCAGACGCTTCTCGCATTACCAGCGATAAACTCTTATCGTCCAGAAACTGGATGAGCTCTGCGTATATCAATGCGTTTTTCTCACCATCTTCTCTCAACTCGACAGCAGACGCCTCGTCAGGGAGATCCGTTTCAAGAGTGTCCTTTAGTCTCTGTAGCCGGAGATGGCCCATGAACTTAGTCTCCCACAGTTCATACTTTTGTTCATCTCCGCCAAACGCTAGACGAGACCAACGCGAATTCCCTTCCGATTGTCTGGTCGTCATGATTCTAGCGCTCTGGGCCCATAACCTGTTGAATGTCGGATATTGCGTATTGGCTAGACATCATAACCTGGACTATACAGTATATAGAGAGAAGGAATAAAACGCTGTGAGACAGGATTCGTGTATCAAGGAAGCAATATTTTTATTTGTGAAGGTCGCTCTTATATACACACACTCAGCTGGTCGTAATGAGTCAATCACTCAGCTGGTGTCAATCAGTCAATCACTCTGAATGGATGACGGGAGAGCACACTCATTATTGTCAACAATAATAATAATAATAATAATAATAATAATAATAATAATAATAATAAATAATAATAATAATAATAATAATAATAATAATAATAATAATAATAATAATAATAATAATAATAATAATAATAATAATAATGCAGGACCTGTCGCAGAGGTCTTTATTCGGCATGCAACAACACTCAATGTTTTAGCGCAGTGCTTCTCAAACTTTTTCTGTCAGGCCCCCCTTTGGCGGACCAAAATATTTTGGCCCCCCCCCGCCCCAACAAAATAGTCATGAAATGGGCCATGTTTAAATGTATTGAAATAACACCAATATCGTGACCTTTCAAATTGGCCCTATATTTTGTTTTCAGAGCTGTCATGGATGAAAAGCCAGCTTCACACAGATACTGTATGTGGTGCTGAATGGTATCAACACCTTAACTGCTGCATCATGAGATACTTGGTGGGCCATGAGATGAGATACTTGGTACTCGAGCACCACACTCTGAAACTAGCTCTCTAGGTGGTATCAGATGAGATTTCAAAGAGTTCTTCCAAGAGTTTGGATGGAGATGTGTCAGGAAGCTTTGTCTCAATGTTGTCTGTAAAGGTTTTTTTTATCCAGAGTAACTTGGTGATCCTTTTCTGTGTTTTATTAAATAATGATTTTCAGATTTTGAGAAATTGTATTTTCATGGAGAACAGTGCAGCTGCAACAGATAGCACTTTAGTGATAATTGTCTGTAATCCAATTTTTTTTATTTATTTTTATTTATTTTAATTTTTTTAATAAATCTCAAGGCCCCCCCTGTCATGCCTCTGCGCCCCCCCCCTGGGGGGCGCGCCCCCCACTTTGAGAAACACTTTTAGCGGCACACACAGTGGTTAGTTTTTAACACACACACACCAGAACACACACGCATGCATTGTCTTTAGGATCGCCGATGCGATACTCCTCTGCGCTTAACCCATCCCGCCGTCCTTCCCCCCAAGGGCAGCCAGGAGCAGATGAGGGCTGTGGCGTGAGCCACGCCCGGAGACCATCCAAGTGCTCCTGCCCGTCTTCGTCACGGACGTGACAGCGTTAGTGATCTGTTCTGAAAAGATTCATACAGAAATGGCAGCAAAAAACTACAATTCCTGACGTTCAAAAACGAAAATCTATCTAATAATAACACTTTAACCTATTGGTAAACTAACGTATTGATGATAATATACATTATAACGGCTGTTGTGACATGGTTATGATGTTTATACTTGAATACGTTTGAAAGATAATACAAACATACAAACATAGTAAATAAACAAGACAATACAATAAACAATACAATATATAATATACAATAAGTGCAATCATAATAGAAATGTATACAATCAATTCAAACAATTACAGATTATGGTGGAATGGTTGGTGATCAAGGATTTAAACTGACCAAAGTATTGAGTCTAGAGTTTGTTGTATGATGTTCCATGTGTCAGAAGCACAGAAGCTAACAACAGATATCCCAAGTTCAGTACAAACGCTATAGGTGCTTTCAGTGTGAGACAGTCATAGGATCGTGTACTATAGGGTCCATTGATTTATTGATTGATTGATTGAAACTTTTATTAACAGATTGCAGAATGGGTACAATACAGTACGGCTCAATACAGACAACTGCTAAGAGGATGCAGACCAGAAAAAGACTTTTGTCTTGTTTACATCAGGGTCCTCCATTTTCAATTCATCCAGACGTCCACTCCAGCAGAGACGTAGAATAAATTGGGCGATCCTCAATTATGGCTTCATACAAATGCAGCTCTTGCCTCTCTGCTAGGATGATCATCCAATCCCATTATACAGGACACAATGGTGAGTACCATAACTATTACCAGTGATACATCTAATGGCTGAGTGGTAGGCTATACAGAGTCCATAGGCCAAAGGGTGGAAGCCGCCACATAATCCAACACGGACAGGAAAACTGCTTTGACAACTATCTTTCTAATCATAGGGAAGCTGGCTCTATTCCTATACAGAAAGGCAATTTGTGCAGTAGTTTATTGGCAAGAAAACACCCACATGATGTTTAAATCACTCAGCTATCAGATTCATAACTGGTGACAGATATGATACTCACCATTGTGTCCTGTATGATAGGGTGGGTTGGCCTTCTCTTGCAGAAAGGCGCAACAAACACTGGTATTTAAAAAGCCCTTATTGGTAAACAACCGGTTTATATCTCCTCACTGTTAGATTGGAATATTGGAACCTATTCAACTCGATCGAATGACTGGATGGTTCTTAGGGTTCCTCAAATTTGTTCTGAGCTAGGGAAGTCAGCCTTTTCCTTTGATGCCTCTAACTCATGGAATGTCCTTCAACTCACACTGAAATTGGAGGTTCTCCCTTCCCTTGGAATGTTTAAACGTATGATTTCAGACCATTGTGTGACTACCTGTAACTGTTTTAGTTGATCTTTTTAAATGTTGTTTGTTTAAATTTCTTTGAATATTGTTTTTATTATGTACTGTACAATCATCGTTTCTGTAAATGAGGGAAACCTCAGATGCTTACGATTTTAAATAAAGGTTGGAAAAAAAAAAAAAAAATTAATTACATTTTTCATCAAGCCAAATACCAAGGTACTTATATTCTGAGACTCTCTCAATGTTAAGACTCAGTCACAGTAGAGTCATTAATAATAAGTCATTGTGAACAACATATTTGGCTTAGTTTTCTGCCATGTCAAAATGTGTGTGGAAGGGTAAGACCTCGTAAGACTCACCACGATGCAAGAAGAAAGGAAAGATGGCGCTCTATCCCTCCAAAATTATTATTTTTATTTTTTATGTTTGGTTTACACTTAAGACTTTTAGTAACATGGTTTGACCCTGAAGTCATGGTATCACGGCGTGCCTTGGAGGAGAGTTTAATTCACCCTCACTCTATATGCAAACTGCTGTTTTCTAATGTTCCTTCTAAGCACTCTAGTAAAATAAATTGGTACTATTGTAAGTCAGTTGATGTTGAGAGCAGTGGGGAAGATTTGTGGCAATTCTTGAATTTTCTATTATTGTTCCCCAATATTTAACAATCTTAAATGACTGATTGTAGGCCTTGTCCGTTTTTCTAGTTGGAAAGAGAGAGGGGTTCGTACATGGGATATTTATGGGGGGCAGGTTTTTTTTTATTCTTTCCAAGAGTTAAACGCAAAATTTACCTAATTCAGCCTTTTTTCTATTTACAATTAAGATCATCTTTAAAGGCTGGTGGTGTATCATGGCGGAATCCCCTACTTCTCATTATATTCTGGATATTGTAGTTAATCATGAAATCCACTGTAAATTGAGATAAGATAGGGGTGGTAGCTTGAACCTCAAGGGGGTGGGTTCTCAGTGGGGTCTTCTTTTTTTCTCTAATTAACTAATCTTTATTGTATATTTTTAATTATTTGTTTTTTGTTTTCCTTTTCATTAACACTTTCTTGGCCAACAACGAGTATACTCGTTATTTGCCGCCAGCGGTTGAGCGCCAAGGGCGGCAAATAACTCGTTATTTGATCGTTTAATTTTTTTTCGATTTTAATATTCTATTCAATGTCATGTATGTTGCCGTTAGAAGGCATACTGGGACCCCAAGGGTGCAGTACCGACCAGATCCTGCCA
The DNA here is from genome assembly GCF_963971535.1 of Notolepis coatsorum. Classification (NCBI taxonomy): domain Eukaryota; kingdom Metazoa; phylum Chordata; class Actinopteri; order Aulopiformes; family Paralepididae; genus Notolepis; species Notolepis coatsorum. Next base: position 61,740,805 of record NC_140168.1, on the reverse strand, counting down.
GGTGGCAGTATCGAGAGTGCAGTAAACCCTGTTCCAGCCCCTGTGTTACACTCAAATGTCTCCGGGCGCTATATTTAGACAGAGCCGAGTGAATCGCTTCAGCCGACCACTTCGAAACGCATCTGGCACACTCTACCCATAAGTTGTGCCAAATTATGTCCGGGACCAGATGGACACCAATACTGGAAATCGCAATCAGACAATTGGAATATTCTTTTTGGAATACCCCGGACCAGAGGTAAGGACTATCTGACATCAATTTCAGCTTGATCCAACAATGTTTCCATATCCATCCAGCTGATCGGCTTCTGTAGTGTTCAACACGAATTCCGTTACCGGCCATCAAAGCATAAAAAGACAACCGCCCCCCCCCCCCCCCCCCCCTTTCATGCATTCATGATGAAACATAATACCTATTATATACATTTGATTTGGAAATAGTAGCGTGTCCAGGCAATAAACACCAACGCTTATAGTAGAATACACATAGCGCCCTCAGTGGCGTCGCGTGGGTAAAAGAACAGAGGATGCCAATTTCTTTTTAAATTTTTTTAAATATCTTTATAAAAAAAATTTAATATTCTTTTTTGCCAAATAATATTGTGACAAAATACAAATGCACACTAAATAAAAATACACAAAAAAACTGCCTAGCGTCCAAAAAGTCAGCCAGCCCAGAGCATGTGAACGGAGCGGAGCGGTGGATTTTGAAGTGAGCGCGGAGTGGGCTTTAAAATGGGTCAGAGCGACTCCGGAGCGAGAGCTCTCCTCCGCTCCGAGCCACTCCCAGCCGCTCAGTGCACACGATCACACAGTGGTTTAAACTGATGTAATATACATGTAGTACAATGCCAAAGCAATAGGTGGCGATGTACAAACATGAAGGCCATTTTCAACCAATCAGAAGGGTGAACCGTCACTACACATCCTGCTAAGTCAAAGCAGAATCCGCCATCTTTAAATCACCTCGGGACCTTGGGTGAACGCAACATTTATTTTCAGTGAGAAACAAACAAAGTGCAATAAAAAAGAATTATACATTCACTGTGTTCTGCCTCATTTATTGATGAAACAAAACCAACATCAACACAATGTACCACCAAGAGCGGAGAGTTTAGTCTCACAAAAAGAGCGCTGTTGTTGTTAGCTTACATGCTAACGTGAATGGGATCTGCCATAGCATTGCGGCTAGGCTAGCTACGTTAGCATAGTAAAGCTAGTTGAATGGATAAACGTTATTTAATATTTCAGAATGGGTACAATACAATACGGCTCAATACAAACAATTGTTAAGGGGCCCAGGGGGTGCAGAGTCATCAACACAATGTACCACCAAGAGCGGAGAGTTTAGTCTCACAAAAAGAGCGCTGTTGTTGTTAGCTTACATGCTAACGTGAATGGGATCTGCCATAGCATTGCGGCTAGGCTAGCTACGTTAGCATAGTAAAGCTAGTTGAATGGATAAACGTTATTTAATATTTCAGAATGGGTACAATACAATACGGCTCAATACAAACAATTGTTAAGGGGCCCAGGGGGTGCAGACTGTTGTAGTTTGGTCAAATCAAGCTAATTTACATCATGCTCCAAAAATGGCTTTTTTCTGCTGAGCGGGCTGTGGAGCGGGGAGTGCTTGATGCGCAAATGAAGATGAGCGCTGAGCGAGCGGGGATCGGCTTGGGGGGGGGGGCCAACATGAGCTGTTGACAGAGTCACCTGTGGAGCGACAATAACATAACCATGATGACAAGGTTCCTCTCTTTAGCCTTTGGCGTGGTTTATTATTCACACAACATTATGCACATGAGACCTTCTCTCGTGAGAGGCGACGGAGGAAGAGATCGAGGGGGAGGTAACAACTCCTTTTATACCTCTTACCTGACGTCAGCATCAATAGCTACGTCCCCTTGCGCCTATAGCGCCCTCTTGTGGAAACAGTTAAGCAGTTACATGCAATCGTATATAACACATAACCTCAACACTCCCACTTACGGCTGTCGTGTATACTGTACAACTTTTTCAAAAACATCTTTCAAAGAAAAGAATACAGTTCAGAACATCAAAAAGAATATGGCATCGCCTGTTCGAATCCAGCTCCCGGCGTGTCACCAGCTTGGCTGGCCATTCACACTAATACAATTGGCAGTATTAGAGGGTGGGAAAGCTGGCGGGGTGGGTCCGGGTCGTTGTAAACAGCAACTCCTACAGTTCGGTCGGGGCGCCTGCTCAGCGCGGATAGGATCTAAGGGGGGTAGTGTGATCCTTCCACACGTTACACCCTCTCAGTGAGAGTCCGCGCTGCCAGGTGAAAAGAAGCGGTTGATTGGCTAGACGTGTGTCGGAGGAAGCACGTGATAGCCTCCACTCTCCCAGACCGACTGTGGGGGGTAAGTGCGCAGCGACCAGGAAGGGGATTGGGAATTGGCATAACGACTAACATTGTGATGGGAGAAAATCTGAGGAAAAAGGAAGGGGGAAAAGATTAAAAAATAAATAAAAAAATGGCAGTCAATATTGTTCTGAAGGATCAGATTAAACCGAATATATATATTTATTTATATATATATATTTAATTGTATTTGTATATCCCCTGATATCCCTTGTATATTCCTTGTACAATATGCATTGAATATCCCTTCTAGTCTACTGAACATCCCATAATAGTCTCCATTCTACCATTGGACGAGACCTTGGTGCCAGGTCGCCATACCCCTCAGACCAGGTTCAATCGTACCGTTCAACATGTATGGACAAGTCCTAGTTCCGCGTAGGAATATGTCTACCGCACCACTAATGGTACTATTTGTTCATAGTGCGTATATATACTGCGCTATTAAAGTAGAGCTTTCTTTTAGTCCAGTTCCTTACCCTCCAACAGAGTGACAGACGCAAAAGCCTCCCCGCGAACCACGTGTGGGCAGTAAGGCCAATTCGGCCCAGTATCGGCATTGAGACATCGTGTATATTAATATTTGAATAGTCATATTTGGCACTATATCGTCGAGTTGGACGTATTCTATTAAGCTAATAATAGTCTATTCATATGTAGTGCCTCGTGCGGTAAGAGTTCTATAGTAATCAGCACCCCCATCGTTTCGGGCATCAGCTGGACGCTTATCCAGGGTGGTTGACCCCACGTGAAGCTGCACCCGAGGAGCTCCAGGCCAAAGAGCGAGTGGACCTGTATATTGGATTATTCTACCGACGACGGCTAGCCTTCCCCGGCTTGGATTATGCTTTGAGTACTTTGATTATTCTTTTTTTTTTTGATCCACTTTTTCTCCCATTTTTCTATATTTTCTCCCATCCCAATTTTCGTATCATCCAATTCAACCCTCCCCTGTCACGAACGCTGTTTCTTGCCTCCCACAAGCCGGCTGCAATGTGGACTAAGTCATACATAGCACAAGTCCCCTCCGGTACTTGAGGTAACAGCAGTCGCATCTTTTCACCTGCGCAGCTCGATCTCTCAGTGTCGAGGAGTAACGCGTGGGAGGCTCACGCTGCCCCCGACACTTCCTGATTCTACTGCGCAGGCGCACCAACCGACTTGTAGGAGTCGCTTGTTCACAACGTTCGATCCCCACCCTTCAGTTTTCCCTCCCCGTAATACGGCCAATGTGTATTACTGCGGACGACCAGCCAAACTGAAAAACAATGTGGAGAGCTGGATTCGAACACGCGAATCCTAGCGTCTCCACACTGGTGGCGAGTGCCTTAGACCACTACACCACCTAGCCGCCCTTAGTACTTTGATTATTCTATGGATAAAGGCCAACACTGCGGTGTGTTGGAAATACCCCCCCCGGAGAGGATGACAGGTGAGAAGACGCTCTACACGACGAGGTCGCCTCACGTCTCTCCATCGTGGACCGGAGGACGCCGGCCACAGAGAGTCCAACTGCTTTCATCTGTGGATCGAGGATCGCTGGGCACCGGGTCGCACGACTGTGGGCTCTCCCAGGATACCCTCGGCCAGACGGGATACAGCCAGACTCTACCCCCCCCCTCCAGCTGTCCTACAAGCAGTCGGAACCTTCCCCTAGTGTATCCAGCTATATAATCATTCAAGTATCATTGCTATTGTTCCCTAAATATTCCAGGTTGTATATTTGCTTCCTGCGCAATCAGAGATTGGACATTCGATATTGATCTACCTACGAATACTCATTTGCCATAAAAGTGCATACTATTTCAAATCATAAATGTAATTAAGTGATCGTTGTACATACCTTTTGCTATGTATTATTATTAAACGCAGATTTTCGACTTGGTACATTTGTGTTGGATCCGTTTCATCAGGTGGGAGTGTTTATCATAATTATTTATACCTAGTACTGGGTGGCCAGAGTCTAAAGTACAAGAGGTAGTGGTAGTAAGTATCATATCTAACAATACAGTCAGGGAATTGTACCCCTCAGTTACAATTGGTCCTTCGAGCCGGAGGGTAATCAGTGTAATATTAATATAGTGTTATTAATATTAAAATGGCCTATGATGAACACTCCACGAAACGATCCTCCTAACCAACAACGCCCGCGGCGCAAACGACAGCTCCCTCAGTACCTAGAGGCTTACGCTGTCAGTCAACAACCTAGTCTTCTACCAACAGTAAACGCGGTAAAACTAGAAAGTAAAATTATGTCTAACCCTAACGACCAGGCTACCCCGACCATAGAGGCCCCTATGGGTTCTAACGTAACTGACCCAGCTCACGGTGGGGACCAGGGGGAACCAGACATGACTTTACACCCCGCCAATACCGAAGAAGTAGTCCCCGACGAGTCCCGGGAGGAAGACAACACTACCGAGAGAGAACTCGGCACGGAAGAAGATGAGGAGAGCACCGTGGAGATAGAGCTCCAAGACTCCGCACGGAGTACCCCAAGGGACGGCTCCCCTATACAACCGTCTTCTCCCAGCGAGGCAGAGAGGACACTACAGCAGGCATTCCTCGTCAGCCTGAAAGCCTCTACTGAACGCGATAGACTCCAGGGTGAACGCGATCGATTGCAGATACAGCAACGGAGCGAAGAAGAGCACATACGCCTGGAAATAAGACGCATTCAGATGGAAGAGAATATGGCAAGAGACCGGGCCGACGCCCAGCGCGCCGCCACCGGTGCCCAGAGAGAATCGTATCTCACCAAGCGCGAAGCCGAGCGCGACAGAGCACAAGCGCAACTAATAGAACAGCTGATCAGAAGGACAACACCCCCTCCCTCCACCAGAGGCTCCAGGAACTCGTCTAGACATCACTCCAGGGCGGCATCCCCTAGCCGAGTAAGCGACCCTGAACTTGACCAACAGACGAGGTTTATACCCCCCGCAGACCCCCTTCCCCAACCGGTCCAAGCGAGACCCAGCCACCGGGAAGGAGCAGCATACACTGCGGAGAGGCTAAATCAGAGACTACAAGCCCTGGATGACCTAACGGAAGACGAAGAGGAAGAGGAGGAGAACCACGCCCGACAACAGCACAGTACTCTACCGGACCAGGAGGTCCAGTACAGCCCAGGCTATACCCCCGCGGAGCTGCGCTACAGACCCCCGACGCTATTCATGGGTGAGCACGACGCACGACCCGCACCGAGGAACAGCACCTGGACCAGCGGGCCATGGTACACAGCCGGTACCAGCCCACGCCAAGGAGCAGGAGGAGACTCGCCTAGGAGGCCTCTCCCCCAACGCTCGCCGATGTATCAACAATCCGCGTCATACATTGGCACACCTATGGTACCAGACTTCACCCAGGAGAACCGGGCCCAGTATACGGAGCTCCGCATGTGTCTGGAGACAATGTTGGTGGATGTCATTGATGAACGCCATAAATACGCGATACTACTGAAGCATTTAAAGGTACCCCGCGCGCACAACATAGCGCTCGCCTACGCCACTTCCACGACCCCATACACCGCAGCGCTGGTAGCGTTGGACCAGAGATATGGACGTATATGGGATTACGTGATCCAGGAGATCAGGCACATCGACCGCCTACCCCCAGCAACAGACAATCGAGCACTGGACGACCTGTCCATCAGAGTGCAGTCCCTAGTAGGGATGCTGGGAGCGCAGAGGGAAAAGGGTAGGCATGAACTATACGCCAACTCAAATGTAGAGAGGATCTTGGAGAGGCTACCGCCCGCCCGACAGGAGCGCTTTAGGCGGCAGAGAGACCACCGAGACCCTAATGGCCCCGAACCGAACCTCCTCGATCTAGCCGACTTCCTGGCGAGAGAAGTCAGCAGCTTACGGCTAGATACATTCGGACGGAGCACCCCTGGCTCCAGAGAAGGAACCAGGAGACTAAATGATGGAAGAAGATCGGTGACTGTCATGCACCAATCGGAGTCAGTGCCAAGCAGTAGGAGCCACAGTACCCCCTCAAGAAAGGAGAAGTGGAAGATAGTGTGCCCCTACTGTGAGAAAGAACACTGGCTGTCACAATGTGACTCATTCCCCAAGATGAATGCGGAGGAAGCGAGTCAATGGATAAAGTCCAACAGACGCTGTTTTCGCTGTGCGCGATCACACATGGCAGCCGAATGCCGCTTAAAGAAAAAGTGCAGTCGGTGCGATGGAGCCCATCTGGACATACTCCACGACAGTAACAGACGGCGGCCTCCACCCGCACCATCAAGCAGCAAAGCAAGCGTCATGTACATCGACCCCGCCAGCAGCAGCGGAGCCAGAGTGCTCTTAAAGGTAGTCCGTGTGACATTGAGCTACCAGAATAAAGTCATGGACACTTACGCCGTCCTTGATGACGGGTCAGAGAAGACCCTTCTGCTCGCGTCCGCTGCGGCCCAGCTAGGGCTGCGGGGGAGCGAAAACCAAATGACAATTCGGACAATAAGAAGAGATTTGAAAACGATAAAGGGCGAGAATGTCTCATTCTCTATCGCAGCAAGCGGCCAGCCCGAGCGACGGTACAGGATTACAGACGCTTTCACCAGCCAAGAAATAGGACTCTCGCGGTACACATACCCCGTAGCCAAGCTGATGGAGAAATATGTACATCTACGCAAGCTACCGATCCCACTCATAGACGGTGCTACCCCGACACTGTTGATAGGCTCCGACCATGCAGACCTCATTGTCCCGATAGACCGGGTTCATACCGGACCCAGAGGCTGTCCTGCAGCAGTCGAGACCCGCCTAGGATGGACTCTCCAAGGCCCACTCGCCAAATCTCTCAACCGAACCACAGCCACTAGCTGTCTCCACTCCCGAGTCACAGAGGGAGACACCGCACTCCTGCAGCATGTAGAGAGGCTATGGACCTTAGAACAAATGCCCTTTAAGAACGAAAAGAAAGACATTCGCTCTAAAGACGACATCTACGCCATTAACCTCCTCGAGACGGGAACAAAGAGAGTCCCAGTCAGCGGCGTGTTGAGATGCGCCACGCCACTCCTGCGGCGGGAAGGGATGCCTACCTTTCACGCAAAGAAAGACGCCACAGAGCGGTACCTACTAAACACAGAGCGGCGCTTAGCCAAGGACCCCGCCCAAGAAAGTGTATACCGCGCTGAGATTGAGAAGCTCATCACAGCGGGACACGTCACAAAGATTGACATTAAAGAGGCCGACCAGACGACTGAATCGTGGTACGTGCCCCACCACAAGGTTCATCACAACGGCAAAGACCGCATCGTGTTTAACTGCAGCTACCAGATCGGATCCCAAAATCTGAATAAAGAGCTATTGCCCGGTCCTACACTCGGCCCCTCCCTACTAGGCGTACTACTCCGCTTCCGCCAGGACAAGGTGGCTATCAGCGGGGATATCAAAGGGATGTTCCTGCAGGTGAGATTAGTAGAGGAGGACAAGCCCCTGTTGCGGTTCCTATGGAGAGAGAGGCCAGGAGATGAGCACCCAGCCATCTACCAATGGGAAGTCCTCCCTTTCGGAACTACATGCAGCCCATGCTGTGCTACATTTGCACTACAGAGACATGTCGCAGAGGACCCAGCAGCGGACGAAGAGGTCCGACACAGTGTGAAGAACAGCTTCTACGTAGATAACTGTCTACAAAGCGTTTCGACCCAGGAAGAAGCCGAGGCTCTCCTACTTAAACTCCGCGCCTCTCTGATCAAAGGCGGCTTTGATCTCAGGCAGTGGGCCAGCAGCGATCCGCACGTACTGCGCAGCCTCTCCTCCGAGGACAAGGCAGCGAGCAGCGAGACCTGGATGGCCACAATCCCAGGAGAAGCCCAAGAGATGACACTAGGACTAGTGTGGCGCTTCAAAACAGATTCGCTCCACTATAGACACAAACCCCTGACCACGGAGCAGGGAAGGTCGACGGCAATACCGACCACCAGACGGAGTGTGTACAGAACACTCGCCCGACAATATGACCCGTTAGGATGTATACTACCGTACACCACCAGGGCAAAGATGATTGTACGAGCATTGTGGGACAAGGACCAGGGCTGGGACGACCCCATTCCCGCACACCTTGCATCCACCTGGAGAGAGTGGGAGATGGAACTCCACTCACTCCCAGGCGTTAATATACGTCGAAGCTACTTCCCACCCACGGTGAGGCCAGAGACATGTAAAATGGATTTACACGTCTTCAGTGACGCCTCCGAGGTCGCCTACGGATCAGTAGCCTACTTGCGGGCCCAAGAAGAGGGGGGAGAGATCTACACAGCATTCATCCTCGCCCGCTCGAGAATAGCCCCACGCAAGCAACAGTCTATCCCACGTCTAGAGCTCTGCGCAGCCCTCGCAGGAGCGCATCTAGCCACGCTCATCCAACGTGAGCTCACCATTCCGGTGCATAGAACAATCCTGTGGTCAGATTCCACGACAGTACTCGCCTGGATCAAATCGGATTCATGCAAATACAAAGTCTTCGTGGGAGTCAGAGTCACTGAGATTCAAGAGTTAACCGGAGAGTTAACCGGAGAAGCAAACTGGCGCTATGTTGATACAAAACACAACCCAGCTGACGTCATCACCCGGGGAATGTCCCTAGATGACTTAACCCGTCATAACATCTACAGTGACGGACCAGCATTCCTCAAGCTCCCGGAAGGAGATTGGCCCACGCCCACCCCGAGGGAAGCAAGTGACGAGGAGGCTGAGAATAAGAAACCCATGTTCTGTGGATTGAGCACTGTTGTCTCCGCAGACCCCAACATAGACGATTGCATTACCATAGAGAGTGCGCAGCAACGGACATTCCTGCGGCACCACCCAGAGATTAAGTCCCCCGCTGATATGTCAGCAGCTGACTACGAGGAAGCAGAACTGCTTCTACTGCAACGAGCCCAGAGAGACTCGTTCCCCGATGAACTAGACTGTCTACAGGGAGGAAAGCCCGTCCCATCAGACAGCAGATTGATTCATCTGGCCCCCGAGAGTGACACACATACCCTCATCAGAGTGGGTGGTCGCCTGCGGAGAGCCCCCAATTTACCGGATGACATTAAGTACCCGATCGTATTGAACAGCCGACACAAGGTCACAGAGCTGATTATAAGGAAATACGACGAGGATGTACACCACGCAGGAGCAGAGAGAGTCTTCGCGGAAATCAGACGTCGTTACTGGATACTTCAAGGAAGAGAGGCGGTGCGACGCTTCCAGCGAACCTGTCTAGACTGCCGAAAGTGGCGCGCGCAGCCCAGCATACCACGGATGGCTGACCTACCTCCATGTCGCCTCCGACTCGACGACAAGCCATTCCACTCAACAGGCATGGACTGTTTTGGCCCGCTGCACATAAAGAAAGGAAGAGGCACCGAGAAGCGGTGGGGTATTGTATTCAAATGCATGACCACCAGAGCGATACATATCGAGCTCCTTCCGACCATGAGCGCAGACTCATTCCTTATGGCCTTCCGAAGATTCACATCACGGAAAGGAAAACCGTCTACATTACTGTCCGATCACGGGACAAACTTCAAAGGCGGAGAAAGAGAGCTGAGGGAGAGCTTCCAAGCTATGGGCCCAGAACTTAAGACCCACCTCGCTCCAGCCCAGATTGACTTCCAATTCAACCCCCCAAACGCACCCCACTTCGGTGGAACTTGGGAACGAGAAGTACGTTCTATAAAGACAGCCCTGTACGCAGTACTTGGGGCCCAGACTGTGGCGGAAGAAGTCCTAATGACAGTCCTCACGGAGATTGAGGGAGTATTGAACTCAAAGCCCCTCGGTTACGTCTCCAGTGATGTAGCAGATGTCGACCCAGTCACCCCCAACACCCTCCTGATGGGGCGGCTAGATCCCGCGTTACCCCAGACAATGTACCGGCCTGAAGAAGCGAACGGCCGACGAATGTGGAGGTACAGCCAAGTATTAGCCGACAAGTTTTGGAGCAGTTTCCTACTGCACTACCTACCGTCTCTACAGACCCGCCAGAAGTGGGTAAAAGAGAGAGACAATTTGACGGAAGGAACAGTCGTCATGATTATTGACCAGTCACTACCCAGAGCTATGTGGCCGGCTGGCCGCGTAAGCAAAGTGATCACCGGTGCCGATGGCAAGGTCCGAGCAGCTGAAGTACTCGTCCAGGGGCGCATTTACACCCGTCCTGTGGCGAGGCTCATAGAACTGCCCCGACTCCCAGACACAATCGATGATGACCATGACCCTATGACTTTGTGAGTTGACTGACCCTTACAGCGAACCCTTGAGTGGTAGACAGTGCGGTTAATCTGTCTCTGCTTAACTAATTGGGTTGGGACCAATTAGGGGGCGGCTGTTCTGAAGGATCAGATTAAACCGAATATATATATTTATTTATATATATATATTTAATTGTATTTGTATATCCCCTGATATCCCTTGTATATTCCTTGTACAATATGCATTGAATATCCCTTCTAGTCTACTGAACATCCCATAATAGTCTCCATTCTACCATTGGACGAGACCTTGGTGCCAGGTCGCCATACCCCTCAGACCAGGTTCAATCGTACCGCTCAACATGTATGGACAAGTCCTAGTTCCGCGTAGGAATATGTCTACCGCACCACTAATGGTACTATTTGTTCATAGTGCGTATATATACTGCGCTATTAAAGTAGAGCTTTCTTTTAGTCCAGTTCCTTACCCTCCAACAGAGTGACAGACGCAAAAGCCTCCCCGCGAACCACGTGTGGGCAGTAAGGCCAATTCAGCCCAGTATCGGCATTGAGACATCGTGTATATTAATATTTGAATAGTCATATTTGGCACTATATCGTCGAGTTGGACGTATTCTATTAAGCTAATAATAGTCTATTCATATGTAGTGCCTCGTGCGGTAAGAGTTCTATAGTAATCAGCACCCCCATCGTTTCGGGCATCAGCTGGACGCTTATCCAGGGTGGTTGACCCCACGTGAAGCTGCACCCGAGGAGCTCCAGGCCAAAGAGCGAGTGGACCTGTATATTGGATTATTCTACCGACGACGGCTAGCCTTCCCCGGCTTGGATTATGCTTTGAGTACTTTGATTATTCTATGGATAAAGGCCAACACTGCGGTGTGTTGGAAATACCCCCCCCGGAGAGGACGACAGGTGAGAAGACGCTCTACACGACGAGGTCGCCTCACGTCTCTCCATCGTGGACCGGAGGACGCCGGCCACAGAGAGTCCAACTGCTTTCATCTGTGGATCGAGGATCGCTGGGCACCGGGTCGCACGACTGTGGGCTCTCCCAGGATACCCTCGGCCAGACGGGATACAGCCAGACTCTACCCCCCCCCTCCAGCTGTCCTACAAGCAGTCGGAACCTTCCCCTAGTGTATCCAGCTATATAATCATTCAAGTATCATTGCTATTGTTCCCTAAATATTCCAGGTTGTATATTTGCTTCCTGCGCAATCAGAGATTGGACATTCGATATTGATCTACCTACGAATACTCATTTGCCATAAAAGTGCATACTATTTCAAATCATAAATGTAATTAAGTGATCGTTGTACATACCTTTTGCTATGTATTATTATTAAACGCAGACTTTCGACTTGGTACATTTGTGTTGGATCCGTTTCATCAGGTGGGAGTGTTTATCATAATTATTTATACCTAGTACTGGGTGGCCAGAGTCTAAAGTACAAGAGGTAGTGGTAGTAAGTATCATATCTAACAATACAGTCAGGGAATTGTACCCCTCAGTTACAAATATTACATAACAGGCAGTATTTACACACCAAACATGACCTCTGCAAATCTTCTCAATTTCAGTTTGGAGACAGGCTTTGTCATAGCATCTGCTACCATGTCGTCTGTAGGACAATAAACAAGTGTCATCCTTTCTTCTCTGATGACAGATCTGATGAAGTGATATTTTATATCCACATGTTTACATCTGTCGGCACACAGGGTTTCTAGCAATTGCAATGGTTCCCTGGTTGTCTTCATAAACAACAGTTTTCTTATATACATAGGTATCCATTCCTTCGAGCAGTTGTTCTAGATAAATACATTCCTGTATTGTCATAGCTAGAGCCATGTATTCGGCTTCACAAGTTGACAGTGCCACTGTGGGCTGTTTCTTCGTTTTCCATGAAACCAGTGAGCTGTTTGTGTTCAAACTCACACAATACCCTGTGGTACTTCTTCTGTCTGTGGTGTCTGCCACCCAATCTGCATCACTGTAGGCTTTAAGCCCTAAGCCCTCGCTGCTCTTTTTGAAACAAAGCTGTTTATCTGCTGTACCTTTAAGATAACGAAAAACATGTTTTGCTGTAATCCAGTGCTCCTCTGTACATGTTTACATCTGTAAATTTTTGAGCATCCTCTTGGTACTCTAGTTTTTGATCACATGGTGTTTCCCTTGTTCTACATTCTTGCATGTCAAAATGTTTCAGGATCTTTTCCACATATCTCTTTTGGGATATTTTTACACAACTGGCAGACTGCTCAAAGTCCATGCCTAGAAAATGATTTAACCTGCCTAGGTCTTTCATTTTGAATCTGGTGGAGAGCATACTTTTCACCTGCTCTAGGTTTCTAGTGTTGTCCGCTGCTATGATTAAATCATCCACCCAAATCACAATTATCACTTTTCCTGACTCTTTTGACTCCCTTGAGTAAACACAGGGGTCTACTGGGTTCTGTAGGAAGTGATCTTCAATGAGACATGTATGAAGCATCTCGTTCCAATTTCGCCCAGACTGTTTCAGGCCGTAAATGAATTTTTCTAGCTTACACACTAGCTTCTCTCCTTTCTTCTCGTAACCTTCAGGTTGTTCCATATATATCTCCCTATCAATGGGTGCGTGCAGGTAGGCTGTCTTCACATCCATCTGGTGTAAAAATCAAAATGTCCTCAGCTGCTTTCTGCATCACTACCCTTACACTGGTCAGATTGGCTGTGGGGGAGAATGTTTCACCGTAGTCTATCCCCTCCCTCTGACTGTAACCTTTAGCTACAAACCTGGCTTTGTACTTGTCGTGGCCTTCAATACCCTCCTTGATTGAGTACACCCATTTTCCTCCCACTGTCTGTCTGCCCTCTGGTAACTTGGTTAGAGTAAAGGTATGGTTGTCCTCTAGGGCAGTGGTTCCCAACCTTTTTCCCCCCAGGGACCCCCAAACATCTCTGATGAAATTCGCGGACCCCCTCCTAATAAGATACCATAAAATACTTTTTTTTTTTTCATTTTAATAACAAACTGCTTATACACAGGCATATGCATCACAATTAGACCCACTATGCTTCTTTGACTTGTGCCTTCAATCAACAAATCTCATCTTGCACCATATGCATTTGAAAATGTTTGGCCAATATTCAAATGCTGTATTCATCCTCTCAAATCAGGCCCTAATGGTGAACGGTTTGCATTTATGGAACAAATCAATGCAACAAATTAAACTAAATATGAGACAGGAAATTCCAATCAGTAGCAGAGAGAATCTGTCCTAGCTGGGTTTAATACCTTTTTTTGTCATTTTAATAACAAACTGCTTATACACAGGCATATGCATCACAATTAGACCCACTATGCTTCTTTAATTTGTGCCTTCAATCAACAAATCTCATCTTGCACCATATGCATTTCAAAATGTTTGGCCAATATTCAAATCCTGTATTCATCCTCTCAAATCAGTCCCTAATGGTGAACGGTTTGCATTTATGGAACAAATCAATGCAACAAATTAAACTAAATATGAGACAGGAAATTCCAATCAGTAGCAGAGAGAATCTGTCCTAGCTGGGTTTAATACCTTTTTTTGTCATTTTAATAACAAACTGCTTATACACAGGCATATGCATCATAATTAGACCCACTATGCTTCTTTGACTTGTGCCTTCAATCAACAAATCTAATCTTGCACCATATGTATTTCAAAATTTTGGCCAATATTCAAATCCTGTATTCATCCTCTCAAATCAGGCCCTAATGGTGAACGGTTTGCATTTATGTTGAATGAAGTAAGAATCCACTGCAGTAAAAATATCCTCACCTCGAGTGGTGGTAGTAAGGTTGACTGACATGAGAATGTCCTGCTTCAGATCCTCATTTTCAATATATTGCACATAAACAATGAGCACAGCCTCATCTGCGACAGTTGTAGTTTCATCAAGTTGTATGGCAAATGGACCCTTTCTAAGCTTTTCTGACAGCTGCTGCTCGCAATCACTTGACATCTTATCAATTCGGTCTTTCACTACATTGTTCGAGAGTGGTACTGATTTTAGTTTATCCACCACCTGTGGGCCGCACAGTTTCTAAACCATTTTGATGCAGGCTGGTTTGATGAGCTGCTCGCCAATATTGTGCTGTTTCTTTGCTTTTGCAATTAAAAGCGAACACTCAAAGGAGGCTTCGGTAGCCTTCTGTAAATCACTGCCACCCCTGCTCCACGCTACTCTAACATCAACAGGCTTGTTCGCCTTGAGAGACTGTTCTTTCCTCCGAAAAAAGTCTGGATCCTTCCCAACGGTTTCTGGATGCTTAGACGCCTGATGTCTCTTCAGCTTGCTGGGCTTCAGGCTCGAGTTTGCCAACTTTTCTCCACAAATCACACACTCAGGTCGTTTGTCTGGTCCCTCAGTGAAGCCCATGGTGATGTAATTTTCGCGATTGCTGTAGGTCCTAACTTTTTTTGCAGATGAGCTGCCGTCATCTCCTTTTCGTTTGTCACACATTTTCGCCTCTGGCGGCTGACTGCAGACGAGCCGAGAAAGTTAACTAGCGTGCTAGGCTAGCTACAGAAAGTGATACAGTCAACTGATTCGCGTTTTAGCGGCTACCCGGTAGCCTACTGTTAACGTTCAAAAATCATGTCTAGATGTTTATTTATTTATCTTTATTTTTTATTGTAGTGGAGAGACTATTCATGCTTCTGATGATAAAAAAAAATAAATAAATAAATAAAATAAAAAAAAAAAGACCTCAAATCATCTGTGGTCTGGCGGACCCCCTGCGCCCCCTGGCGGACCCCAGGGGGTCCGCGGACCCCAGGTTGGGAATCACTGCTCTAGGGACCTCATCTCCTCATCCATTGCTCTCTCCCATTTTCTTGACTCAGGGGACACCATGGCCTCTTTAAAGGTCTGAGGTACTCCACTCACTACTCTGTAGCAGTAATTAATGCTGGTAAGTGTACTGTCCTCCTCGTCACTTTCTCTCTGGGCATAGTCTTTCAGATACTTTGGGGGTTTGTGTTCCTGTGAGGGATACCTCCCACTGCATGAGGCACGTGACGTCACCCTCGGGTGCTCCTCGTCATCATCCTCTGGGGGCTGTTGACTGTCTGTCTGTACGACTGTGCTCAGTACACTAGGCTGAGGTGTCTGTCTTTCTTCACACCTTACTCTGGAGTCCAGCTCTGGCTCCTCTGTCTGTGTCTCGTTCTCACATGTTGTCTTTGTGACAAATTTGACTAGCCTGTGTTTTTGCACTTTCCCTTTACCGGGGTAGTAGACTAGAAAAGCGGGGCTTCCTTTGTCGTGCCCTACAAAGAGTCCTTTTTCACATCTGGACTCGAGCTTTCCTCTGTCCTGCTGGTAAGCATAACACACTGACCCAAATTTTTGCATTCTGGCTAGATTACACTTCTTACCTGTCAGTGCTGTATACGGGGTGGTGCCTGTGTGCTTATTAAAACACCTGTTCCTGGTGTAAGCGGCTTCTTGTACCGCATAATGCCATAGACTCTTAGGTAAGTTACCATCTATCAGCTTACACCTAGCCATTTAGAAAAGAGTACGTCCTTCCCTCTCTGCTACCCCGTTCTGGTGCGGGGAGTAAGGACATGACGTCTCGTGTCTTATCTTGTTCCTTCTCAACAGTGATTGGAACTCTCTATTTGTGAACTCGGTTCCGTTGTCGGACCTCAAGCATCTTATGTTGCCATAAGGGGCTACATCTGCAAGGAATTTCTCCGTGGCCTGGAATGTGTCACTCTTTGCTTTGAGAAAGTAAACAAACACTGCCCCTGTACACACATCTGTAAAATACTGTACATATTTAAAGCCACCTATGGACTGGTTGCTTACTGGACCGGCTAGATCTGTGTTAACTAGCTCAAGTGGTACCTTTACTTTTTCCGTGGGACGTCTGTTCCTCGATTGAGTGAACTTCCCCTTTATACACACTTCACATTCTTTGTTCGGTCTATGCTTTTCACCGTTAATGTGCATGTCTTCTGTTACTGCTTGCAGTTTCAGTAAATCCTCGTAATTACAATGACCTTATGCCATGCCATGCCTCATGCCATGTCTGGATATCATGACTGACAGTCACGTTACACATATCATTATCATTACACTCTGTTTGTAGATAATACATTCTCTTGTACACCTCTATGTTAAATCGCGTACCGTTAGGCTCTACAAGAACATCTTTACCTTCATTGAAGAACACTTTGGCACCGTTCGCAGTAGCAGATTTTACAGAGAATAGTTCTTGTGGGAACAAGGGTATGTAGAGAGCGTTCTTTAACGTCACTGTACACCGGCGCTCCTCACTGTCTATGAGGCATACCTGTGCGTCTCCTCTCCCCTGCGCCAACCCGAATGTGCGTTTCCCGTCTGCCAGCTCCATGCTGTGTCTCTCCGGCTCGAAGGTGTTGTCAAAGTTCTTGAATCGATTCCTGTCGTTGATGATGTGGGACGACGCACCTGTGTCCACGATCAGTCCCTTCCTTTGGACCTGCTGCTGCTGCGTTGACTGGGTGACGTACGTTGTCTGCGCCCCGAAGATGAAGTCCTCTCGTCCCGCTGCTCTCCGGGCGTCGTCTCGACTCGTCTCACGTCCACCGTTGCCGCCATCTTGTCCACAGCCGCCATCTTGTCCATGCGTGTACCGAGCGCTTTGGTCACGTTTCTTTCTGCACGCTTTGTCTGTGTGCCCCGTGCTTTTACAGAAGCTACACCAAACAGTCTTTGTGCAGTTATCTTTTCTGTGCCCTTTTTCTCCGCATCGCCAACACGCCAGCTCCGTCGGGGGTCTGGTCTTCTCTCTCGGTGCTGCCCGGGCCTTCAGCACCCTCTCCCCCGCCTCCGCGGCGACTGTGTGTGTGTCTTCTGAGACTTCAAAGTTCTGCAGCTTGGCCTTGAACTCCCCCAGCGACATGTCCGCTGAACCGTGTGTCACTAGTAGTGTGAACGGTTTGTACATCTCTGGTAGTCCTCTCCAGTGATGCCACAGATTACTTGTAAAAGTAATCCGATTACTGATTACTGATTACTCCTTTAAAAAGTAATCCAAGTTACTTTACTGATTACTTGATTATCAGAGTAACTTAGTTACTTTGAAAGTAACTAGGTTACGAAGTCGTCGTCGTTCCCCCAACAGTTTTTTTTAAACGCTTTATTGAAAGTGCATACATTGTTTTTAACTTGTTTCTCTGCACATAACGTAAATTGTTAAACTAGTGCTTCAGCTTCTGTACCATCAAGTATGGTAAAGCAACAGTCTATGATGCTCACAGCATTAGAGCAGCCAGCCAGTGGTTGTACAAAACCAGTGTATCTATTCACATCTAACAAATGCAGGCTGAACTATTCAATTATATCAACTGTAACTGTTAAATTGTTTTTATAAATGTCTCTCTATAAACATACAATCAGTCTCTCTTTAACATGTAAATTAACTGTAAATCTGGCAAATAAGAGCTTTTGCTCTGCCACCATCAAATATACATTAATCAATAGGGAAAGTCCTCCTGTACCTGAATGAATGAATGAATGAATGAAAACTTTATTTAACAGATTGCAGAATGGGTACAATATACAGTACGGCTCAATACACACAATTGTTAAGGGGATGCAGACCAGAGAAAGACGTTTGTCTTGTTTACATCAGGGTCCCCCATTTTCAATTCATAGTCGAAGCGTCGGCTAGTGTTGTGATTCCAGATGCTTTCAATGCAATTGGATGTGCTGTTTTTAGCGGTAGACAGTATTTTGACTGAGGCTACGTTTAAACGAGCGTTTTGGGGTGGAAGTCTGAACAGAAACCGCAAAAGTCTTCTTGCGGTTTCACTTCGTTTAGACAAGCGTTTTGTAAATGAATTCTCAGACGAACATAACAACGGAGCCCTGCTGTCACACGATTGGCGCATATGTCACATGACGTGCTGTGAAGACCCGCCCTACTCTGCCTCTGATTCGCAGACTGTGGATGGGGAATGTGATTGGGCCAAAGCAGAGTCACTCACAGACAGAGAGTCCAGTCACGCCGCGGGGACACATTCTTGTGTAACCCTTTCACTGCCACACCACGTCACTCCATAATAATAATAAGAAAAACAGCTCAAAATGTATTTTTGACTGTCGAAAACGAAATAAAATACTGCATTCCGCCTGCATTATGAATTTATGATGAGATAGTAACGAAATAGTAATGCACAGCCACTTGGACAAGTAACTGCAATCAGATTACTGGCTTTTAAAGATTAACGCGTTAGATTACTATTTTCGGGGGAAAGTAATCAGATTACAATAACGCGTTACTTAGTAACGCGTTACCGGCATCACTGGTCCTCTCATAACCATCGCCATCATTAGTCCATCGCTCGGTGCTTCTCCTGCACTCTTAAGCGCCGTAATTATCTGTTCAGCTCTGATGACGTATTCGGTCACAGTCTCAGTGTGCGCTTTCTTCAGCGCGGTCAGAGTTATGTAGAGGGATACGATCGGGGGTCTTCCCCTTCCGATGTAGTGTTCTCTTAACACTTTCAGGCTCTCTCTGCCTTTGTCCTTCGTGTCGCGGAATATCAGTCCCAAGCTCGTGTCGTCTAGCAGTGGTGCTAACTCGCAGTATGCGTCTGCATTTTGCTTGGTGTCCAGGGCATGCACGGCCGCCGTTACTTCTCCCGTGGGGGCCGTCAAGATGGTTTTCTTCAGCCCCACTCCGTGCATACAGCACAACATTCGCTCTTCCCAGAGCTCATAGTCCTCTGCCCTTCCGTTGAACGAGGGCCATTTGCTCCTTCCTTTGGTCGCCATCCTCTTTTGATGGTAGGCGTAGCTTTAGCTCCCATTAGCCTAGCTTTAGCCACACGGTGCTCCCGGTGCTAAACTGGCCTATACTTTCAGCTAAACTTGCTACCCTTGCTTATTTCGCTCCTGCGTGATCTCTGCCCAGAACCTGTTGACAGAGTCACCTGTGGAGCGACAATAACATGGCCATGACGACAAGGTTCCTCTCTTTAGCCTTTGGCGTGGTTTATTATTCACACATCATTATGCACATGAGACCTTCTCTCGTGAGAGGCGACGGAGGAAGAGATCGAGGGGGAGGTAACAACTCCTTTAATACCTCTTACCTGACGTCAGCATCAATAGCTATGTCCCCTTGCGCCTATAGCGCCCTCTTGTGGAAACAGTTAAGCAGTTACAAAAGGCCTTCGACACTGTCAATCACTCCATTCTAATGGACAAGCTAAAAGCAATTGGTTTTGATAGTTTATCAGTGAGCTGGATACAATCCTACCTGGAGGGGAGAGAACAGATGGTAGAGGTAAACGTTACTCTATCCCCCCCCCTCACAGTGAGCTGTGGTGTTCCACAAGGAAGCATACTAGGACTGCTACTCTTCCTAATTTATGCAAATGACATGTCGTCAGCCTGTGACTGCAACTTGTTCCTGTTTGCGGACGACTCAGCCCTGCTGGTCTCTGACAAGAACAAGTTGCAGGTTGAAAAAACCCTCAGCTCGGAACTAGGCAAAATCTGCATATGGCTCGCTGATAACAAACTATCATTACACATGGGCAAAACAGAGTCCATTCTCTTCGGTTCAAATAACAAACTCAGCAAGACCGACGGCTTCTCAGTTACAGTGGGTGACAATATTGTCACAAGGAAAGACGAAATTACCTACCTGGGTTCCATCCTAAAGGCAAATCTTTCCTGTGACAAAATGGCATCCAATGTAATAAAAAAAGTCAACCAACGAACTAGATTCTTGTACCGGATCTCCTCTCTGGTAAACAAGAATACCCTGAAGACTCTGGCAGGAGCACTCATTCAAGGGTACTATGACTATGCGTGCACCTCATGGTACCAAAGCACCTCAAAGGCGCTTAAAACAAAATTACAAACATCACAAAACAAACTGGTCAGACTACTACTTGATCTGAACCCCAGAACCCACCTCACCCCTGCCCACTTTGACAACCTAGGATGGCTTAGAGTAGACGACAGAGTACAGCAACATGCAATGGGCCTGGTCTACAAGATACACTATACGACCGGGGTGCCCATGTACATGTCAAAATACTTCCCAAAGGTCAGTGAATACCACAACCACTACACCAGAGGAAGCTCAACAAATCATGTTAAACCCAGATTCGGCTCAAACAAGGGACTAAACACGTTTCGCAATTATGCCACAACAATGTGGAACGCCCTACCCAAAGCTGTAAAGGAATGTGAATCCCTGCCCACATTCAAAACCGCTCTTAAAGAGCACCTACGAGAGGCTGCAATTCGAAACTGGCCACCGTAAATGCCCAAAACCCCCACCACCTCCTAATAGACAGTCTCCTCCCCACCGCATGTATATATTCCCTCCCCGCCGTATGTATATTTCTCTCCCACCCACCCACCCCCTCCTAATGTACAGTCCCCTCCCCATCATATGTATATACTCTGTCAGGATCTAGGGGTAACAGTACTGTATATTTGAATACCGCTTATGTCACAAATGTATCAGTACTAAATACCTATATGTCCCTATGCCATAAATGTCATGTATGTTGTGTATGTCATAAATGTCTATATGAATTGAAAATGGGGGACCCTGATGGAAACAAGACAAACGTCTTTCTCAGGTCTGCATCCCCTTAACAATTGTATGTATTGAGCCGTACTGTATTGTACCCATTCTGCAATCTGTTAAATAAAGTTTTCATTCATTCATTACATGCAATCGTATATAACACATAACCTCAACATGAGCGAATGAGAGCGGAACTACGCCGTCTAGAGCGAAGAGCGGATTTCTCGGCCGCTCCGTGCCGCTCACATGCTCTGAGTCAGACTCAGTATGGGCTGCCTCAGTCAGTGACAGTGTTAGAGAGAGTGGGCGCAGTTTAGCTCGTTCAGTTAATTTCTCCAGGAGGGAGAAAATGATTATAACACAGAGATGAAAAATATAGATTTTTTTATTATTGTAAACTATACCTTTTTTTTATGTTTTATTTTATTTATTATTATTATTTAATTTTTTTACTGTTTATATTTTTGGGGAAGCTTGGCTTCCCTTGGCTCCCATGAATATTCACCACTGAGCGCCCTATAACTCAGTGTTTCATGAATTATCCCGGATCACTCCTAAACTATACTTATATTCACCACGGGATAACGTGCGAACATATGCATGAAAAAATTATCTCTTTTTTGCATGTTGGACGGAAGAAAGTCAGTGTCAAATGACTATAGTCTTGTCTCCATAGCTATAATATAGAATATAGATATAGCTCTACAAACAAGGTGACGCACTCCTATCTTTAAAGCGTGGCATAGCTACAACGGGACCCGGCTAATCCCTGGCGCTGAATGAGTTAAGGTGAACGTTATTTTTCGATGTAATCTTGCTGCATTCAATTAGAAAATGTTATCACAAAAAAGGAAAATCAGGGCTAAAATTGTGTAGTGTGCACCCAGTGTGTGTCCAGCTCCCTAATCTGTCACATGGATGCAAACATAGGCATCGTTTTCATATAGTGAAAACTGTAGTGCCTCAGTTCAGGAGGTCAATGACAGAAACAGTCACCAGGATCATCTGATGCTCTTTATAGCAAAGAATTACGGTATTTACGTTCAAATTAGTGCAAAGAAAAATGTCTGCTTGTGCTCGTATAGTAAGTGTCCCTACCAAGGGTAAAATCAAACCTACACCCCTGGATGCAAAACTACAATTATGATGGAAAAAGGTGACTGCGGAGCTGTGCAAACCTCCTCCTCCAATAATGGTATATTTCCTGATTCAGAGCTCACGCCACTACTTTAAAATAGAGCAAATGTTGATGACTGATTGATTGATTGAAAACTTTAATTAACAGATTGCAAAATGGGTACAGTACAGTACAGCTCAATACACACAATTGTTAAGGGGATGCAGACCAGAGAAAGACTTTTGTCTTGTTTACATCAGGGTCCTCCATTTTCAATTCATAATGACATTTATGATATACATAACATACAGATATACAGATATAATAATCTAATCATCTAATCTAATCATGACATTTATGACATACATGACATAGATATACAGTACTGTTACATTTGTGACATACAAGATATGCAAATATACAGTACTGTTAAACAGATCCTAACAGTAAATAATATATTATTTTGTATATTATATACATACGAGGGGGAGGGAACTGTACATTAGGAGGGGGTGGGTGGGTGGGAGGGGGGTTCAGACATTTACGGGGGCCAGTTTCGAATTGCAGCCTCCCGTAGGTGCTCTTTGAGAGCGGTTTTGAAGGTGGGTAGTGATTAATTTTTTTTTTACGGCTGTGGGTAGGGCGTTCCACATTGATGTGGCATAATTGCGGAACGTGTTTAGTCCCTTGTTTGAGCCGAATCTGTGTTGGACATAATTTGTGGAACTCCCTCGGGTGTTGTGGTCATGGTATTCACTGACCTTTGGGAAGTATTTCGACATGTACATTGGTACCTTAGTGGTGTAGTGTATCTTGTAGACCAGGCCCATTGCAAGTTGCTGTACTCTGTCGTCTACTCTAAGCCATCCTAGGTTGTCAAAGTGGGCAGGGGTGAGGTGGGTTCTAGGACTAAGGTCAAGTAGTAGTCTGTCTGACCAGTTTGTTTTGTGATGTTTGTAATCTTGTTTTTAGTGCCTTTGAGGTGCTTTGGTACCATGAGGTGCAAGCATAGTCGTAGTACCCTTGAATGAGTGCTCCTGTTAGAGTCTTCAGGGTATTTTTGTTTACCAGAGAAAAGATCCGGTACAAGAATCTTGTTCGTTGGTTGACTTTTTTGATTACATTGGATGCCATCTTGTCACAGGAAATATTTGCCTCTAGGATGGAACCCAGGTATGTAATTTCATCTTTCCTTGTGACAATATTGTCACCCACTGTAACAGAGAAGCCGTTGGTCTTGCTGAGTTTGTTATTTGATCCGAAGAGAATGGACTCTGTTTTACCCAGGTGTAATGCTAGTTTGTTATCAGCGAGCCAGGTGCAGATTCTGCCGAGTTCTGAGCTGAGGGTTTGTTCAACCTGTAACTTGTTCTTGTCAGAGACCAAACAAGCATCACCTCCAACATGAAATTTGTCAATGGAGCAACTCCAGACTTTACTTGATAGCAGCAATCTTAGCCTACTTCTCTAATTCCTAGCTGAAAGAGACACTATTTATGTATTCTATTGGATTCTAATGTTCTCGTAAAGTGACCTAACCCCCCCCCCCCCCCCCTCCAATGTACAGTTTATTCCCCCTCAAATGTATATACTCTCTTTTAGAAACTCTGTCTCTTAAACAGTACTGCATATTTGTATATATTGTATGTCATAAATGTCTGGATGTAACAGTACTGTTTATCTGTATGTCGTGTATGTCATAAATGTTACGATTGATTGAAAATGGGGGACCCTGATGTAAACAAGACGGAAGTCTTTCTCTGGTCTGCACCCCCTTAACAATTGTGTGTATTGAGCTGTACTGTATTGTACCCATTCTGTAATCTGTTAATAAAGTTTTCAATCAATCAATCAATCAATCAATGATTGAGTTACCGGCGGTGTCACTTCATAGATTGCGTGGCATTCCCCTTTATATTGCACTTTTGTGAAGAAGCACTTGTCCATTTGTGGATGGGCTATTCAATTCATCCTCATCATCCCTTGATCGCAACCTCTCTGGATAATAACAAATAGTCAGAGGCATTACCTGATCCACCCGAGTTGAATGCCCCGCGCCCTGTAAAGTGAGTGACACAATTCCCCACTCTTCTGACTGAGCTAATCATCGGCGTTGTTGTCGTTGCGCATAAATAAAAGGCTACTAATGAACCGCAGTCGTGCCAGTTTTTGAAGTAGTAACTGTGCGTAGAAAGAGCAACCTTTGTAATACTATGCATGAAGTCGTGAATGAATGAATGAATGAAAACTTTATTTAACAGATTGCAGAATGGGTACAATACAGTACGGCTCAATACACACAATTGTTAAGGGGATGCAGACCAGAGAAAGACGTTTGTCTTGTTTACATCAGGGTCCCCCAATTTCAATTCATAATGACATTTATGACATACACAACATACATGACATTTATGGCATCCAATGTAATAATAAAAGTCAACCAACGAACTCGATTCTTGTACCGGATCTCCTCTCTGGTAAACAAGAATACCCTGAAGACTCTGGCAGGAGCACTCAGTCAAGGGTACTACGACTATGCTTGCACCTCATGGTACCAAAGCACCTCAAAGGCGCTAAAAACAAAATTACAAACATCTCAAAACAAACTGGTCAGACTACTGCTTGACCTTACTCCTAGAACCCACCTCACCCCTGCCCACTTTGACAACCTAGAATGGCTTAGAGTAGATGACAGAGTACAGCAACTTGCAATGGGCCTGGTCTAGGGATGCCCCGATCGATCGGCCACTGATCGTTATCGGCCGATAATCAGTATAAATATGCGATCGGGGAATTCCGATAATTATCACAATTGTCATATTCGCCGATCGCGGAAACTGATCAAGTGGATATCTCACTCGCTTGTCTCAGACGCACAGGACCTGCAAACTGCTCCTCCTCCCTAGCCCCGCCCGTACCCGTGTAGAGTTTGTAAACACAGAGGAGGCGGACCTCCTCTCTGCTGAGTCTAGATAGTGCATTCGACCTGAGCTAACGTTAGCTACCTAGCTATCGTTACTGTTTAAACAAAATTACCCAGTCAACTATTCACTTTTAGTAGGCATTGTCTAACGGTATTTAGCCGGCTAGCTACTGATAGCTCCGGATAGGCCTGCCGCGATAAGCAATAAATCGATTAATTGCCGCGATAATTTAAATGAATGCAATGATTTTGACGGACGCGATTAATTGCTATTTGCGCGTTTGTTTTAATGAGGCGGAACCAGTGCCCCTTGTCAGTCACTGTCCGTGTTGGGAGGCGGGCCGCTGGCTTTACTACAGCACAGCACAGGAGCTCCGTGGGGCAACACCACATAGCTTAACTACATTTCTCAATAGTGTTGCTCCTTTTAACCAAGTAGCGTTATTTGTAGTGTAACGTTAGAATAACACAGAATAACGTTAATACAATTACATGCATCATTGTTTACAATGAACGGGTGGGGCTAGTCAAAGGACTGGAGACGGGGACAAGTTAAACATGAATTAATTTATTATAACAGGTCGTTTTCGAGTCGTGCTGCAGTGCCTACGCACCACAGCTATTCTATTATAATACTGCTTTGACGCTTCCTCCTCATCGTTGATTGCCTGTAGTAGCTGCATCTAACGTTAGTAGCTAACGTTAAAACTAAAAAACACAACCGGACGAGACAAGTTGTCGGCTAGGATAATCACAACAATACTTCCGGTCCGGTCGGTGGGCTTCAAAATAAAAGTCTTAAACACCGGAAAAGACGGAGCGGTGGGCTTCAAAATAAAAGTTTTGGGAAATAAATTTCTCAAAAAAATTCTCTAACCGGTCGCAATAATATCGCTTATCGCGATATTTTCGGGGGCAATTAATCGCCCAGCAAAATGTGTTATCGTGGCAGGCCTAGCTCCGGATATCAACAAATGCCCCAGGAAGTCTAGTAGCCCATGTTGATATCTCCGTTAGCTTGCGTTAGCTGACGTTAGTTCACGGTTCAAAACTAAATGTCCGATTGAACTAAATAGTTGTCTTAACGTCATCTAGCCGGCTAGCAGTAGCTACAGATAGCTCCTGATATCAATGTCTTATAACATTGATTGAATGCGTATTCGAGCTGAGGGCTTGCTGAATGTGAAATGACCAAAGCATAACGTTACCAAGGCAATAGGGTCCCGCTGCAGCGCCGGAGAATCCTTTTTGGAGCTAGGGCTACTAGAGTACACACAGACAGTGGAGCTGTTTGCAGATAGCGAGCATTTTGACTTGTTGCATGGTGGCGATGTCTCGCAGATAATACAAGTACAAGTCTAATTATATAATATATATATTTTATTAAAAAAAAAAAAAAAAAACTTTTTATATAAAATAATTTTTAATTTCTTTTTAATCAAAAACGATCGGTATCGGCCGATATGGCTCACGACGATCGGTGATCGGTATCGGTGGCAAAAAACGTTATCGGGGCATCCCTAGCCTGGTCTACAAAATACACTACACGACCAAGGTACCCATGTACATGTCAAAATACTTCTCAAAGGTCAGTGAATACCACGATCACAACACCAGAGGGAGCTCCACAAATCATGTTAAACCCAGATTCGGCTCAAACAAGGGACTAAACACGTTTCGCAATTATGCCACATCAATGTGGAACGCCCTACCCAAAGCTGTAAAGGAATGTGAATCACTACCCACTTTCAAAACCACTCTCAAAGAACACCTACGGGAGACTGCAATTCGAAACTGGCCCCTGTAAATGTCCTAACCCAACCCCCTCCAATGTACAGTAAATTACCTAGTATGGTTGTGTCAATATTCCAATGTACAGTTTTGCTTGTACAGTTGTACAGTGGCACGATTATGCAAATATACAGTACTGTTACCCATAGAAGTCGTCGGGGGGGACGAACTGCTGTCTTGATAAAGCAGCACCATCGAAATCCTCTAAATGTCGTAACGGTCGCGACTCGCGTGTTATCATGGTAGGCTGCCCTCTTGCCACGCGTACCCTCACAACTGATACACTGTTGCAGTAGAGGAGCACCCGCTGTGGGAGAGCGCTCCTCCATCCGTCTAGTGAGGCGCGCGTCGAGTGTCGAGAGGTCGGTCGGGCGCCCTAAGAGCCAAAGGACTTCACCTTGATAACAGCGGCACCTCTCGCTCAGCCGGGCTGCTATATCATTTGGGCAAATGTTAGTTCGTGAGTGGGGGGAGCGTCAACCAACATAATAAACTTCCACCGGTGTGTGTGTGTGTGTGGGGGCCGGGGGTGGCGGGGGGGAGACACGTTATAATAAAGATGACAAGACTGGCTTCGGGATGCGGGTAAGTTTTTCTAATGATGTTTACGTTTCCTAATTACGCATTTGACATAATTCACTGTTAATAATGTTAGAAATTATACTCGAAGCGGTTTGTGAAAATAAAGAAGAATGAAATAGAAGAACGCCTTAAAAAGTTATAATTTCTGAGAATCGACAAACCCACCCCCATGTGGATTCACTTGAAAATATGATTTCTGTCATTCTGTCTGTCTGGCATGTGTGCATGGTGGTCCGTAGCGTATACTCTACGCTAAGCGCCAGAGAGAGATATGGGAAAGTAGGTCAGAGGATGGCCCGGGGTATGTTTTCCATTGGTTCACCTGATGGCTTCTTTTGGAGCGCCTGGACCAGGCAGAGCTCTGGATAAATACAGCATGGCTGTAATGCTTGTTGATTAATTTGTTTTGCTTTTGAATTATTATGTTGTTTTTGGTGGTGGTAATTATGATGCTGATGCTGATGGTCGTGGTGCTGGTGATGATGATGATGATGATGATGATGATGATGGTGGTGATGATGATGGTGATGATGATGATGATGATGATGATGGTGGTGATGATGATGGTGGTGATGATGATGATGATGATGATGATGATGATGATGATGATGATGGTGGTGGTGATGATGATGATGATGGTGGTGGTGATGATGATGGTGGTCAGGTGGTGGTGGTGATGATGATGGTCGTGGTGCTGGTGATGATGGTGGTCAGGTGGTGGTGATGATGATGATGGTGGTCAGGTGGTGGTGATGATGATGATGGTGCTGGTGATGATGATGGTCGTGGTGCTGGTGATGATGGTGGTCAGGTGGTGATGATGATGATGATGGTGGTGGTGATGATGATGGTCGTGGTGCTGGTGATGATGGTGGTCAGGTGGTGGTGATGATGATGATGGTGGTCAGGTGGTGGTGATGATGATGATGGTGCTGGTGATGATGGTGGTCAGGTGGTGGTGATGATGATGATGATGGTGGTGATGATAGTCGTGTTGCTGGTGATGATGATGATGATGATGATGATGATGATGATGATGATGATGATGATGGTGATGATGATGATGATGATGATGGTGGTGATGATGATGATGGTGGTGATGATGGTGGTCAGGTGGTGGTGATGATGATGATGGTGGTGATGATAGTCGTGACGCTGGTGATGATGATGATGATGATGATGATGATGATGATGATTATGATGATGGTGGTGGTGGTGGTGATGATGATGATGATGAAGATGAGGATATGTCGATGGTTTTGCATTGAGCCCCATTTTACAATCATGAAGAAAAAAAAATGCTATATAATACAAATGGTGCCCCCTCTCACTAAACCATTAGCTTCTGTGTTTACTTGCAAGTGCTTTTTCAACAGATTAAACCAACATTTCCTAAAAAAAAAAAATCCTATTAGTAGCCTACTGTATAAGCAACAGTGAAGGATAAAAAACTACATTACAACACAGGGAAGGAGGTGCGTTGCCGATACAATGCGTAAATGTATTAGTTATGGCTATGTAGCCTTTTACATATATGTTTCTCCCTGTGGTCGAATAGTAGGCCTACTTTATTTACATATTTTAAACAAGAACAGTCTGTCATGTGATGCGTACAGTACCTGTGTGTCAGTGTTCTCTATTCCTCCTGCAGGCTTTGGCATTGCTTTCCTTTTTAAAGCTAATTTCCACTGCCTTTCATGTCTCCTGCTGAAACCCTTTGATGTTTCTTGCACTGAATCCTGTGCATTGAAAACGCTCTGCATTATGTTAAAGGTGAACACTACTTGAATTAAACATTCTAATATGTTATTTCCATATTCCAGACGGTTAAATCAATATTTGTCAACATAAGCTACTCCCTCCCAAAGCCATAAAGCGGAGAAGTAGGACTCAAACCTGTGATGTCATCAAGGATCGCAACAGGAAATAAACTTGGGTGCTTTTAGAATGTTATTGTTACTTTTACTACTTCATTCATTAGTAGTGGCCTCAGTTCTGAAACAGAAAATGTACATATGAACTCTTAACATCCCCCTGGGTTCCTCTCAGTGTCACCTATTAAAAAAATGAATTTTAGCTATTTTAGAGTTGCTCATTTTCACAAATATTTGTGTACTGTCTGTTTTAGACCAGAGGAATAACATTTATGGATTCTGAAATTGGGCGTAGTTCCCCTTTAATGCTCTCTGATTGACTCTGATTGAATCTTTTAATTAACTCACTTGTATGCAAAGCTATCTCGTGCACAGTGTTGTCAGCGCATTGTGTTCTCTAAGAAATTAGACCAGGGAGCTTGTGACAGATTATACATTAGTCAAATTGCAATGTTTGCTTATGCAATAACTGACAGGAAATCCACTTGGGTCCAAACTGTTCCCTAGCAACAGAATTCCAGTGAAACCGTCAAGACTTGAGTTGCAGTGTAATATTAGGCTATAACAACAAAGATCGAAGGTGTGAAACTCGGAGATGCAGTATAGTTTGAAGTGGGCCTACATTGGTGTTAAACTCCATCAGCGGTGCTTTCACATGCAGCCTTGTGCCTAAATAAACATTTATTTTTACATACATTTTCTCTGTATTTACATTCAAATGTCGAGCTCATTTAGAGCACAGGATAACAAAAAAACATACGTAAAATAGTATTTTGTACAGCAAAGCATAGGATTCTGTGAATGTGGCCATACTCAGAGTTAATTTTCCGCTAATGTGACAATATTATATCTATATAATTATATTATGATAGTTAAGAACCACTGCTCTTTTCTACAATGTGTTAAGTAGGCTGTCAATTGCCATGTCATTACCGCCAGCAGTCAGTAGGTGGCAAAGTGCTATAAGGGATGAAAGGGGATGTATCATTGGGGCTCCATGACATTCTGAAGGGCAACTCAAAAGTGCAGCTGGCTCTCATGTTCAGTTCTTCATTTCAAAGTCCTCTCTCTCTCTCTCTCTCTCTCTCTCTCTCTCTCTCTCTCTCTCTCTCTCTCTCTCTCTCTCTCTCTGTCTCTGTCTCTCTCTCTCTCTCTCTCTCTCTCTCTCTCTCTCTCTCTCTCTCTCTCTCTCATCTCTCTCTCTCTCTCTCTCTCTCTCTCTCTCTCTCTCTCTTTCTCTCTCTCTCCATCTCTCTCCCTCTCTCTGTCTCACTTCTTCACTTTTGAACCTGTAATTCAGGCTCAATAATAGGTGTCTGGCTTCCAACTCATTACAGCAGCAGTGGAGTTGAATCGGGACGAGAAAGAAACGCTTTATTCCCCAAAATATAACGCCTATAGGAACTTGTCTTGGTGATAAGAGACGTTCAACAACTCACATGTTTCACAGTGTGACAGACACACATGACACAATTTAGATGAGATTAGATTCAAATGTATTGTCATCGTAAAGCACAAGTGCAGTACAACGGAAATAAGTTGGCATCTAACCAGAGTGCAGTGCAAGGTAACAGTAAACTACATTAACAATATCACTTTCTATGAAGCCAGGTTCTATTTATTGCCGTATAATCATATATGACACATAATAACACAATCTTAATCTATTTAAAGTGTAGCTATATGCATAGACAAATATGATAACTCAAATAATGTGTTATAAAGCTTTTTCATAATGACTTTTAACGGCATGTAACACTATTGTTACAGGCAAAGATCATAGTGAATTATAATGCCTATAAGTGCTTGTCAAAATGAAATGTTATGATACATGATGTCATAACAAATATAAAACATACAGTAATGATTTACACAATATATACTCTATTACAAACCCTTTCAGGTGAATGAGCTCACGTACAAGATTAACATTTGAGAACTGAACATTCTAATTAAGATGTCACAAACCCTTCTGGACACGTAAAGTTAATGATTGGTGACATTCAATATCATAAATATGACTGAAGTGCATTATGAATCACCCGACAAAGTGGGAATAACGTGTTGCAGGGTGGGGTTGTGCTGGTACACATGTGCACGCAAATCTTTCAAGTCGTAGAAAACATCATTATTGTTTAAAAAAACAACTTACACAAAACCTCAATTACATTCATTATGTGTAAAATAGTTATGTGATAAAGCAAAAAAAACTGTTATTTCACCGCGCTTGTATTGATGTTATTTCCGAGTTTCCGACCAAAGCACTCGAATGTG